>NW_028317991.1:11190000-11790000 GCF_062004578.1 Staurois parvus
GGGGGGGGGGGGGATATATGCTTGGCTATAAAACTTTAGTTTTTTTTTTTTTTTTAAATCACATAGGGGACAAAAAGTCCCCTGAGATTATTTTTGGTGGTAGACTCTCTTTTTTGAGACATCCAGGGTCTAAAAGACTCTACATGTCTCCCCTGTACTACACCGAATATAATGCAGTGCACATCGCACTGCATTACATTCTTAACCCCGCCTCGATGGTCAGGAATCTGTCAACGGGACCCGGAAGTGACATCATATCCCTTCCAGGTCAGGGCAAGAAAGGGAGGGGAGCGGATATGTTCACTCTCCTCCCTCCTCTATACTGGCATCCCGCCAGCACCCATTGAACCAGGGCCACAGATGGGCAAGAGGAGCCTGGGACATATAGCGGGGGGGGCTGGCACTGTAGGCTGTGTGGAAGCAATCGGGCGGCAACGTTGCCCACCCGAATGCTTCCACCTGACAGGTGAGCAGTGCTAAGGGTGAAAAAAACAGCTTGTCCCGGGCGATATATATTGCACATATATATCTATATCTCCATACACACACACAGGGGTTGGACAAAAAAAATAGGAACACTACATGATCTGCATATGTGAAAGTGAAAACATGTTTTGCGTTGAAAGTGGAAGTGATGTAATGTTCTTTTACTTCCGCTGTGTGATGAGACACCTAGCTAACAGGTGGGAAGCCTCACTTTCGTCATTCACTGCTTGTAATACGGAGTCATTTCACAGCTTACTGAGATTCAAAGAGGGCAAATTGTTGGTGCCGCTTAGCTGGTGCCTCTGTGACTGAAGTTGCCAATTTATTTGTCATGTCACAAGGAACAGAAATGACGGCATATACAATTTCCAGGAAAAACATTGCCTGATAAGCATAAGTAGTCGACATGGTCAACTGACCAAACGAGACAAAAAGACACTGCGCAGGACTGTGACCTGGAATAGAAAACGACTGCAGCAAAAGTGACTGCAGAGCTCAATCTCAGTCGTTACGGGCCTGAGATTGAGAAGAGGATACTGTTTCACACAAACACATGGTACAGCAATCACATCAGGTAAAATTAAATGTTGGGTTTACATATTAGGGAGTAGTAAAACTGTGGCTCATCTGCATGTTTTTACGGTCAGTAAAATGTAAACAAGCCTTCATAATGGGATTCTTCATGCTTAGCACAGTCTTGGTTCGGGAGTCACATGACAAAATGCACAGGTATGATTGGGAGATAAAACTGCAAATAAAACCCTATAAACAAAGTCCTGTGAGTGCCCAGGGAAGGGTGTAAGAACCACAGTAGAGTCTACCAGGCCAGACATAGGACTGGATACATATGATGTGCTGAGGCCATGCTCTGACTGTGTAGCTCCCACATGAACCTGCAGGGAACCTCTCTGTATCATGTTTACACATTTATGACTAGATTTCTGTAAATAAACGAACACTAATCATATGAGGCCAGGAGGAGGCAGGCTGGGGCCTGGTCCGCCCGCCTCCACCGAGGCCTGCCTATCCCCCTGCAGGCCACACAGCTCCCCGATAAGCCCGTGTAGGCCGCAGCCAGGCCACGGTGTAGCGTACCCCCCTCCACCGCCACCACACCGGTCTCCCGCTCACCTGTTGAGCTTCCCCTCCTCCTGGATCTCCTTAAATTTATTCACCACGAAGGAGCGGAAGATCTGCTCTATGTTGGTCGCCATGGCTCCCAAAACCTCCTCCTCTCCAGTCCAAGGGACTCTCCGACACACTGACGCACCGACGTGCGCGGTCACACTGGGCGAAAGCACACTAGGGGCGCGAGCGCGCACGGCCCACTTCGTTATGTTTCCTTCCTGTCTCGCTTTACTCGCCTTTACCGCATTTTAGAACGGTTTCCTCAGCTTCCCTGGGCGGCTAAAACAGTCCGCAGAGGACAGCGGGCGACGATGCCATTGTCACCCCATAGGTGACGGGAATACGTCATCCGCCTGAGAGACCGGGGAGACTGTGGGTGGAGATATCACCACGGGGGGCGTGGTCTGCGCGTCCCCTTACGAGTGATGAGAACGGGGAGACCGTAGGCGGGGAATCTCTGGCAGGGGTGTGGTCTGCTCGCCCCCTTACTAGGGCTGAGAACGGGGAGATCGTGGGCGGGGAATCTCTGGTACGGGGCGTGGTCTGTGCGTCCCCCCACGCCAGTGCAGAGAACGGGGAGGACATGGGCGGGGAAATCACTGAGAGGGCGTGGTCTGCGCGGTCCCCTCGCTGGTCGAGATATCGGGGTCGGGGCCGCGCTCTGAGTGGGCTGTGGGCGCCCGGGTGTTCCTGTCTGTGACAGAAATAGTATAAAGGGAACCTGTAATAAAGTTCAACTTGTGGACATGAGAGAACAAACAAGACACAGGAATCTGCTTATTTACTTTCCCTCCAAAGTGTAGTCAGGAGGTTTGGGCACCTCCACAGCTCATGTAGTGCTTACACCATTAAAGCCTTAGTTCACCTTTACCGTATGAATACCATATGCAGATGAGGTAAAGTCTGTAGATAAAAACAAGCCTTGCAGCTCTGCCCGAAGTTAAATCATGCCCTTGCCATCGGTGTAGGCCATATACACACATCATGAAGCCTGACTGGAATATTATTATTATACAGGATTTATATGGCGCCAACAGTTTGCGCAGCACTTTACAAAGTGAAGGCAGACATTACGGTTACCATACAATTTGGTACAAGAGGAAATGGAGGGCCCTGGTCGTTAGAGCTTACAATCTAAGAGGAAGGGTAGAGTGATACAAACAGTAATAGCTGTGGGGGGATGAGCTGATGGAGAAAGGAAACTGTATTAGCAGCAGGATAGGCTTCTTTAAAGAGAAGGTTTTTCAGGGACCGTTTAAAGGTGGATAGATTAGGAGATAGCCGGACAGAGTGGGGTAGGGAGTTCCATAGGATGGGAGAAGCTAGGGAGAAGTACTGGAGGTGGGCATGGGAGGAGGTGACACGGGAACTAGAGAGCGGAAGGTCTTGGGAGGAACAAAGAGAGCGGTTTGGTTGGTATTTTGAGACCAGGTTGGTGATGTAGCTGGGGGCAGAGTTGTGGATGGCTTTGTAAGTTGTTGTTAGTATTTTGAATTTTATTCGTTGGATGAGTGGAAGCCAGTGGAGGGATTGGCAGAGAGGGGTGGCAGACACTGAAACCAGTGGAGGGATTGGCACAGAGGGGTGGCAGACACTGAAACCAGTGGAGGGATTGGCAGAGAGGGGTGGCAGACACTGAAGCCAGTGGAGAGATTGGCAGAGAGGGGTGGCAGACACTGAAGCCAGTGGAGGGATTGGCAGAGAGGGGTGGCAGACACTGAAACCAGTGGAGGGATTGGCAGAGAGGGGTGAAAGACACTGAAGCCAGCGGAGGGATTGGCAGAGAGGGGTGGCAGACACTGAAGCCAGCGGAGGGATTGGCAGAGAGGGGTGGCAGACACTGAAGCCAGCGGAGGGATTGGCAGAGAGGGGTGGCAGACACTGAAGCCAGCGGAGGGATTGGCAGAGAGGGGTGGCAGACACTGAAGCCAGCGGAGGGATTGGCAGAGAGGGGTGGCAGACACGTAAGGTGGATGAGCCTGGCAGCAGTATTCATGATGGATTGGAGGAGGGGACAGCCTATGTAAAGGTAATCCAAGGAGGAGGGAGTTGCAGTAGTCGAGGTGAGAGATAACCCGGGAGTGAATTAGGAGCTTTGTGGTGTCATTGGTTAAAAAGGGGCGTATTCTGGAGATGTTGCAGAGGTTGAGGTGGCATGATTTGGACAGGGATTGGATGTGGGCCTGAAATGATAGTTTAGAATCCAGGGTTACCCCTGGTGTGCGGGGATGAGTTGATAGTTGTGCTATTGATGCTGTCCGAGAATTCAGGTGAAGGGGCACGTGGGGGAGAAAATATTATGAGCTCAGTTTTGGATAGATTGAGTTTTAGGAAGTGGTGTGACATCCAGTCTAATATGTCTGTTAGTAAATTGGTGATACTTGAGGAAATTGATGGGGTGAGCTGAGGAGTAGAGAGATAGATTTGTGTGTCATCAGCATAGAAATGATATTGGAATCCATGGGAAGCTATCGGCTAACCCAAGGAAGAAGTGTAGATCGAGAATAGGAGAGGTCCAAGGACAGAACCTTGGGAGACCCCAATAATAAAAGAAGTAGGAGAGGAGGAAGTAGAGTTGTAAGTGAAACTGAAGGTGAAGGAATACTCTTAGGATGTTGCTAAGGACGTTGCCAAGAGAGGCCTAGCTATTACTGTTCTCCCCCACCATCACAGAAGCAGGGTCTTTCCCTGAGTCAAACCCCCTCACATGCAGTTTCTCTCCCCTGATGTAGTATCTCTAAACTCAACGTTTGAGAGTTCGCTCCTGTGGTGGAGGAGGTGAGCAGTAATGACTAGGCCTCACTTAGCAATGACCTAGGAGTTTTCTAGTCAGGCTTCATGAAGTACATAAACAGCCTACACCTATAGCAAGGGAATTATTCATCTTCGGTCAGAGCTGCACAGTTTGTTTTTATCTACAGACACCCATTATCTGCATAGGCAGTTTTTTTGTAAAGGTGAAAAGTGAATCTACAGCCAAAAACTAAAATGTAAATTGCAGATTACCAGTGCATGGATGTGGTGGTATCAGTTTTCACATAGGCCCCTTGCGTTCGTCTGCTGGGGGCTGTGTGACATAAAACTTGGGCATACAGTATTTCCTGGCCCAGGAGCCATGGGTGTTATGTACAGCTGCCCATAGAAAGTATTGGCTGTACATGGGTACACGCTAGCACTGAACACGCATATATTTACAACTCGCACAACTCTGGACATGGACCATCTGTATTTAGGGTTGTATGCCTGTAAGCACGCCATGTTTACACACAGTGTATATTATTATACAGGATTTATATAGCGCCAACAGTTTGCACAGCGCTTTACAATGTGAGGGCAAACAGTACAGTTACAATACAATTGAATACAGGAGGAATCAGAGGGCCCTGCTCGTTAGAGCTTACAATCTAAAAGGGGAGGGGCAAGTAATACAAAAGATAATAACTGTGTGGGATGAGCGGATGGAGAAAATACAAGTACAGTTGTTAGGTGGAGGCAGGACAGGCTTCTCTGAAGAGAAAGGTTTTCAGGGATTGCCTAAAAGTGGACAGAGTAGAAGATAGTTGGGCAGATTGGGGTAGGGAATTTCATAGGATAGGAGAGGCTTGGGAAAAGTCCTGGAGGCGAGCATGGAAGTAGGTGTCAAGGGAACTAGAGAGCAGGAGGTCTTGGGATAAACAAAGAGAGCAATTTGGTTGGTATGTTGAAGTCAGGTTAGTGATGTAGCTGGGGGCCGAGTTGTGGATGGCTTTGTAAGTAATTGTAAGTATTTTGAATTTAATTTGTTTGGTGAGTGGCAGCAAATGGAGGGATTGGTAGAGAGGGGTAGCAGACACTGAACATTTGGTAAGGTGGATGAGTCTTGCAGTAGCATTCATGATGGACCAGAGGGGGGATAGCCTATGTAAAGGTAACGCCAATGAGGAAGGAGTTGCAGTAGTCAAAAGATGACCAGGAAGTGAATTAGGAGTATTTTGGCGATGTTGTGGAGGTTGAAACAGCAAGCTTTGGACAGAGATTGGATGTGCGGCCAAAAGGAGAGTTCAGAGTCCAGGATTACACCTTGCACCTTGATATGCAGGGACAGGGTGATGGTTGTGCCATTGATCTTGACAGAGAGATCAGGGGAAGAGGCACTTGGGGGAGGGAATATTATGAGCTCGGTTTTGGATAGAGTTTGAGGAAGTGATGTGACATCCAGGCTGATATTTAGGTCAGTAAGTTAGTGATACATGATACATATATTAGACCTTTGTGATTCGTTTAGTTCCGAATTGAAATTCAGACAACATTTTTGTTATTTGGAAATTCAGATATATCCAAATTCTGAATCACAATGGTAATGAATTTAACCACTTGCCGACCACAGATAGCCAAATGACGGTTCCACTACGGCCAGCCAGTTCTGGGAGGGTGTCATACGGGCATCACCCGGCGATTTCAGTGATCGCTGTGTCCTACGGACACAGCTGATCATGTGATGTAGTAAAAAGTCAATCACAGCTGCCTTTTACCACGTGATCAGCCGTGTCCAATGACACAGCAGATCACAGATAAATGCAGTTGCCGGTTATCGGCTGCATTTCCCTCACACTGTCACAGCGTAAGGAAAGTACTGCTGATAACCGGCAATTGTCAGAGGAGGGATCGGCACCAATCATCAGGGCACTGATGATCAGTTCCAGCAGTGCCACCCAGCAGTGCTGCCCACAAGTGCCCAGCAGTGCGACCCACCTGTGCCCAGCAGTGCCACCCATCAGTGCCTAGCAGTGCCGCCCATCAGTGTTGCCCATCAGTGCCACCAGTCAGTGCCCAGCAGTGCCGCCAGTCAGTGCCGCCTGTCAGTGCTGCCTGTCAGTGCCCATCATTGTTGCATATCTGTGCCAGCTTATCAGTACTGCCTATCAGTGCCCATCACTGCCGCCTATCAGTGCCCATCATTGTTGCATATCAGTGCCGCCTATCATTGCCACCTCATCAGTGCCCATCAGTGCTGCCTATCAGTGCCCATCATTGCTGCCTATCAGTGCAGCCTCATCAATGCACATCAGTGAAGGAGAAAAATTACCTGTTTGCAAAATTTTATAATAGAAACAAAGAAAAAAAATCTTTTTTCAACAATTTTGCTTTTTTTTTGTTTACGGCACAAAAAATAAAACACCCAGCGGCGAGTACACACCACCAAAATAAATCTCTATTTGTGTAAAAAAAGTGATAAAAATTTCATATGAGTACAGTGTTACATGACAGCGCAATTGTCGCTCAAAATGCAACAGCGCTGAAAGCTGAAAATTGGCCTGGGCAGGAAGGGGGTATAAGTGCCTGGTAAGCAAGTGGTAAAACAAATCATCCGATATAACGAAATTCAATTCAAATTTGGAAACGAATATGAAATGTAAACATATTACAATTCTTAGATGTGAAAAATATTCAGCACCTGCCTTCAAACTGAAAAAAATATGTGACATCATTGCAAAATTTCCAAGCCACATTAATTACTTTTAAATAAAAATGTAAAAACTGTTCATTTCAGTTTCATTTTTCGGCCAAGTGCATCCTGAATTTTCGGATTTGGTTTCAACACCAGAATTTTAATTTCAGTGCACCACTATACAGCATGCAGGACTTTTGGTGCTATTTAAAAAAAAAACACCAAAATCCCAGGCTTTTTTTCAGCGGGAACGTGGGGGAACGCAGTTCTGGCAGCTCCAGCACAGAATGTAATGTATGCACTGGCACAGGAGGCTGGGGTGTCTTGATGCTGACGTCTGGGGATCTATTGTAGCTGGGGGTTGCAGTATTTCTGGGGGGACTTTCAATTATTGCTAGAAAGATCTACAATTGCGGGAGATCTGTTGTTGCTGATGGGGGATTTTTAACTCTGGCGTTCCTATGCTGTTGGGGTGGATCCACTGTTGAGGGGAAAGGGTCTATTCATGCTGGCTGCTAGGAGATCTATTGCTGCCAGCAGGGGTCTTTTGCTGCTGGTGGAGGTCTATTGCTGCTGGGGGTGTATTTTGTTCCTAGGGTCTGTTGTTGCTGGGAAGGTTATGTTGTTGCTGGGGGAGTCTATTACACATTACGAAATTCCATACAAATTACTTAACACCACAAAATGATACCTGGCTCAGTAGTCTCTAAAAGGAGCAGTACTAGGAGGTGGATAGGGGACAGAGACAAGAAACAGTGCTCAGAGGTAGGTCAGGGTGGAGAGAGTACCTGCACCTATTCTTTGAGAAAAAAGGCCCTGCCAAAAACACACAATCTAATAGAAGTCTATGGGAAAGCGCAGACAATCCACAAGAAAACCACAGACATACTGCGTTGCACCCATGCTGCTGGGAAACTGCAGAAGGGCAGTGTGAAAGCGTCCTTTACCAAACAAAGCTCTCCAGCCACTATGATGCCATTCCTTCACATGTATATGGGAGTTGCTATCACTGGACGGTGCTCCCTGCAATCACAGCACAGGCAGTGTGCCATGGATGCAAAGGTAAGTGCGCATGCACAAGTGACACCATCGGCCGGAGCTTAGATCTCTATGTACTAAAGGGCATTGCTTTATGGTTTCTGAGGTACCTACAGAGAGGACTTATTATACGCTTACCTGTAGGTTAAAGATAAAAAGTAGAGTTCAATACCAGGCAGTATACAGCTTGCTTCTGCAATGCTTTGCGACTGCGGCAAGAATGAAAGGAATTTGCTTTCCAGGGCAGTACAGCCAAGTGAATGGGGCCATGTGATAACCACATGCAATGCACTCTGTGGTGCAGCATTTACAGGGTTAAAACAGGAGGTGAGGAGGCAACATCTCGCCTCTTCCCCACCTGCAAAGTGCCTCTGAAAAATGATCTAACTGCAAATCCCTTTTCAGAGGCGCTCAACATTCACTCATGTAAACCTTTTCTTACCCTAGGTTCATACTTAAGTGTTTTCTGCAGTGTTTTGCATTTTACAGTCCATTTAACATGATTTCCTATGGGATAGGTTCACATCTCTGCGTTTTCACCCGGTGCGGTTTTTAGAGAGGGTTAAGGAATTTTTTTAAATGCAAAAAGTTGTGTTTTTGGTTCTCTAGACTTTGATGGAAACGCTGCAGAAAAGCACGTATTGCGTTTTTGCCACATTTGTTATGCATTTTGCGTTGTAAATCTACCTAGCAACAAGAAGAAAATGCAAAACACATCACAGATGCGGAAAAAACACAGGTGCAAAAACGCAATGCATAAACAGCTCAAACACGACCTGCATAGGTGTGAACCTAGCCTTAAAGTGTTACTAAACCCAGGACCCTGCGTTCACTATATCTGGTCTCCCACAGTACACAGATGATTTTAGTAAATATAAACTGCTAAATATCTTTTCTCATCAGCAGTTAAAGCAGTCTTTTGGCTTCTATCAGTCTCCAGCAGAGCACTGGTTAAATCCTGTAGGAGGAGTTTTCATTCTCCCTTGATTATCCTATGAGGCTCTCTAGCAATACACACCAAACTGAGAATGTGCAGCTTGCCCCCACGGCTCTGTTCTATCAGTAGACGGATTGGGGACAGTAGAAGAAGGGGAGGATCAGAAAAGACAGGATCAAATGTCTTTTTTTACACAATGCAAAGAATTAACTGCTTAGGTTCCACAGTAAGTATAACAAGCATGCTTTCCTGCATATACAGACTGATTTTACTGCTGTGGGTTTAGTATCACTTTAAGCTTGCCATAGATGGATTGAAATTCAGTCATTTCAGTGGGGACTTACTGCATATCGATCCATCTATGGCCGGTGCCGTTTGAGAGATCTAATGATCAACTTCTCTTGAATGGGACTGTTGGAAAACTTTCATATGGTCAGCAGCTACAGCCAATCAGCTGCAGTGCTGATCACTGTATACTGACAGCTGTCAGAATACAATGTCACAGTCTGGAGGATTCCTCTGTCCACCTCACATGTGTGGATGGAGGAATCTGTTCCTTTTTTTTTTTATCAGCCTGCGGACCAATCAAGAAATTAAAAATGTAAAAGATCCATGAATGATCAGCCTTAGGGAGATTCACCTTCTCTATTTATTATGTTTCCCAGCATCATTGAGAGTAAAAGGTAAAGAAAAATCTGAATTTTGGTTTGTCAGCAGAACAAGAATAGAGGGGACATCTTCCAATGGGGACACTAGTTGTGGTGACAACCAGGCATTCCCTCACTTTGGAGGGATTTTCTCTCACTTCCTGTTTTGGCTGTGGGACAGAAGATAACGTGAATTCTATCCAATGGGACACAGATGGCAAAAAAAACCTGATACTTATTATAACCCTCCCTTATTCTATCCAAAACAAAAAAAGGATTGTTTTTAGTTCTACTTTAGGCACTTTATCCTGCATTTCATCTCAGCATTTCACTGCTGAAAGTTATCTCCGGCTGACAGCTGAATGTGCCTGGCAGGGATTAGTCACTGGCAGGTGCCAGCTCCCTAACAGCCCGGAGCCCTGAGCAGGAAACTCTCACATTTAGTAGTGGTAGTAATGCCGATACTAAATGTTTCACTTTACACTGTCGCTGGAGGTTCACTCGACCAGTTACCCATTCGTTCGACTGTTCACACAGGATTCCCCATAGACTGTACACAGGGCAGAAGTCTCCCTCATATATATTTCCCGATGGTCAAATATTCTTAGCCCATAGGCTATTTTTTTCTGCTAATGAATGCAGTGATGTATTTTGATTTTGTGCTGCCCTAGACAAGACTAAAATCAGAGATTGTGGACAGGATACAGGAGATGGTCAGAGACTACAGACAGGATACAGGAGACGGTCAAAGACTGCGGACATGATACAGGAGTTGGTCAAAGACTGCGGACATGATACAGGAGTTGGTCAGAGATTGCAGCAGTGATACAGGAAATGGTGAAAGACTGCGGTCAGGATACAGGAGTTGGTCAGAGACCGCAGACTTGATACAGGAAATGGTCAGTGTCTGCAGACATAAAATAGAAGTTGGTCAGAGACTGCGGACATGATATAGGAAATGGTCAGAGACTGTGGATAGGATACAGGAGATGGTCAGAGACTGTGGACATGATAGAGGAGTTGGTCAGAGACTGCAGACGGGATACAGGAAGTAATCAGAGACTGCGGATAGGATACAGGAGATGGCCAGAGACTGCAGACAGGATACAAGAGATGGTCAGAGACTGCAGACAGGATACAAGAGATGGTCAGAGACTGCAGACAGGATACAAGAGATGGCCAGAGATTGTGGACAGGATACAGGAGTTGGTCAAAGACTGCGGACCGGATACAGGAGATGGTAAGAGATTGCTGACAGGATACAGGAGATGGTCAGAGACTGTGGATAGGATAAAGGAGATGGTCAGAGACTGCAGACAGGATACAGGAGATGGCCAGAGACTGCGGACAGGATACAATAGATGGTCAAAGAATGCGGACAGGATACAAGAGATGGCCAGAGATTGTGGGCAGGATACAGGAGATGGTCAGAGATTGCTGACAGGATACAGGAGATGGTCAGAGACTGCAGACAAGCTACAGGAGATTGTTAGAGACTGCGGATAGGATACAGGAGATGGTTAGAGACTGCGGATAGGATACAGGAGATGGTTAGAGATTATGGACAGGATACAGGAGATGGCCAGAGATTGTGGACAGAATACAGGAGATGTCCAGAGATTGTGGACAGAATACAGGAGATGGTCAGAGATTGTGGACAGGATGCAAGAGATTGTCAAAGACTACAGACAGGATACAGGAAAGGGGCAGAGATTGCAAGACAATTGCCCCCACTTTGCCCCCCTGTAGCAATGCCACTGGTCCCTTCTGCCTGTGGGCGGCGCTGCCCCCCTGAAAAATTCAGCCAAAGGCAAATGCCTTGTTTTCCTCACGGTAGACATGACCCTAAATTAATGTTTTTTTAACTCTTATGGTTGAGTGTTCCTAAAGTAGAACTTTATGCTTAAAATAAAAAAAGGGTGAACAGGCAGGATTTTTTGTGCAGAAGAGACATGCTTTGTCTCTTCTGTATTAAATTTACTTACCTTCCTGTCCGCTCTTGTACAGTAAGTTGTGCACACACAGCTCACTGCACAAATTTGGCTTTGCCAAATCTGATTGAATTGCAAATAGATACACTCACAAACTATGTGTTAAAAACAGCATCTCAAGCTAGGTATCAATGACATGGTTGCCCTTCACACTCGGCACGCTCCAGACCTTGGGAGAGTGCCACCAGGATCCTAACTGCCTTACAAGTTTTGAGGGCAATGCCCTCTTCCCCAGAGTCAAACCAACAGGAGGAAAAGGGTATTGCCTTCAAAACATGCAATCCGGTTAGGATCCTGGTGGCATTCTCTCAAGGTCTGGAGCAGGGGCGGACTGAAAACTCATGGGGCCCCCGGGCAATAGGGGATCATGGGGCCCCAAACTCAAAAAAGGCTATGAAAAGGTACCAGGGGCATCTCATGGGGCCCCCTACCGATCCCGGGCCCTCGGGCAGTGCCCGAGTTTCCAAATAGTCAGTCCGCCCCTGGTCTGGAGTGTGCAAAGAGTGATGGGCAACTGTGTCAGTGATGCTTAGCTTGAGATGCTGTTCTTAACACATAGTGTGTGTATATCTATTTGCGAAATATCAATAAATGGTGCATGGGATAATGCACTAGGCTGGTGCGCCCTCTTTTGTTTGGTTTTTGACTAATCCCTCCTGGAACCTTGACCCCTTACCAAGTGCCTCAATTGTTCTCTCATTCTTTATAACATGAATAGTTCTGCATGCCCCAGGGAACCCCTCTTCCTTTTTCCCCTCCCTCTTTCTCTTCTGCATCAATTTCTTTTCTTGTATTGCCTCTAAATAAGAATATAAGTATTGTTGAACTTGTTGTGCTTATGCCTCTATGCTCTTATGTACCTTTTTAATGGCAACTATTTGTGTATATTGATGTCACACTTGATTTGTTGCTTTGTGAAAATAAAAACTTACTGAACCAGAAAAAAATTAATTTCATTTTATAATGAAGACAATTGTTCCTACCTTTTTCGAAGTAGACATCAGGACCCTGACAAGAGAAAGGAGTGATCTGCCATCCTTGTGTATAAGTACGCTAGTAGCTGTTTTGTCTGCATCTTACCTTGAGATGTTGCACTCCTTAAGTGTTCTCAGCAACTTCTGTTCATATAATGATTGATATTTGGTTGCTCATGAGGTTATTTTTGTCACTGCTGTAACAGTAACCTTGGACAGCTTAGAAGTTCACAAATGACCTTTGGTTTATCATTTTGATATGTTTAATGGAAGCTTTGCAGTGTATACATCCAGCCTTCTACAGTAAATATTGAATTTTTGCCCCTTTGCGTTTTGCTGTAAGCGCAAACTGATGATGCTCCCACAGGAGGCAGGCCTCTGACAGCCTGGGCTCACAGGAAGTGGGTTCTTTAGCCTGGAAAAGGAACTGTGTTGCATTACAAAGTGGTAGGACTGTGCCAGGAACACAGTGAGTACTGCAACAGGAACTACCTGGTGGGCAATAAATAAGAAATAATAAAGCTAGTGTTTTACTTGAAAAAATTAAGTAACCTTTAAAAGCCAATCAGAAGAGATCAGACCAGCATAAAACAGATTCTGATTGGTTGCTGTAAGGAATGCATTTTGCACTTGTTTCAGGATATGAATAAGCCCAGTATAGTAGGCTTTTCCCAGCCAAGAAGGTTCTTACAAGTAGGGGATAATAATATTTTTTGAGATGAGAACGGACTTTCGATTTCTTGGTTTCAAGTTTCTGATGATGGGTCCTAATGCCAGGAGGCAAAGATTGGCTTCCCAAACAGGTGGTCATTGTGATGGTTGTCACAAAGGTCACATGATCATGAGCTCATGATCATATACAATGACCATGAGTTGGCCGTGACCGCTCAGAATGCTGGTTTCCCACAGATGCATGGGTGTTAAGGCCCACTCATTCTGCCATTACATATGCATGAAAGTACGAGTTGGCTGGGTAGATGGGTGAGACTTCCTCCATATTCCCCTACTTTGGGCGCCAAGTCTGCGTAACATCCGAGGACTACACCCAGGGTGGGTTCTTCTGGGCTACGCTAAGCACCTAGTCTGGAGTCACTCTCCTGCACATGGGGTACCTTTACTTGCCATATCAATCAATGCCCCGGGACAATGTGGAGGCTGCTTTCAAGGAAACCTTAACTTTAAAGCGGACCTCCAGCTTTAGAGATGGTCGTACACCGTGTACACTTGAGCAATAAACTGGACTACAGTAAACTCTCTCTGTCAATGTACACCACTACTGTCATTTGTTGCAATTAGGAGGGACATGTTGAGCATATGCCATTCCACCTGTCCAGAGTATCTCTGCTGTCTCACTCCTAGTGGCAGAATGTGGTCCCGCTGTGCACCTGTCACATACTCCATGCATGCACCCATTTAACTCTTCCTCTTCTGTACCTAGTGTACAGGTTGGGAACCTGTGTACGCTGATCTGTTCACTTTACCGGGGGAGACAGTCCACCAGGGGAGATAATGCTGATGACAACTCCCTTGCTGCAAAAGGATGTCCCACTTATCACAGGCTTATGCTTTTCAACAGGTTGCTTGCATTAGATCCCCGTAACCCCTGGTAACCACTTGTTGTATTCCGCACTACATTAACTCTTGCAGAGTTGTCTTCATACTCCAATGTGCTTTAACTGATCCACGTTTCAGACTATGTGTTGAGTGCCGGTTACTTTCATACACCCCTTGAATAAAATCAGACCACGCATTAAACGTTTCAAAGCTGTACTGAAGAATCTCAGCATAACAGTTCCATAAAGTGCAATAAGTCATTTCCTTAGCTACCATAACTACAGCTGCCTTTGCCCCAGCATACCTACATAGGTGAGAGTCCACAATTGGTAAGTCCATAGTGGCAGTATCCAAGGTGCTGGTGTCCCAATAAGTCGGCGTTTTCAGGCAGCAGTTCTTTGTAATTCAATGGATTGGCAAGGCTAGTCTGAAGCTCTGCAAAAAGCCCGAATTCCCTGATGAGGACCCCTGTCCCTTTGATAATCAGGATTGGATCCAGAAAGCTCGGAAGGACAAACTCAGGAATGGCAGCAAAAGGCTTTAACCCCATCCCTCCCTGCCGGGGCAGCAACTGACTAACTACCAGTAGGAACCTTCCTGCATGTGTATGGATGGCAAGCACAGATTAAGAAGGCTTTAATGTCTTTATATCGATCTGAGTTCTATTGCCAAGTTAATTGTGCTTAAATTACTTGGTCTACGCTCTTTCTGAAACTATTTGAAAGGTTTTTACTCTTTCTGCTAAATTTTTTATTTATTCTTTAGTATACAGAATATAACAAAAACCCAAAATTACCAAATGGACATGAACATGGTGTCATGGGGATCCCACTATTGGACTATCCAAGATATACAGTATAAGCCATGGCTGACTAAATTTGGTTATAGGTGGATAGTTGTTTTGTGTTCAGCCAGAAGGCTGAATTAAAACAAAAAACAGAAGTATCCCATACAATTCCCTATCCCTATCCAAGTTACCCCAAAATAAAAAAACAAAACAAAAAGAAAATTCCACCAGACTGTTCATTCAGTCAGTTGAAGTGACTGTTGCTGTGTGCCTGGCTGCCTCTGCAGTAATCTGGAAAGAACTTTGGGAGCAAATCAACAGACCCTTTAAGAGGTGATTGCTACATAGGCGACCTAAGTTCCATATCACAGCAAGTGGTCAAGAAGATATAACCCTAATCATATAGTTGCTGACATCCCAAAAATTCCAGGGACACCTTTTTTGCTGTGCATCTAGAAAGCCAATGTAGAAAGAATGTACTTTAACTCCTTCACAATGGCCTTACATATACATGCGGCCTCTTGGTGCGTGGGCATTATCGCTGATAGGCCGCATATATGTGTACCAGAATGTAAACAGAACTGTGCCAAGAATGCACACCCTGCGTGCTCCCTAAACAGTTACTGGCTGAATCCCCTGTAGCACCCTCCTAGTTAGCTAGGGGGAGCTAGATAATAATTTTTCCAGCTAGAAGGCTGAGTAGCAGCCTGGGTGATAGTCAGAAGGTCACATTTGGGTCAAGGCTGAGATGTAGATGGGAGTGAGGAGGAACTGGTCTGCACTCTTGAGGCTTGGCATGGGGTCAGGATAGCCCTTAAGAGTGACTGAGTCTGCTCAGCAGCAGGAAAGTTTAGGTGGAAGATGGAGTGAGGAGCCTGGGAGGGGGACCAGGAGAAGGAACTACCTGCAGGCATAAGCTGGAAGGAAGGATTTCTCAGCCTTGAATGTCCCGTAAGAGAGGAGATCCTGGAAAGCAGGGAAGAAGCCAGCCCAGCGTAAGGCCTGAAGGCAGCTAGCAACCAATAAGCTTGCAGGAGAGGACTGAGTGAGTAATCTCACACCTTCTGGGCCAGATAAGGAGAGAGGGCATTCTGGTGGGAAACCTGGCTAGCCCCCATCTGGGACTGCAGATTCTGCGCTCCCTTGACCAGGCATTCCCTCAGGCAGCTGGGTGAAGCAGAGAATTCATCTGGGGTCTGAGGAGGTACACCTGGAGGGCTGGAGAGCTCTTCCAACTAAGAGACTTTGCAGTCTAACGGACTTGTACATAGTTGCTACGGCATTTGTCCTCATGTGTTCACAGTTTCCTTGGGCATCCCATACAACCCTCAACCCTATCCACGTTCAATACCCCTAAATAAAACCCAAAAAACAAGCTCAAGGACTGTTTACTGTCTCCTGTGTGCATGGTCTGCAGAAAATGCATGATGGCTGGCTGTGCAGGACTATAGGAGACCCAAAACTCAGAAACTCCTAAGGGGGTAGTGCTGTTTGCCTTACATTTATCAATGTTATTGTTTGTTTCTTTTCACTATTGTTTGCTCCAATGCTTCTATTTATTTATCATTCTGTCATTCCATTTTATGGGATGGCCCATCAGAATTGAGATGCTATGGCGCAAAAATTGACCAGGGCCACAGAAATAAAGGCTATTTTTAAAGCTTCTCTTCAAAGAATAAAAATCTGAAACTACGAGCAACCATCCTGACTTTCTAACATTCTTTTAGCACTCTCCCATACTTTACTTAGAAGCTTTGCTTTTTTTCAGCGAGAATGCATGGGGAACACAGTTTTGGCACCTCCAGCACTAAATATATATAATGACAAGGGGTACTGGAGGGTCTATTGATGCTGGCTGCTTGGGGGGGGTCTATTGTCGCTGCTAAGGATCTGTTGTTTCAGGGTGCTTTATTGTTTCTGACGGGTCAGTTTTTGATGGGGGAGGGGGTCAAATGCTGCAGGGGAGGTGAGGTTACTTTTGAGTTAGTATTGCAATGGTTGTGTGCAGTAGGCATCCTGTCAGGCCTCAGGCCATTTTTTCATGAACCTAGTGATCTTATCCCCTTCCCTCCACCTGCAAACTATGGAATTCATAGCCTTAACTTTTAGCATGCTTCAAAAGAACCTCACTTTAGGTACTGCAGACACCAGCGTACAGGCCTTGGTCAGAGCTGTAAACAGCTAATTGAGGCCTGGCAGGATGCCTGTTTCTACGGACCATAAAAAACACTACAGATTAACACTTCCCTCTGACCTATCATAAAACAATGACAAACTCTGTCACTTCTGGCGCACATGATGTGTAGGGCAATTAAAGCACTAGGAACACATAGCATGCTATGAAACTTCTATCCAGAAAGCAGCCAGACGTGGGTGACCTCTCTGAGACCTCTGCCCAATTCACAACTTAACAAAATCCATATACAATTCATAAAATCGAAAAGGATCAAGACACATTAATATTAAGTATATATTTGAATGGGGAATATCAAACCGAACAAATCAAGGTCATACATGACTACGCTAGCACATACGAAAGGGGAGATACCAGTCTCCAAAATGTCCGATTTTGCACTTCCTGAAGACTATCGATCTGTGATCAAAACGCGTTGAGGTTTGATGACGCAACTTCCGCCAACGTCACATCCGCCCTGTGGACTGCACGCCACTCAGGGGAGCGATCACTACAGTGGCTTCCATTCTTTTTCATTGCAACAGCAATAAGGCTGAGTACACCAGGTGCCGGGCTTAGGGACTTCTCTTGTGAGTGTATTCTTTTACATATTAACCTTCTCGACCCTTTACAGTCCGGCTTCCGCCCCCTACACTCCACTGAAACTGCCCTACTCAAACTCACCAATGACCTACTAACCGCCAAAACCAATGGCCACTATACAGTACTCCTACTTCTCGACCTCTCTGCGGCTTTTGACACGGTTGACCACCCCCTCCTCCTCAAAAAACTACACTCTCTTGGCCTCAGAAACTCCGCTCTTTCCTGGTTCTCCTCCAATCTATCGCAGTGCTCCTTCAGTGTTACCTATAACGCTGCCACCTTCCCTTCACTTCCTCTCTCTGTTGGGGTCCCTCAAGGTTCTGTCCTTGGACCCCTTCTCTTCTCCATCTACACCTCCTCCCTTGGCCAATTGATAAACTCTCACGGATTCAACTACCATCAGTATGCTGATGACACACAAATCTATCTCTCTACCCCTCACCTCACCCCTTCAATCTCCAATCGTATCACTGGACTACTAAGTGACATATCGGACTGGATGTCACTCCACTTCCTCAAACTCAATCTTTCCAAAACTGAGCTCCTAGTATTCCCCCTGCTCGTGCACCCCCCCCCCCCGACCTCTCCATCAAGATCAACAGCACTATCATCAGTCCCACCCCTCACGCAAGGGTACTAGGTGTAATCCTAGACTCCAATCTGTCCTTTCAGCCCCAGGTCTAATCGCTGACAAACTCGTGTAGACTTCACCTCCACAACATCTCCAAGATATGACCGTTCCTAACCTCGGAAACCACTAAGCAACTCATTCACTCTCTTGTTATATCACGCCTTGACTACTGTAACTCCCTCCTCCTTGGCCTACTTCATCGCAGGCTATCCCCACTTCAGTCCATCATAAATGCTGCTGCCAGACTCATCCACCTTACTAACTGTTCTGTATCTGCCACCCCTCTCTGCCAATCCCTCCACTGGCTCCCAATTGCCCAACGGATAAAATTCAAAACACTAACACTGACGTATAAAGCCGTTCATAACACTGCCCCAAAGTACATCACCGATCTTGTCTCTAAATACCACCCAAACCGTACTCTCCGCTCCTCGCAAGACCTCCTACTCTCTAGCTCCCTTGTCTCCTCCTCCCATGCTCGTCTCCAGGATTTCTCCAGGGCATCTCCCATCCTCTGGAACTCCCTACCCCAATCTATCAGACTATCGCCTACTCTGCTCAGTTTTAGGCGCACTCTGAATACCCATCTCTTCAGGGAAGCCTACCCCACCCCAGAGGATTCCAGCTAATACTGGAATCCTCTGCTCTTCCAACCACTCCATCCCCCACAGTTATTTACTACCTTTTGTACCACTATCCCCTCCCTCCTAGATTGTAAGCTCCAAGGAGCAGGACACTCTAATCCGTCTTGTATTGAACTGTGTTGTTACTGTACTGTCTCCCACCATAATGTAAAGCGCTGAGCAAACTGTCAGCGCTATATAAGTCCTGTATAATAAAAATAATAATATTTCCCCAAAATAAAGGTATTAAGTGGTTTTACACTATGGGATGTCCCCTTTCTGTTTTTTTTGTTATGGTGATTTACTGCATGCCCTGCCTGTGGAGGTGAGGAGACCGTGGGCACTCTAGAATTTATTATCTGGTATGGACCATTCCAAGGATAGGTGGTTACGAGCTGCAACATTTGGTTTACTGGAATAGTCCCGTAAGCGTGAATGACCATTCTAGAGATAGATGGTCATTGGATGATGGTGAGTGTCAGTCTATGTGAGGCACTGTTTTGAGCACAGTGGAGCACTTGTTATGTGTTGGAAAGAGTTACCAATCAAGATATGAAACTAGGAGTTGAACACCAGCACTCTGCACTTAGTTCACTAATTTGGGACTGAGTTATATTTCATTGTATATATGCACATGATATGCGCAGTCTATGTGGTTTTCAAATGTATTTTTAGTGCGTTTAGGTTCACAATATAGGACTACTGCAGTTGTAATTGGAATTTGTGATATATCTATAAGCGCAACAGCCCTAGTGATAATCGCTCTCAGACTGTGGCACCTAGATTGTGATCCCGCGAGCTGGAAAATCTTTGTGTAGGGTGCAGCTGAGCGTGGTGTTTTTATGAAAGTGACAGCATGGTGTGAGATTGGACAGTCCTTTGTCACGAGTTAGTGAGAAGGGCAGGGGTTGGGCACCGCGTTTTTCACGGGAGGGGTCTATTGTTGCTGACTGCTGGAGGGTCTAGTAATGCTGGCTTCTGGGAAAACTATTGTTGCTGGCAGGAGTCTATTGTTGCTGGAGGGGTATTTTGTTGCAGGGGGTCACGTGTTAATGATCTATTGTTGTGTGGGATCTCTTGTTTGCTGGGGGATCTATTGTTGCTGGGCAGAGCTATTGTTGCTGGCTGAAGTGGATCTATTTTACTCCTTTTCTTGTTATCAATAACAACACCTACACAAATTACTTAGCACCACAAAATGATACTTGGTTTTGTATTCTCTAAAAAGGGCAGCACTAGGACCTGGGTAGGGGGTGGAACCAAGGGACACTGCTTGGAGGTGGGTAGGATGCAGAGACAAGAGGTGCCTCAGAAAGGGGCAGTACCTGCACCTACTGTTTGAGAAAAGACCCCTGCTTAGAAGAGTAACGTTATCAATTTAATTACATGACACATACTGGTTACATTTGTATGTTATTGATAGACATAGGAAATGTTGAAGCTTCTGCTAATAGGGATAGAGGATTGTTTGGATGATGTACATTTGCCAAAATTCCCGATTGTTCATTGCCTTACAGTTGTTAAAATAAAAAAATAATTTGAGCCATTTACTTAGTATATTGAGATATGGCTATGGTATGGAGATAAGGAATTCTGATTTCACTTGCTGCATGCTCCTTCCAAGTCAGTGATTCGGAAATGACTGAAGCCTACGACAGCCAGGCATTGAACATTCTCAAAAGAAATAGCAATAGCAGCTCTCCATGTTTAAGGTTTCCTTGTTTCGGTGGACTGCAGTCTATATTTAGAGATGACAATACCTCTGTTTTCCTTTTAACTAGATTCCCTGAGAATTTCTATAATAGAGCTTACATTTTTCTTCTGGAAACTTAAAAAAATTTAAAAAAATGTCCTAAAACAGTTATACACATACTTCAATATTCTAAAAACAGTGACAAATAATTCTCCAAGTGTACCAATCAACAGTGTGATGCTTCAAAATGCCTAACATGCAAGTGGTCTATTCTAATGAGGTCTTTATCCCTTGCTAATAAAACCTCTCATTATGTTGTTTACTTCGATTGAAATGGAAAGGTGTAAAAAAATCAGCAGCTGCTACAGTTCGATAATAATTATTGATACAGTTTATTATAATCTCCCTACTATGCTGTCCCTTTAAATGCATTTAATAAATGACCAGAAATTGAAGAGGCACAGGTGATACCTTTTAAGTGCAATATTTACAGAGCTGGTTTAACAGAGGGTGGTTGAATGTCTGGTTTGTTTGGGACTGGTAGGTTCAATGGTGTATAAAACAATATATATTAAGTATCTACTGCTGAGAAGGGGCCAGATCAATATATATAGCTATATATATATATATATATATATATATATACACACACATACATAATTTTTATGAATCCCTTCCTCTTTTCTAAATGTATTTTTCAAATTGAATGAAAGTTTTCTTATGAAAGTAACATATGATTAATTTCTTTTTTAGATTCATTTTTTTCATTTTGTTAATTTTATAAATAATGTTTTTTTAGGGTTAGTTCCATTCCATATTGGGAAACTAGCCTTTGTTTAATAAGATAAAGTGTAAAGTGCTGCCACCACTAGTAACTGGAAGCACCTTTAATAAGTTAATGTCTACACCCAAGAAAAGAAAATTTAATTTAACCTAGTAATCTTGCCATTAAAGTGGAACTAAAGTTCCATTGTAACAAGCTGAGCGCAGACGGGCTTTTTCTTTTTTTTATTGGCTTTGTGTAAGTTATGGATTTCCCAGTACAAAAATTGATAGCATGGCATGCTTTTATTGCAGAAGAGAAATACAATGTCTCTTCTGTAATAAAATGCCCCTGCCTGCTTGCTGCCTTCTCCACAGCTCGACTTTTAGTGCCAGGCTGCTGCGCATGCACAGGAAGGATTCATCCTGTGCTGGCCAATGAAGAGGCCTAGAGACTGGCACTCAGAATATACTGTGTGTGTGTATATTTTTTTTTTTTTTTTGTTCTTGTTAGACTTTCATACAATTTAATTTAAATCTGAATTTGTTGGTTTGGGGAAACCGTTCCAGTTTCCACAAATTAAACTTTTAGGAGAGCATATTTAAAAAAAAAATAATAATAACAGAGGCACATTTGTAGCAACATCATGTATAGACAGGTCATACCCATTCTAGGCCAATGACTCTGGAGTGAAGCCATGGGATAAGTATGTCAGGTAGGTAACTACTATATCTGGAGAAACAGCAGCCAATGGCAAAATACCTATTTCTCTGAAAACAAAGTTCTTGGTTATTATGGGGTTAAGCAGAGTGGGTCAGGTGTCTGGCTATAACACCTGTATCAGAGGTAGCAATTGGTATTCACAGAATCTATAAGTTTTGTCCAGAGCTTAATTTAGAGTTAACACCCAGAAGGTAAACACACACAATTGTTTTATATGTAGTTGCATGATGGGATGTTTATTTTATGAAGTGGGTTGTACATTTTTCCTATAGTTTGGAATTTGATATGTTTATTATGCTGGTAAATATAGAGTTGTGTGTATGGGTTTGTTTTTTTTCATTTAAAACTGCTGTGAATGGTGCTCTGATGCTACTCATCCAGCAAGAACCACATGCCAGTTCTTTAGGTAGACATACTGAGTAATATGGTTGACCTTACTTCCTTGGTGCTTAGTATGTTTGGGAATTCTGTCACAGCCTACTCCATATAGCTGTTTTAGTTTATTCCATGTCTTTCTATGATGTGTGCTGTTTGTGGTTGATTAGCAGAACTCAGCAGATGGTATTTTGTGATATGCAGTAAATTATGGCAAGCAACTCGATATCTTGAAGCAGACTTGAGTATAATTGATTGTAATGGTGTTTTTATATTTTTGATAAAGTAAAATACACATGCAGCCAATGTATATATACATTTAGGTTGGCGTAATACCAGTCTGGTAGAAGCACCATTGCCAAGACAGTAAGCAAGAACCATTCAGTGGGACAGACAGTAACTTTTTTTTTTTTTTTTTTGTAGAACTATGGGTAATTTTTTTCACTTTGGATAGAGTAAGGAAGGGTTATAATACCTTTTCAGATTTTTATTTTTTTTTCTTCAACCATCTGTGTTTTCTTGCAGAGATTTCTGTTCACTTCCTGTCCTCTAGCTGGACGGTAAGGGAGAGGAAATCATTAAGGGGATTCCTTGGGACCCCCAGGTCACCAGAACGACTGTCCCCTTTGAAAGATTTCCCCTCTAGTACTCTTCTGAAGAAATTTGTGATTTTTCTTTTACTTTCGATGATAATGGTAAACATGACGAACAGAGAGGGCAAATCTCCTTAAGGGCTCGTTCACACTTGACTGTTTTACCACCGCTTGCCAAACGCCCCTATAGCGTTTGGCAAGCGTTGGTCTGGCGTTTGCGGAGCGGTTTTTAGCGCTCGGCAAACGCCGCATGTGCGGTTCAGTGGCGGTTGCTAGGCGTTTATGGAGCGTTAAAAACGCTCCGCAAACGCCTATAATGAAGTTTAAATGGTGTTACCGCTCCGCAAATTCCCCGAAACCGCGTCGCAAATGCCGGCCGGGCGTTTGCAAAGCGGCACCATAGACTAGAATAGGAGGCTTCAACGCCTCCTGACTCAACCAGAAGCGTCCGTTTTGACGCAACGCTAACACTCCCGTTAGAACAGCACCATGTGCTGCAATGTGCAGAATTGTCAGAGGCGTTTGGGAAGCGGTAAAAACACTTCCCAAATGCCTCTCTGCCGCCTACACACAACGCTAGTGTGAATGTAGCCTAACGGGCACAGATAGCAGTAAAAATGGATAGGTGTTCTAATCCCTCTCCTGGATCCAAAACGGGAAAAAAGTTTTGCCTTTAGTTATACTTGGAGTGATGACATTTTTTTTTCCCTGTTTTCTACTGGAGCGATCTCCCTCCTTCCTGGCTGGCCTCCAGGGCAAGAAGTGAGCTGATCTTTCCTTCACAAGCGATAAAAATCTTCCAAAGCCACTGTAACAAAAAAAAACATTTTGGGCTGAAGTTGGGTTTTAAAGACCAATAAGCACTAAGGGCTGATTGACTCCAGTTCATTGTTGTGGTTTCATTTATTCTGAACGTATCTTCCCAGTGCGCCTGTGATGCAGTATACTGCGATGAGCCACTATGCACTACTGTGCTATTTTCATCTCTCTGCTAGTGAGATTTGCCTGCTAGTATTTTGTATTGCTGTCTTCAGCTTTCTCACTTTTGTCAGTTACACAACAGTAGGTGAATGGATGTGTCACCAAAGAGCTCTGGACAATAAAAACCATCATCCTAACCAGACATTTTTGCTATTCTGCACTGCACTATTTCAACTGGTAAATGCGCGGTCAGGCAATGCTGTACCCAAATGAAATTTCTGTCTTTTTTTTTTCTTTTCACACAAAGCTTTGTTTTTGTGGTATTTGATCACCTCCGGGCTTTATTTTTTATTTTTTGTAATGTAAATGGGAAAAAAGACTGAAAGTTTTGAAGAAAAACCATTTCTACTTTCTATATCCTTAAATACTCAACATGTCCCTGTTTTATTACGGTTTTCGTGTTGTATTCGATATGTGCAAAGAGACCACACAAATACTTATTTACGTACAAGTATAACATTTATTACACGTAATGATAGATAACGAGAATAAAGAAAATATAACAAGAATGCTTAACTAAAGAAACAGTTGCCCCCATGGATTCCTCCATTATATGGCATGGCTGACGATCAGAACAGATGCTTGTTTAACCCCGTCACGCCGGAGGCACAAAAATGTACAGCCTCCCGGCATCTGGGCCTAGACGCCGAGAGGCCGCACATTTGCGTTCAGGTAAGAAAAAACATATGTGCTGAGAGTGTGCGCCCTGCGTGCTCCCAGCACACATGTCCGCTACTCACGGAAAGGTCCCGGTCTGCTCTTTCGATCGGTCACATGATCCCAAAACCCAACCCGCCTCGCCCGCTCCACCTCCCGGCTTCTGAAACTCTTTAAGGGCCAGAAGGCGCCGACGGGAAGGGGTTAAAGTGATTCTAAAAGGCTTAATTTTTCTAAAAAAAAAATAGGTCTATACTTACCTGCTGTGTGCAGTGATTTGCACAGAGCAGCCTGGATTTCCCTTCTCAGGTCCCCGCTGGTGCACCTGGCACCTCCCTCTTGTCGGGTGCCCCCACAGCAAGCAGCTTGCTATGGGGGTACCCGCAGCTCCATGTCAATTCACGCATGGAGCCGCAGCTCGGCCCCGCCCCCTCTCTTCTCACTGGCTGGTATTGACATCAGTGGGAGCCAATGGCTTACGATTTTGTCTTAACCAATGAGGAGAGGGAGTCCCAAGCTAGCCAAGACTCCAGTTCACATCACTGGATCGAGAGGGGGCTTAGATGTATATTAGGGGGGGCATACAGACTGCTTGAAGGTAAAAAACCTTGAGCTTTTACAACCACTTTTAATGCAAGCTCTGGGTTGAAACTAAATATTTCCAGGCTCGCTGTGTGTTATATACTGCACTTGTATGTAGGGAATGTCCAGCCCCCCAGCGCAAACAACTTGACCAAAGGAAAATGGCACATTCCTGAAAAGAAAGTGGGCTGGCTTGTCCATATAGTCACATTCCTTTGTTATTTAAGGTAATCAGACTTTCTCCTCATATAGCCCTTTAACTAAGGCTTGGAGGCATTCTTAAACATTTGTGAGGCCCACATTAATAAGGAAATATGTAATTTTCAATTTCCCAATTAGCCCCTAAGCAAATACCTTGGAGTGTGTACTTTCCAAAAAGGGGTAATTTTGGTGGGTGGGGAGCACTTCTACTATCCTGGCATTTCAGGGCCAATGTAAGAAGCTTATGCCAAACATCACCCACTCTTTGAGAGTACCTCTGTCCAGTGAGCCTATGCCTAGCATAGTCACTAGTAATGCACTTTGGGCTTGATTTACTAAAGACAGGCTGTTCACTTTGTAAAGTGAAGTTGCAATTTGCAAGGAAATTCTAATTGGGAGATTAGTGAATGTGGTGAAGGTTCAATTTGCAATGAATACCAAGACATGTGCAAGTTTAAACACACTTTTGCATTCACACGATTGTATGATGGAAGCCAACAGATAGGTTGGCAAATTCCCTTGCAAAGTACAACTTCCCTTGCAAAGTAAGCTGCATGTTTGCTTTTGGTAAATTAACCCCTGTATGTTGAGTTGCACTACTAACATTGCTAATCTCTTTTCATGCTTTTTTATCATGAACAATCCTCTTGTGTGTCAATAGATTGAAACTTGCCTTTACTAGTTTGATTAGTGTCTGTTTCCTAGCATAGCATCATTATTGTGTGTTTTGTTTTGCTTTCAGTGATTTGTGACATTGCAAGCAGTTTTCACTTAAAGTGGTTGTAAAGGCTTAAGGTTTACCTTCATGCATTCTAATACTCGCCTAAGCCCCATCTCGATCCAGTGCTGCGCAGTGGAGTCTAGGCTATCCCGGGACTCAATCTCCTCATTGGCTGAGAATGTCAGCCAGTGATCCAATGAGAAGAGAGGGGGTGGGGCCGAGCCACAGCCCAGTGAATGGACACAAGGAGTAGCGGCTGGGGAGTGGGCATGCTTGGGTACCCCCATAGAAAGCTGCTTGCATTGGGGGCACCGGACAGGGAGAGGCCAGGAGCGCTGGCGGGGGACCAGAGAAGAGGAGGATCTGGGCTGCTCTCTGCAAAACCACTGTACACAGCAGGTAAGTATAGACATGTTTGTTGTTTTTTTTTTTTTTTAAAGTTTTAAGCCTTTAGAATCACTTTAACCTACTGTGTCAAAGGGGCTGAAACCATTCAGGAGGTCGAGGCAATAAATAGAGAACCCATCCAATCCAACAGTTCCTGCAGGGGTAGCACTAAAATTCTTTGGGACCGCAAATTTTGAATGTCATCAATTTACAGTGAACCCATGATATTGGCAAATGTGAACCTAGTGCCTAAAACTAGAATGGGTCTGCGTCATGAATTGCCTTATATGTATGGAATTAATAGGGCCAAATAATGGGGCAGCACAGCGGCTAAGTAGTTAGCACTTCTGCCTGGCATCACTAGGATTGTTGGTTCAAATAACAACCATTGCGCCATTTGCCTGGAGTTTGCATGTTCTCCCTGTGCCTGTGTGGGTTTCCTCCGGATACTCCAGTTTCCTCCAAAGACATGCTGGTAGGTTAATTAGTTCCTGTCTAAAATTGGCCCTAGTATGTGTATGAATGTAAATGGAGGAGCTTAGATTGTACACTCTTGGAGGGTTAGGGAGTGATGTGAATGTACAATATATGTATATAAAGAGCTGCGTAAATTGACTGTTATAATAAGTACCTGTAATAAATGGAAGTTCTTTCTTAGTCGGCCCCCTCTGAACTAACTGGAAGGCCTTTTAGAGATTCTGAATATTTTTATGGGTTTCTTCAGGATTGAAGTACCCAGGCTTGGTTATTAATTTTTTTTTTTTTTGATTGTGGATTCTGTGATAAAGATTTAGCGTAATGTATGATATTCATCTAAATCCAGATATTTTTTTTTTTTTTAAAAGCTAAAGAAAAAAAAATGTAATCTCTAAAAATCCTGCCCTTTTAATCGACCATTGTATCCTGGAAAACAAGCATGCTTTGTATAATTGTCATGGTTTTACAATGGGTACAACACTGTATAAGATTCTCAGACTTCATATAATATGCATGTAGGTATCACTGGGTAACAATTTATTTCTCTCTTTTCTGTTCTAGAATAAAATTTATTTAATGTTCTCAATCCACAGACCAGCTCGGGTATTTCAACTTGGTAAAATCTAAACAATGAGTCTCAACTCTGAACAGATAGTAAGTACGTAAGTTTTCAAGGAAAGCTGGGCTGGATAAGCACTTTTTTTTTTGGCAAATTTACTAGAAATCTTGGCTGCAAGCAGCAAAATGCGCCTATTTGGCAAAACAGGATGAACTGCAATGCTATGTCAAGTGCAGTAGGCCATAGCATATATTCACCAATCAAGCGGTGTATCTAATGAGCTTTGTTTTTAGAAAAATCTACTTTTGTGATGGAGTTACTTGATTATTAAAAAAACAAAGATTTGGTTACATTAATCTGTTAAACTTTCACATGTACAAAATATTCTTTAACACTATAGTTCCATTTAAAAGATTGGTGTATGCTATAGATTAGGTGAGGAAATATTTGGGGTAATTACTGAAGTGTTTACCCTAAATTGTGTTTTGTTTTTTGTTTTTTTGTTTTTTGTTTGTCACATTTTGAAATGGATTACTAGAGGGTGTTCTGTATTTCAGTTCAGTTAATCAGCCTCCCTGCTTAAAGAATATCTTGCTCATTCAGGGTATAGCGACAGTCTTTGTGTAATGTACAGCCCCTGTGTAGTGTAGTTTTTCATAGTTCTTAATTTACAAGAAACTTGCTAATAGTTGAATGTTCTCAATTCTATTTGTTTATAAGTAATTTATTGTGTGTATGTATTTATATGAAATGTTTAATGTATACTGAGGCAAAGGGTCTCATTATTTGGGAAGTTGGAAACCTCTGATCTTTCTATTATATGGTGTGACTCAAACTAGTTTGTATGTATGTACTCTGAAAGTGAAAGACCAAGAGCTATTTAGGTTAGATTCAGAAGAAATATAGATCAAGGACTATCGTCTCCAGGAACTTCCAATGAAGAAGTTGAGGAACTCCCCCTGGATTGAATATAACGTATTTATCAATTTTATTTTATTTTTTTATCACCTGTAATACCTATTTAAACCAAGCTAAGTAAATTACTTTTATTATACACTCAAGTTGACTGAAATGATTGTACCATATCAGCATATCTGAAAGGTTAAACGTAGGAACTTTTAAGTAAGAAGGCTAACCCTTTATTACATCCTGACCTTCTTAAACTGTCCACCCCGCTGATCCTTCATTGCCCGCCACTGGGTATGGTGCTTATGGGTATTGGGGAGTATGTGACTACTTCTCATGATGCAGTTTTTCAGTATAAATATTGTATTATGGAGGGAGTGACATTTTAACTCCGAACCTGGAAATTATGATTCCAGGTGCAACAGAGGAAGGAGCAGTGGGAAAGCAATGGAGAGGTAAGTGTATAGTACCTGGAGCATGGGCTTTACACAGTCACTTTTGCCTGGAAACTCTGCCATAAGATTTGAAGCAAAAACAAAAAAAAAAAAAAAACCCAAAGCCTGCAATAACCTCAGGCAAGTGGTGAATCCCAATCTTCAATCTAGTGAAGATGTACGGATGCCTAAGAATCCATTGCATCATACTCACTGATAATAGCTGATGCCTGGTCCTCCACTCTACACTGTGTGTAGCTCCACCTGCCAGCTTCTACATTACTGGAGGACCCAAGTGATGTGGGGGCCAGTGAATGGAGCCATAGCATGCAATGAGGGGACTGGGTATCTGACACTCCAGGTATTTATAGGATGCAGTGGATTATTGGGAAATTCTCCACCAACTTATAAAAAAATTAAGATGTTTTATTGAAGAATTTTTTTGTTTGTTTTTATGGGGACAGAGTTGCTTTACAAGCTGCTAAGATGCAACCATCCATGCAGAAAGTACATTTGTCTTCAGTGATAAGGAACAATAAACCAAAACTGCTGTAGTTGTACTGCAGAGCCTGTTTCCGAATTGGCAATATAGGACCTCATTAACTGTTTTGTCCTAATTACACCTTAGCTATTCAACTCTATAAGGAAGGGGCAAAACTGTAAATATATATTGATTTTTGCAGTTTCTTACATAATTGTTGTTGCAATGTCTATATTAGCATTTTCCTCCCTTGACCATAGATTTGCTAGGCTATGTATTTGGTTTGAATATTCAGAAAGTGCCAACTTGGCATGCAGCGCTGCTGAGCGTAGGTGAAACAATCTACATATTGAGTTAGAAGAGCTGTGATCCAATCCTTGTGGTGACCTGTATGCACACACTCTCTACAGACAAATCCATACGAAGCCAAGTGGCCTACTTGTGTTTTAGATTAAGGGGAACGTTTTATATGCAATGACAAAACTATAATAATGCAGAATAGGCCCTACTTTTAGTATCTAGTATCTTCATTTTTTTTGTTGTATATCTTCATAGCTGCCAGAGGACTTTTATCTGGCAGAAGAAAGCTCCTTGCTGGAAGAAATGGCAGAAGAAGATGAAGAAATTGATCTATATAATGAAGTTACATTTGGATTAGGTAAGATTTGCCATCTAAATCATGTTGGTGGAAAATGGAGAGTACCAATAATTCTACCTTTTTATTACCCAAGAGGTACAGTGGGGCAAAAAAGTATTTAGTCAGCCACCAATTGTGTAAGTTCTCCCACTTGAAAAGATGAGAGAGGCCTGTAATTGGCATCATAGGTAGACCTCAACTATGACAGACAAAATGAGAAAACAAATCCAGACAATCACATTGGCTGATTTGGAAAGAATGTATTTGCAAATTATGGTGGAAAATAAGTATTTGGTCAATATGAAAAGTTCATCTCAATACTTTGTTATATATCCTTTGGCAATGACAGAGGTCAAATGTTTCCTGTAAGTCTTCACAAGGTTGGCACACACTGTTGCTGGTATGTTGGCCCATTCCTCCATGCAGATCTCCTCTAGAGCAGTGATATTTGGGGCTGTCGCTGGGCAGCACAGACTTTCAACTCCCTCCAAAGGTTTCTATGGGGTTGAGATCTGGAGACTGGCTAGGCCACTCCAGGACCTTGAAATGCTTCTTACGAAGCCACTCCTTCGTTGCTCGGGTGGTATGTTTGGGATCATTGTCATGTTGGAAGACCCAGCCACATTTCATCTTCAATGCCCTTGCTGATGGAAGGTTTGCACTCAAAATCTCACGATACATGGCCCCATTCTTTCTGTCCTGTACATGGATCAGTCGTCCTGGTCCCTTTGCGGAGAAACCGCTCCAAAGCATAATGTTGCCACCCCCATGCTTCACAGTAGGTATGGTGTTCTTTGGATGCAACTCAACATTCTCTCTCCTCCAAACACGACGAGTTGTGTTTCTACCAAATGGTTCTATTTTGGTTTCATCTGACCATATGACATTCTCCCAATCCTCTTCTGGATCATCCAAATGCTCTCTAGCAAACTTCAGACGGGCCCGTACATGTACTGGCTTAAGCAGGGGGACACGTCTGGCACTGCAGGATCTGAGTCCCTGGCGGCGTAGTGTGTTACTGATGGTAGCCTTTGTTACGTTGGTCCCAGCTCTCTGCAGGTCATTCACAGGTCCCCCCGTGTGGTCCTGGGATTTTTGCTCACCGTTCTTGTGATCATTTTGACCCCACGGGGTGAGATCTTGCATGGAGCTCCAGATCGAGGGAGATTATCAATGGTCTTGTATGTCTTCCATTTTCTAATTATTGCTTACACAGTTGATTTGTTCACACCAAGCTGCTTGCCTATTGCAGATTCAGTCTTCCCAGCCTGGTGCAGGTCTACAATTTTTGTTTCTGGTGTCCTTCGACAGCTCTTTGGTCTTCACCATAGTGGAGTTTGGAGTGTGACTGTTTGAGGTTGTGGACAGGTGTCTTTTATACTGATAACAAGTTCAAACAGGTGCCATTATTACAGGTAATGAGTGCAGGACAGAGGAGCCTCTTAAAGAAGAAGGTACAGGTCTGTGAGAGACAGAAATGTTGCTTGTTTGTAGGTGACCAAATACTTATTTTCCACCATAATTTGCAAATAAATTCTTTCCAAATCAGTCAATGTGATTGTCTAGTTTTTTCCCCTACCGTCTTTCAGGCCAGCACTCTGAGAGACCTCGGCTCCTCCCCCTCTGAGGAAACACCTCCACCTACAATAAAAAAGCTCCACTCCCCTCTGACCTCAGTTCAGCTGTTTTCTCCGGTGGGGAGACACGAGGAGGCGCAGGAAGACGATAGGGGAGCCGAGGGCCGGATAGCCGGCTGTGAGGCCCAACGCAGCTGGGAGTGAAGGCCGGAGTGTCCGGCTGCATATCCTCCCAGGGCAGGCTGCGAGCAGTGAGAGTGCATCCCGGGGGACGGGACAAGGCACTTACCTGCTCTTCGCCCCCCGACCCTCTCCGGCGAGGGGGGGCATCTGGGTGGACGTGGTGAGATCTGGGGAGGATCGGGGGGGAGTTCCGCTCCTTCCCATGCTGGTGGTCTGAGGGCTTTGCCGGGCCGGACGTCAGGAGACGACGGTTTCCGGTGGAAGGGGCGGGGCTTCGCCCAGGACCGCGACTTCCGCTTCCGGTCGCGGCCTTCACACCACGGCGGCGCGAAATTTAAAAATGGCGGTGCGGTGCACAGCGGTCTGGGGGACAGACTAGCGCCAGGCGACCACCCTCCGGTACGGGATGTCGGAGGCACCGGGACCAGGAGATGCCAGCACCAGCCAGTCACAGGTAAGGTGCCTCAGTGGAGGTCTCCCCTACCTGTGGGCCCCTAGCAGTGGGAAGGTGGGGCAAGGGGTCTGTGGTGTTTCAGGCCCTTTTTGCTCTGCCAGGAAGGAGCAGGGGGGGGGGGTGTTTAGTGTTGGACTGATTGGGCTTCCCTCCTCCCCCCTTTCTTTTGTGTCTTTCAGGGCAAGGCCCGAGCTAAACTTGGGCACCAGGAGCCCAAGCGGAGATGCCCTTCCTGTAAGGAGGTTTTGAAGGAATCTTGGCGAAAGGTTCTTTGTGGCCCATGTATACAGGGGTTGGTGAGGGAGGAGAAGCCGGAACAGGGGGACCTAGCCAGGTCAGTGAAGGAGTTGGTTACCACCTTCGACTCCTTCAAGTCCCTCATGGAGAGGTTTGCCCTCCCATTACCTACACTCCCCCCCCCCCCCAGGTGGCTTCAGTGAGTCGTCGGGAACCCCTTATGACCGGGGAGGAATCAGCGGGGGGAGGGTCCCTCGGAGGAAGGGAGGGGCCCCTCCCGGTACAAGTTGACCCTAGAGGAGGTTGATGAGCTCCTGGGGGCTATATACGAAACCCCGGACATTAAGGAGGAGGTTAAGGCCTTATTTCTCCACGACCAAATGTATCAGGGGTTGGAGGAGCACCAGCACAGAATATTTCCTGTGCATGACATTTTGGTGGACACGATTAAGAAGGAGTGGCAGGACCCGGAAAGGAAGCCGTTCTTCTCAAAAGCGTTGAGAAGGAGGTTTCCATTTTCGGAAGACCCGGAGGCGGTCTGGAACAAGAGCCCTAGGCTTGACGCGGCCTTTTACCAAACGACCAGGAGAACTGACCTAGCGTTTGAGGACATGGGGGTCTTACCAGACTTATTGGACAGAAGGGCGGAGTCTCTCCTTAGGAAGGCCTGGGACTCGACCCTGTACAACCTGAAGCCAGCCATGGCTACGACAGTGGTAGCCAGAAACTTAGAGTATTGGCTTACGCAATTACGGGCCCATATTGTGGCAGACTCTCCCAAGGAAAAAATCTTGTCCTCTTTTGAGACCCTTTTGCAAGGAGTGGGGTATATTGCGGACGCTTCCGCAGAGTCGGTGAGATTGGGGGTCAGGTCTGCTGCCCTGACCAATTCAGCCAGAAGGGCGCTGTGGCTAAAAACATGGCAGGGGGACATCACTTCAAAAATTAGGTTATGCGGCATCCCCCTCACAGGAGACTGTCTGTTCGGCCCGGGGTTGGAGGAATTATTGGACCGGACAGCTGATAGGAAGAAGTCCTTCCCCCTCAAGAGGAAAATGCAGGAGGGGGAGACACGGAAGGCCCGCCCGGCAAAGAGGCTGAGCCTGCGACCGCCTGGTCAGGGTAGGTCGGCTGGACAGAGAGGTAAGGGAAGAGGGGGAGCGATTTTTCGCCCTCCTGAGCAGCCCCAAAAGCCAAGGTGACTTGGTTCCTCCTGTGGGGGGGAGATTGGCGGCGTTCCTCCCACAGTGGGAAGCCGTGGTCACCAGCCCCTTCATTTTGGATGTCATCCGAAGGGGTTACTGGTTACAGTTTCTAAGGCCGCCACCCGAGATTTTTCTGGTGACGACCCGTCCAAGGGATCCGACAAAGGACGCAGCTCTGGTGGGCGCTTTAGAGATTCTAGAGTCCCAGGGGGTCATCTCCAGGGTTCCAGTAGCGGAGCGAGGGAAGGGAGTTTATTCCCATGTGTTTGTGGTTCAAAAGCCGTCTGGGGCGTTCAGACTGATTTTGAACCTGAAACCCTTGAACAAGTTAGTGCGTTACCGGAGGTTCCGTATTTTTACAATCGGGTCCCTAATCCCACCAGGTGCATTCATGGCATCCATAGACTTGAAGGACGCCTACCTACACGTACCCGTGGCGGAAGCCTCTCAGAGGTTCCTCAGGTTGGCAGTGGGGGGGGGGGGGGGGGAGGAAGGAATTCGACACTGGCAGTTCAGGGCTCTTCCATTCGGCCTTTCCTCCTCGCCAAGAGTATTCACCAAGGTTCTGTTGGAGGCACTGATTTCTACTCGCTTAAGGGGGATTTCAGTGGTGGCCTATCTGGACGATTTGCTGCTCTTCGCGGATTCAGAGGCTCACTTACGGCAAGACCTGGTTATAGTGAGGGGCCATCTAGAAAGCTTGGGGTGGATTTTGAATCTAGAGAAGTCCTGCCTGGTGCCTTCTCAGAAGGTGGTTTACTTGGGCTACACTCTAGACTCGGTAGACCAAAAGACCAGCCTGACTTTGGAAAAAGTCACCAAGTTGGAAGCCGGGGTCAGATTACTGCAGGGGAGCAGGTCGATATCCATAAGACAGGCTATGTCGGTACTGGGATTACTGACAGCGTCCATTCCGGCAGTTCAGTGGGCAGGTCTGCATGTGCGTCCCCTCCAGTTGTGGATCCTGAGGGTTTGGGACAGGAGGAGTCACTCCCTAGAATGCAGGGTCCTGGTTCCCCCCAGTGTGAAAAGGTCTCTATGGTGGTGGAGGAGATCGTCCAGCATAACTCAGGGGCTGTTGTGGTGCTTTCCGATATCCACGGAGGTCACTACGGATGCCAGCGCCAGGGGCTGGGGAGCCCACCTGGGAAATTTGGTGACTCAGGGGGAATGGTCCTTAGGGCAGAAGGGCAAATCCTCGAATTGGAAGGAATTGAGGGCAGTGTGGGAGGCTCTGCACTCCTTCCAGGCGTGGGTCAGGGGCCAGCACGTGCGTGTCCTAACGGACAATGCCACGGCAGTGGCTTATGTAAACAGGCAGGGAGGGACAAGGAGCAAGGGCCTCGGAGCCTTAGCGGCGACACTGTTGTCCTGGGCAGAGGTGAACTTGGCGTCCCTGTCTGCGATACACTTAAAAGGGGAGCTGAACCAGAAGGCAGACTTCCTGAGCAGGACTCGGCTCAGGGAGTCGGAATGGGCCTTGAACCCCGATGTCTTTCAGGAGATTGTGCGGAAGTGGGGATCCCCGGATGTGGACCTTTTTGCCTCCGGAAGGAACAACAAGGTCCCAAATTTCTTCTCTTTATCCCGCTGGGACGGGTCCAGAGCGGTGGACGCATTAGGTCAGAGGTGGGACTACCGGCTTTGTTACGCCTCCCCCCCCCCCCCCCCCCCGGTTCCTTTGCTCCCCCTGGTCCTGAGGAAATTCAGGACAGAGGGGACCTCGTTAATCCTGATAGCTCCCTTCTGGCCACGGCGGGCGTGGTTTGCGACCCTAAAAAGTTTGGCCTCTCGTCCACCCTGGGAGCTGCCACCAAGAGAGGATTTGTTAACACAGGGGCCGGTTCTTTGCCCCAGCGTGGGAAGATTGCGGTTAACGGCCTGGTTTCTGAGCAGCAGCTCCTCTTAGAGAAGGGGTTCTCGCCTAAGGTAGTGGCGACATTACTGGCCAGTAGGAAGGAGGAGACCCAGACCATTTATGGTAGGGTCTGGGTTTGCTTTACAGCCTGGTGTGACCGGACAGCAGTGGCAACCCATAGTTTGGTTTCCGTGTTGGAATTCCTGCAGACGGGAGCGGACAAAGGATTGTCTGTCAGCACGCTCAAGGGCCAGGTCTCGGCCCTCAGTGTGTTCCTAGAGACGCCCCTGGCCAGGGAGGCGTTGGTGAGTAGGTTTTTCAAAGCTCTGGTAAGGCAGAGGCCTCCGAGGTCCAGACCGTTTCCGGTGTGGGATTTGGCCAAGGTGCTCGGGGGGATGACTAGGGCTCCGTTCGAGCCCCTGGAGTCCTGCCCGATAAGTGAGCTCACCATTAAAACGGCTTTTCTGGTGGCGATTACCACGGCGAGGAGGGTGTGTGAGATGGAGGCCCTCTCGATCAGAACACCTTATCTCCGTATTTTTTCGGACAGAATCGTTTTCAGACCGGACCCGTCCTTCATTCCAAAGGTAGCTCGGAGTTTCCAGAGGGAACAGGACATTGTCCTTCCCTCGTTTTTTCCTGACCCAGTGGGGGTAGATCAGGAGAAGTATCATTGTTTGGATGTAAGAAGGTGCGTTCTCCAGTATCTAGAGAAATCTAGGGAGTTCAGAAGCACCGAATCCCTTTTTGGTTTTTTTAAGGGGGCTAGAAGAGGCAAGAAGGCGTCTAGAAGGACGCTGGCCAGCTGGCTGCGGCTGGCGATTGCAGGAGCGTATCAGGCAGAAGGCCTGGAGGTCCCGAAGGGTATCAAGGCACATTCCACCCGAGCAGTGGCGGCTACCCAGGCAGAGTTAGCAGGGGTTTCCCCAGGGCAGATTTGCAGAGCGGCAACATGGTCCAACTATGACACATTTGCCAAGCATTACAGACTGGACCTGGTCTCGGTGCAGGAGCAGGACTTTGGTCGTAAGGTCTTGCAAGCAGTTAGCCCGCCCGAAGGGTGAGTACTCGCTTATCCTCTCAGAGTGCTGGCCTGAAAGACGGTAGGGGAAAAACCAAGTTACACTTACGGTAACGTCTTTTCCAGGAGTCTTTCAGGCCAGCACCGGTTTCCCACCCACTGTTGATATTGGTTATGTGAAGATGGCTTATTGTGATTATGTTGTCTCGCATTGTGTCTCCCCAGGTGACCGGAGGATGCTTGGAGAACTGGGGTCAGAGGGGAGTGGAGCTTTTTTATTGTAGGTGGAGGTGTTTCCTCAGAGGGGGAGGAGCCGAGGTCTCTGAGTGCTGGCCTGAAAGACTCCTGGAAAAGACGTTGCCGTAAGTGTAACTTGGTTTTTTTTTTTTTCCTCATTTTGTCTCTCATAGTTGAGGTCTACCTATGATGCCAATTACAGGCCTCTCTCATCTTTTTAAGTGGGAGAACTTGCACAATTGGTGGCTGACTAAATACTTTTTTGCCCCCCTGTAAGCTTTGGTGCTCTCAGGAGGACCAGTGATAGTCACCTATCCAGAGAGGCTACCTAGCAAGATCAATAACGTTTACCAACTTGTCTTCAGTTATGTGACATTGCATCTCCATTAGCCAAGGATCCAACATCTCATCTCCCCCTTTATTTAGAAAAAAAAAAAAAAAAAAGAATTCAGTGAGGCCCAAACCCTTCAACGCTCTATCAGAACAAAAATAGCTGTATCTGGGTTATAACGCAGATGAGAAAAATGTGAGTGGATCAGGTTACTTCCACACATTGCACACTGGCGTTCTATTTATATACAATTTGCTGGACAAATGCATGCATTCACTCAGCCCTAATACATTTTCTCTATATGCTGTCTAATAGGGTTTTTCCATTGATCAATCACTCCATCTATTGGCCATTTAACTGTGTTTTCCCAAAATACTTTGATCGGGAAAGCATTTTGGCCACTAAGTGGAGCTGATGATCAAGAGAAATCAACTATTAGCCAAAACACAGGGAAAGTTTGTTGCACATTGGGGAATGCTTGTGACATTTTTGTATTTTCAGTCAGGGAAAAATATTCAAGAAATATACAGTAGTCTTGCTTGTTGTCTTTTATGTAGGACTGACCCCAAAGCATAAGTCCCCAAAACAACCTTCTGAACTGGGAAACTATCTGCTATAAATCCTACTTTTGGAATCTTTCTAGTTTAGGGTTATAAGACCACTTCATAGCTTCTTTATTACCTTCCTTTTGGACTAATCTTGTCCAGCAGCCTCCTTTCTTGAACCCTTTAAGCAGTAGTGCAGGAGCCAATGTCCCATCAAACGGCTTTATCAATGGCTTTTATAGAACTAACTAGATAAACTTGTTTAAGATCATGAAGATTCTGAAGATGAAGGCACTAAAGTGGAGAACCAAAGCAAAAAGACGGATCAAAAACCCGAGCTGCTTTGTGAAGATGAAGACAAAGAGCCGTCAGGAAAACAGCCAGAGCTGGTAGAAGAATTCGAAGAGGAGACCTCAGATCATGAGGTGGAAATTGTCACCGAATCCCTGAAAGAAGCTGATCTTTCTGTAGAAATTGAGATGCACCCAGAAAGTACAAGAATAGACGATTCTGACTTGGGAGATCCAGCAGTGATGAAGGCCTTTCATGGCCAGCCAGCCTTAGAGGTAATATGTGCATATTCCAGCATTTATTATTGTTCTTTCATACATACATTCATATACATATCATATTTTATATATATATAATGCTGCAGTAATATATTTCTTTGTATTTGTGAGGTTGCCACAAATTGGCTTGATCACAGGCTCCTCTTAGCTGCTATTCAATGTTACATCCTAAATAAATAGTATGGTCATCTTAAAAGTTAAAATCAGTGGGAAAAAAAATGTAATGTAGTGGTTTTTCATATATCTTCAAAGGGGAAAAAGTACTAGTACGTATAAAAAAAAAAATTGCTTGGTATTTTTGCATTTCCAATTTGAGCCACTAGTAGATGGGAGTTCTAGACCCCTCTACCATGTTTGACTAGTCTTAGAGAAACTTCAGTGATAGATACAACAACCTATAAATGTCTATAGTTAATTGCAGGCTTGTTGTTCTTTACATATCTTATTTTTCTTTTACTCCCCTTTTAGTGGCCATTTTTACGAAGGGTGGATAAATCTCTTTATTCTTATAGAAAACCCATAATGCTCTATCTTGGGATGTCAAATATCCGTTTATCAAATTTTAAGTTTTATTTTTTTTATGCTGGATATTGTGATGTATTAAACCTTAGAGGATTAGACCTTTTGTAAATATTAATGGCACTTTACTTAGACTTAAGACCAAATGAACCCTCTATTACTACAGTCGGGAGGTTGCCAATGCAGTATTTTTGCTTTGTGTGTTTTTTTGTTTTTTTTTTTTTCTTTTGCTTTTCTTGATATTTACTCTTCTGCATCGTGTGTGAGTAAAGTCTGACTCTCCTTGTGCTGGCAGCACATTGGAATTTGACTCTGGCTGCAGCGCATGGCAATGAAGGAAAACCACAAAAAAGCAGTTTTACTATATGTGCAGCCTACCAATGTTACAGTAATCCAATACAGAGGTTTCAGTTGGCGTTTAAATCGCCTTTGGTCATTAGACCCCCCCCCAAGGAATACCCCCATTTCCTCTGTTTTTTTTTTAGATTGTGGACAGTGCTGTTGTGGATAGTGGAATTGGCTCTACCTGGACAGAGTTTGACACAGACTATGATTTGGTAAGCTTATGACGTGTGTATATTTACTTTTTTGTTTAAACCTTCTTTTTTTTTTTTTTTTTTCTTTAAACTTGCTTTGTTTCTGGCCTAGACCAAAATGTTGTACATCCCAGGAGTTTTCATGGGTATTTTTTTCTTTTATCAGGAGGGGCTCCTCCTTTCTCAGCTAAGCCCATCGTCCTGCCCAGGGGCGTATTTACCACAAGGCAAACAAGGTATTTGCCTAGGGCGGCATTTTTTAGGGGGCAGCACTGCCCCCTAGAAGGGACATATGCGGTATGGGGACCAGGTGGGATCCGAGAGAGACTGCTTGATGGTGTATGCAGAGCCCAACTGTCGATCTCGAAAATGTCCAGAGCTGTGAAGGTGAGTTTTTCTTTCTGTCGCCATGAAAGGGGGGGTGGATGTTAGTGGCAGGCTCTCTCGGGTGGGAGGGAATGGGGCAGGGGTGTTGTTGGTCAGGATCTCTCCCCGGGGGGGGTCTGGTGTTGGTTGGTGTCGGGCTCTCTGCCGGGTAGGGGGCGTCCGATTTTTGTGTTGCCTAGGGCAACACAAAACCTAAATACACCACTGCTCCTGCCTGCATGTCTAAGCTAAGGGAGGATGGATTCCAGGAAGTAAATGCTACTTAAATCTGCACTCATGATTGCCATACGGGTGGGGGGGTGCAAGGTGATTTATTTCCAAACAAAATAAAGCATGCTGAAGACATGGATGGATGAGTTTGCTTCGTATGCTAAAAATTAATTGAATAGCATTTTCAGTTTGTAGTCCTCAGATAGTTTAGTTCTGCTTTAACTTACAATTTTGAATAACTGGCTCCACTGATAGTACTATACAGTTTTAATTGTCTCGGTATGCAACAGATATGCATAAACAAAAGAGTAATTGTAATTTTCTTTCAGACAATGGATTCGAGTACTTGGATAGGCTCCCCAAAAGTAACAGTGACACCTGCTGGACAAATACTGGAGGTATACCTTACACCGAAATCCTAGCTTTTGACATGCCAGATTTTTTATTTGTTTATTTTTCTATTAATGGAGAACTATAAATTGGACCAAAAACAGGGACAACTTTGTAGTAAAGAGGGATAAAGGGATTTAGTTCTAAGAGGGACAATCCAAGGGGCACTTGCGAGATTGCGAGATATGATTGTAGAGAGAGTCACAGGTTGTAGCTATAGAATGGCCTATTTTTTATTTATTTTTTTTTTTGTTTTGTTTTTTTTTTGTTTTTTGTTTATCAGACTATATTTGCGCAAAATGGACTCTGTACAAAAAACAAAACCAGGCGAAAATTAAAAGTATGGCCCTACTTCTGCTATGGATCACAGAACTGCACTTCATTCTGCACTCCTGTGATCATTTTCAGCTGAATGTGGGCTAAAGTCTGTCATTTGGTTGGTCCAGGCTCTGGAAAAATCCTGACTTTAAAGTCAGGATCCACCCAGATGCCTGGACCAGCAGCTAGCTCGGCCTCTCGGTGAGCTGCTGAGAGCCTTGGGCAGCTGCCGCCTCCTGACAGCCTGGTGCTCCAATGAGCCCTGGAGAGACAGAGCATAGATCTAGTGGCCCAGTGACAGTGTCTCTGAAGGCTGAGAACTGAGCAATCAGCAGTCTTTGATCCCTCAGCTCTTTGTCTTAGAGGCAATGGGGACAGCTGTGGCTGGGGTCAGTGCTGCAGCTGTGTATGTGGTGGTTTTGTTTGTATTTTTTTTTTTTTTTTTTTTTTTAATTTCCTTCTATTTTTTTTTTAATTACACTGTATTTAAAAATTGTTATGCTGATTCTCTGCTCCAAAACCGAAATTAACTTATTTCCTCTGAAGAAAGCTACCAATGTTTAAACTCTGGTACATTTCCTAATAAAACAAATATGCAGCGCTTATCATAAAAATTCTATAAAAAGGTATAACCTATAAGCATTAAACTTGCATAAAAATGATGGTGCATAAAACGATAGTGACAAATATAATGGTGAATGGATGAAGATATCTAAAAAGAACATTTATGATTAACTCATAATCTAAATATAACCAAAATAAAAGTATATGCAGAAACACTAATAAATGTAAGTCTGGTGAAATTTTGAATGGATGAAATCCATAAAATATTGAATTAAGAATTCCGATATTCAGTGAAGACAGGATACAGTGCAGGTGACTTCTTGTGGAATATGAATGAAGTGTGCTTGCACTTACCAGAAGCGCAAAACAAATGCACTTATAGTCATCAAGGATCTGATCATAGGAAGGGGTAAGGGGGGCTACAATGACACACACACATCGGACAGCAATCCAGACCACGCAGCAGACCAATCCCACACACAGGTAACTGTAAAGGTGATTCCTTAGGCGATTTCAGCTACTTTATGTAGATTTGCACCAGAAGTACCACTCCAACCTTAAAATGGCTCAAAAAATGAAGCCACCAAAACAAAGGTGTAATAATAGTGTAGTATGTTTATTAATGATAAGCCAAACAATTCATAAAATCCACAGAAGAAATCTCATTTGAATCTCAGTGAGATGAACTGTCTCAGCAATAGTGATAATTCAGTGTAATGCTGATAAATAGTGTCAACAACAGTACATAATGCAAAAATATCCACAATACAAAAGATATTTTAAAAAAAGCCACTGGGCCCCCATGTAGCCTTGGTGGGAGAACGTCAGTGTGACAGGGCTAATCCCTTAGTACAGTAGGTGCTGAGAATAGTGCAGGTTTCCATTAAAACATGTGGCAGCTACTGTTTCTATAAAAGGATAACTTGAGTTAATCTATTTCTGTGACAATTACTCATTTTGCTGCCATTTAGGTTGATGCCCCATGCCCTGAAAAATCTCTGTGCAGGGTGAGGCTGAGAGTGCTGTCTGTTCTATATAGCAGTCCACCAATGCATGCTCTGGAGAAGTACAAATTGCCCCAGAGACTACCATTGAATTCTGTACACTAGGGTGAATATTGCAGCTTTAAGGCCCCACATGGGACCTATTGTTACTACATGATATTTTTCACCTAAAATAGTGTCGAGCCTTTCCAGATGAGCTGATAGCAGGGGCGGACTGATCATTTGGAAACTCTGGCAATGCCCGGGGTCAGTAGGGGGCCCCATGAGATGCCCCTGGTACCTTTTTCATAGGCTTTTTTGAGTTTGGGCAAGGACACGGGCCCCATGATCCCCTATTGCCCGGGGGCCCCATGAGTTGTCAGTCCACCCCTGGCTGATAGAGTTTTTCTGAAGCATGTTAGTGGGGAATATTCAAACATTCCTCCAAGGGGGACCTATTTGTATGGCAGGCCTTCTGTGTTTTATTCTTTGTTCTGTCTTCACTACATGCTTCCCTGTGTGTAGCTAGACATGCAGCTAAACCCTCCTGTTCTGCAAAAAGCTAGACTATGTGTAATCTTAAAACTTTAACAACAAAACAGGAGTGAAAATATTAGGAAAAAACAGATTAGAAATATATACAATCAATGTAAGAACCTACAGAAAACACAAATAGCTAGGCAATAGTTGGCGATTATTTATTATTATTATACAGTATTTATAAAGCGCCAATAGTTCGCTCAGCGCTGTACCTTACAAAGGGGGACAGAACATGTGACAGAACAATACCAATACAATGCAAAACATGAGGGGATCGAGGGCCCTGCCCTTTCGAGCTTACAATCTAGGAGATAGGCGATAAAGTGATTCTCGCCTGCGATGCTCCCATTAGGAGATGCAAGAGGATGCGGATTCCAGTTCTACACGTGCTCTGATGGTTAGATCCTTTTCTCCCAGTCTCTAGGATGGAGTCTGAATTCTCTTCCCTTTCTCTCAGAAATGGGTATTTTTATTAACTTTTAACCTTATCTAAACAGTCTCTAGTTTCCGTAAATGTATTACTGGCTTTATCTAGTGACCTACTTTCATATTGTAGACTGAATTTTTCCTGCTGGAGGCAAAATGTTCCTGATCATGATACATGCAATCTTTAACCATATATAGGTGCTCCTTTATGAAGGTATTCACACAAGATTTATGCAGCATTCACCCACCTTGCTAATTGATTTTAATTTTGGAATCGTGTGAATTCTTGGTGAAAGTTGTATACATCTTGTGAAAAATAAATAAAAAAGACCCTATAATTGTTTTTTGAGAAGTGCTCTCTCTCTCTCCTCCCCCTCCCCCTCCCCCTGATCAAAATACAGGAGCTGCTATTGCAGACCTTTCTGAAAATGCCAGCTGCCTGGCTATTATGCAGGTTCATTGTCCTCGGTACTAAAACTATGCAAATAAAGACTGGAGTTTTAATTATCTGCGTACTTGTTCTTGGCTGGTGGCTCAAAGTATTGCTGTAAGAGAGTTTGCATGACAGCCAGGCACCAAGCATTTTAAGGAGAATGCTCAGAACTGACTGCTTTTTTGTTTCTCTTCTCTCAGGCTGCTGTAATCTGTATAACAAGTTGTTTTTGTGCTGCATAATATAGGATAAGGCAATCTTGAGAGTGATGGACAAGGCACCATATTTACCACCAGCCAACCTGGAGTTCCTGGGCTCCCCCATGCATCGTGGGTACCTCTGTGCACAGAGGCTGAAGGGTCTAGAGATGGGTAGACTGTCCCCCAAGCCATTTCGACAGCGTTTTCATAGGCAGGTAAAAAGATTGTCTAGTCTCTTACTGCACTCTACCATGAACTCCACTCTTTTTAAGGTCTGATTGCACTTGAAATTGCTTATGCTGTCTACACATCTGTGTACTCCTACTCAATACATCTGTGCAGTTTCGGTATGCTGTGGGTGCTGTGCACTTTAGGTACATTTTACAAGCATTAACATTGGACACTATATCATTTCCTTGAATCTTATCAAAGAAGCGGCAAGCTGGGCTTTTTCAAACACTGCACCAGATATCAACAGGGCCAACTTTTTGGGACATGTCTATACAGAATGTACTTTGTGGTTAAGTAAATTGTTTTTTCATTATTTAGATCTTTGTGGTCCATGTAACTGGGGCTCTGGCATGTACTCCATGCTATAAGGTGTCCTTCACTATTTTGTTGGGAAGCATGGATGTAGCCATCTAGTTGCAATTAAGCCAATGGTTTAAATATTCCCTTCTATCCCAAATCTGTTGTGGCACTTAAAGCTAAAAGTGTTTATCCATATAGCAAGGAGGTTGAGCAGTTATCACTAGTGTCTTGCAGTGCTGGACTCCTGGAATTCAACACCAGGAGGAAGACTGCACATGTAGCTAGTTGCAGAGGAATGTGCAATAATTTAGAAGTTTATTGAACCTTTTTAAAATAACAGGAGAAACATTTTTTACTAAATTTGACTGTATTCATGAACATATACCCTTTGCCTATGTTCCCCTTTCTGCTTTTATTTTTTTTCTAAACGGAAAAACCCTAAAGCACATAACTTTCTATAGCTGATGTTTGTGTAATATGATTGTTGGTTTAGCAATCTTATTTTGTGAAAAAACTTACTAGCTTAAGTTGGTTCCAGCAGTCCCCACTGGTGCCCCGCAGCATGCGCCCACCTTTTCCATTCACACCTCCCAGAAGAGCGGCTCCACCCTTCACCCCCAATCAGGTAGGTTATGTGGCGTATACATTTGCTGCTCTGCTTGATAATGTGTTAACTGCTGTATGTTCATTGATATCCTGGGTCAGGTTGATTTTGTACAATGTTGGGTACACTGAACAGACATGGCATTTACATTCAACTTTTCTCTAGAGCAGTGGCCTCCGAGCTGCATGCTGAATCTGTCCCCTTGCTTCCCTTTATCTGGCCCTTGGGGGACCATTTCTCTCACCTATACTATTATTATTATTTTTATTTATTATTATTATTATTATACAGTATTTATAAAGCGCCAATAGTTCGCTCAGTGCTGTACATTACAACACGGACTATTCCTCGCTCCAACACAAATTATGGGGTATAATTCCTCCCATTAATACAGTATTTCACAGAAGTGCGTACACCCCTCACATTTTTGTAAATATTTTTATATCTTTTCATGTGACAACACTGAATAAATGACACTTTGCTACAATGTGACGTAGTGAGTGTACAGCTTGTATAACATGTAAATTTGCTGTCCCCTCAAAATAACTCAACACACAGCCATTAATGTGCCATTAATGTCTGAACCGCTGGCAACAAAAGTGAGTACCAATGAAGGGATTTTTCCTACGAACAATAACTGAGCGAGGCTAACTTGCTCACAACAATGGGGAGCTATTCCTTGTAAAGACACAATTGATGCGCTATTCCTCTTCCTACTGCCTGTAGGCATTATGTAACATTTTTTTTTTTTTTTCCCCCCATTGACCACAGTCTGAGAAATTGTATACTTCTCCCACTAGCCACAGACCCCCCTAAAGTCTGAAGGACTGTAAACTGGCCCTTTTGCTTGGAAAGTTTGGAGATCCCTGCTCTATAGTATAGAAAAGGGATCTGTGAGGGCAGATTCCTTGCTTTGCACATAGGAAGAGACCCAAAAACCAGACCAGAAGGCATGTTCTCAAGTTTACCCCCCAAAAAAGTCATACGATTGCTTGCGATGTGGGATGTGAAGGTGATCAACTGGAGACCTTTATTTAATGGATGCCTGTCCTTTATGTTGGTGGCAATTGCTTAGCGCCAAGACTGGGCAAAATAAAAAATGATTCAGCCTGTCGGGAATATTAACACAGCAATGTTTGTTCTGATTTTTTTTTTTTGTTTTTCCCTCCACCAGACCCTCCTTCCCCATAATATTTTATTCTTGTTTATACTGATCTTGCCAGTAGATCCATTGATTCTATGCAATCTGTAACAGGCCAAACTGTACAACAAAAGGGGCAGTTATAGGTTGAAAAAAAGTATATTACATTTGGAGCAGTGCTTATAATGGTCAGCTTTTACTATGTGGTTTAAAAAAAAAAAAAAAAAAGTTTCTATAACTGTGGTTGGAATTAATTTAATTTTGTTAGCCTGTTGCTTAAATCAAGCCTAAGGTTCCACTGCCACAAAGTGGAAGCAGATGGGCTTTTTAATAAATAAATCTACATGCCTGCTCGCAGTGTTCTCAAAGTAAACTGAGCTGTACATGTACAGCTCATCTTGCATCTCTGGCACAGTGCCTGTGTGCTGGGGTTACTGACTTCTGCACAGTAGTGATGTCGTGCACTGGCCAATGAGGACTGCCTAAGTCTGGCATCCAGGAGACTCATACAGAGAGACTCAAGAAAACAAGAAACTGATGTGCTCTTGCCCCAACTTCCTTTAGAAAAAAAGGCTTCAATCCTTTTTAATTCACTGTCGCAGGAACAAATATGCACATAAAGTTCTGATGTCACTTGCTGCATGCCAATTCTTAATCAATGACTCAACGTAATGTAGAAAGCCAGTATATTTGTACATTCTGAATAGCAGGTATCCTTTTCAAGCTCTTCTCGAGCAGATGGGTAACATGATATGGTGACTTCGTAGGAGGAGCAGGGGTGGATTGACCATTTTAGCACTCAGGCACTACCCGGGGTCAGTAGGGGGCCCCAAGAAATGCCCCTGGTACACTTTTTTTTTTTTTTGTAGGCTTTTTGGGGTGTGCTTTAAGCGTCGGCAAGGACACAGGGGCCCCATGATCCCCTATTGCCAGGGGGCCCCATGAGTGTCAGTCCGCCCCTGAGGAGGGACTTCACACGGTGAGGAAGAGAGGTCTTGCACTAGGATAACAATGCTTCTGCAGTGATTGTGTATGATGGCAGATGTAACGGAACAATTTTTTCTTTTACTTTTTTTTTTTTTTTTCTTTCCCTTTTTAGTCTCCAGGTTTTATGTCCCAGACTCCCTTCAGGCCAATGTCTCCTAACATTAGCACCCCTGTGAGGCCAATGACCCCAAAGATGGTCAGGATGCAGTTTGGTCCAATGTCTCCCAGTCCTAGCATGTCTCCGTTCTTTAGCCCCCTAGGCAACACACTCCAGAGGTTCAAGTAAGTTTTCAATCTTTTTAACGATCCAAACCATAACATGTATTCAGAAATGTTATAGATTCAGATATAATTTTGTGAAATTTTAGTAGAGTGACAATGTCAAAGCAGTGAGGGTGTTTCCAGTTGTAGCGGGGCCATCATTTCACTGTGTGCTTCAATGCAGGTGAATCGTTATGGCTGGTGCAGCAGTTTGTCAATTGGGGATCTCAACTCTCGTGTTGTAAATAAAAGGACTACATGTCTCTCAGCTCAAATCCCTTTATGAATGCGTATTATACAGTTGACATGATTTTTGAGACCAGCCAAACCAGTACCACACTATCTGGGCAGCAGGTGAAATCATGTTTTTTTTTTTTTGTTTTTTTTTTTGTGTAACAGCTTTGTGGCCCCCTGTGCCACTTCCCTACTTGTATGCTCATTGGACTATAAGCATTGGGACATTGGCAAAGCTTTTTTATTTTTTGCCTCATCATGCAATCCTGTCCATTAACCACATGTATGGCTAAAATTTCTGACTAATGGTCCCTGACTGTTTTTTACATAGTGACTTCCTAAAGCTTCTGACAGTGTTGGTCCCCCCATATTCAGGTATTTCTGGAAAACCAGGAAAATCTAGATCAAATTTGTTTGTTTTTTGTATGTGTATGTATGTTTTTTTTTTTTGTTTTTTTTGTTTAAATCTAAAATTGTAAATTGTTGGAGCTGGGTTCCTTCTGTCAGAATGTATCCTTTTTTACATGAAGTACTTTTTAATTGTCATTATACCTTTTAGGGTTCCTGGACATGTAACACAGCTGCATCCCCAACATCGCAGAATCCTTAGTCAACGACAACGCACTCAAAGGTAAGACTTGTATTAGGTCTAATACAGTGTAACGGGGTTGCTTTGTAAAGTCGGGTTCTAATGCTAAAATAAGAACAGAAATCTGGAAGCTGTGCCAAAAAAGGCAGGCAATGGACATTGATCCATTATTGCCCAAGCTTTCCTAATGGATTTATCATGCCTTGTTCTCTGCTTTTTCTATGAGGCCGCTATCTTAGGAGAGGCAGGCCTTTGCTTCCTCATGTTTGTCTCCAACATGAAAAATGGTGAGCTGCACAGTAGTGTGCTATAGAGAGAATGTAGCAAATCTTTTTACTTTTGAACTCCGTTCCACTTTTAATTTGCATGTTCTATTGGTAAATTGTGAAAAGCAGAGGTTTGCAATATACAGTACTTATTTTTAATAGCCTTCAGCAAAAAACATGCATGTGTAACACTACCCCCTTAGGAGCCACTGAAGTTTTGGGTCCCCCTATAGTTTTGCATAGCCAGGCAACACACATTTCCACAATAACTTACATCCAGGAGACAGTAACCAGTCCATGAGCTTTCTTTTGAAGTTCTATTGGGAGATGTGAACTTGGATAGGGTTATGGGTGTACAGGATGTGAGACCGAGGATAATCCTCCCTCTGGATAATGGTGGTGCCTCAGAAGCTCCTAGGTGGTAAAGGATCCAGTCAGCCAGAGGTCGGGTGGGTGTAGAAGCCTATGAGACAGGAACTCCCTCCTCTGGATAAGTCCATAAGCAAGATGGTCGCCGGACCTTCTCGTGGCTCTGGCGGCGTGACATCACGGCGTATTGGCTCCTCCGTTTCGTGCGCACGCATGTCTTCAGAGGGGATGCCAATCTAAAGACGTGCGTGCGCACAAAACGCGTAAGTAGCCAATACGCCATGACGTCACGCCGCCAGAGCCACAAGAAGGTCTGGCGGCCATCTTGCTTATGTACGTATCCAGAGGAGGGAGTTTCTGTCGCACAGGCTTCTACACCCACACATCCCTTAAAGGGAACCTCTGGCTGACTGGATCCTTTACCACCTGGGAGCTTCTGAGGCACCACCATTATCCAGAGGGAGGATTATCCTTGGCCTGGCTCATACCCGATTCCTAAAGGGGACCTCCCAGTGATTTGAGTTAATGCGTATTCACATTACGCATCTGGTGAGTGCGTATTCTTACCCCACTACTCTGGAGCACCAGCACTGAAGTTTTGCTGCTATTTCACCTAATACTTGCACAGATTGTCACTTATGGACGTATACCGTTTTTTAGTTAACATTTAATTTTTTTTTAAGTGGACCATTTCATACATTACTTTTAGCGCTGCACTTTATTTGAATTACTACTGAGGGTGTTTTATTGGTTACCTTTAGTGCTACAGCTGCTGCCTAGAGAGCGCTCACTTTTCTTTTTCTTAGGATGTGAGACCTAGAGAGCGCTCCCTTTTCTTTTTCTTAGGATGTGAGACCAAGGACACCTTCCTGGAACTATATAAAAGTGTTTCTACAGCAAAATCCTTTTCTTGTAAAGCTAGCCAGCGTCTCCACTTGTACCACCCTATATTCTCCTAATCCAGCCGATCTGGGTGAATCCCTGAGCAGGGGATCCAGTGCCTGTCACTTTAAAGTAAGAAAGTCCCTGGTAGACGCTGATCTGATTTCCCACCAGAGTGCTCCTTCCTCTATTTGGCCTAGGGGGTGCAGGTTTATTCACTTAGTCCTTCTCTTGTATTGCTGGTGGGTCGGTGACTGCTACCAGGCCTTCGAGCTGGGCCACTCCTTCCCTACCACACAGGTGGTCCTCTCTCAGGGCGCCTATGAAGTCCCAAGCTTTCCTTCCAAGCTTCCTGCCTGGCGGTGAGCCCCTCTATATGGGCCCCTTCCCAGGCTCCAGCTCTCCAGCTTCACTCCTGATCTTCCACCTTAATTCTCCAACTCTCCTGCTGTTGAGCAGGCTGTTACTATTAAAGGCTGTCCTGGCTCCTTGCCAAGCCTCATATTTGGGATTGGCCAGGATCCTCTAAGAGTACATACCAGCCACTCCCTTACCTCCACCCACTGCTTCTAAAACTTTCTCCAAAGTTCTAGAGCAGGGGAAAATCCCAGAGAGCTGGTCTGCAGAGCCTCTCAGCTCTGACCTAAATTTGACCCACCTGGCTATTACACCCAGGCTGCTACTCGGCCTCTATCTAACAAGTGAACTAGAGCTCCCCCTAGATGACTAGGAGGGTGCTACAGATGCTATCAGTATTGTGCGTTTTTATGGCCATTGGATATTGGTATTTTAAAATTATTTACCACTGAGTGTTACTTCATCCCAGTGAGCTGCACATTAAAGTTGTTGTAAACCTCAGACATGAAATCTGAACAAAGCACATATTTCTATAGTGTTTACTTGCCTCTCTCCAAAACACCAAGTGTCTTTTCTCTTTGCTGTCTTGTTCCTCTGTTATAAGCACGAGTCTCTTCTGAAAAGTTTTCCTGACATAAAGAGCTAAATGACGTGACTGGAGGGATCTCCAATGCGCAGCCTGTGATTGACAGACTCAGCTCTGTTTCTGTGTGAAGGGGAGTGGGTCCTTTCCCTCCAATCGGCTCTTGGAGCTCTTGTATAGTATGTAACTGCAGCCCCCCCATCCTTTTGTGAGTCTGAAAAATCATTATCTTGCGTTTTTACGAGGATGTACAGGACAAATTGTTGCAAATAGCTATAACGTATGTAGATGGATTTTGTTTAATCTTTGTGTATCACCTGAGGCCAGTCACTTTCACTTAACTGGGTGTAGATAAGTGTTTATAATCACTTTAAATACCCAGCTTCTATTCAAGGTGGTGTGTTTTTTTGTTTTTTTTTTAATCTTTTGGATTCCAAAAACCTTTGCTTTTGTTACTGTGATCTCATAGGCATTTTCAACATGTCGTCATTTTTTCAAAGGCTTTTCTACAAGATGGAGCATCCTCTATTGACGTCCATGTTTTGGGTCATCATTGTCATAGCCCCGTTTCAGGTTTTGACGTGACGTTGCTGTAGTTTCCTGCAACAAATGCAAAAATGCATTTGTTAATCCTTTTTAGGGCACATTGGCACCTTTTCATAAGTGTTAACATGCGTGTTAAAGTTCAGAACAAAACGTATAGCGCACATTCTTTTTCACTGGCGCCACAAAGTGCATACATCACAAACAAATGTGCCTGCCTCATAAATGAGTTAGTTTTTTTTTTTTTGCCTTATGGTGCACTTAGAAAAACAAATTAGGCCAGGAATCCAGTAAGTGTGCCAATCTGTGAAGGGCCTTGATGACTAAGCTGTTCAGAACTAAAAAATGGCAAAGCAGCCCTGTAGAATTGTATTACATAAATTGCCTTGTGGTTTGGTTAAGATTTTTGTGGTGGTCTTCAGTGTTTTGACTACTTCCAAAAGAATGTCACACTGCTCAGAGTATAGCATCCAATCAATTAAACTCCTGGGATATTGATCTGGTCAGTTAAGGCGCAGAGGGGGTTGGTAATCGGTTTCGGCTGCTTTTGGTGTTAATAAAATTAACAGGTGCACTAGATGGTCAACAATGAGACTACCACAAAAACCGGAATGGTTTTACAGGTTGAAGCCACTGACTTTTTTCCCTACTCATCTTTTCTGTTCTTCACTAGTTTTGCATTTGGCTAGGGTCAGTGTCACCTGGACCTGCAGAGGTTGCACAGGCAGTCCAACTCCTCCAGGATGGTGCATAAATATATGCCATTGCCAGAAGGTTTGCTGTGTCTCCAGCACAGTCTCAAAAGCATGGAGGAGATTCCAGGAGATGGGCATTTACTCTAGGAGAGTTGGACAGGGCCATAGTAGGTCCTTAACCAATCAGCAAGACCGGTATCTGCTCCTTTGTGCAAGGAGGCGTAAGATGAGCACTGCCAGAGCCCTACAAAATGACCTCCAGCAGGCCACTGGTGTGAATATCTGACCAAACTATCGGAAACAGGCTTCATTAGGGTGGCCTGAGGGCCCCAACATCCTCTAGTGGGCCCTGTGCTCGCTCGCCTGGCACGATAGAGCTCGATTGGCATTTGCCATTGAACACCAGAATTGGCAGGTCTGCCAGTGGTGCCCTGTGCTTCTCACAGATGAGAGCAGTTTCACACTGAGCACGTGACCGATGTGAAAGGGTCTGGAGAAGCCGCGAAGAACGTTATGTTGCCTGTAACATCGGTCAGCATGACCGTTTTGGTGGTGGGTCAGTGATGTTCTTTGGAGGCATATCCATGGAGGGATGCACAGAACTCTACAAGCTAGACCCTGACACTCTGACTGCCATTAGGTATCGGGATTAAATCCTTGGACCATTGTCAGATCCTATGCTGGTGCAGTGGGTCCAGGGTTTCTCCTGGTGCATGACAATGCCCGACCTTCTGTGGTGAGAGAATGCAGGCAGTTCCTAGAGGATGAAGGAATTGATACCACTGAATGGCCCTCATGCTTGCCTGACCTAATGCCAATAGCACACCTTTGGGTTATCATGTTTTGGTCCATCGAACGCCGCCAGGTTGCACCTCAGACTGTCCAGGAGCTCAGTGATGGCCTGCTCCAGATCTGGGAGGGAATACCCTAGGACACCATCCATCATCTCATAAAGAGCATGCTCTGACATTGTCAGGTATGCATACAAGCACGTGGGGGGCCATACAAACTGAGTTGCTGCAATGAAACTTCAACTTTGAGGAAATTAAAATAATCAACCTACAGAGGACTGAATTCAAAGACACCCGAAAATCAAACTATGGGGCTTCCTTGTGTTCCTAACACATTACCCAGTCCATATCGGTATAGATTTCCAGCATGATATTTTTCCCCATTGAGATCTAATGTGTTTTTCAAAGTGTTCCTTTAATTTTTTTGAGCAGTGTATGTTTTTATTTCATTTCATCTGTCATCCAACCCCAAAACCTCCTTCAGCAGTACTCTGGAAGAGCCAGGAAGGTCTTTTAGTAACCTGCTATGGACACCATCCCTGTTCAAGGTTTATCCAATGGTAAACTCCTGAAAATAGATTTATCAGGTGACTGATATAAACCTGCAGATGCCTAGTTTTGAAAGGTGGTTATTGACCTGCTTGAGGACTGAATAGTGTCCCTTTCACCAAATCTATATAACCTTAATGGCCCTCAGGGGCAGCAGGATAAGGTAGAGTGCCAACATGTAGCCTCCAAATAAAATGTGATAACCTCATCTTATTTTGTGGCTTGTAGCCACTGCTTGAAATTTGTGACAAAGTCTTACTATTTAATAACCATGAAACACTCTCTCCTTTTTACTTGGTGGTATCCGTTTAGGATTAGTTGTGAATAAAAAGCAGACCACATGTTAACTGCAATGGTGAATTCTAGTTTATTTTACTAAAATCATGACCTAATGCTTGAAAGTAGGTCTTAAGTTGTTACTAGGGCAGCATTTTGATGTGAAGGTGTTGGCCAAATGATAAGGCAAAGGGTATTGTGCAGCTTTTGTAAATTAATGCAAGATCATTTGACAATGCCAGTATGGAGAAGGGAGTAACATCTCTCACATGGAGACTGGCTGTAGCTGCTTTCCCAGGTGGTTGACCACTGGGATCTCCATACAGGTTCCAGAGAGGGGGTGGAAGGAGTCTCTGGTTTGAATGTCTAGGTAGCTGCAGGAGTCCCAGGGATGTGTGCCCTGACTACTGATAACGCAGAATGTTACCAGCCACTGTTTATCCCATCATACACTCTTACAGCACCTGAGAGCAGCAGATAATGGAGTTCCTATGCAGGAGTCCTGGAGATTGTGGGGTCTACACCCACTGCTGAACAAGGTAGGCAAAGAGGGACTTCACTAGAGCATGATGTGTGAATATACACCTGCCAATCACTGTTTTTCTTAGGATACCATTACTAGGAAGAGTATTTCAGGTACTTGTATAGCGTCATCAATTTACGCAGCACTTTACATATATATTGTACATTCACATCAGTCCCTAACCCTCAAGGTGTACAATCTAAGGTCCCTAACTTACAATCATACATACACCTATTAGGGCCAATTTAGACAGGATCCAATTAACCTACCAGCATGTCTTTGGAGTGTGGGAGGAAACCAGAGGAAACCCATGCAGGCACAGGGAGAACATGCAAACTCCAGGCAGGTGGTGCAGTGGCTGGGATTCAAACCAACGACCCTAGTACTGCCAGGCAGAAGTGCTAACCATTTAGCCACTGTGCTGCCCCTGCTGAACGTACTGTCCAAAAATATTTTGAAATTAAGTGGTTGTGTGGGTTTTTTTCTTTTTTTTTTACCCCAACCAACCTAACCCCCCCCCCCCCAGTCTGGCATTGAAGGTTTCACCAGGCTACCATTTGACCATTGTTGCTGGACTTTTTGGCTGAGCTTTAACTCCTTAATTCTGAAGACATCGGTAATGTTCTGGACATGAATACTGAAATTTTGTAGATGGGCAACTATCCTGGTTTTGATAAGTGGCTCCAAATTAACTACTGCAGTAGGGAACAGACACAAAGATATTCAGCATCTTTCCAAATAACTGTTCTGCCTCTTTGGCACATTTGAAGGTCTTTTTATACACATGCTTACGTATCACAGTAATATTATAATCTTACTTTTATGGTAACGAGGCATTACATTGGCAAGCTAATTTCTAATCAGGACTTGAAGAAATGCAAACGTAATCAAAACCTTATTAGTTCCGTGTACAATACATAGGCAAGGATACAAAATAGAATACAATTTTATACATAATTTAAAAATTTCTTTTATAGTAACTTCATTCCGGGCTGTCTGAGACCATGTGCCCGAACTTAGACACTCATGCTACTCTTGATTGCAACAGAACCAACTATATGACCATGAATCAATCAAGGTTGGGGACCCCAAAACACCACATGGTGGTTAACCAGTGTGCTAGAACCTGATTAATTAAGTTACAACCCTTCCACAATGTTCATCTCCACTCTTCATTTCGAGCAGGATCTCCTTTCGAGAGCTTAACTTCCCCAAAAAAATGTCCAGACTGGAGGATACTTGCTTAAATTTTTATTTCTTCATTCCTCCTAACACACATGTAGGTTATCAACATTCAATGCTGTTGCTTCACAGGCAAATAATCTTGGTAACTACTCCAAGGGATAAAACTCAAGGCCCACTGCTATTCTTCTCCCCTTGTGGAGTGGAAATTTAGAACAGTAAATGCTTAGTTATTGAAGTATAAGTCCCTCACTACCCTAAAGGGGAAGTGCCTCTTCACAGATGTGTGTCCCTCAAATCTACTTCCCAATACCATCTCCACCTTTCACTATTAACTCTGCCTTGAGACTGACTGGGACATTGCTCAGCACCCTGAGGATATGACCCAAGTTAAAAGGGGCCTACAGTCAGTACTATAGCCCATGCAAACATGATCTGCTCTGTTAAGTCTCTAGCTGTAAAATCTGTTTATTTTTCTCTTTTTCAAGCTCCAGCCGTAAGCAGTGGGATAGTAGATCTGATCCTTATGCGAGTTTGATGTCTCAGAAGGAGAAGGAATGGGTGATCAAACTGCAAATGATCCAGTTACAAAGTGAAAATCCCCATCTAGATGACTACTACTACCAGGTACAGTTGAGGTGAAGGTTAAAAGCCACTTCAACCAGAATTTCCATTTGAATGAGTGGCCAGCAGGGAGTTGTCCTTTGCCAACATCTTGTGTCACACAAGGGCTCAGAATTCTAGATTTGCCCATCTGCTACAGTCCACTACAAATATCATATGGTTATAGTTTAGTAGATTGTGCTGGTTTTTGTAAAATTAAAAATGTTAATTGGTGAGGACTGGCCAAACAATATCGTTTTAACATTGTAAATCTTCTGCAGTACTGAAATTAGTAACCACCTGCGCCTGTATAAAACAATACTGCTAGTGCTGACATTTGTGCTCCTACAAGCAACAGTTATTCCTTGGTTTACACGCCACTAAAAACAATATTGTTAAACTGGCTGGGATTCTGAGTGTGCTGCTTCCTCAGGTTGGGTACAATACATCTAGCCCCATCCACACACATGATACTGAGCCTCCATGATCTACAGGTGCGTTCTTTACTCCTGACTTATACAGGAGCGGAGTCACATTTTTGACCCCAGAGATTTTCACAGTAGTACATGAAAAATCTGTTTGTGTGGCGTTCAGTGCTGTTATTGGAGTCTATGGAATCAAAATGTGCAATTCTGCCCCAAAGAAGCTTGTGCTCCCTTTTTTTTTTTTTTCCCCCCTTTGCACAAGTGGTGCAATGCTCAGGTGTGAACAAACCCATTGAGAGTGAGGAATCTTCATCTTGAGCATTGTTGCGTCTGAGTTGCACAACAAAATACTCAGGTATTGACAGGGCTTAAAAGAGAAGTACAGCCAAAGCTCATTGGAAGGGGCGACTGTAGTATGGTTGTCACTGACTCCCTAGCCCCCCATCATGCCCAAGGGGGCCAGGAAGCCTCAGGGTACAGGACCGGTGAACCGAAGCTCCCTAGTCCTGGACTTGCTCTCCCCGGGCGGCAGGATCTGAAGCACAGGAAGGCCTCAACGTGGCGCCCGGACCGCATGGGTCTGCAGAGGTGGCGCGGGCAGGAGAGCGCCTGGACAGGTCCCTACCCCTCATTTCGGGTGAGTGTCCCAGGGAGCTAATGCCCACATCCGTGGACCTCCTCCAGGATGACCTGTCTTCCTGACCAGAGGACGGGATGTCCCCTTGGCTGAGTGCCTTGGGCCTCCTGGCCGGCCTAGCTGATCCAGTGGCAGTCTTATCTGGCTACCCTGGCTACTAAGGACATTCAGATGCTTACCTTAATTTTGCAGCAGGCTTTTAAGGAGGAATTTTGGGAGGTTAAAGATACTCTGATTAGTAGCAAGGCAATCAAACTGTACAGTGAGTTCAAGCAGCTGTGGAGATGAGGGTCTCGGCCCTGGAGACCACCATGTCACAGTATCGGGACTATTTGTATTCCCTGAGCCAGCATCAGGATGATCTTGAGAATAGGAGTAGGAGAAATAACCTTAAGCTGCAGGGTATTCCAGAAGCTACACCCTCTATTGATCTCAGAACCATGGTTACAGCCATCTTGAATGCACTTTTGGTTAGAGCCAATACAAAAGGGATAACGGGCGCATGGTTTGGCAGCCCATGTATGTTTGAGTTCCAAATGGGCAGGGGTGAAGGTAGTCCAGTAAGCACTAAAAGCAAGCTGCTTAGGAGCGAAGCATAACTCTGCAGAAGGGAAAACAAAGAAACACCGCGCCTCTAAGTATGTACTGTGAAGGTATTTAATAAAAAGAGTAGTAGTAACTCACATCTTAGAATTTAAAAATGGGCTCATGGGTAAGAGGGTGAGACGTCTGTAGCCAGATGATATTGTGTGTCTGATCCAAAGAGGAGATCGATTGAGTCCATCAGCAGGTGGTGCTATGCATGTGCAACATGGATGGTAAGCCTGGTGGAATCTCCAAGGTGTCTGCCAGCAGATGGTGGCGCTTGTGTATATGCAGCAAAGATATCCGGGATCAGCACGTGGCTTCTGACGTCCTCAAAATGCAGCATTTTGATGACTTCAGACGCCACATGTGCTGGCTTACCATCCATGTTGCACATGCACAGCACCACCTGCTGATGGACTCAATCGATCTCCTCCCTGGATCAGACACACAACATCATCTGGCTACAGACGTCTCACCCTCTTACCCATGAACCTGTTTTTAAATTCTAAGATGTGAGTTACTAATCTTTTTATTCAATACCTTCACAGTACACACTTAGAGGCGCTGTGTTTCTTTGTTTTCACTTTTGGATAGAGCACCTACTGAGGCCCTGGAGCTAGGGTCAATAGCATCCAGGGTCCTGCTCTCTTGGATGCTGGGTGCCCCCCTGATACTTTTGTGTAGGGTGCATTTTTACAACATAGATGAGATCCTGAGAAGAGCCTGGCGCAGGGGTCCAGTGGACTTTGATGGGGCATCCATTCAAATTCTGCCTGATCTTTCTTGTCGCACCCTACAGTTGAGACATATTCTCAAGCCTCTGTTGGATAAGATTCATGAAGCTACTTATCGTTTGGGGTTTCTCCTTCTTTTTTTTTTTTTTTTTTTTTTTTCCCCTCTCTCCATGCGGAAAGGTGAACGTTCTATGACGGTTCGTACTCCTGCTCAGTTGCTCTGCTGGGGATCTCTCCTATCTCTGGTCCGGATTGGACAGCCCTGGATCTGCTTGTGCAGCCTACCCCAATCAAATGCCGTAGCAGCCTCGTGCTTCCTCTGTCAGAAGGAACAGACCCAGACCTGACCGGTCAGATCCGGGAGGGAGGGAAGTATGAAACTACCAGCTGGTGGCTGTCTCTGAGACTCTTCACCAGTAATGGCTAAAGTTTTCTGCTCTTTCTATTTGAAGCTTTATAATTTGCATACTCCGCTGTCATCCGAACAACTCGAAACCCACTGTGGGCAGATTGGTGAGTATTTAACGGCCTCTGGTCTTCCTACGATTTCTGCGGAAGCGATGGAATGTCTGGATGCTTCAATTTCTCCTGATGAGTTCTTTGGTGCTGTTAAGTCACTTAAACCTCAGCATCGGTTCCCAATGGTTTCACGGGGGGAGTATTCTAAAGCATTTGCTTCTATTTTGGTGCCTAGATTTGTGGCGGCCTTTAATTCTCGAGGGCAACTCCTTGCCCTTGGACTCGTTGAGGGCGCATATCATGATCATTCTGAAGGAGGGGGAAGGATCCCTCTGTGTCAGAATTGTAGGCCCATTTCCCTTTTTGAACGTGGACCTAAAGATATTTACCAAGACTCTTTACATTCAATTGTTGCCTTTCCTCCAGGAGCTAGTCCATCCTGATCAAGTGGGCTTTATACCATGCAAAGAAGCCAAAGACAATACTACTAGGGTCTTGAATGTTATTCACTGGGCCCATTCTCGCAAGCTTCCCCTGTGCCGGCTTTCTGCGGATGCTGAGAAGGCCTTTGACAGGGTAGATTGGCTGTTCTTGAAGGAGACGCTCCGATACATAGGTGTGTGTCCGGGATTCCTGGCTTGGATTAAAGCCATCTATTCCTACCCTTTAGCGGCTGTCAGTACCAATGAGGCCACCTCTGCGTATTTCTCCCTGTCCAATGAGACTTGCCAGGGTTGTTTTTTTGTTTTTCGCCAATGATCTTTATTTTGACTTTGGAGCCCCTTTTGTGTCATGTGCGTTTTTTGAATCACAATGTTCAGGGGGTTCTCATGGGCAAGACGGAGCATAGGGTGGTGGCATTTGCTGACTACCTTTTGTTCTTCATGGGGGCCCCCCAAGGTTACATTGCCCAATCTCTTAGAGCTATCTCGCTATGTGGCTCTTTCAAATTTCAAAATTAATAGCAACAAGTCAGTTTTTGAATGTTACTATGCCCGATGGTAGGTTTCGGGCAGTTTGTGCCTCCTTTCAGTTGGCCACCTCATCGTCCTACCTGTGGGGCTAAAATTACCCATACTATGGATCAGTTGTTCCAAGCCAATTACCTTCTTGCTCTGGCTGCTGTCACGGCGGATTTGCACAAATGGAATGATCTTGCCCACTCTTGGATGGGGAGGAATGCCATACTTAAGATGAATGTTATGCCCCGCCTTCTATCTCTCTTCAAGATGCTCCCAATTGCAGTCCCTTTTGGCGTTTTTAAAGAAGGTGAGGGGTGTGTTTCTGCATTTCATATGGGCAAAGTCTCCACCGCAACTTTCTCATTCCTATTTGCCATTGTCTAAGAGCCATGGAGGGATGGCTTTCCCAGACCCTGTTAGGTACTATCAAGCTATTCATTTTGGCTAGAATTCTATCCTGGTGTAGAGAGAGGGGTCTTCGGCAATGGGTTGAGATGGAACCATGTGCAGTTGATGCTCCTCTTCAGTGTCTTCCATGGTTGGATTCCAACAAATTCCCGGCCATTAGGTCCCATCCTTTGTTGAGCACCTCCTTGGGAGTTGCACGAGGTTGTGTGGAAGGCCGACTTGTCTCCCGTTTTGTATCCCGTTTTGGGTAACCCTTGCTTTTCGCTGGAGATTTTGGTCTCTATTGGTGGGTTGCTCTTTCAGTCTTCGAAATTTTATGTCTGGGCCCCGGCTGAAGTCTCCAATGGAAATAGGGCAGTTGTTTGCTCCTCCCTTGGTTAGTTGGAGGTTACAACAACTTGTTAATTTCTTGTCTTCCTTGATTCATAAGGGAGTAGACCTGGGTCCTAGTACTCCTTTTGAGGATCTTTGCGTTACTCCTGAGCCCACCTCACATGCCATCTCATCGGCTTACAAGTTGCTTAGCCATCCAGATGACCCATTTGTGCCCCCGTTCCTTCTCAAATAGGATGATATTTTCGTCTGATCAGAGAGACCACATCTTGTATGTTGCCCATTGTTCCTCTGTCTCCAGTAAACATCAGGAATTTGGGTATAAACTGCTTACACGGTGGTATAGGGTTCTGTTACTCCTGCATAAGATCTTCCCTGAGGCCCTGAAGGTTTGTTGGCACTGTAAGGAGGAGGATGGCTTGCTCTTGCTTATCTTTTGACCTTGTAGGAAACAGACTGCTTTTTGGGCACAGGTGAGGGACCTGATTAAACTCCTGACTGGGTTTGACCTGGAGGATGACTCTGCTGCTGCACTCTGATCTCTCTAGGAAACGTTTCTATTTGCTCAATTCTGCTCGGGCCTGTATACCTGCTCTCTGGAAGCAGGAGGCTCCCCCCTCTGTTTCTATGTGGTTATTCAGGGTAGAGGACATTCACACAATAGAAAGTATCATGGCAGCAGTTTGGGGTCAGGAAGCTTGAAATCCCTTCATCCTCATTTTGCACCTTTTCTTCTCACATTTTCTCTGACAATAGCCTGGTCTGTTTGTACGGACGTTCGGCCCAGTGTGCAATACTTTGCTGTTTTTGGAACTGTCAACTTGAATCTCTCTGTATTTGGACTGCACCTGGTTCGTTGTCTTATTTCCTGGCATCTACTCTTTCGCCTTATTTTTGTTTGTTTTTAATATGAAAAAGCTGTTTAAAAAAAGAATGTTAAAAAAAAAAAAAAAATCGTTGGCTGCAGTGTCTGAATTCTCAGTTCTCAGCCTTGGAGCCAGTGGGGGGGCAGATGTAGCATCCACCTAGGTAAGTATGATTTAAAAAATAACCCCATGCTTCTTTCTTAAAGAACTGAAATCCGTTGAAAGGGGTGCGGGCCATGGATAGAAGGACTTGATGATGCTGAACATTCCTCAGCCAGGAAATAAGGTGGTCTCTATCAGACTGGCTGCATGTTTTTAATGCAGTCTGTGAAGCTTTTGGTGTTCAGTGAAATCAGAGTATGCAATTTCAGGACAGGAGATGTGCCTGTACAACTGGTAAAAGCTTTACCAGTTTTTTTTTTTTTTGTTTTTTTTTTTTTATATTTTATTTTCGGGCCAAGTACCTTTTTCTCAAAGTATAGAAAACTAACTGGTGACCTTGCTATAGAAAACCAGTATCTTAGTAAAATCCTGTGCACTGAACAGATATTTCAGAATTCGGAGATATGTAATGAAGTGGGGGGGGGGTGTTCTGTAGCCCAACTTGGGAGTGCAGCTGATACACCATAGAGAACAATGCAGTGAATAAGCATAGTCACAGTAGGACAGGAAGTGACAATGGATCTTCAGGTGAATATCCAGCAAAAAATTAATGAATGCAGCCACTACATCCAAGGACAAATGAGCACCAATGTATAGCTTTTTTTGGTTTAGATAGAACTATATATTTAATAAAGATTTTTTTTGTTGTGGACTTTGGCTAACTAGAAGACATGATTGGGCAGCACAGTGGCTCAATGGTTAGCACTTTCTGGCAGCACTGGGCTTGTCGGTTCGAATCCCAACCACAGCATCACCTGCCTGGAGTGTGCATGTTCCCCCTGTGCCTGCATGGGGTTCCTCCAGGTACCATGGTTTCCTCCCATGCTCCAAAGACATGCTGGTAGGTTAATTGGATTCTGTCTAAATTGACCCTAGTATGTGTATCTGTGAATGACCTTGGATTGTATGTTCCTTGAGGGATAGGGACTGATGTGAATGTACAATACATATGTAAAGCACTGCGTAACTTGATCGTGCTATACAAGTACCTATAATAAATTAAAGGTATGATTCAATTTCTTTTTGTTTGTGGGGTGTTTTTTTTTTGTTTTTTTTTTTGTTTTTTTATGCAGACCTACTATGAGAGACTGGAGCGGCGGTTAGCGGAGGAAGAATTTTTGGGTGAGCGCAAAAAGAAGGAACCTCCTAAACTTGTCACTCCCTATATCCAGAAAGCGGAGACCTATGAATCGGGTATGATGTTTAAAATATCATATAAAATCTCATAAGCTTAACGTAATGTCAATAGTCATTAACATTTTGAAGTCTACAGTTTTCATTAAAACGCCTGGTGATCGTGCTACGAAGGTCTCTGTTCAGGCACCTCTGGAAGTGCCTGATAAATTGTATCTAATTGTGCTGCTGCACTCACATGAAATCAATCAGCTTCCAGGTTTTTTTTTTTGTCAAAGCTTAAAGCAGAACAGTACTCTTCTCTGTTCTAGTGATGCGGCATCTTCGAGTTCAGTGCCCGGCTGCGGTCACTGGCGAGTTGAGGATGATTTCACTCCTGCACATACGTAGGAGTTACTCAGATTCGGCATTGCCAAATTTGTACAGAGAGCTGTGCGTGCATGGCTCACTGTACAACGGCGGACAGGCAGGTAAGTAGTTTTAATGCAGGAGAGACCAAGCATGTCTCTTCTGCATGAAAAATCGTGCCTGTTTGCGAATTTTAGTTGCTTGGCCTAAAGTTCCACTTTAACTGAAAAAGCTGAAGTTGGAAGCTGAATGGCTACCATGCACAGCTGCACCAGACTTTGCACCCTCCAGTTTTAGTAAATTAACACCATTGTGTGGTGAAAAACTTTGGTCTGCTGTTGTCACCGTAGGAAACTTAGTCCAAAGAAATGCCATACAGCCATTGCTGGAAAATGTTAACTGGAAGAGGCTGCAGTAATTTCCCAGCCCCACTGCTCAGATGACATGGGCACTTTTAAATGCCCTTCAGTTGGGGTGTACCACCTTGACTATCTAAACTGAAGAATAAAATTTTGTTCTACTCAAGTCTACCAGATCTTAGACTGATGACTGCATTAGGTGTGGGGTTTTTTTTGTTTGTTTTTTTTTGGGGGGGGGGGGGGTTTCAGGCTAAGAACATTTTCTGTATGTAGGCACGCTCCTATTGACCCTGCCAGATATCCAGTGTTCTTGTAATATACAGGGATTGGACAAAATTATGGAAACCCTACATGATTTGCAGGTGTGAAAGTGACAACATATTTCATGTTGAAAGTGGAAATGGTGTAACACTGTTGAGACACCTAGCTAACGGGTGGGAAGCCTCACTTTCATCATTCACTGAGTGTGCTGTTAGTAATATGGAGTCATGTCAGAGGTTACGGAGCTTCAAACTGGTGCCTCTGTGACTAAAGTTGCTAATTTATTTGCCTTGTCATGAGGTACAGTATCAAATGTTATGATGGCATATACAGTTTCCAGGAAAATGTTATCCGAGCATAAGCACTGTCAACTGAACGAAAGAGACTAAAGGACATTTTGTGCAGGATTGTGACCCGGAATCAGAAAGCTGCTGCAAAAGTGACTGCAGAGCTCAATCTCGGTCTTCCAAAGCACGTGTCCACAAAAACTGTGTGGAGGGAACATTCATGGGTGAGCTGCAATTGCCAAACCACTAGTGACCGATTATTACTGCTCAGAAAAGAGATTGGTGCAATACCCATAAATGTGGGCTATTGATTAATGGAAGATTGCAGTATGGTCTGATGAGTTGAGCTTCACACTGTTCCCAACCACCGGACGTGTTTACGGTGTTAAACAGTCTCAAGCTTACATCCTGTGACATCGGTAAAGCGTGGTGGTGCAATCATGGCTTGGGCAGCAATACCTTGGTATTCTGCAGGACTCCTCACCTTGAAAAGTAGAGTCCCTGAGAACTACTATGTACAAATTTTGGCCGACCATGTGCACCCCATGATACAGACATTGTTTCCTGGAGACAGCGCCATTTATTAAAATAATGCTCCGATTCACACAGCTGGTGTTGTCAAATTGTGGTTTGTCATGCATACAGATGGAAGTCTTGCACCTTCCACGAGTGCCGCAGTATCATAGAGCCGCTATAGTCAATTGGGAGGACAAGGTTCAAGCTAGTTTTCCACCTCCTGGCATTTCTGTGGGAACTGGAATGTTTTTTGCATGAAGAGTGGTATCAGATTCCATTATCCACCATCCAAGACGTATAGTTCTTAATTCCCAGGAGACTTCAGGCCATCTTGGATGCCAAAGGTGGTCCAACACCATATTGGATAATTTTTTGTTTTTACCTGGTGTTCCATACTTTTTTTTTTTTTTTTTTTTTGTCCAACACCTGTATGTGTACTGAACTAAAATCTCAAGGTTTTCTTCTTTTCAAGCTACCCACTTTCCATGTAATGAAGATAAAAGGAGAGGGAAGTGTTTGTAGTTCAAATCAGAAGAGTAGTCTAGGGTGACAACACTGCTCCTCCATAGGTACAGTACGTCAATAAGCATTGTTGCCCTAGGATAAAAAGTTACTAGCAGGCATGTTGTGAAAAAGAGAAAAGGTGAGGAGAACATGAAAAGAGGAGTAATGCAGCCACCACATCTAATGACTGGTTAAAGCATTACTTTTATTTCAGCCAGCGGAAAAAGAGATTTATTACACCACACAAACTAGGCGGACGGTGGAACCCCCAAGCAGACACCTCGCCGCTAATCGGCAACTGCAGCTTATTGGCAGCAGCCACTGTTCAAGGAAAGTTTGTCCCGTCAGAAGTCGATCAAATTACTTCTGTCAAGCGGAGACAGCCACAAGCAAACAAGATTCAGCTGCTGAAATGGTCAAATTTAAATCCAAATATATCATTTGTCTTTTTAGTTTAGAAGAGCTTTAAAGTCTTGGCTGACTTGACCCAAAAAAGACAGTTAAGTTTTGAATGTACATTTGAAAGTTTATCCATGGCTTTTAAATTTTTTTTTTTTTTCCTATTTTTTTTTTTTTAGTGGTTCACATTGAAGGTTCTCTTGGACAGGTGGCAGTTTCAACCTGTTACAGCCCCAGGAGAGCTATAGATGCCATTTCCTATGTAATGCCAGATGAGGCAAGTATTAGGTTTGTTTGACATGTTTCTACTGATGTTGTAAAAGTAAACAAAAATGAGCTGTAATCAGGTATTTCAAAAGTACCAAATTAACGTGAAGCATGGCAAACCGATCTCATGCATCTGAGTACTTGTGTACACTAGCACTTGGCTTTGTGCTAGAAGTATTTAATCTTTTGGTGTTTTTCTTTTTAGGATATTAAAGCTCTTGGTTACCAGAGGCTGAGGGTGCTCAAACACATTGAAAAGGCTAGTCAACTTTGTGTTTTCTATTTAAAATGCTGACTAGACAGTTTTTAGTCTGTGTGAATTTGTTCTGTACAATATAATTTAAGGTAAACTAACATTTTTTTATTATTTTTTGTGAGATGCAGTTTTAGATGTCCATCTTCAGCATATTTTTCAATCTTAAAAGCCTGGTTTTTGGGCTCATTATATGCAAAGAAAATGCTAGCTGCTTAAAAACAATACAATCCTCTTTGGCTGGATCTAATCGCTAAGCACAAAAGTTTTTATGGCTGGTTCACACTATTGAAACAGTCCAGATGTGTTCCGGATGCGTTTTTTGCATGCACGTTTTTGATGCATTCCAGTTAATTCTCTCTCTCTTCTTTTCTCTCTCTTCTTTTCTCTCCTTTTCTCTCTCCTTTTCTCTCTCTCCTTTTCTCTCTCTCCTTTTCTCTCCCTTCTTTTCTCTCCCTTCTTTTCTCTCCCTTCTTTTCTCTCCCTTCTTTTCTCTCCCTTCTTTTCTCTCCCTTCTTTTCTCTCCCTTCTTTTCTCTCCCTTCTTTTCTCTCCCTTCTTTTCTCTCCCTTCTTTTCTCTCCCTTCTTTTCTCTCCCTTCTTTTCTCTCCCTTCTTTTCTCTCCCTTCTTTTCTCTCCCTTCTTTTCTCTCCCTTCTTTTCTCTCCCTTCTTTTCTCTCCCTTCGTATTTTTCAAACAAAACCAAATAAAAAAATTAATGGTGAATAAGAGAAAAATGGCTAAGGGGAGAAAGGAGCTAATTAGGGCTGACTAAGGTTAAACCGGCAGTAAAGTTAGGAATTAAAGAAAAATTTAAAAAAAAAGCGTGCATAGGGTTTTTATAACAAGAGACTCTGGTGGTCTCTTCTGTTTATAAATGTCCCTCCTGCCTGTCAGTGATCTGAACCATGCATGCACAGCTCAGGCCACATTTACCGCACACTGTGTGCCGCGGTGATTCCCATGCACATGTGCGAGTGAGATGTCACCTTTTGGCCTCCCCGGCAGATGGGCTTCCCCTTCTCCCAGGACACGGAATGTGACTCGTAGCCTCAGCTTTGTATGTGTTTCAATGAGCCAATGTGGACAGGATGGTGGCCTTCCTCCACTCAGCTCTGATTACAGGGAGCTCTGTGCTCTAGCTCTGCAGTGTGTGTGGTGTCAGATCCCCGTCCCCTGCTTTCGGCTGTTCTAAAAAACGCACAGATCAAAGGATTTTTCTGAAGGCTCTACAGGTGAAATGGCTGCAGATAAACATGTAAGATCTGCTTAATCTGTGTATCACTTGAGGCTAGTCACTTCACTGGATTTAAATCGCATGTCTGGCTTTTGATCTCCTTGACTCAATACTTTGGATCACTGACATGCATATTTGGAGTGGTGACTTGCTGCAGGACCGTCTGTGTCGTGACTTTGTATGTGAACTAATCGGCATAAAGAGTAGCAAGAGTAGTCGATGCTTGGAACAGACTTCCAGCTGAGGTAGTCTGAATATACTTACTATTGACTAACATCCTTGGAACAAACCTAGATCTATACTTAAGACAAAAAAATTCATCTATTTGAAGAAAAATATGGTAGACTTGATGGACCATGTGTTGTTGTTTTTTTTTTTTTTTTTTTTTCCTGCCATCCGTTTTTTCTATGTTTCTAAGCTTCTCCAATGTTAGCTTTGGTGTGTGTGTGTGTGTGTGTGTGTGTGTGTGTGTGTGTGTGTGTGTGTGTGTGTTTCTCCCCCATATGGGTTTCTTCATTGGCTTCAGTTTCAGATAGTTCAGTGTAATGAGATTTGACATGGCCATTCAGTAAGCTCCTATGCTACCCAGAAAGTGTATTGTGTTTGCACTGTTGGGGGACTGCATATACGTTTGATGAAAGGGACTTTGTCTGGGTTTCAGCTCTTCATAAAGTTGCTGGAGGTGGAAGAGACTGAGAGGAAAATACCTCACATGCCTGAAGACCAGCATATCCGCTACCAACAAAAACAAAGCTACAAAGTTCAAAGCATCTATGAAGCGCTGAAGATTGGAGTGTGCAGCTGTGATGAGTAAGTGGGATTCCCCAACTGTCAAAGTGCAATATTGTATTACTGCGTTTTTGTATAGTTATTTTACAAGGTGTAATAGCAGAAATTGTTTGGACACCGGGCCAGATTTAGTCTGTCTGATCTGGGGTGCAGTAAAAAATGTCAGGGGGGCAGAGAATGTGAGGTCAGCAGGGCAGTGTACGGTGGTTTATCAGGGCAGCGGATCGGGTCAGTAGTTTTTAGGGAAGAGGCAATTAGTTTGTAGAGCAGTGTACAGTGGGTTACCAAAAGGCGGAGGACAGGGTCACTGCCTGCAAGGCACTCGTGTTCTCCTCTTCCCCATACAGATCATAGCTGAGATTGGTATCCCTTTTACATTATTTAACTGGCTCCTTTAGCTGCCAATCCCATCAAGGACTTTCACAGGTCAGAACTGCAACATGGCAACCAGCTACACATTGTGCAGATCAAGTCTGTAAGAGAATCAGATGTCAGCTGTTGTGTTATTTGAGGAAGATGAAATCTGTTGAGTTCCTTGTGTGTAGAGTGGGCAGTGCCAGAAAGGTCATCTAGCACCCAAGGTGAAGATGACAAGCTGCGCCACCCCTCCCAATGTGTACGCATCATGTCTCAGAAGAAATCCCCCCCCCCTTAAAAAAAAAAAAATGCACCAATCAATACTCACCCCTAAGCATAAACTCCTTATGCAAGCCAGAATACTTTCCAAACAAAAATTTCCCCATCCTCCGTCCAAATTCCCCCTCCCAGCATATATCTTTGTCCCTAATCTCACCTTCTAGCTCAAATCCCACTCTTAGCACAGATCCTCCCCTTCAAAATCCTCCCTTCTAGCATAAATTCTTCCCACAAATCCCCCATAACACAAATCCTCTCCTCTAAATCCCTCCCCCCCAGCACAAATCCTCCTCCCAAATCCCCACTCCTAGCTTGAATTTTCCCCACCTCAATTCACTCATAGCATAAATTCTTCCACTAAAATCCCCCCCCCAGTACAAATCCTCTTTCCTCTTAAAACTTCCCCTTCCAAATTACCTTTTCCAGCACAAATTTCCCCTTCCTAGTACACATCTTCCCCATTCCTCCTAGTACAGATCAGATTGTATGGTAAATGGCTTGATTACCCACCCCCTATCTCCTCCAAGGACTGCTCATCTCCCAGAAATGTGGGTAGTAGCGGGTAAGCAAGCTGTGTACCATCCAATCTAAGAGCGATCCTGTGTAATCTGCCATATGGGGGACTGCTGTTATGACAGGAGGGGGGAGACCAGTGGTGTATTTAGGTTTTGTGCTGCCCTAGGCAACACACAAAAATCTGACACCCCCCCCCCCCCCCCCTTCCCCCGGCCCACTCCCCCACCTGTGAGTTCTGAGCTCACCACCGTCCTGAGAGAGAAGAGAGACAGTCACCATCACAGCTTTCCGGAATCCCAGCTCCCTTACCGTAGTCTCACGGCTGCTCCCCGGCTCCATTTCACTCTGCTATTCCTCCGGCACTTGTCGCCCAGCCTCGGGGCCTCCTTGGTGCAACGCAGGACAACCAGTGTTCCTTCTTCCAGGAGGCGCCACCGCCCCTCCTAAAAATTGTCGCCCAAGGCAGACGCCTTGTTTGCCTTGTGGCAAATACGCCCCTGGGAGAGAGCTCAGAGAGTCCACACCTCCTCCTGGCTCTCCGTCTGTCCGGACCTCACTCCACCATTTAATGACTGATCTGGAAGATCAGTGCCAACCTGAGTCTACTGCCTAATGTCCTCGATCTAGTAAAAATAAGAGCACTGGGAAAATGGTGTCTGGGAACTAGAAGTGCAAACCTTTCCTATTTTCTTTCCCACTGTGCAGTTGTTGCATCACAGCAATGTACAAGTAAGCTGCTATGAGACTATGCCCTTGATAGTAACCCCCCAAATTTAAAGTAGTAGAAAATTACATTGTGAGTGAAAATCGCCTGTAAATACTTTTAGAGATATTGGCAGCTAAAGTAGTGCATTAGTTATAGTTCCCATCTGGAGAAGTGTTATAATGTTGACTTGGGGGTCCTAAAAATTTTATTTCAGGAATTTTTGCTGAGTGTAGTATAGGTAAGCATCTATGCTTAGCTTACATTTATCACACAATATAATCAGCATCACTTTCTTTAGTGAATCAGAAAATGAGTTTCTGCAAATTCTGCAAGTTGGGAAGGGGAAGAAGCTGGTTGCTCGGCTCCTCCGGTTCCTCCACAGTGAACAGGCGGTGGAAATCCTTTTGACTGTTGTCCAGCATTTGTCCTACCTCATAAAGAATGACACCAATGAAAAGGTAAAAATGTTTTTGGTAGCTTGTGGTCTTAAGGGGCTAATATAACATTAATACTGTGATACGGTCTACACAAGTACGAAGATTATGGAAAAAGAACACGCTTTCTTCAGTAGAAGCCATGTGATGGCTTCTCTGTTTGCAGTGGGAAAGGGTTAGAGTCTTGGTCATGTTTTATGGTCTGTGTCCTCATTATCCACTTTGTGAACTGATGGTAAGGGCAATTCTCTCCAACAGGGACTTGACTGGCTCTTCTGTTTTCAAAGCTTCAATTTAAAGGTTCCATGTAGTCCAGAGTTAGTAAATTGAACAAGCTAGGGTTGATTTAATAAAATTGAAGAGAACAAAATCTGGTGCAGCTCTACATTGAAACTAATCGGCTTCCAGGTTTTTTGTCAAAACTTAACTGCACAAACTGAAGGTAAAGTTAATTGGCTACCATGCACAGCTGCACCAGATTTTGTACTCTACACTTTTAGTAAATCAACCCGAATGCCCATAAATATGAGGTGTATCTAGAAAGTAATGAGACTGTTAAGTTTATTGAACAATTTTACAATTGAACATGGTCTCCTTCAAAGTATGCACCTTGTGAGTGTACACAACGCTCCCAGTGACTTTTCCATTCTTCATAGCATCCCTGGAAGTCTTCAAGTGGGATAGCGTTCAGAGCCTGCGTAGTGGCTCTTTGGATGTTATCCACAATACCAAAATGGTGTCTTTCCAGTCCTTCATCTTTGGGAATATGAAAATCGCTAGGAGCCAAGTCAGGGCTGTAGGGTAGACTGGGAAGCACCGTGATGCGTTTTTCAGCCAAAGCATTGTCATGATAAAGGATCCAAGTTGAGCTGATCTCAGGATGCACACAAAAAGCTCTCAGGCGATCAAGAACTTCCAGGTAAAATCTTTGATTCACAGCTTGACCACTAGGTACAAATTCCTTTTTATGGACAATTTCACGTGAATCAAAAAATCCAATGACCATTGATTTTCAATTTTTGGTTTGCTCATTCGAGCTTTCCTGGAGCGAGGTGACCTGGGTGTTTCTTCATCTCAGGATCGTACTCAAAGTTCAGAATGGCAAATGCCCAGGATTCCTCTCCCATGTTCACATGATGCAAAAAATCAGGCTCTCTTTTTAAACGAGCCAACAGATCATGGCAAAAGTTGACTGTGGTCCTTCTGATTAGCTGACAAGGTCTTTGGAACAAGTTTTGTGCACACTTTTCTCATGTTCAAATCCTGAGTCACAGCTTCATGAACAATTGACTTGGTAATTCCCATTTCCTCTGCAATCATTCTGATAGTGAGCTGTAAGTCATGGTTGAGAACAGACCTCACTTCAACCACATTCTGTTCTGTTTGATGAAGATGAACCAACGATCAGGACGCCCCTCTTTAACATCACCTCAACCTTCCTTGAAGGCCTTGTACCATCGATAGTGCAGCTTCTCTATAAGCTTTCCTCAGCATTTCCAAAGTTGCAATTTTTATCCAATTTCACACAAAATGTTATTGCGTATCACTGTTCCAAACTTTTTTTCTTAATACAAGGCTCTGCAATAGGGTGTCACAAAAAATGTCTCAACTCTGTCAGGGCTGGAATGCAACTGATCAGTGTTCTAACGTATACCTGGCACCCCCACCCCAAGTGACCTTAGCCAGCTTCTCTCTTCACAGAGCACTTCTTGAGTGTAAGAACTTCATTTTCATTTTTTAGAAACCCCTCTTATGCTGATTGAACTGAAATTATTTTGTGCACAATCCTGTACTTAAAGGTTTTTTGTCTTCCCTGCTTGTAAAGCGTGTCCTTGATTTTATACACCTGTGGCAATGAGGGTCATTGGAACACCTGAATCCAATGATTTGGAGGGGTGTGCCAGTACTTTTGGCAATATTGTGTGTGTGTGTGTATAATAAAAAAAATATATATAATCTCCATCCACTATATGAAAAGGGACTGTCATGACCATTCCACCTTTTTAAGGTTTTACAACTCTTAAAGGTAAATTCTCTACTTTTCAAGCATCTATTGTTGGAATGGTTATGTGAATGAATTTCTGTTTTTTGTAGTCTCTTCCAGTACTCTATGGACCTCTAACGTCTATAATTAATGAACTGCCATTTACTGAGCTAATCCGAGTAATTCAAGAACTTACCAGGCCTTTGCCAGAGAGCCCAGATTTGCCGCTTACATTGGCGTTCCAGAACCAGGTATTTAAGTATTTCTCTGGCACTCAGGTACTGCACACCCTATACTTACAGTAACACCTCATATACTCTATAGCTCATACAGTCATGGCGTATGTGAAAATGTGACACCATTTTACTCAGCTAGTCTTTTGGACTGTGTACTCAGGGATCAGGAGAGAAGTGTTCTAACTCCATGTTTTCTTTGTGGTCTGTCCCTGCTGGAGATTCCCTTTTTTTTTTTTTTTTTTTTTTTTTTTTTTTTTTTTCTTCCTAGTGACTTTCTGGTAAAAAAAAAAATGTAAGGGGGGGGGGTGTAGAGGGGCAGAGAGGGAATTTTGTAATTTGGACAGTTGTCACTAGAACATATGTTCCCGTTGCTAATTTGTCGACCATAAAATGTAGTATATCCCTTCAAAACAAATAGTGGTGCATCTGTCCAGTAGGAACATGGATGGAGCTGGCTAATTGTAAAAAATAAATGAAGAGGTCTCTTTTTTTACTATTTTTATATCTTAATATGGGGTGACGCCAACACAAATGTCTATAAGGCACCATCCCTCTAATACAGTGGTTCTCAACCTGTGGGTTGCGACCCCTTTGGGGGTCGAACAACCTTTTCACAGGGGTCGCCTAAGACCATCAGGACACACATTTCTGATGGTCTTAGGAACCGAGACAGAGCTCCTCTATCCATCTCCAGGCAGGTCTGCCCACATGTAGACTCTATGATGTAGTGGTGAGGGCGGCCGGAGGGGCTCGGCAGGGTGTCCCGCACTCCCGGCTTGCTGCGAGCCTCTCACGCAGAACTAACGCCAGCACACTGACTGGCCCGCTCACTGTGCGTTATGAGCGTCTGGCCAGGCTGGAGGCTCCTCCCCTGCAAGGGGTGGGTCGGAGGTGCCCCGCTGCCACCCATTGGCTGCCCTTGCACCTGATGCATGTTTCCCTGGGTGGACAGCTGCTCACAACAGCTGGATATGTGAGCCGGGCCCCCCTTTGCCTCCGGGGAGGGGGGATCTGGTTACCCGCAGAGCGTGTGCCCTACAGCCGCTCACCTCCCACGGAGGCTTCTCCTCACAGCACTTGTACGAGGGCTGGCAACGGGGCACATGGCCCGCTAGAGGGAAGTACACAGCGACCAGCAATCCCAAACTTTCCAGGGTCATAGAAGGAGCCTCAGCACAGACGACTTGGTGTGGGAGAGGGCTGATATCCCTGAGGGGAAGGGAGGGAATACTGGCCATACACACTTCAATTTTACTATCAGATCCAAATGGCAATCTGATTAACTTCTGTTTCCATCAAATTCCTTCAGTCGATTGACCAGGGTGCAAAATGAAAACTCTTTCTGATAATCTGATCATTAGTACTCCTCTGTCAAGGGCTGGTCATGTCAGTTCATGCGAAAATATCCAAAGGGACAGGCACAAAAATGTTCTCGTACAATCACAGAAGGAACTATTGAAAATACATCCTGCATATCAGATATTTACATTACGATTCATAATAGTAGCAAAATTACAGTTCTGAAGCAGCAACGAAAATCATTTCCTGGTTGGGGGTCACCACAACATGAGGAACTGTATTAAAGGGTCGCGGCATTAGGAAGGTTGAGAACCACTGCTCTAATACATAATGCACAACTGTCTGTTCCTGTGGCATGGATGTGCGAGAGACTTGTGAAAAAGTAGTTTTCAATGTGCCTTACAGGGAAAACCATAGTGCCACAAACTAAAAGCAATGAATTTTATTACAAATTTAAAAACATAATAAATGACCATTTTCCACCACAGTAATGACACATATATCGCTTGAAGGTGTAAGATCACAAATGAATGTCCTAGGTCCAAGCCACATAGTCCTAAATGGGTGTTCTGGATAATAGCATTTTGTCACAGAATCCAATTAAAAAATTATGAAACTGTAAATGAGCAAAACACTAGTAGTCTTGGCACAGAACTTAGTCGAGATTCTCGGCAGACCATGTGGTCGCCAGCAACCATGTAAAGTGCATCACTCATTCATCAAACTTTCAATGTGCAGCAATAGTGAGGTGAATTTGACTCCTTTCAAAAGTAAAGAGCCAGTAAACTCTGCAATGTCCAAAAGTCCTGCCATCACCACTGGCTGTATTCTATAATGTGTGTCAACAAATTTAAAAATCGCATATTGCCATGTTAGTACAGCAATCTGTCTGCTGTGCTATTGTGTTCTGATAGGGGGACTGCCCCTCCACCTTCCCGCCAGAACACACTGGTCATTACTCGCAGCCATTGAAGAGTGCTGATCTGGTGCTAATCAGCTGCTGGCTTTCTAGGATGCTTGTTCGACAGAAGCCAGTCGTGAGATCAGTTTGTCGGATAAGGACCTGTACACACTGGCCGAATGTCTGCCAGTTTCTACTGTTTTCAGCCTATATTTAGCCCATGTGTACGGGGCTTAAGCCTTTCTCATTTTGTTACAAAATGAAAAGAATTGATACAGAAAACCGTGATCGCCTAAAATTTATGTAAGGCAAGACTTCAGTTAACTTAGACTGAATCATCCTTAATTTATAGATTATCAATGTAAAATTCTTTGGCATCTCTGAAAATGTTTTTGTCTCTAGTTTGGAATCTCCCTGTTGTATGCATTACTGAGCCATGGAGAGAGCCTATTGTCTTCTGATACACCAATGGAGCCATGCATTGGGGACTTTGAAAAATGGTAATGAGTATGGAGTCTGTGTGTCCCTGTGTAACCCTGTTTGGCAGTACTTGTGCTGTGTGTTTGCATATTCTCAAAGTAGTAGTCTAGCCTATAGTCATAACTTTAGATATGGACAGGTACTGGTGAGTGGCATGACTTTGCTGTCTTTTTGTATCTCCTGGTGAAAAAATGTATGGCTTAAGATGGTGGAAGTTGCAAACCTCCAGCATCTATCCAAGAACAACCTAAATTATTGTTGAACCAATGCTTTCAAGTTTTTTTTTTTTTTTTTTTTTTTTTTTGTGCACCTAAACATTCATTCTACACTTGTAGTAATGCCAGGAGTCCTTGAAGCTTCACCTATAGTATGTAAATCACTATGGCACACTAAACTATTCAGGGCCACCGAGAACCAGTTCAAAACCTATGCTTGCTGAGTTTTGTGACCATGTGTGTTGTGTTTTTTTTTTTCTTTATCTTTTTCTTTTTTTCAATTCTTGGAATTTGGGAAATGATCAAACTCTGTATATGTAGACTTTCCTCTTGCTGTCCTTGTGTAATGGTTGTTTAGAGCAAAAGATTTGTATTTTGTTTTTTTCATGGCATGTAAAAGCCTCCATTTGTCTCAATTCCTCCCTAGGACTGATACAGTTTTCCTTGTAGCAAAGGAGCTCTCTCATGTTTCCAAATCCTCCATGGTGGAGCCACTCTTCCTGCCAAGCAATTTGCTTTCCTTATTTTGCCGTTACCTTGACAAGCAGACTATTCATAAACTAGAGGACAAAATGGAGTAAGTTGCCTTCTATTTCCAACCTATGGTGAAAATTTGGACTCCCAAAGGAGGAGAGACTATGCTTTAGGTTTACAAAAATGGATGGGGTTGATATTATTTTGTTTGCCTAAGTTTTTGTACACAGACATCGAGTACACATTCGTGTGTTTTGGAAAAAGCTTATACTCTTTCATGCAGGTTTCATGTCTTCGTAACAAACTGTGCTACATAATAATTGCCAGGGAAAAAATTACTTTAAAGCATACAAAATGTCATTGCAAATACGTTGATTCTTAAATGCATTTTTTTTTTACATGCAAGCAGTACCTTTTTAATGTGACTTTGTATCAGATTCTTGCAATCTCTCTCCAGCACAGCTCAGGTGGGGAGATGAAGAAGCAGCACAAGGAGCCAATCAGTTTTGCTGCAGTGCTGACAAGGGGCATGCAGATGGGAGAGAACAGTAGCAGTCCATAGCTCTGTTGATGCATCCTACAACATGCATTTTCCTCTCTTGCATCCACAGTTGGTAAACAATCCATGAGCTTGGTTTTTGTTTTATTGGGGGATAACTTTTGATAGGGTCTTCAGGTATATGGGATGCCCAGTGGAACTGAAACAACTTTGGAGGACAACTTGTGTACAAAAAAACAAGACATTTGGCAAATGGCACAAAAATAGATCCTGGACTTTCTACTTGTTCTGGAGCAACTCTTGTCTTTTGAAGAAATCAACACTAGGAGCACTTGATCCCCTAAACTAACTTCTTCAGACCCCAGATGAAAATCTCCTCCTCATCCACCTGACTGTCATGAGAATATCCCAGGGCAAGGTATTCCAAGATGTGCATGGGATTGATGTCCCAGAGAGAACTAGGTTGGTATTACACCTGACTGCCCTCTCCGTTGTAGGCCCAGGGAGTGTACGGGTACTCGCTGTCCTGTTCATATAGTTATAAAAGTCAAGCTGCTTTCAGGCCTTGCGCTGGGCTGGCTTCTTCCCCTGCTGACAGGCTGTCCTTCCTTGTAGACTGTTGGACAGTGGAGATCCCTCTTTCCAGCTCCACACCAGCAGCACTTCCCCACTCCATCTTCCACCTGACTCCCCTGCTGACTAGGGTCTTGTCATAGTTGAGGGCTGACCTAGCCATCATGAGAGGCCTCCAGCATAGGGATTGGCCGGATTCCCCAAAGAATGCAGATCAGGCGCTCCTCACCCACGCCTACTGGCTTCTAGAAACTTCTCCAAGTCTCTAGAGCAGGCGGGGAATATCGGAGAATTGACCTGTAGAGCCCTCCAGCATTAACCTGAAGTAAACTTGCTGACTCCTACTCAGACTTCTAGCAAGCCTCTAACTGTACAAAAAAAAAAAGATTTACACTTGAGGGTGTTACACCTATATTTTAGCTACAATAGAAGTGGGTATCTACTTATACTGTAGCTCAAGATTGTAATTGGGTATCGAGAACAGGGGTTTGAATGATCTAAATATAACGCTAGCAACAGATGTAGTTATAGTTATGCTTCAACTCCTGGGCTAAGTGTGGAATTGGGACACTGCAACGCATAATACTGGATGATGCTTGAGTTCAGTGTGCTTAAGACCTACTTCCTACAGTTGACACACAGTCCAGACACCACTTCCCACCCACACTGTTAGTATCTGACCTAATCGAAAGCATCTGGATTAATGAAAAGCTAGATAAAACGCTCCAGATTTATTGGGGTGATTTCACTAGCCGTTGGGTTTTTTTTTTTTTTTTTTTGTACATAATTTCGCTGATGCATTATTATTATTATTATACAGTATTTATAAAGCGCCAATAGTTCGCTCAGCGCTGTACATTACAAAGGGGACAGAACATGTGACAGAACAATACCAATACAATGCAAAACATGAGGGGATCGAGGGCCCTGCTCTTTCAAGCTTACAATCTAGGAGGGAGGGGATGGTGGCACAGGAGGAGATAGCTGTGGGGGATGGAGTGGTAGGAAGAGTGGAGGAGGTCGGCAAGTTAGCAGGGGGCGGGGTAGGCTTCCCTGAAGAGATGGGTTTTCAGGGTGCGCCTAAAGGAGAGGAGAGTAGGTGATAATCTGATGGGTTGGGGCAGGGAGTTCCAGAGGATGGGTGACACCCTGGAGAAGTCCTGGAGGCGGGCATGGGAGGAGGAGACCAGGGAACTAGAGAGAAGGAGGTCTTGTGAGGAGCGGAGTGTGCGTGCTGGGCGGTACTTGGATATTAGGTCAGTGATGTAGTTTGGGGCAGTATGGTGGACAGCTTTGTATGTCAGCGTTAGGATTTTGAATTTGATCCGTTGCGCAATCGGAAGCCAGTGGAGGGATTGGCAGAGGGGGGTTGCGGAAACGGAGCGGTTGGAAAGGTGAATGAGTCTGGCAGCCGTATTCAGGATGGACTGAAGCGGGGATAGCCAGCGGCGAGGCAGGCCAGTGAGGAGGGAGTTGCAGTAGTCGAGTCGCGATATGATGAGGGAGTGGATGAGCTGTTTAGTGGTTTCTGGAGTTAGGAACGTGCGGATTTTGGCGATGTTGCGGAGGTGGAGTCTGCACGAGTTTGTTAAAGAGTGGACTTGGGGCTGGAAGGATAGGTTGGAGTCCAAAATAACACCAAGTACTCTGGCCTGCGGGGCGGGTTTGATGGTGGCGTTGTTGGACATGATGGAGAAGTCAATGGGGGGTGGTGTCCGGGCTGGAGGGAAGACAAGAAACTCGGTTTTGGAGAGGTTCAGTTTAAGGAAGTGGAGCGACATCCAGTCTGATATGTCGCTCAACAGGTGTGTGATTCGGGCGGAGACCGAGGGGGTGAGGTGGGGGTTGAGAGATAGATTTGTGTGTCGTCGGCATAGAGGTGGTAGTTGAAGCCGTGAGAGTGTATGAGTCGGCCAAGGGAGGAGGTGTAGATGGAGAAGAGAAGGGGCCCGAGGACAGAGCCTTGAGGGACCCCAACAGAGAGGGGGAGTGAGAGGGAGGTGGTGGCATTATAGGTAACGCTGAAAGAGCGTTGTGACAGGTAGGATGAGAGCCAGGAGAGAGCAGAATCTCTGAGGCCGAGGGAGTGTAGTTTTTTGAGGAGGAGGGGGTGGTCGACTGTGTCAAAGGCTGCAGAGAGGTCAAGGAGTAGGAGCACTGAATAGTGGCCATTAGCTTTGGCGGTTAGCAGGTCGTTGGAGAGTTTGAGTAAGGAAGTTTCGGTGGAGTGTAGGGGACGGAAGCCGGACTGTAGGGGATCGAGGAGGTTGTTGTCGTTGAGGTGAGAGCATAGGCGGGCGTAGACTAGGCGCTCAAGGAGTTTAGATGTAAATGGGAGCAGGGAGATGGGTCTGAGGTTGTTCGGGTCATTGGGGTCCAGGGAGGGCTTTTTAAGTATGGGGGTGATGTGTGCATGTTTCAGAGGGGAAGGGAAAGTGCCGGAGGAGAGGGAGAGATTGAAGATGTGGGTGAGGGAGCGTAGGATGGAGGGGGAGGGAGGTCGTAGGAGTTGTGTGGGGATAGGGTCAAGGGGGCAGGTGGTGAGGTGGGCATCAGAGAGGATCCTGGAGACTTCTTCGATGGTAATAAGGTCAAAGGTGCGGAGTGTTGGGGGAGCTTCAGTATGAGGAATGTAGGGTGGGGTGGGAGAGGAGGTTAGAGCAGTGGTGGGGCCGTGGGAGAGGGGTGTAGAGGGGGTAGCTGAGTGAGGGGGAAGGGGGTTGGAGGGAGTTTGAGCAGCGACGAAGTCCCTGTGGGTTATGTCGAGGGGGAGGGGGGATGAGGGGGTAGCTGTGTGAGAGGGGACGGGTTGAGACGGCGTGTGAGTTGCGGCAATGTCCTTGCGAATTTTGTCAATCTTGTTTTTGAAGTGATTGGCAATCTCAAGGGCAGTGAGTGAGGTGCTGGGTGGAGGTGGGGGTGGCGAGAGTAGAGAGTTGAAGGCGGAGAAGAGTCGGCGAGGATTGGAGGAGAGGGCCTTGATGAGGGTCAGGAAGTAGGCTTGTTTGGCAGTATGGAGGGAGGAGGTGTAGGTGTGGAAGGCAGATTTGTATCGGGTGAAGGCTTGTTGGGATTTGGTTTTGCGCCATAGTCGCTCCAGGGCACGACTGTGTCGTTTGAGGGTTTTGGTGTGATCAGTCTGCCAGGGCTGGAGCGGTCGGGGTCTGATGTTGCGTGTGGTTAAAGGCGCTAGTGAGTCAAGGGCTGTTGACAGCGCATTGTTGTAGGCGGTCATAGCCAAGTCGGGGCAGGACAGGGGGAGGATGCGGTCATGGAGTTGATCAACTGCGGATTGGAGGGAGGCAGGGTTAAGGTTGCGGAGGTTACGGCTGGTAGTAGTGTGACATTTGGAAGGGTAGGCATTGGAGGATGAGGAGATAGAGAAAGTAATCAGGTTGTGGTCAGAGAGAGGGAAGGGGGTGTTAGTGAGGTTGTGGGGAGCGCAGCGGTTGGAGAAGACAAGATCAAGGATATTACCGTCGGAGTGGGTGGTGGATTGTATGCACTGTGCAAGTGCAAAGGAGTAGGTTAAGTGGAGGAGACGGGCTGTGTCCGGGTTGTCGAGGTTGACAGGGATGTTGAAATCCCCAAGGATGATAGTGGGTAGCTCAGAGGAGAGGAAGAAGGGTAGCCAGGAGGAGAAGTCTTCCAGGAAGCGGGGTATGGATCCAGGAGGCCGGTATATCACAGCAATCTTCAGGGGGGTTGGGGAGAATAGTCGGACACAGTGGGCCTCGAAGGAGGAGAAGGATAGGGAGGGGGGGTTTGGGAGGACTCGGAAGGTGCTCAGCGGTGACAGGAGCAGGCCAACCCCACCACCTTTACGACCGTTGGGCCTGGGTGAGTGGGTCCAGGTGAGACCGCCGTAGGAGACTGCAGCAGGGGAGGTAGAGTCAGTGGGCTGGATCCAGGTTTCCGTAATCGCCAGGAGGTTGAGGGAGCGGGAAACAAAGAGGTCGTGGATGGCGGTAAGCTTGTTGCACACCGATCGGGCGTTCAGGAGTGCACATGAAAACGGGGGGGAGATTTTAGGGAGCAGGGGGACAGATACTAAGTTGCGGGGGTTGCGGCAGGACGTGGAGGCGGGAGGGTTTTGTGCGGGAGGTGGTGGAGGGCCAGGATTCGGGGAGATGTCCCCCGCGGTTATGAGGAGAAGGGTGAGAAAGGTGGCATGGGAGTGGGATGTGCAGGAGCGTGAGAAACTACTAGTGGAGGTGTTGGGGTCAGTGGGAGAGCGGAGTAATAGGAGGAGGTGGTGGGTGCCATAGAGGGGTGAGGGAAGCAGTGAGGGCACAATATACAAATGTTTGGGAGGAGCAGAGGGATATAGTGAATGGATTTTGGGAACAGAGGAGAGGAAAATGAGAAGGAGGAGTGGAAGAGGCATTTTGGGGAGGTGATGAAAGCAATAGTAGGGAGATGATAGCAATGAGGGGGAGATGTACAAGTTTTGGGGTGGAGCAGAGGGGTAAAGAAATGAGATTTGTGAAGAGGATAGTAAAATGAAGAGCAGAAGAGGGGTGTATTATATAAAAAGGTACACGGAGTGGGACTCAGGTATGCAAGAGATGTTTCCCAGGGTGTTTCCTTGCAGTCTGTCCAGCATGCAGTAGAGTTTCTTGCTGTTGTTGTGTTCCTGCTGCTTAAGTTCTCCTGCTTAAGTTCAACTGCTGTGTTTAACTGCTCTGCACTCATTCAAAGCCGCACTCCATCATAAGCAGCACCCCCATCAGAGACTGTGCCCCCCATCAGAGATCTCCCCCATGAGCTGAACTAAATTTATAGGGAGATGCTCAAATGAGCATTCAACTCCGCCCCAATTAGAAGCTGATAAGGCTCACATGAATAGGGGGGGATGATTCTTAGGAACCAGGCCACAGTCATAAACCTGAGTGCACCTAGAGGTGAGGACAAGTCAACAGATACACAGATATAATTACAACATTTGGTGAGAATTTAACAGGAGTCAATGCGTTTGTCTGGTTAAGAGTGGAGGTAGCAGATAAATGCAGTTACCCAGAGAAGAACAGCAGGAGTCAATGCGTTTGTCTGGTTAAGAGTGGAGGTAGCAGATAAATGCAGTTACCTGTGGAAGCATACCACATAACTTTTGAGATAAAATACTGCATGTGTTATTTTAATTCAAAGTAGTCAGTTCACCAAAAATGCATTATTTAAGGGGTGGACTGACCATTTGGAAACTCAAGCACTGCCCGAGGGCCCGGGGTCAGTAGGGGGCCCCATGAGATGCCCCTGGTACCTTTTTTCATAGGCTTTTTTGAGTTTGGGCAAGGACACAGGGGCCCCATGAGTTGTCAGTCCACCCCTGTTTAACAATTGCATTAAATATTAGTGTTTGTGATACTTGGCACTTAAATTTGGTGTCATTTTTTACAGTTTGGTGGTTGTTGGGGGGGGTTTTTTTTTTTTTTGTTTTTTTTTAACTTTACATGCTAGCACAGCACCAGGGGAAAAGATATTTTTTTTTTTTTTTTCCTTTTTAAAGCCCGATTCACACTAGTGCGAGTTGAGTTGCACAGAATTGCATGATAAGGGAAATCATTGTTTTCAGTGGTGTCTGTTCACATCAATGTAACTCGGCATGGAGTGATCTTGGACAAGGTTTCTGTACTACTTTTGTACAATTCCAGTATGGGTTTTGACCCCACAGAAAATACAGTACAAGCCTCATCAGTGTTGCATCCTAGTAGCTCTACATAATCGCACTGAAAATCGGATTAAAAATCTTATTGCAGCAGTGTGAACCTCGCCAAATGAATGCACACTGAAAACACAAGAATTTCACAATATTTCTTTCTCAGAACAATTTCCCTCTGGTGAAATGCAATAAATTTTCATTCCTAAGCGCAGGGTAGTAGAACATTTTCCTCACTGATGCATTGCATACTTTTAACTTGCTGGTCAGTGCAGAGCTCCCCTCATTGATATTTTGTGTAGTACTAAAATCCTGACTGCCTACACCAGGAGATAAATAACGAATGTGTGTCGTGTTTTTGTTTGTTTTTTTGTTTATGAATTGATTTTAATGATTTATCTTTTTGTATATATCTCACATTTGTAACAAATGTGCAGGACTTGCCTCACATTCGATATTTTACTTTGATGGATTGACCTTTTTTTTTTTTTTTCATGCGACATGTCTGAAAAACAAGTTACATGGCCTTTATAGTGCATGTGGAATCCTTTACTGAATTGACCCTGTAATCCCTAAGCTGCTAGCTTTCCTTCAAAAGTGTCAGGGAGATGTACCTGCCTTGAAAGAGGAAGACTAGTGGAGATCATACATGAAGATATTGCAAATATTCTCCCAGAGACAGGTTCATACAGGGGCATATTTACCGCAAGATAAACAAGGCATTTGCCTAGGGTGGCATTTTTTTCTGCCCCCTGGCAGAAGTAATACACTTGGCAGCTGCTGGTGACTGAGGATGGAGAGGAGGCACAGCAGTGCGGGTTGCTTGAGGGTGTCCAACTCTCGTTCCCAGATCAGAAGGAAGACGTGGGGCTTTCCTGATCATGGCTCATGGGGTGGCCGGTGGGTGTTATTCCAAAAGTGAGTGCTGGAAAAATCTGTCTCTCTCTTCTCCTCTCATGGGGGGGAGGGCGGTTTTACTCTTGCCTAGGGCAGCACCCAAGCAAAATACACCACTGATTTTACACTGTACAGTTGTGTGCAATAGATTTAATGTCAAGCTGGCCCAAACAAATTTCGTAAGAAATGCAGTCAGCGCAGTGTAAACTGCATGTAGGTTCCACTACTTACAGTATACAGCTCTGTGTTCTGTCAGCAATGCAGGGATTTCCCATCAGCTGCTGAAACAAAATGGAGTTGGGCCAAGCGCTGCTCAGCCATTCACAGGAAGCCTCATATTTTTATCATTGAATACAAGGCTTCCTCTGGCTGATGTGGAGAGGCAGGTCGACCTCCGCCAATCAGAGGAAGCCTTGTATCCATTCTCAAAATAGAAGGCTGGGCCCACCCTTTTTATTTATTTTAGTTTTTTTTGTATGTTTTTTGTTTGTTACGGCAGCAGATATGTGCTGCATCGCTGACAGCACACAGCGTTGTTTACTGTATGGAGCCGATACTACAAAGAGTTGATATTTCTGACAGCAGCTGCATTTCTTAGGAAAGGAAATAATTTGTTAGAGCTAGTGTGGCCCAAACTATTTAACTTTAAAACCTGGAGTAAGGTTTTAAGTCCTTGTGTCAAGCCTCTTATTCTTAACAAAACAGTTATTTATCCATCTGTTGGAGCAACCTGTTGTACCACAGTGGTTTCCTTCTCTTGTGGTATTTTCCTGTCCACCACTCCAGACTTTTTGGGGGGAGATGGTAGATACCATAAGCACAGCTGGAGGATTCATGTTTAGAGACTATATCCTTAAGCTTCTGGGACTTCCAAATAGTTTTAGGTGGTGACCCTCCTCAATATTCATCCTTTATACCAAGCATCACTAAATGGCAGATCACAGTCTGGACCTAGGCCGAATGACAGTCCTTTCCGGACAGCCATGGCCAAGCCATTTAACTGTATGTACGCTCTGCACAACCAGGAAACTCGCATTTTTTCACACTTTGCTCACTGGAGTCAAAGCACAGTTCTTGAGCTTGGTTTTATATTTTTAGTAAGGGGTTTAAACTTGGATGGGTCTAGGGGTATATGGGATGCCTGAGGGAACTGCAGAGGACAAACTCCTTAGCAACTATGTACAAAAATGTGGATAGCAGTGTCTCTCTTTAAGGGGTGATAAAGCTCCTTTGGTGTACCTCCTCTGATCCTGGATTATTCCTCCTCTTCACCCAGCTGCCTTGAGGGCATCCCTGAGCAAGGGGGCCCAGAAGCTGTATTTTTAGAACAGTCACAAGTGAAGACTATTTGGATATTTCATCTGACCGCCCTCTCCCCTGATCTGGCTCAGGGGGTGTAGGAGTACTCTTACTGTCTTTCCCAATTTGCTTGGTGGGTTGGTGGCTGCCTGCAGGCCTTATGCTGGGCTGGCTGCTTCCTTGCTGCACAGACCATCTTCCTAAGGAGACTATGGGACAGAGGAGGTCCTCCCTTCTAAAATCCTGTCTGCAGGTGGGCTCCCTTCACTGGGGCTCCTTCCCAGGCTCCTCACTTCAATCTTCCTCAATCCATCTTCCACCCAAAACTGCACATCTTCCCCCAGGCTCTGCCACATTTGAGGGTTGCCCTGGACACCATGCCCAGTTTCCTGCCAGGGGATTGGCTAGGGTCCCTCAAACATGCAGATCTGAGCCGCCTCTCCTCCAACCCTCTTCCGGAAAGTTTTCTGGAAGGGTGAGAGGGCTTCAGAAACCCTGACCTGTTAGAGCTTCCCAGCCTGTCCTGGGGTGAACTCCTGCCTCACTGACAGGCAGAGTAGCAGCCTGGGAAGAGTCAGCCTTTGACTAAAAAAAGAAAAAAAAAAAACCGCTATCTAGCTAACCTGGAGGGCATTAAATCTGCAATGTAAATGGGGGGGGGGGGGGACTGCAGTGTACAAGGGGGCCTGCCAAGTATAGATGGGGAGGATGATGCAAAGGAGGAGGCTGTGATGCAACGGTGAACTGAGTAATAGCACAAATATGAGATTCTGACCCCCTACTGGAAGAAATATTTACTGACTGGACCTACTATGAATTTTAATTCAATACTCCTGCTCTATACAGTCTTCCAAGCTAGATTAAAAATCTTGCTAAAATGGGGACTTTCTACCCCACCTATGGGTGCACACAAATGGAAGGTTGTGACTTATAGGCTCTACCCTTTACAGACTTGCTTTAGCCAAAACTGCCTTCCAAAATTCAGCAATGTATGGACACACTAGATTGATTCCCAGGGGCTATTTAAACCTATGCATTGTACTAATCTCCTGTACAGGTCGCTTCAAAATCCATGTTAGGGATAGGTTTACAGTCTGGGCAGCCACTCTGGTATGAACTTACTCCCCAGTTTTTTATGTGATTATGATGCTCTGCCCACCCCTTTTTTTTTTTTTTTTTTTTTTTTTTTTTTTTTAAATCGGTCACACATGGGGCCAAGAATATATTTATGCAACATATATCTACACTGTATCTGTTCCAACACTTGTAATTACTTGCATAATTGCTCTTTGCACTAAAATGTGCTGATTTCTATACTCTTTTGTACTTGGTATAAGATGAAAAAACCTTCAATAAATTAGATTCTAATTTACATCTGGTTTGATCAATACAAAAGCTGAAGTTTTCCAACTTAACAATGGTTTAACCTTAAATTTCCTGTTTTCCCTCTAGATGTCCTACAGCACCCCCCTACGCTGTTGTGCCGTCATGAAGGCTGAATCAAAAATGAAGAGATCAGCCTTTGCTTCGCTCACCACAAGCTGGTGGATGGAGCTTCCGTTTTTGGAAATTTAAATATTTAATCCTGTTTTAAAGGAAGTTTTTTTTCTTTGTTTCGTCAAACTTTTGATGTGAATTTCCAGCTTTAAGGAACATGAGCAGGAGGGCCTGAGAGGCTGTGCCCTGTTCCCTTTTTGTTTGGAATAATTGCAAGAAAACTAATGTAAAAATATGGGGGGTGTAAATGATGAATGTAATTTATATTTTTGTTTGTGAATTTTGCACAGCATTCACTCATGCCATGTACAGCACTTGCAAAATAAACGAAAAGGAAGTGTCGCTTGTTTATGGTCTAAATTTCCTTTTAAATATTCAGTGTCTGAGCCTAAAAGCCCCCACCCAATCACTTCAATGTGTAAAATTGGACTTCCACTTTTTTTATCCATTTCAGAGCGCTCAGTAGTGCGTTACCATGCACTACAACATAGGCACATTGGCTTGGTGTGTGGGGTGCTGTTTTTAATTTACTGTCGCTGGAACACACCATGATGTATGTATGTATTTATTATTATTATTATTATACAGGATTTATATAGCACCAACAGTTTGCTCAGCGCTTTACAATATAACAGGAGACAATACAGTTCAATACAAGAGGTATCTGAGGGCCCTGCTCTTTGGAGCTTACAATCTAGGATGTATTATGTTCATGTGTGTTAAAAGTATGTGTAGGTGTACAGCCGGCTTTAATATAGTTTTAGATGTAGTTAGTGGAAGTACCTGATTTTGCCTTTCAGCAGCTTACAATCCCCATCACAGCAGAGCTCAAACTGGGAAAGGGAGAAGCCACACAAAGACAGCAAATTGTGCTGGAAATGCTCATATATAAGGAACATGCTACGCTTCTATTTGAAGACATTGTACTGACCACACCCTCTTTAATTGGGCAAGGAAAGGTTTGGGTTAAGCCAGCCATACATGGGTCAAATTCTGAAAATTTTCTTTAGAAAATCTTTTCTAAGAATTTTCGTTCGAATTTTACACCATTAGTGGGTCACAGAAACTGCCGATTTTCATGTGATCATCGAAGTTTGAGTGATCGGGCATGTTGGAAAATTTTTTGAAACTCTAATTTCCAATCAATGATGGGAGAAATGTGCAAGAAATTAATAAACTGTGACCTGGAAAGAGAAGAAAATTCTTGGCAACAAATTCTTTACTGTAGCAATATGAGGAGAAATTGAAGGCTTGGTTGTAATCCGATGGTGCCAACATTGATTACGAAATTCAAAGTACGAAATTCCCAATTTTCTAAAGAAAATTCGTTCAGAATTCAACCCCATGTATGGCCTGCAATAGTAGTAGTGCACAGTGTCAAATTGTGCTGACATTGGGAGGGGCCAGGTTAAATTTATTTATTACAGGTACTTACTTAGCACCATCAATTTACACAGCGCTTTATGTATATTGCACATTCACATCAGTCCCTAACCCTCAAATAAAACCTGAGCCTACTTTTTGCTCTGCCAAGAGTGCATAGTGCTTTACTTTTTGACCTCTACGCTGTTATGCCTGACCTTGCAGAGTGCCTTCCAAGCAAATCTTTCCCTCTCCTCCCAGTACAACTCTCTCCCGCCACAGTCTAATGGTGAAAAACTCCTCAATCATACCCATTAGACCTTGCCATTGTGTTGCATCTGCTGGTGATTTCCTCTTCCTCAGGTCCCAACACCACAATATCCCACTTGTATATTTGTTTGTTCTTTTTTCATACATCACTTATGATAGTTGTTTGAATACACTGACAACAAATGGGTATTTGTGACAATATGTGGGCAAAAAACAGTCATACAGGGAACATTGGGGGTTGTGATAGGCTGGTCAGGTATGAGCGGGCTTTCCATGAAGGGGTTAGTACAGGGGCAGACTGACAACTCATGGGGCCCCCGGGCAATAGGGGATCATGGGGCCCCTGTGTCCTTGCCCAAACTCAAAAAAGCCTATGAAAAGGGTACCAGGGCATCTCATGGGGCCCCCTACTGACCCCGGGGCCTCAGGCAGTGCCCGAATTTCCAAATGGTCAGTCCGCCCCTGTGTTAGTATGTGTTGCAGGGTTCAGAGCTCAGTAGGAGTAGTGCATGATGCAGGGGTCAGTAGCAACAGAGCTCAAAGGTCCGTAGTAAAGCCATGTAGGCAGTGTTCAGTGTAATGCAGAGTACAGTAGTAATTCTACTTCCTCCTCTGTTTTTATCCCACCTATGCTTAAACCTGGACCTGCATACACACTGCAATGTGTGATCTCCTTGGTCAGCCTCCAACTCAGACAGTCCCTGGTGGATCTGGGCACAGCTCTTGGTCCATCCTGCCCCCATTCATTCCATCTATACTTACCTGCAAACATATTCACAAGGGCCACCTAGCATCTCCTAGTCACTACATTGTGTAATGCCTGCAGACCAGTAGAAGTAGGCGCTCACAACATGAAAGGTAATGCACTATCCCTCCTCTCCCTCCTCCTATTCCTGCTGTTGGCAAATGAAACACAAGTTTCCATGCAGGTTTTCACTAAATGTCCCTTGACAGAGTATGCCATGTGTGTAATGAGGACTAGATGCCTAAAGTGAGTACCAAAACTGGGACACTTGGTAAGCAAGGACAACCTCCTACAGTCAGACTGTGCTGTTTAACAGAGCTGTGCAAGTCTCAGAACTGAATGGACAGAGGGAAAAAAGCTCCTACTTGTATTTGCTTGAAGATCGAGGATTTTTTGTTATTTTTTTTGCTTTTTGATAAAGGGGAGGCTTTATACGCTCTGCTGTTGCTGTATTCATTAGGGATGTTTTGCTTTTGTGTGGCCCCTCTTTTTTTTTTTTTTTTGGCAGTAAGTGAGCAAACCCTCTCCTTTTACATATATTTTACATGGTAAAGTGAGAACTTCAGTAGATGTTTTGACAGGCTGTCCTTGTATTACCCCGTGTCTCTCTTGTGATCACCAGTACAAGAAGTGAAATCTCGCCACAAGAACAGCTTGCAATAAATAAAAAAAAAAAAAAACTATCAGAGGATATAACCCCTTCCCCACTTTAGCCAAAAACAAACTATTTTCGGATGGTGTTGGGATATTAAAATGCCAAAATATTAAAGATTTTTATCAAAAACCTTTATTGGGCAAGGACTTTTCCAGTACTATGGATTTAACAAATGACAATGTAGCGCTACCCCCTTGAGGGCCACTGGTTTTGGATCCACCTTATTTCCTGCACAGCCAGGCAACATGCATTTTCTGGACACAAACAGTCCATGGGCTTGGTTTTTAGGATTTATTAGAGAATTCAACTTGGCTAGGGTAAAGGGGTTATGCGATGCCCAATTTGATTGAAAAATAACTAAATGAGGATCGTTTCCTTCCTTAGCACACCGCAAAATGACATATTTGACGGTGTTCCAGCCAGAACCAAAAAAGTCTTTAGGAAAGTAATTTCCTCTAGAAAGTCAATGTCCCCTGAGTGGATTTTCATCAAAGTGACAACTTGTAGGAGCTCTTGGTCTCAGTAAGCAAAATACCAGCCTACCTGGCTGCAGTATCTGATTCCAGGAAAAGGGATTGGGTAAGCATTAGATCTCACAGCTTTTTCCAAGTATGATGCCATGGCACCCCTCAGGACCAACCTACAACCTGTAGGCAGAACCCCCCCTTCTCTGGGGCCCCCTCCCAGGGCACACAGCAGCACTTCAATCCTTCATCTTCCACCCGACTCTCCCCTTGCTGCCTATATTTAGGCCTCCTGGCTGGGATTGGTCCGACTCCCATGGATATACAGATCTCCATCTCTACCTCCTGACTTCTAGAAGCTTCTTCAAGATTCTAGAGCAGGAGGAGGTATCAGAGGACTGACCTGTAGAGCCCTCCAACCTGGTCTGAAGTAACCGTTTGACTCACATCCAGGCTTCTAGCAAGCCTCTAGCTTAACTATTTACACTAGAGGGGTGCTACAATACAAAAGCGGCTTGTTTGGGAATTCTTGAACACAGGGGCAAGTCACTTTTGACACATTTACTTCAGTGATTGAGTCTGAGCCACCTATTTTAGTGTCTGAAAGACAACATTCTTTCATTAAAAATGATAGGTAGTGGTCTCACTACCTTAACATTAAAAATGTTAAGGTAGTGGTCTCCAAACTGCAGCCCTTTGCATGACTTTATCCGGCCCTCGGGGCTTTTTTCTTCCAACTGACATTAATAGTGGGGCATAATTCCTGCCACTGATACCAACAGTGGTGCACTATTCATTCCCTGGACACCAATGATTTAGGATTATTCCTCCGACTGATATCTGTGATGGGGCACTGTTCCTTCGACTGTCCCCAGCACTGGGGCATTATTTCTCCCACTGACACTAATGATGGAGCACTATTCCTCCCACTGACCCCAACAATGGGGCATTATTCCTCCCACTGACACCAATAATGGAGCATTATCATCGACGCTAGGACATTTTCTACTCCCATGGGCTGTTGACTTCATTTTATTCTATTACGGAGTTAGAAACTTTTCATAGTAATCGGGGCACAGCAGCCTTTCCATGGCCAAGGGAACCCAAGCCTTCCCTGGGCCACCTTGGCTGCCCAATCCTGCACTGGCTAGAGGTTTCACTTTCTTCAGTTTTAGTTTTCTGAATGATAGTGTGTTCTGCCTTTCCAGATCAATACCTTGGATGCAGGGACCACTAGTTCCAGGTCATACTCAGACCTCCAATGAGGATGTGAACTAGCACTCAAAAGCTGTCTACAAGATACTTGGACAGGCTAGAAGTCAACCTAACAAATGCCATTCCCACACCTCCCAGGAGGCATGCTACCATAATATAACCAGCCGAACATTTGGCTCTCCGCTTCTTCCTCAATAAGGAAGAGTCACACTTGGCTGCGTTTAGAAGCAAAAACTTTACTGGTAACATTTTCAACCGGGATGTACTGCCTTCGTCAAACTATGTACTGTTCTTTCACATAACAATGCTAGTGCCCTATGTTCTACCGCTTTGCACCATACTTTGGAGGAATACAACTAAACCCCTTACTCTGAATCTCTGTGGGCAGTTCCACTTTCTCCAAAGACAGGGCTTAAGTACAAATGAATTGCTTTGTTCTCAATCTCTTTCTTGAAGAGTTCCACCTTGCTCTTCTCTCTCTTTTGTGCAGCGCTAACCCACGAAGTGGCTGATGGAAGTAAACTGGGTTTCCCTTACCTGTTCAGGGGCTGCCTGTCCTGTTGACAGTCCCAGAAGCACACCAACAAATTCAGGCTCTGTATAGGGGTCTTTTATTATCTGTTGCAGAACCTAAAATGCAGGGAGGAGGGTGCAGGATACTATAGCCACATAAATCTTAGAGGACAACTTCCTGGAAAATTTAGTTCCCTGTAGTATTAGGTTCTATATTAGCAGCCTCAAAAATAATGCTGATAGAAGGGGGAGCAGCTAGTAAATCTGAGACCCTATTAGAGAAGTTAGTCTTTAACCACTTCAATAACAGACACTTTCATTTCACCCCCCTTCCTGCCCAGGCCAATTTTGCGCAATTTGACAATTGTGCGGTTATGCAACACTGTACTCATTAAATTTTTAGAAATAGAGCTTTCTTTTGGTGGTATTTAGTCACCACTGGGTTTTGTATTTTTTGCTAAATAAACTAAAAAAACTGAAAATTTTGAAGAAAGCTTTGTCTCTGTTGTAAATATTTGCAAATAATCTTCATAAATTTAGGCCAATATGTACTCTACATTTCTTTTGGTGAAAATATCCCTAATAAGTGTATATTAAGTCTGTAGGAGTCAACAAACTATGCTATATATCTTAAAAAGTGATCAATTCTGATCTACGGATGGCCTATCTAGTTTCTTGAGGCTCAGACATGTCAGGACAGTGTAAATACTCCCCAAATGACCCCTTTTTGGAACGTAGACAGTCCAAGGTATTTAGCAGGAAGCATGGTGAGTTTTGTGAAGTTGTAATTTTGTTATTTTTTGGAAAATGAAGAAAAGAAAACATTTATTTTTACATCATGTCAGGAGTGCAGTACAGCATCATCATATAATTGGTGTAATCAGGGACACTCACCGGTGATAGTATGTACAAAAAAAAAAAAAAAAACCCTCAGGAGTTGCTGAAGTTTTGGATCTCCCATAGTTCTGCACAGCCAGGCAAAACGCATTTTCACATAGACTTGCATCCTGGAGTCAGTATCCAGTCCTTGAGCTTTGTTTTGGGGATTTTATTAGGGGATTGTAACTTGGATAGGGTTAGGGGTGTATGGGATGCCCAATGAAATTGTAACTGAGGACATTCTTCCTTAACTATGTAAAAGTCTTTACACAAAAATCCTCTTCTTGGAGAGCTAGCCAGCATCTCCTAATGCAGGGTTTCTTAAACACCGCACTGCAGGTGACTTCATTGCCTTTGTGATTTGCATGTAGGTGCCAATGCATTGTTAACGACATCCCAAATACAGTGTGTTTGAAGGCACCAGATTGCATGGTACCGTAGTACCATGTGGTTTGGTGCCGAGTGTTTTTTAAAAGTAGTACATGCACTGCTTTTTCTACACTCCAGTGTGATTTGCAGCCCATTCGAATGAATGGCCTGTAAAATCACACTGCACGTTCCCCTCTCTGCAAACCTTTGCACACCAATCCCACTCTGCCCACCTTTGGACCCCAATTGTCTTGCTAATCTCTTTACCCCAGAACCCTTCTGCTCACCTCTGCACTGCAATCCCCCCTCTTCTCACCCTGTACCCCAAACCCCCCTCTCTGCTCACCTCCATATCCCAAATCCCCATGTCTGCTCACCTCCATACCCTAACCCCCCCCGTTCACCTCCACACCCTCCTCTCTGCTCACCTCTGTACTTCAATTCCCCCCCTTGCTCGCCTCCACACCCCAAACCTTCTCTTTGCTTAGCTCCACACCCCCCTCTCTGCTCCCCTCCACCCCTCAAACTCCTCTCAGCTCCCCTCCACACCCCACTCTCTGCTCCCCTCCACCCCTCAAACTCCTCTCTGCTCCCCTCCACCCCCCCTTCTCTACTCCCCTCCACCCCCCAAACCCCTCTCTGCTCACCTCTACGCCCCTCTCTCTACTCCCCTCCACCCCTCAAACCCCTCTCTGCTCCCCTCCACACCCCCCTCTCTGCTCAGTATACATTCTAGCATGGTGCCTGCGTGCCGGGATGACTGAAATTCTGCACATGTTCGGGAACTACATCATCCCATGCTGGCCAATCAAGATGGCTGATAACTGGCACCTGGAAGAGGAGGTGCGTTTGCCAGCAAGAGGACTCATGGGTGTCAGATCTTGAAGCTAAGGTAAGTATTATGGACTTTAGTTTTGAAAATGAAAGCTAGAAAATGATAGGTTGTTGTGCACAGCTGCTCCAGATTCTGTCTTCTCCAGTCTTAGTAAATCCCCCTGTGTTGAGATACACTGAACCTAAAAGAGGGACAACAGAGGGGAATGGAGGGAGCTGGTTTCAAAATGGGACATTTGAGATCTGTGCTTACTATTGAGTGTTCCTCTTCAGAAATGGGAACCTGTGTTTCATATATGTACCTTTAGGACTTGTTCCCATGAGCGTACTACAGTGTACACTGATGTGATGGACATGTTTATCTGCATGGGGATGCACAGTTGTCTCATGCATCTCTGTGCAAGGCCGTCCCATTCATGTCAATTGGGAAGCAGGAGCTGCATGGACACAGAGGCTGTTCCTAATTTGGCATGTGGGTGCACGGCCCCGAACACATACTGTCCAACTGGAATGATTAGCACTGCCTGCATAAAACACCTGTGCATCCTTGTGTGGGGGAACAGCCCTCACACAGACATACGTTCTAGTATGACCGTAAGGAGAAGGCCTAATAATAATAATGCATACACAATGCATTATCATCCAGCTAACATGTACATCCACTTCAGCTCCAGCGATGTACTCATGCGCAGGGGCGGACTGACAACTCATGGGGCCCCCGGGCAATAGGGGATCATGGGGCCCCTGTGTCCTTGCCCAAACTCAAAAAAGCCTATGAAAAAGGTACCAGGGGCATCTCATGGGGCCCCCTACTGACCCCGGGCCCACGGACACTGCCTGAGTTTCCAAATGGTCAGTCCGCCCCTGCTCATACGTCGCTGGAGTTTGAGCCATTATACCGGGATCATCCCGTTACTGCTTTTTAGAGCTGACGGTTGGCTCTCTTGTAATAGCAATCTAAGCAGCTAACTTGTTGCTTGATTGCTATTACAAGCAGTGGGAGGGGACATCACTATACACTATATTGCCAAAGGTATTGGGATGCCCGTCTTTACACGCACATGAACTTTAATGGCATCCCAGTCTTAGTCCATAGGTTCAATATTGAGTTGGCCCACCCTTTGCAGCTAGAACAACTTTAACTCTTAGGTGAAGGCTGTCCACAAGGTTTAGGAGTGTGTCTGTGGCTGGGGTAGGCAACCTGTGGCTCTCTAGCTGTTGTGGAACTACATTTTCCATGAGGCATTGCAACATTACAAAACTGATAGTTACAGCTATGACTTGCAGAAGGATGATGGAACTTGTAGTCCTGCAACAGCTGGAGAGCCGCAGGTTGCTTACCCCTGATCTATGGGAATGTTTGACTATTCTTCCAGAAGTGCATTTGTGAGGCCAGGCACTGATGTCGAATGAGAAGGCCTGGCTCACAGTCTCTGCTCAAATTCATCCCAAAGGTGTTCTATTAGGTTGAGGTCAGAACTCTCCACTCCAAACTCACTTATCCATGTCTTTATGTACCTTGCTTTGTGCACTGGTGCGCAGTCATGTTGGAACAGGAAGGGGCCATCCCCAAACTGTTCCCACAAAGTTGGGAGCATGAAATTGTCCAAAATGTCTTGGTATGCTGACACTTTAAGAGTTTCCTTCACTGGCCCAACCCCTGAAAAACAACCCCACACCATAATCCCCCTCCACCAAACTTTACATTTGGCACAATGCAGTCAGGCAAGTACTGTTCTCCTGGCAACCGCCAAACTCAGGCATGTCCATCGGATTGCCATACCGAGAAGCATAATTGGTCAATCCAGAGAACACGTCTCCGCTGCTCTAGAGTCCAGTGGTGGCATGCTTTACACCGCTGTATCCGACGCTTTGCATTGCACTTAGTGATGTAAGGCTTGGATACAGATGCTCGGCTATGGAAACCATACCTCCCAACTTTCTGAGATAGGAAACAGGGACCTATTAGCAAAAGTATGTAGGCATAGTACACACCCTCTATCCTGCCCCCTTAAAGAAGAATTATACCAAAAAATTATTAGTTAAACCAACAAGTGCTTTTTTGTACCACTACTATTCCTTTATACTGGCTTTTGAAATTTACAGATGCAGCAATTTAGAATTTGGATGAAATGTGAAACACTTTTTGAAATATAAATAGTGCATTTATTGTACAACTATATAGATCAGACCAAGATAGATATACAAAGGTCAAAATGAGGGACAAATGAGGGGGAAAGAGGGACTTTGTTCCAAATTATGGACAATTGGGAGCTATGCAGAAACCCTTTCCATGAAGCTCTCTATGCACTGTTGTTGTGCTAAACTGAAGGACACACAAAGTTTGGAGGTCTTTAGCTATTTGCTCTGCAGAGAGTTGGTGACTTCTGCACACTGTGTTCTTCAGCATGCGCTGACCCCGCTCTGTCATTTTACATGGCCTACCAATTTGTGGCTGAGTTGCTGTTCCCAGCTGCTTCCACTTTGTTATAATACCAGTAACAGTTGACCGTGGAATATTTAGTAGCAAGGAAATTTCACGGATGGACTTATTGCACAGGTGGCTAAGCAAACCTACTACAACACTTTCATCAAGACCCTCTCATCCAATCCTCATCAACTCTTTTCTACCCTTAATTCCTTACTCCACCCCCCACTGCCTCCACCCACCAACTTACTGCACAGCAGATTGCCAGTCATTTCAAGAAGAGGATCGACACAATTCATGATGAGATCTCCAGTGTCAAGCTTCCTCCTCTAACCAACATACCAGGCTCAACACTTTCCTTCGACCCTGTTACCACTGAGGAAGTTACCGAACTCCTTTCCAAGGCTCACTTCACCACCTGTCCCCTGGATTCTGTCCCCTCACGACTGTTGCAGCCTCCTTCCTGCTCTATTCTAAACTCTCTAACCCACATCTTCAACGTCTCACGCTCCATGGGCACCTTTCCTTCCCCGCTCAAACATGCACTGGTTACCCCCATTCTCAAAAAACCTTTGCTGGACCCCACCTGTTTGAATAACTTAAGACCCATCTCCCTGCTTCCATTTGCCTCCTCGAGCGCCTTGTTCACAACCGTATAAACTGCTACCTCACTGACAACAACCTTCTTGATCCCCGACAGTCTGGCTTCCACCAACATTCCACAGAAACTTCCCTACTAAAACTCACTAACACCCTACTAACTGCTAAAACCAATGGCCATTACTCCATACTCATACTCATTGACCTTTCTGCTGCCTTTGACACAGTCGACCACCCGCTCCTCCTCAGTAAACTCCACTCCATCGGCCTCCATGACTCTGCTCTCTCCTGGTTCACCTCTTACCTTTCTCAGCGCACTTTCAGTGTCACATACAACTCCTCTTCCTCTTTCAGTTGGGGTACCCCAAGGATCTGTCCTTCGGCCTCTCCTTTTCTCTCTCTACACCTCCTCCCTGGGCCAACTGATAGCCTCCCGTGGCTTTCAATACCACCTCTATGCTGATGACACCCAGATCTATCTCTCCACTCCCCAGCTCACCCCCTCAATCTCCTCACGTATCACAAATCTACTAAGCAACATATCAGCATGGATGTCACACCACTCCCTTAAACTCAATCTTTCCAAAACCGAGCTTGTAACAGCACAACCATTGGTCCTTCCCCTCATGCCAAGGTGCTAGGCGTAGTCCTAGACTCTGACTTCTCCTTTGGGTCCCACATCCAATCACTGGCTAAATCCTGCTGCCTCAACCTCCGGAACATTTCCAAAATCCGCCCCTTTCTGACCAATGACACCACAAAACAACTTATCCATGCCTTGGTTATATCCCGCCTTGACTACTGCAACTCCCTCCTCACTGGTCTAACGTTACAGAGGCTATCCTCTCTTCAGTCTATTATGAATGCTGCTGCTAGACTCATACACCTTACCAACCGATCAGCGACTGCTGCCCCTCTCTGCCAATCCCTTCACTGGCTTCCACTAACCCAGTGTTTCTCAACTCCAGTCCTCATGGACCCCCAACAGGTCATGTTTTCAGGATTTCCCTCAGATGAAACAGCTGTGGTAATTACTAAGGCAGTGAAACTGATCAAATCACCTGTGCAAAATAATGGAAATCCTGAAAACATGACCTGTTGGGGGTCCATGAGGACTGGAATTGAGAAACACTGCACTAACCCAACGTATAAAATTCTAAATACTAACCACAGCTTACAAAGCCATCCACAACACTGCCCCTAGCTACATCACCAACCTCATCCGCAGATATCGCCCATTCCGCTCCTCCCAAGATATCTTCCTCTTTAGCTCCCTCATCACCTCCTCCCACACTCGCCTCCAGGACTTCTCCAGAGCCTCTCCCAACCTCTGGAACTTCCTACCACAGCATGTTCGGTCAGCCCCCACCCTGTCTGCCTTTAGGCAATCTTTGAAAACTCACTTATTCAGGGAAGCCTACCCCACCTCCACCTAAGAACTGTACATGAATCACCTCCACCAGATCATCGCCCCGCATCTATCACCTTTTGTATCATCTCCCCCTTCCTTTAGATTGTAAGCTCCACGAGCCAGACCCTCCTATTCCTTCTGTACTGAAATGTATTGTAATTGTCTCCCTTATATTGTAAAGCGCTGCGCAAATTGATGGCGCTAATAATAATAATCACGGTACCACGCTTGAATTCACTGACCTCCTGAGAGCGACCCATTCTTCCAGAAATGTTTATAGAAGCAGTCTGCATGCCTAGGTGATGATTGTATACACCTGTGGCCATGGAGGGGATTGAAACACCTGAATCCAATGATTTGGAGGGCTGGCCCAATACTTTTGGCAATATAATGCAGGCCATAGATGGGTCGAAAATCGGCTGATTTTTCGGCCGAAAATAAAATTGATTTTCGGATCGTTAGTGGGCTAAATGTTCGGCCGTTTTTCTGTATTTTGGTAGATTTTTTTTATTGGTAAAGTTGGAAAAAATCGTCCGATCTTTTACCGATAAAAAAATCGACCTGCAAGACGAAGACAAAAAGAAGAAAAAATAAGAAGAGGATGAAGAAGAAGAAGAAGTGGATGAAGAAGAGGATGAAGAAGGAGAAGGGGAAGAGAAGAAGCAGAGGATGGAGAAGAAGAGGATGAAGAAGAGGAAGAAGAAGAAGAGGATGAAGAAGAAGAGGAAGAAGAGGATGATGATGAAGAAGAAGAGGATGAAGAAGAAGAGGAAGATGAAGAAGAGGATGAAGAAGCTGAAGAAGAGGATGAAGAAGAAGAGGAAGAAGAGGAAGAAGAAGAAGAGGATGCAGAAGAGGATGAAGAGGAAGAAGAAGAAGAAGAGGATGAAGAAGAAGAGGATGAAGACGAAGAAGAAGAAGAGGAGGATGATGAAGAAGAGGATGAAGAAGAAGAGGAAGATGAAGAAGAGGATGAAGAAGAAGAAGAGGATGAAGAAGAAGAGGAAGATGAAGAAGATGAAGAAGAGGATGAAGAAGAAGAGGAAGAAGAAGAGGATGAAGAGGAAGAAGAAGAAGAGGATGAAAAAGAAGAAGAAGAAGAGGATGAAAAAGAAGAAGAAGAAGAGGATGAAGAAGAAGAGGATGAAGATGAAGAAGAGGATGAAGAAGAAGAAGAGGATGAAGAAGAAGAAGAGGATGAGGATGAAGAAGAAGATGAAGATGAAGAAGAGGAAGATGAAGAAGAGGATGAAGAAGGTGAAGAAGAGGATGAAGAAGAAGAAGAGGAAGAAGATGAAGAAGAAGAGGATGAAGAAGAAGAGGAATTCCAGTCCGGCAAAAAGTGTCCCTGCAGAGAGCTCCGCTATTTCTTTGACAGTTCCTTGACAGTTATAGCGGTTGCAACAATGTATCTATTTGTATCCATTTAGGATACAGATGTTTTTATTCGGAAACAAATAGATACATTGTTGCAACCGCTATAACTGTCAAGGAACTGTCAAAGAAATAGCTAATCTCTCTGCAGGGACACTTTTTGCTGGCTGTAGACGGGATGAAAATCGGCTAATTTTTTTTACCGTTGCTGGTAATGTCGGCCTCTTGAACGACCGATTTTTAAAGAAAAATCGGCCGATTTTCGACCCGTCTATGGCCTGCATAAGTGTATAATGTTTGGGGGTTCTAAGAAATTTTCCAGCAAAAAATGCTGATTGTTAAACCTGCTGGGAAAGGCCTGGGCTGGAAGTTCATATGTGGGGAAGTGTCATTGGAATGTATTTCCTGTCACTGTTACACTTTCAATGCCTGCTTACATTATCATATTGCACTTCCTCATCTGCCTACAGAGGGCGCACATGCGCAGCGATGAGCTCAACTCTCAGCACTACATTACCCGGCAGGCATAGCGTCTCGGAGCACGTCTTGCGTTCTTTTTACACTGACGGACGTACGACGTGACCTGAGCGGTAGGAGGCGCCGGTGTGACCTAGAGCAGCGGCCGGAGGAGAAGATGGCAGCGGCTGGCAGGATCTCCTTGGGGGTAAAGCGGGAGGAGGAAGCCGGGGCGGGAGGTTGGAGGGTGTCAGAGTGATCTGTGCGTTCCCTGCCCGGGCTGTGACCTGGATGGCGGAGACCTCTCTGTATGGACTGACAGAGAATGAAGAGCACAGAGGTCAGGGACATCATACCCTCTGATTATCACATCCGGGGAAAAATGACAGCACGTGGCTCTGTTACCAATAGCAACCAGTCTTTTTTATTGGGTTGCTACTGGCAACATCTCCATGTTTGCTTTCCCTTCCCACCAGCATGGTGGCCGCCATGGCTGACCTCCCCTCCTCATCACACCGGCTGCCTGGCTTCCAGACTGTGTTACTGGCCTGCAGCTTAATTTGGACTTTGCTTGCTGCAGGTCAGTGACCCTGGACCCAGAGGGCATTATCCCCAGAAGGAGCCGGCCTATTCTGATACTGATACTGATTTTTACATCTTAAAAAGAAAAAAAAAAGTTGTTTTGCTACAAAATTACGTAGAACCCCTGAACATTATACATTTTTTTTTTTTTTTAATCTGAGGCCCTAGAGAGTAAAATGGTGGTTGCTACAGTTTTTTTATGTCACACTGTACTTGCACAGCGGTTTTTCTAATTATTTCAGGTACTTATATAGCGCCGTCAATTTACACAGCACTTTACATATATATTGTACATTACATCAGTCCCTAACCCTCAAGGGGTGTACAATCTAAGGTCCCTAACTCACATTCATACATACACATACTAGGGACAAGTTAGACAGGATCCGATTAACCTACCAGCATGTCTTTGGAGTGTGGGAGGAAACCGGAGTACCGGAGGAAACCCACGCAGACACAGGGAGAACATGCAAACTCCAGGCAGGTAGTGCCGTGGTTGGGATTCAAACCAATGATCCTAGTACTGCCAGGCGGAAGTGCTAACCATTTAGCCACTGTGCTACAATTTAAAAACAAAAAACCACTACATAAAACTTTTTTTTTTTTAAATTTGAAAGGTGATGTTATGTCAAGTAAATAGATACTTAACATGTCACTTTTTAAAATTGCTCATGCTCGTGGAATGGCGCCAAAGTACGTTACTTGAAAATCTCCATAGGCAACACTTTAAAATGTTTACAGGTTACAAGTTTAACCACTTGCCCTCCAGAGGGTTTACGGCGCTGCGTTACTTTATCTGACAATTCCGCGGTCATGCAACGCTGTACATGAATAAAATATATGTCCTTATCTTTCCTACAGATTGAGCTTTCTTTCGGTGGCATTCGATCACCTCTGCGTTTATTTTTTGCACTATAACCAAAAAAAGCGGACAATTTTGAAAAAAAAACAATATTTTTGACTTTTTGCTATAAAACGTCCAGTAAAAAATGTATTCTGCGACATCTTTGCTAAAAAAAATCCCAATACGTGTAAATTAATTAGTTTACGTGAAAGTTATAGCCTTTACAAATGGCGGTCATATGCTGGAATTTTTTTTTTATACTAGTAATGGCGGCGATCAGCAACTTATAGCGGGACTGCGGCGGGCATTCTGACACTGGGGGGGACTGTCACTGACATCCCCAGTGACACCAATACAGTAATAAAAAGCACTGACACTGTACTAATGGCACTGGGCAGGAAGGGGTTAATATCTGGGGCGATCAAAGGGTTAACTGTTTGCTGTGTGTTTTATACTATGGAGACATGCTGTGCACATAAATACAAAGCAGCATGTCCTTGCAGGCAGGATAGAGACCTGTGTTGTTTACACACAGGTCTCTCCCCTGTCCGCTTTGCCCCACGATTGCCAGGTGTCAGTTGGGAATGTCCAGCCCAGACCCGTTGATTGACATCCTTAGCCGCCAATGGCAGTACAGGTAGGGGGGCGCTCGTGCATGCTCCCTACCTTGCAATGCAAATCACGTATATATACACGAGATTTTACGTAGCCATTCCATCCTGTAGCAATACTCCTACTATAGGGCGACGGGCAAGTGGTTAAAGTTACAGAGGAGGGCTGGTGCTAGCAGTATTGCTTTCACTATAACGTTCAGGGCAATAGCTCACATGTGGGGTGTGAACATTGGTTACATTGTGGGTGTGACCTGTGTGTGTGCTCACCACTGTGTGCAAGCATGGGGGAGCTTTCGAAAAAAAAAATATTTTTACACTTTCTCTTAATTTTTTTTTAATCACTTTTATTGTTATCACAAGAAATGTAAAAATCATGTTACATAGTTAGTCTGGCTGAAAAAAGACAAAAGCCCATCCAGTTCAACCAAAAAAAAAAGTTATAATCCTATACCCACAGTTGATCCAGAGGAAGGCAGAAAAAAACCCAGCAAAGCATGATCCAATTTGCTTCTGTAGGGGAAAAAATCCTTCCTGATCCCCCGAGAGGCAATCGGACATTCCCTGGATCAACTTTACCTATAAATGTTAGTATCCAGTTATATTCTGTGTATCTAGGAAACAATCCAGGCCTTTTTTTGAAGCAATCCACTGAGCTGGCCAGAACCAACTCTTGAGGGAGTCTATTCCACATTTTCACAGCTCTTACTGTGAAGAAACCTTTCCGTGTTTGGAGATTACATTTCTTGTCCTCCAGACATAAAGCGTGCCCCCTTGTCCTCTGTGATGACCTCAAGGTGAATAATAGTCATTTGTGAAAGCAATAAAGCATGACAGGTCCTTTTTTATGGAGAAATTTGGAGTCTATTAGACCCCAGATCTCTCCTCTACAATGGAAATCATCAGATCCAATAAAAATTGATCTAATGCTTTCCCCCAAAAAATCGCGTTTACATCAGCTGTGCACCAGAAGTGACGTCATGACGTCACGGCCTTCTAGGTCATAGAGATGAACAGAGGCCATCTTTCCTTTGTTTCTCTCCATGGTCAGCTGCTGCAACCGCCGGATCGGTTCCTAGACTTCAAAATGAGCCAGGTAAGCCCGACAACCACTGGAAAGCGGGTTGGGGGGGATTAGATGACGCTTTAAAAGCCTTTACAGGTTACCACTTTAGATTTACTTAGGAAGTCTGGTGCTAAAATTACTGTCCATGATCTGTCGTTCTCAGCGATACTTCATATGTGTGCGATGTGTAAGACCGACGTTTACGTTCACCTTTGCACGCAAGCTCCGAGGGGCTGAGGGCACTTAATTTTTATTTATTTATTTTTTTATATTTTCTATGCTGGCACTTTATTTTTTTTCTTTTAATCACTTATATTGCTGTCCAAGGAATGTAGACATCCCTTGTGACAGCAATAGGCCTGTGACGGGTAATCTTTATGGAGGGATCTGGGGATCAATAAGACCTCAAATCCCTCCTCTGCACTTAGACATGTAACCTCCCTGGAGGTATTCCTGAGTGTAGCTCGGGGTAAAGTTTCAGCACCACAAGCGGTAACCCCGAGCTACACTTGAGCTTACCATGCGGCGCTGCATAGGGATCTGTTCTTCTCTTACCTTGTCCTGCGCTCCCACGATGTTCCTCCTGCAGTGTCCCCTGTAATGTCCTCCGGCCGATGCCGGCATCTGTCTTCTTGGTTCCGTCCCCTGCGACGTCGTGACGTACGGAGACAGAGCGGCGGGAAATTTGAAAGTGACATTCACTAAAATCACATAGTAAAACATTCCTGTATCAAACCATTTCACATACATTTTGTCCCGAGTGCTTTGTCCTGCGCCCTGCCTGCATTTTTACTGTTCTTTCTGCCTGGAAACTGAGAAACGTCCATGGCGTCCAAAAAGCGTCCCTTTAGGTCCAAAGCGGTTTTAGACCAGCTAGAGAACAGCGATAGTAAATCAGAACCACTTGCAGAATTGAGTGATAATGATTTGTGGGGGAAATTCGTCATCAGACACTGAAAACGATTTTGCGACTTTGCTCAGTGATGTGCGAACTTGGCGCTCTATTTCACATTTCAGTGTTTTGGGTTTGATTATATTATTGAATTACATTTATAATTATATTATTTTTTATGATTATTAAATTATAATTTATGATTTCGTGTTTCAAATATTATCCTACCCGGGATGTTTAATAGACTCTTGTTCGGACAGATTTCAGTGAGTTATTCCTAAAAATTACAGCCTACAATAAAAAAACTACATATTTCCATGCAAAAAAATGTACCGCTTTGAGCACAGAAAAATGGACATAATCAGACCGCTAGGGAGGTTATTCACATTAAGATCTGTGTGATTGAATTCCTTTGTTTTTGTTTTTTAAATGGCGCCATTTTGTTCCTAATAAACCGTAATTGATATCGGGTCATCGCTTCTGGTTTACTATATTGCAGAGCCAAACAAAGCTAATCCGGTCTTTGTCAGGCTCAGTGACCAGCCAGTATCTGCTCTGGCTGGTCGAATGGGACTCCCAGTGGGATGGGGGCTCCTGGTAAAGTTGCGGGAGGAGGGGGATGTTCCCTCCAGCTACTTGTAATAGCAATCAAGCTGCTAGTTAGCCGCTCCGATTGCTATTACAAGAGAGCTGACTGGCAGCTCTAAACAACAGTACCGGGATGATGATGCCTGCAGCTGCAGGCACCACCCCTGTATGACGTACGGATACATTGCTGGAGATGAAGTAGTTAATCTTTCTGTAGATTTTTTTTTCAGTTGTATTATTTATTTTCTAGGTGCGCTCCTTCAGCACTAGTGTGACCAGACCAGTCTCCAAGCTGGTTAGGGTAAGTTTAACTTAATATGTGCTTTTTTGTTTTACATGAAATCATAATCTCTTTTCACCAGACTTCTGTCTTCAACACATTTATTGTATATTTAGTACATTTTATGGCTGTTATTTACCTGTGTAGCCAACTAATTAAAGCCAATCTTGGATGTGATGTCAACAGCCCCAGCAGACCCACAGCTGTCACTCAAGTATTCTCCTTCACTTCTCCCCTAGCAGCTAAATAAAAGGTTTTGCAGAGAGGGGAAGGGCGGAGGAGCTGGGCCAGCACAGACAGTAGTTGGACAATAGCAGCAGAGGAAAAGCCTGTGACATGCAGAAGGGAGAGTGGGGTTATGCTAGGATATTTGAGATTACATTTGAGATTTACATTGGAAGGTTCTGTTTGGTTACCTTTTTTGGTGTTTCAGCGGCTATTTTTCTTTTGGATAGCGCTCGCATATTCACTCTTTATATGCTAGGATATTGACTCTTCCAGGAGTAGTCTAATCCTCTAGCACAGGGCTTATCCAAACTATGGCCCTGCAGGTGTCGAGGAACTCCAAGTCCTATGAGGCCTTCCAAGACTCGTGACAGCCACAGGCAAGACTTCCAGAGGCATGATGGGACCTGTAGTACTTCAACAGCTGGAGGGCCATAGTTTGGAGACCCCTCCTCTATCATATGGAAAGGGAGAACCCTGCGGGACATAAAATGGGGAGTGTTCCCATCTGGATGGGATGACACAGCAATAAAATAGTCCTCACTGGGGAGAGATCCCATCACTTGCTGTCCTGAGAGGAAGAAAGAGAAATGCTCATTAGTGGGGATACAGATTACAGCTCCACACTAAAAAAAAAACGCTGGCCATAGCGTTTTTTTTTTTTTTTTTTTTCTATGTAGCGTTTTATTAGCCTTTTTACAGTGCTTGTAGGGGAAAAAAAAGCTGTTAGCATTTAGGAGCGCTCAGTGGTTTTTATTTTTTTTTTTCTGCTGCAAAAATGTTCCCTAAAACTCCAAACCAAAAAAAAAACAAAAAAAACAATTCTGCTCCTAAATGCTGAAGCTTGAAAAACACTACTAGGCTAAAATAGTGTGCATAGAGCCTTAAGGTCCATTCACAGCGTCTTTAAAGTCACGTGATTACCAGTGCGACTTTGATTCGACCTTACATCCACTGGACCAAAGTAGTGCAGAAACTACTTTCAAGTTGCACAGATTTGAGTGGTACACTTTGGGAATCTTGGGGTGCGACTTGTCATGCGACTTTGGACCCCAAAGACGCATGACAAGTCGCACAAGTGTGAATGGGTTCTTAAAATGTCCTTTTTTTTTTTTTTTTTTTTTTTTATTCACAATTATATACACAGAGTAGAACATTCAAAATCAGCAGAGGAAAAGTTGAACGAGTCATAACCGCAGCAACAAGATTTCTATTCCTCATTCTGTCCTAAAGTTAAAAGTTACCCTTTTGGTTGGAGTCAGGCTCTGATAGAAGCTTCACCCCTCCAGTAGCTCAGATCAGTGTAGATTTGTACTTTTCCTATGAAATCAGGCTGTGAAAAAGCAATTTCTATTTGTAATTATGGTGATCTCAGGAAAGAATCTATGTGGAATGTTGATGAAATGCCAATTGCCTGGCTGCAATGTTTACAGTCTGAGTTCAGTAGTTGGAGTCTCAGATCTGCAGTTCAGATTTCTGTTTTCTTGCGCTTCTTTCAGCTCAGTGGATGAGAAATTACAGAATGCAGACAGAACATGAAAAAATGATTCAGCTGACTTATGTTTTTATTTTTTAGCCCCCAATCCAGGTTTATGGCCTGGAAGGTCGCTATGCCAACGCTCTCTACTCTGCTGCTTCCAAGGAGAAGAAACTGGATCAGGTGGAAAAGGAACTGAACAGAATGTCGGTAAGCGGACGGAGTTTACAGTCATTGATCATTGCTCATGTATGCTTCTTGAAGTCATAAACCTCTCAATCATGTCGGTCTTAGCTGGCTAATGTGGTTTACCCTTCATGAATACCAGGGCAACGTTCACATTGTGACCATCTGACCACTTGTATGTTCTTTTCAAGTCTACCTGATAATAAATGTCACACCTATTCATACTGACACAATAAAGCAAGTATATATTTTTTCACAGGAAATGTCTTTAAGGTGGTAGAGCGGGAGCTAGATACAGAGATGGGTTTTTACAAAAGCTGTCTACCCTGTGAGCTTTTTTGAGATCACATGACTACACTGATGCCTGCAGGCCATGCTTGTAGGACCACAACTGTCTAATGGCATCATATTCACAGGCCTCAGCTAAAATTCCAGTAACCCTTCTAGAGACAGAAAACGAGGGCAAGTTTCCCCAGTGGGGACATATATAAACTTAATCTTTCCCCACTCTGAAAGTTTTTTTATTGTTGTTCCTTTTGGAAAGGTTATCTCTCGCTTTGTCCTGGTGACATGATGTCGGAACTATTCTGTGCTCACAGAAATAAACTGGAAAGCTTGAACTTATCCTCTCTACATAATGTAACATGGGCACACTGGAAGCCATTTTGTTCTTTATATTCTATGTTCATGGTTTCTAAGCAAAGACTTTAATATCGGACATTCTCCATTTCTTACAGCATATATGGGGGATACAGGGATATGGCTGTACCAGACAGCCACAAGATAAGGACTGACCATGGTACCAAGTTGCAAAATTAAGTGAGGGGTCCATGTCTCAATTGAACATAGGACAAAGAACTGTTCACAATGATTTTTTTTGTTTTGAAAATTTTAAAAAGAGTTCATTTTAAAATTTACATTGTATATGGTGGTGGTATTATTTGGCAGGATTATTTTAATCAATAATGTCAATATTATTGCATTAAGTGAATACTTCCCTAATTAAGTAATTTGGGATATATATATATATATTTATCTCTATCGGTTTTAGCAATTAATACATATTGGTATATAAAGTACTCAGCATAAGCGAGTAAACCTCTTTTTGAAAACTAAGATTTTAATCAAAATCTCAATGAATACAAGAACAATCCAAAAAAAATCCAACATTTTGACAAAACTGAGTTTTATTGAACATTTGTTTAGCTCATTACATGAAAGTAAGGTAAATAATATAACTTAATTACAAAATCTTCAGTTTTACTCAAATTAGTTGATGCAAAAATGAATACACCTCACAACAAAAACTACTCCATCTAGTATTTTGTATGACCTCCATGATTTGTAAGGACAGCACCAAGTCTTCTAGGCATGGAATGAACAAGTTGGTAACAGATTACAACATCAATCTTTTTCCATTCTTCAAGAACGACCTCTTTTAGAGCCTGGATGCTGGATGGAGAGTGATGCTCAACTTTTTTCTTCAGATTTCCCCATAGGTGTTCTATTGGGTCCAGATCAGGAGACATTCTTGGCCACTGAATCACTTTCACCCTGTTCTTCTACAGAAATACAGCAGTGGCCTTTTATATGTGTGTTTTGGATCATTGTCCTGTTGGAAAAGTACACGACGACCAAGGGCCCAGAGTGATGGTAGCATCTTCTCTTTCAATTCAGAGCAGTAGCAGTACATCTGTGAATTCATGATACCATAAGTGAAATGCAGCTGCCCGACACCAGCAGCACTCATGCAGCCCCCAGAAAGACACTGCCACCACCATGTTTCACTGTAGGCACCATGCATTTTCTTTTGTACTCGCCTTTGCAACGCCATACAGTTTTGAAGCCATCGGTTCCAAAAAAACATTTATCTTGGTCTTGCCACTCCAGGGTACAGAGTCCCGTAGTAGTCTTCTTCAGCATGGGCCCTGGCAAATTCTAGGTGGGCTGTTTTGTGCATGGGCTTTAGGAGAGGCTTCCTTTGTGGTTGACACCCATGCATGCCATTCTACTGCAGTGTACACCACATTGTGTCACTGGAAGAAATCACCCCAGTTTGGCTTTCTACTTCTACACTTCTCATCAGAAGACTCTCCTGTTGAGGTGTTAACTCCCGTGGATGGCCTGGACATCTCTGTGAGATGGTTGCAGTTCCATCTTTGTTACATTTTGTATTACTTTTGCTTCAGTATTCTGACTGATTAGTGATCTTTGCTGATCTTCTTGTAGCCTTCACCTTTCTTGTGTAAAGAAATTATTTTCTTTCTCAGGCTATGTGACATTTCTCTTCCATGTGGTTCCATTGCTGACAGCATGAAATGGGGAAGGGGTTTTCTTTAAGGAATGCCCTTTTCTAATAAATTGTCTGCTGGACACCTGTTTAATGAATAATTAGACTCACCTGTAGTTGAATTCTTTTTAACCTCCCTAGAGGTATTCCCGAGTGTAGCTCGGGGTAAAGTTTCATCACCACAAGCGGTAATCCCGGCTACACTCGGAAATACCATGCAGCGCTGCTCCGGGATCTCTTCTCCACTTAACTTTTTGTCCTGCGCTCCCGCGATGTCCCCCCTGCAGTGTCCCTGGCAATGTCCTCCGGCCGATGCTGGCATCCGTCTTCTGGGTTCCGTTCCCTGCGACGTCAGGACTTACGGGGACGTAACGGCAGGAAATTTAAAAATGTGAAAAAGTGACATTCACTAAATACACTAAAATCACATAGTATAACATTCCTGTATCAAACCATTTCACATACATTTTGTCCCGAGTGCTTTGTCCGGCGCCCTGTCTGCATTTTTACTGTTCTTTCTGCCTGGAAACTGAGAAACGTCCATGGCGTCCAAAAAGCGTCCCTTTAGGTCAAAAGCGGTTTTAGACCAACTAGAGAACATCGATAGTAAATCAGAACCACTTGCAGAATTGAGTGATACTAATTTGTGGGGAAATTTGTCATCAGACACTGAAAACGATTTTGCGACTTTGCTCAGTAATGTGCAAACTTTTTATATTTAAAATTTCATTGTTTTTGGTTTTATTCTATTATTGAATTAAATTTATTATATTATTTTTTAGGATTATTTATTAAATTATTTATGATTTCGTGTTTCAAATTTTAACATACACGGGATGTTTACTAGACTCTTCGGACAGATTTCAGTGAGTTATTCCTAAAAATGACAGGCCTACAATAAAAAATACATATTTCCATGCAAAAAAAGTACCGCTTTGAGCACAGAAATACTGACATAATCAGACCACTAGGGAGGTTAATTAGTATTTTATTGACTAATATTTAGCTTAGCTCCTAAGGCCCCATGTACACGGGATGTTTCTGAACAATAGAAACTGACTGCTAGAAAAGTAGGTTAGAAAACGTCTGCTTAGCCGCGTTTTACATAACGAGTTTATTTACGCGTTTCGTGTTTAGAAGCGGTTTTTAAAGATAAGCACAGGAGAATCTCCCAAATGCACTGAAAAGTGGTAAATTATTAACTATTTCAGACTGTCAGAGAAATACATACAGTAGAAGCAGAGACCGCAGTATGTGTTGAGATAATTAGGTGTGAGTTGCTCATTAACATTTTTGTTTCCAAGGGTGGGAAAGGTGTCTGGTGGAGTGAGTCATTAAGGCCACCTGGCAGGGGGTCTTCATGAGGAATTTGAGGTTTGAATGTGCATTAATATATCTTTTGTTTCCAAGGTTGGGAGAGGTCTGAGGTGTGAATTGGTCATTACAATGTGTGACAAGCTTAGTAGGAACATCCTGTGTTCAGTGTTTTCTCCATTTGAGTACCTTGATAACTCTTTGCATGCATTTTTCATGATGAAAAAAGGCTCTGGACAGTATTGGGAACTGGAAGAGTTAAAAAAAAAATTTCAACCGCTTATAAATGCATTTAGCCGTGTTTACAAGCATTTTGCGTTTGAAACGCTGACAAAATTGAAAAAAAATGTTCTCCTTGATCTCAGATACTAAGCTTATTGGATTGTCCTGTGTATGGTATTCTAAATCCGTTTATGCCAATGTAAGCTTTGAGCTTTGAATAATTGGTTGTGGAGAGATCACATGGTCAATTTGCATATCCTTTGTCATATTCTGCTGAGCTATTGATGGTTTCCTACGATGCATTTCTAGACATAATACACTATCTTGCCAAAATTATTGGGCCATCCCTCCAAATCATTGGATTCTGGTGTTCCACTCCCCTCCATGGTCACAGGTGTATACAATCAAGCCCCTAGGCATGCAGACTGCTTCTACAAACATTTGTGAAAGAATGGGTCGCTCTCAGGAGCTCAGTGAATTCAAGCGTGGTACCGTGATAGGTTGTCACCTGTGCAATAAGTCCATCCGTGACATTTCCTGGCTACTAAATATTCCACGGTCAACTGTTAGTGGTATTATAACAAAGTGGAAGCAACTGGGAACAACAGCAACTCAGCCATGAAGTGGTAGGAAATGTAAAATGACAGAGCGGGGTCAGCACATGCTGAAGCGTACAGAAGTCGCCAACTGTCTGCAGAGTAAATTGATAAAGACCTCCAAACTTCATGTGATCTTCAGATGAGCACAACAGTGTGTAGAGATCTTCATGGAATGGGTTTCCATGGCTGAGCAGCTGCATCCAAGCCTTACATCACCAAATGCAATGAAAAGCGTCGGATACAGTGGTGTAAAGCACGCCGCCACTGGACTCTAGAGCAGTGGAGACGTGTTCTCTGCGGTGACGAATCACCCTTCCCCGTCTGGCAATCCGACGGATGTGTCTGGGTTTGACAGTTGCCAGGAGAACGGTACTTGCCTGACTGCATTGTGCAAAGTTTGGTGGAGGGGGGATTATGGTGTGGGGTTGTTTTTCAGGGGTTGGGCTTGGCCCCTTAGTTCCAGTGAAGGGAACTCTTAAGGTGTCAGCATACCAAGACATTTTGGACAATTTCATGCTCCCAACTTTGGGGATGGCCCCTTCGTGTTCCAACATGACTGCGCACCAGTGCACAAAGCAAGGTCCATAAAGACATGAATGAGCGAGTTTTGGGTGGAGGAACTTGACTGGCCTGCACAGAGTCCTGACCTGAACCCGATTGAACACCTTTGGGATGAATTAGAACGGTGACTGCGAGCCAGGCCTTCTCGTCCGACATCAGTGCCTGACCTCACAAATGCTCTTCTGGAAGAATGGTCAAACATTCCCATAGACACTCCTAAACCTTGTGGACGGCCTTCCCAGAAGAGTTGAAGCTGTTATAGCTGCAAAGGGCGGGGCCAACTGAATATTGAACCCTACGGACTAAGACTGGGATGTCATTAAAGTTCATGTGCGTGTAAAGGCAGGCCGACCAATACTTTTGGCAATATAGTGTATTTGCTGGTTTGAATTTGTAATTATTATTCTTGATTAGATAATTGCTATTTTGATTTAATAATTATCATCACCAATTATATTTTACTTACCATTTTACACTAATTTTCATTAATAAATATATATATTTTTGCACTTTATTGGTTTTTGTTTTGTCTTCAAATTAGTGCAAATAAAGAATTCAGGTTATCAGTTGATTTATGAAAATTAGTAGAGAATCTCCTTAATTCCAGATCCCCCACCAAAAAATGATATTCTGATTATTTTCTCAGAGCTAAAGTTCTGACAGTGACAGCAAGTGAAGAGAAATCACCAGTAAAAAAAAAAAACAACCCATGTAGTTTCTTCTACTCCAGCCTTGCTGTGCTCTGTGCTGTCATGGGAATTTCAGTATTGGGACATGGTTGGGGGGGTGTGAGCCATTCTGCTACACGTGCTAATGCATAGTACACTGTTGGATCAAATGCTTGGTCAAAGGGTTTACTTGTCATGGTGTGCTGAAATATTTAAGTTACAATTTGTCTCTCAGCGCAGTAATTTACATACAATGTATTTCATCTTGCAGGTACTTTTTAAAGAACCCAAATTATCTGTCATCATTACTAACCCCCATGTGAAGCGCTCCCTGAAACAGAAGACTATTACTGATCTCGTAACAAAGGAGAAGTTTTCCCCTATCATGGCCAACTTTGCCAGTAAGTGTTGATGTTCAGCTCCTGCCACCGGGTGCAGGCTGGGCCCTGCGTTCTTCTTTGCTCTCATTTGTCTTTGTGAATCTGTGTCACACGAGCTTTGCCTTTGTGACTGAGATTCCATAGGAAGTGATGTAGCAAAGGAGAAGATGGTGCTTGGTGGTCATGATGATGTGTAATCTTTCTGCACTGCGGTCTCTGAGTTCTGATCTTAAACTTTATACACAAAGAATAAATAAGAATGAGTGTCCTCCCAGCATATGCATTGGGTTTTTCTGTTCGTCCCTGCACTTTAATACATAGTTATATAGTTAGTCTGGCTGAAAAAAGACAAAAGTCCATGCAGTTCAACCATAAAGAAAAAAAAAAAGTTATAATCCTACACCCACAGTTGATCCAGAGGAAGTCAAAAACACAGCAAAGAATAATTTGCTCCTGCAGGGGAACAAAAATTCATTCCTGATCCCTCGAGAGGCAATCAGATATTCCCTGGATCAACTTTACCTATAAATGTTAGTATCCAGTTATATTCTGTGTATCTAGGAAAGAATCCAGGACTTTTTTTAAAGCAATCCACTGAGCTGGCCAGAACCAACTCTTGAGGGAGTCTATTCCACATTTTCACAGCTCTCACTGTGAAGAAACCTTTCTGTGTTTGGAGATTACATTTCTTTTCCTCCAGATGTAAATAGTGCCCCCTTGTCCTCTGTGATGACCTCAGGGTGAATAGCTCTACACCGAGTGCACTATATGAACCACTGATGTATTTATACATGGAGATCATATCCCCCCTTATGTATTTATACATGGAGATCATATCCCCCCTTATGTATTATACATGGAGATCATATCCCCCCTTATGTATTATACATGGAGATCATATCCCCCCTTATGTATTATACATGGAGATCATATCCCCCCTTATGTATTTATACATGGAGATCATATCCCCCTTATGTATTATACATGGAGATCATATCCCCTCTTATGTATTATACATGGAGATCATACCCCCCCTTATGTATTATACATGGAGATCATATCCCCCCTTATGTATTTATACATGGAGATCATATCCCCCTTATGTATTATACATGGAGATCATATCCCCTCTTATGTATTATACATGGAGATCATATCCCCCCTTATGTATTATACATGGAGATCATATCCCCCCTTATGTATTATACATGGAGATCATATCCCCCCTTATGTATTATACATGGAGATCATATCCCCCCCTTATGTATTATACATGGAGATCATATCCCCCCTTATGTATTATACATGGTGATCATATCCCCCTTAATCTCCTCTTCTCAAGAGAGAATAAATTCAGTTCCTCTAATCTTTCCTCATAGCTGAGCTCCTCCATGCCTCTTATCAGTTTGGTTGCCCTTCTCTGTACTTTCTCCAGTTCCCCAATGTTCTTTTTGAGAATTGGTGCCCAAAACTGAACTGCATATTCCAGATGAGGTATTACTAATGCTTTGAGAGAATCCTTCTTTTCCAGTGTTAACACAAAGGCAGGAGTACAGTGCTATAGTGCTAAAATTCTTGAATCCATTTAATAGAAATGCAGTAAATAAAAAAAAAATTGTGTTTACAAAGAAGGCTAAAAGCAGAGACTATATGGATGACAAAACTCCTTTTTTCTTTGGCTCATGGGCTGCCTACTGCTCTATTCTGCTCTATTGAAATTCCTTTATAGTGGTAGCATTTTAGAAGTAGGTGGAAGTAGATTTTAAGTAGTGAGCCAGCCTTTGTTTTTGCATTTTAATCCATTATTCCTTGGGCTACGTTCGCATACATGTGGTTGTGAGAGTGTTTGCAAATTGCACGTATTCCCGCAGCCTCACACAAAATGCAGTGCTACACAGAAAATGCACGGGGGTGCCATTAAATCTTATGACCACAGTGCGGTTTTCTGCACAAAAATTACATGGTGCAAAAGCTGCATGCGATTTCCAAGTGGTCACGTTAAAAAAAAAAAAAAAATATGCAGAAAACGCAGGCACAGTAGCTTATTCAAATGAATGGGCTGCCATGCCCACACACTTGCGGTGTGCAGAGCCGCCTACATGTGATCCGGGGATTAAGGGCTGATGCAACTTAAATATTTTTGTTGTACTCAGGTGTGGTGGATTTAGTCACCACATTGGAACCTACCTCATCTCTTCAGGGAAGCCTATCCCACCTCTATCAATCAATGGAATTTAAGTTTCTTGACTGTCTCCTCCCCACAAAGCTACTACATTTTGTATTGCTTACCCCAGGGCTCGACAAATCCCGGGTGCCAGGTCACCATGGCGTCTAGAAAATGCGGCCTCTCGCCCAGGCTGTTGTTAGCCCCAGTTGTGTGGCAAGGGGAGCGCAGCCAGGCGCAACATTGCTGGGCAGCCTGCAGGTGTCACTGCCACAGAGGAGAGCGGCGGGAATGTGAAGGGCGGGTTAGGGGAGATGCAGGGCTGTAGAGTACTAGGAGGGGCAGGTTAGAGGAGGAGTGGAGCTGGCAGGTAGTGTCCCCTGTGGAGCGCTCAGGGACACCTGCCGCTACAAGGAGACTTTCCTCGGAGCAGAAACCGGTGGCTCTGATCGAGCTGAGCAATGGCTCCGAGCTGGACACCCCCTCGCAGGGGATGCCCCAGATGCTCAGGTTCCCACCCTGGACAAACTCAGACTGCAGCTCAGAGTTGGGTGTGGGCAGCCCAGGAGCCTGTTAAGCCTCGTGACAGCCAGTGTGGCCACCTATCAGTGTCCACAGCAGTGCCGCCCCATAGGTGCAGCCTCATCACCTCACATCCGTGAAGAAAAATTATTTATTTAAAGAAAGGGTTCTTTTTTTTTTTTTTTTTTTTTCTTTTCCTCGCGTATTTAGTAATAAAAACCCAAGTGGTGATTAAATACAACTAAAAGCTCTATCTGTCTAAAAAAAGTTTAATTTGGGTACAATGTTGCATGACCGCGCAATTGTCCTTTAAAGTGTGCCAGCGCTGAAAGTTAGAAATTGGCCTGGGCAGGAAGGGGGGCGAAAGTAACCAGTAGGCAAGTGGTTAAAAAAAATAAAAACTGGCTCCAAACTTTTTTTTTTTCTTTTTGGTGGCTCCCAGATTCAAAGCAAATATATCTATATATTTATCTTTTATTTTTTGTCTGCTATTTTAGATTTGCTGGCTGAGAACGGTCGTCTTAATAACGCTTCTGATGTGATTAACGCCTTCAACAAGATCATGAGCGCACATCGAGGAGAGGTGCTGTGCTCTGTCACTACATCTTCAGTAAGTCACACGGCCTGCATTGTTCTTCCATCTGTTACTATGTAAAAGTAAGAACATTTTTGCATTAAAGGCAGAAAGTTATGCTGGAAGTTGTAGTTCCACGTCTCCGGGAGCACTGTATAAATAATATATTTGAGCCAGTGCTAAATTTAATCCTAACCCCAGAAACCACTAAACAGCTCATCCACTCCCTCATCATATCACGACTCGACTACTGCAACTCCCTCCTCACTGGCCTGCCTCGCCGCTGGCTATCCCCGCTTCAGTCCATCCTGAATACGGCTGCCAGACTCATTCACCTTTCCAACCGCTCCGTTTCCGCCACCCCCCTCTGCCAATCCCTCCACTGGCTTCCGATTGCGCAACGGATCAAATTCAAAATCCTAACACTGACGTACAAAGCTGTCCACCATACTGCCCCGAACTACATCACTGACCTAATATCCAAGTACCACCCAACACGCACACTCCGCTCCTCACAAGACCTCCTTCTCTCTAGTTCCCTGGTCTCCTCCTCCCATGCCCGTCTCCAGGACTTCTCCAGGGTGTCACCCATCCTCTGGAACTCCCTGCCCCAACCCATCAGATTATCACCTACTCTCCTCTCCTTTAGGCGCACCCTGAAAACCCATCTCTTCAGGGAAGCCTACCCCACCCCCTGCTAACTTGCCGACCTCCTCTACTCCTCCTACCACTCCATCCCCCACAGCTATCTCCTCCTGTGCCACCATCCCCTCCCTCCTAGATTGTAAGCTCGAAAGAGCAGGGCCCTCAATCCCCTCATGTTTTGCATTGTATTGGTATTGTTCTGTCACATGTTCTGTCCCCCTTTGTAATGTACAGCGCTGAGCGAACTATTGGCGCTTTATAAATACTGTATAATAATAATAATAGTATTTTTTCTTTTAGCCTCTGGATGAAGCAGGTTTGACAGAATTGAAGTCTGCCCTGAATCTCTTCCTTGCCAAAGGAGAATCTTTGAAATTGGAGACCAAGGTAGGAATCTGTATGGGTGATATCGCATGATCATTACATGGGTGTGGTATGTGCTACATGTTAGGAAATTTTAACTATTACATATCATTGAGCATTTCACTCTATCTAACAATTTTGATCTAAGCAAAAGCTTTTCAACACAAAATTTTAAGTCTCCATTATATTGACTGCTGGTGACATATATTGAAAGCCTACAGAATTGGTGGTGATTGAATCAGAAGAATCCATGATTTACATGTTAGTTTTCCTGAATATTTGCACATAGATTAGCTATTAATTATGTAAGCCAGGGCTCAAGGTGGGGGAGGGAGGGTGAGGGGGGAGGAGGGAAGATATCACATGGATGGTTCCCGCCTCACTTGCTCAGTCAGTAGCATTACAGGGCTGCCAGCTGCTCTGTGTACAATTTCTCACGGACTCATCCTCTTCTGAGAAGCTGCATGGACTTGATTGTGGGCTAGCACAGGGTGAGGCAGAGAAGATCCATCCTCTCTCCTCTCCTTATTGGTGCAGAGGATGGAGGGAGGGGCTGGGCACAGAGCACACGGCGGGGGGACACGGCAAAGAAAGAGAAATAGTCGGGGATGAGCAGTGGGGGCAGTTACAAGCACCAATTTCCCTGTATGGCTTTCAATAAAGCAGTAGTTGGAAGCCGCTTCTCCTCCTCTCCTTCATGCAGCTTTCAGCTGCTTCATTGAAAGCCATACAGGGCAATCGGTGCTTGTAGCTGCCCCACCCACCCCTAGTTGTGGCCCTGCTCGCCCCCACGTTATTTCCACTCGCTAAATACGAGCAGGCGAGTGGACATTGTGAGGGCTAATTTAAGCTAATTGTGATTTCATGAATTCTCTGCAGATTGGCTGCATACACATGTTCAGGTGAATGAAAATCTTATTTTTCTTATTGATGCTTATCACAACCCCAAGTCGTGTTGTCTTTTCCTTCTGTGGTAAAGATCATTGGGAGCCATGCTGTACCTTCTCCCGACCCACAATTATTTTCGTGACTGATCTAAAACAAAAGTATTCATTGGTTGTGCACACTAGATGAAGACTTTGTCCTAATGGAATGCTTAAAAACCCAGTTGTTTGAATGTGTAGGCGAACATGTTTATCAAGCCATATAAATGAATGTGGTCAATAATAGCTTTCAGAACCATAGAAGCTGCATTGAACAGGTTGATGTGGAGTGTTCTAACATGTCTCCTTTTTCTGCAGACGGACTCCACTATCTTGGGAGGAATGCTTGTCAGCATTGGTGACAAATACATCGACATGTCTACCAGAACCAAGATCCAGAAACTGAGCAAGATCATGAGAGATACTGTCTGAGCAATCCGCTTCTCTGAATATATTATATTGATTGCCAGTAGTTGAATAAATCCTTTTACTCTGTGCTAAGTGCTGTGTACACATGCCTCCTTTACATGGTCTTTACTTGCTGGTGTCAGTGTTGTCCTCTACTGGGAATACTTGCTGGTGTCAGTGTTGTCCTCTACTGGGAATACTTGCTGGTGTCAGTGTTGTCCTCTACTGGGAATACTTGCTGGTGTCAGTGTTGTCCTCTACTGGGAATACTTGCTGGTGTCAGTGTTGTCCTCTATGGGAATACTTGCTGGTGTCAGTGTTGTCCTCTACTGGGAATACTTGCTGGTGTCAGTGTTGTCCTCTACTGGGAATACTTGCTGGTGTCAGTGTTGTCCTCTACTGGGAATACTTGCTGGTGTCAGTGTTGTCCTCTACTGGGAATACTTGCTGGTGTCAGTGTTGTCCTCTTCTGGGAATACTTGCTGGTGTCAGTGTTGTCCTCTACTGGGAATACTTGCTGGTGTCAGTGTTGTCCTCTACTGGGAATACTTGCTGGTGTCAGTGTTGTCCTCTACTGGGAATACCTGCTGGTGTCAGTGTTGTCCTCTACTGGGAATACTTGCTGGTGTCAGTGTTGTTCTCTACTGGGAATACCTGCTGGTGTCAGTGTTGTCCTCTACTGGGAATACCTGCTGGTGTCACTGTTGTCCTCTACTGGGAATACTTGCTGGTGTCAGTGTTGTCCTCTACTGGGAATCTGTTTATTTTTTCTCAAAAATACATTTAATTTTTTAGACGATTCAACATTCACATATAGACCATTTATTACACAGTTGGACTTGCCAAATGATAGAATGTTAAGAGTGCAGCTTCAGTCAGAGTTAAAAAAAAAACATCCAAAATAATCAAAAACTGGTGAGTTTTATGGCTGAAAAGCATCTCTATGCTTTTCAGCCATAAAACTCACCAATTTTTGATCATTGCCCAGTTTTTGAGCGGTTGCCCCTCACAGAGACACAGTACAAGGCAGGTAAATGAGTAATGGAAAGATCAGCCACAGGTAATATTGGTGACTAGTTCCTATGTCTTCTCCGTTTTTTTTGGGCAAAGTTTTCATAGTTCTGTTCATTTTTACAAGTACCATGCTCTCTAGCATGGTACGTGTAAAAATGAACAGAACTATGAAAACTTTGCCCCAAAAAAAACAGGGAGAGGACATAGGAACTAGTCACCAGTATTACCTGTGGCTGATCTTTCCATTACTCATTTACCTGCCTTGTACTGCACTGTGTCTCTGTGAGGGGTCAACCATCTTGGTACAGGCAGGGCTTTGCTTTCTTGTCTTAGCCTCCAGCAAAGAGAAAAGTGAGCAGCACAGTAATGGCATTACCAAATCTAAGACTAGAAGTCAGAGGCAGCAGTACCTTAGATCTCACACTGTATACAGCTGTGTTTTGTAGGGACAGCAGTGCATAGGTAGACTACATACTAAACACTAAGTGTACTTTCTCTGGAGGAAGGTGATACTATCATTTCTAGATCTTCCCTATAACTGTGCACACTAACTTTTTTTTTTTTTTCAATTTCACCTTTTAGCTTGCATTGCATGCTAACAGGCAGAGATCACATTAATATGCTAGTAAAAAAAAAAATTACTGAAGGTCCTAATGGTAAAACGACTTGTGGTGGTCATTTTTGGCTTGTGTACTGTCAACAGATGCTTGATATGTGTTCTGAATGCTCTAATAGATGTTCATTGTAACATTACTATTTGTCCTTGTTTCCTGGGGACAGTCCCCATTGGTGGGGGGGTTAGTCTGTCCTCAGGAAATGCATGTCTCCATTGAACTGGGCACTGTAGTCCATTTCAGTGTGTAGGCTCCAACTCAAGCATCAGTCAAAAACGGCACTGCCAGAGGGTCGCGCACTGCAATCTATGTTGGGCGTAGGCTGCTTCAGCCTCGCCATTTTGGATTGGCATTTGCACAGTAATGCACTATAATGCTTGGCTCCTTGAGGACAATCCTGGTGCTGACCAGGGAACAGAGATGGGTACCAGACATGGCATACACCACACCAGATGCAATCTGAGTTACTTGCTCCTGATCTGACCCCTGAACTCTGTGCAGCACATACTCCTGAGCTACTTAACACTGACCCCTTTTTGCCCTGGCTATTGTTACTGCGATTTGGCTACACCCACAATTCATTCTGGCATGGCGTATGTGCTGTATCGCTTTCCCATGATGCCTAAGGTTTTTGTCTTCATACCTTGAATGTCCCTCGCAATTGTTAATTTGGTAGCCATGAATAGATGTAATGCCAGCTACCGCTCAGGACGAAGCAGGCCCACTAATGGTTTAAATAATAGCACCTCGTATGGGTTGCGCTTAATGTTTGTGTGAAACAGTGTGGAGAAGGGCATAGACCCTAATCCATAATCTGCAAACCTTAGGGCAAGTCCACCAAATATGGGCCATTGTGCCTATTGTTGGCAACCCCAAAAGCAAGTTTGGGGGTATGCAGGAATAAAACGAGCCAGATGGGCAGGCGTGTAATACCATCTATAAAGGACCTTTTATAGGCATTTTCTAAAATAACATTCCTTGAACATTTAGACAATGCATGGCTCATGATCCGCCAATCTTGCTGATCCAGACTTCCCCTGAGTTCCGACTGCTAATGCTGGTGGTAAGAACGAACCGGGCGCGTTCTATATCAAATAATAGCGGACTAGACGAGAAATTAAGCCCGGAGCATGGGGTCTATGTCTGCACTGACTTTCAAAGGGGGGTCAGCCTATAGGGTCCCGGATGTGCCTGTATCTGTATTGATAAAGTGTCAGAGCTGAAGGTTGCCAAAGTGCTCCTGCAGCAGGACATTGTAAGAGTTACGCAGAGTCTCAAAGGTGAGTATTTGGGAGGGAGAGAGCATTGTGGAAGCTGTCGGCTAGCCACCATAAAAACTGTCGGATTGGCATGCTCTGGGGGAAATAATGGATTATGGAGCAAAGGCAGGTGCGCAGAAATGAGACCAGCAGAATATTTAATAGAATCCTAAAGTTGAAGCGTGTGCGTCAACATAGGACCAAGAGGAGAAGGGCGATGAATAGGTGGAAGCCATGGCAAAGGAGAGTGGTATCGGGTGGGAATCCATCAGGTCAACAGTAGCCCACAAGGGGATATTGTGAGATGCATGAAGATGGGCCAAGGGAACAATATTAGCCGCTAGATAGTAAGCCTGAAGATTCGGAACAGACAACCCTCCCTCGGTCTTGCGGGCAAATAAAATCTGTTAATTCTGGGTCGAGTGGAGCTGCAGATAAAAGACAAGCCTCCGCTGATGGATGAGCAATGTATGTGAAGGGACTGGGACTGGTAAAACTCGAAACACATACAATAATTTGGGGAGATAAGTCATACAAATTGCATTGATTCTACCAAACCGTGAAAGCAGAAAATGAGTCCAGAAGGACATCTCTGTCAAATCCTTGAAAACAGTGGGGAAGTTAGCCTGATACAGTCCTTCGTAAATCGGGGTGAGCTTAATCCCCAAATAAGGCAAAGCTAAGAACCATTGAAAAGGGAACGAATGTTTCAGAGTCACCAACGACTGTGAAAGGGTAACCGACATGGCCTTAGACTTGGCAGGGTTGACACGAAGGCCTGAGAGAGAAGCGAAGGAATCCAGAACCACCAGTAGGTTTGGCAGGGTAACCCTCGGACTCGTAACCGACCATAATATATCGTCAGCAAACAGGGATAACTTATGCTGAGAATCAGCAACATCCAGTCCCTTAATATCAGGATGCATATTATTATTCTTATTGTACAGTATTTATATAGCGCTAAAAGGTTTGCTCAGCGCTGTACATTATAGTGGGGGACAGTACATAAGACAATACAGTAACAATATATGAGAGGGTCAAGGGCCCTGCTCTTTCGAGCTTACAATCTAGGAGGGAGGGGATAGTGGTACAGGAGGAAGTGGCTGTGGGGGATGGAGTGGTAGGAGGAGATTGGCTGTTAGGTGAGGGCGGGGTAGGCTTCCCTGAAGAGATGGGTTTTCAGGGTGCGCCTAAAGGAGAGGAGGGTAGGTGATAGTCTGATGGATTGGGGTAGTGAGTTCCAGAGGATGGGGGAAGTCCTGCAGTTGGGCGTGGGAGGTGGAGACCAGGGAGCTAGAAAGTAGGAGGTCTTGTGAGGAGCGAAGATTACGGGTAGGGTGGTATTTGGGTATCAGGTCGGTGAGGTAGTTTGGGGTAGCGTTATGAATGGCTTTGTATGTCTGTGTTAGTAGTTTGAATTTAATGCGTTGGGCAATCGGGAGCCAGTGGAGGGAATGACAGAGGGGGGTGGCAGATGTGGAGCGGTTGGTAAGGTGGATGAGTCTGGCCGCAGAGTTCAGGATAGACTGAAGCGGGGATAGTCTGCGATGAGGTAGGCCGGTGAGAAAGGAGTTGCAGTAGTCCAGACGTGAGATAATAAGGGAGTGAACGAGTTGTTTAGTGGTGTCTGGGGTTAGGAACGAACGTATTTTGGAGAGGTGGAGGTGCGGAGGTGGAGCCTGCATGAGTTTGCCAACGATTGAACATGGGGTTGGAAGGATAGGTTTGAGTCTAGAGTGACACCTAGGACTTTGGCTTGTGGGTGGGACTGATGGTGGCATTGTTGGTCATGATGGAGAGGGTGAGGGGGGCACAGGCTGGGGGGAAAATCAGGAGCTCGGTTTTGGAAAGGTTCAATTTGAGGAAATGGAGCGACATCCAGTCTGATATGTCATTCAGTAGGTGGGTGATGCGGGCGAAGACTGAAGGGGTGAGGTGAGGAGTGGAGAGGTAAATTTGCGTGTCATCGGCATAGGGGTGATAGTTGAAGCCGTGGGAATGTATCAGTTTGCCCAGGGAGGAGGTGTAGATGGAGAAGAGAAGGGGTCCGAGCCTTGGGGGACCCCACAGAGAGGGGGAGGTGGTAGCGTTATAGTTAACGCTGAAGGAGCGTTGGGATAGATAGGAGAGCCAGGAGGGAGCGGAGTCTCTAATACCAAGGGAGTGCAGTATTGTAAGGAGGAGGGGGTGGTCGACTGTGTCGAAGGCCGCGGAAAGGTCGAGGAGTAAGAGGACTGAGTAGTGGCCATTAGCTTTGGCGGTTAGCAGGTCATTAGTGATTTTGAGTAGGGTGGTTTCGATGGAGTGTAGGGGACGGAAGCCAGACTGTAGTGGATCGAGGAGGTTGTTGTCAGTGAGGTGGGCGCTTAGGCGATTGTAGACTAAGCGCTCAAGGAGCTTGGAAGTAAATGGCAGCAGGGAGATGGGTCTAAGGTTGTTCAGGTCAGTGGGGTCCAGGGAGGGTTTTTTGAGTATGGGGGTGATGTGCTTTAGGGGGGAGGGGAATGCGCCAGCATATGGATAGCTTCTGCCAGGGGCTCCAAAGCTAAAATAAATAATATGGGGGAGCGCGGGCAACCCTGTCTAGTACACCTACCAATTGGGAAAATTGACTCAAAATCGTAATATTTGAGTTTTGCTTGAGGGCACATTGTGTTCAAAATAATAGCAGTCACACATCACTAACCTGATCAATCATTGTTTTTGGTAGAAGTGATATTTCTACAAGGCAAATAATTTACTAGCAGCTGTAGTAGAGTAATAGAAATCCAACAGACCCAACAGTCATGACATGCATGCTGCTGATTCTGTGTAATTGAATCACTAATTGAAAGGGGCATGTTCAAAATAATAGCAGTGTGGAGTTCTATTAGTGAGGTCATTCATTCTTTGAAAAACAGGTGGCAATTATTGCCCTTATTTAAGGAAGGAAGGCAGCAAATGTTGTACATGCTGGTTACAGTGCATTTCTCTCTGAAATTCTGAGGAAAATGGGTCGTTCCAGACATTGTTCAGAAGAACAGCGTACCTTGATTAAAAAGTTGATTGGAGAGGGGAAAACATATAAAGAAGTGCAGAAAATGATAGGCTGCTCAGCTAAAATGATCGCAAATGCTTTAAAATGGCAACCAAAACCTAAAAGACGTGGAAGAAAGCGAAAAACTACCATTCGAATGGATAGAAGAATAGCCAAAATGGCAAGGACTCAGCCAACAATCAGCTCCAGGAAGATGAAAGAAGGTGTAAAGTTCCCTGTGAGTACTGTTACAATTAGAAGATGCCTATGTGAAGCCAAGCTATCTGCAAGAAGCCCCCGCAAAGTCCCACTGTTGAAAAAAAGACGTGCTGAAGAGGTTACAATTTGCCAAAGAGCACATTGGCTGGCCTAAAGAGAAATGGCGCAACATTTTGTGGACTGATGAAAGTAAGATTGTTCTTTTTGGGTCTAGTGGCCGGAGACAGTTTGTCAGACGACCCTCAAACACTGAATTCAAGCCACAGTACATTGTGAAGACAGTGAAGCATGGTGGTGCAAGCATCATGATATGGGGATGTTTCTCATACTACGGTGTTGGGCCTATTTATCGCATACCAGGGATCATGGATCAGTTTGAATACATCAGAATACTTGAAGAGGTCATGCTGCCTTATGCTGAAGAGGAGATGCCCTTGAAATGGGTGTTCCAACAAGACAATGACCCCAAACACACCAGTAAATGTGCAACATCTTGGTTCCAGACCAACAAGATTGACGTTATGGAGTGGCCAGCCCAATCCCTGGATCTTAATCCAATAGAAAACTTGTGGGGTGACATCAAAAATGCCGTTTCTGAGGCAAAACCAAGAAATAGAGAAGAACTGTGGAATGTAGTCCAATCATCCTGGGCTGGAATACCTGTTCACAGGTGCCAGAAGTTGGGTGACTCCATGCAACACAGATGTACAGCAGTTCTCAGAAACAGTGCTTATACAACTAAATAGTCATGAAGTCATTCAAAGGAAAGCAAAATCTTCAAACATTTTTCAGTTTATATAGTGAATGTTTGAGTTTGTAAAGAAGAATACAAACACTGCGATTTTTTGAACAGTCTAATATTCACTTTTCTTCAATTTCTTTAGAGGAACAACACAAATTTGATATATTTTTCTTCATGTTTTGATTTGGAATAGAATGTGTAGTGTTCCCAATGCATTTGTGTGTATGGAAATAAAAGCTATTAGAAGGATTTTCAGCTTTATTCACTTTTTTCAACACACTGCTATTATTTTGAACACAACTGTATATAGCGACGAAATCCACAGCTCCCCTTCAATGTTCATTAGTGAGTATTTTGTGCAGAAGGGGTCTATCCAGTGGTGTCCTATGGCAGATGTGGGGTGCGGTCCGCACAGGGTGAACCTGGACCCGCTCCACAAAAAGGTAAGTTGTAAAGCAAGCTAATGATCTCCGCAGGATGGATCCGATCCATCCTGCGGGGATTGTCGGCTTTCTTTACAACTTACCTTTTCTTGGATAGGGTCTGGTGTCACCCCATATAGGTTGCATGCCGACGATCCTGCGGGAGATGTCAATGAGAAGAAGGTTTACCTTCCAACATGACAATAATCCAAAGCCCACAGCAAAAATGACCACACAGCAGTTGAAGGAGAAAAAAGGTGAATGTCCTTTGCATGGCCTAGTCAGAGCCCAGATTTGAACCCTAATCAAGTCACTCACTTGAAGACTCCAGTCCACAAACGATCACCATCAAATTTAACTGAATTTGAGCAGTTCTGCAAAGAAGAGCGGGCAAACATTGCAAAGTCTAGATGTGCAAAGTCAGTAGAGACATATCCCAACAGACTAGAGGATGGAATTAAAGCAAAAAGGTGGTTCAACAAAATACTGACACATGGAGGTGATCTTTTTTCCAGCGCAGTGATTCTGTTTTTGAATTTTTTTTTTATTTTGTTCTGATGTATTGGTGTTACATTTTTCACATGTATGTTATAAGTAAATACAGCTGATTAAAACAAAAATTGTGTGTCTTCATTTCAGGCTAAAAAGCAATAAAATGTTTTAAAATGTATTTTAAAAGGGGGTGTGTGTGTGTGATTCTGTTATATACCCACAGTACAATTCTGGCATCCCCCACCTGTGACAGAGCTTTTTAAGGGGGGTGATTCTTTTCTATACACTGTACCTCCAGATTCAACAACAAATTGGACATGTTTTTCTTCAGGTACAGGGGTCCTCTAGTGGAAGCAGTGGATGTTCTGGTGGCTTCACGGGATCAGTACACCCTGATCTATACCTTTTCTTCCTAAAACGTCTTCCGTATCTGCAGGATTGAGATGGAGGACATTCAGGTGAACCTCTGCATCAGACTAGTCCAGTCAAGATGTAGCACACTAACCTGGAAAAAAGGACAATCAGGAGTATCTGGCCCAAGGACCGATTGTCCAATCTCCTTCAAAGTTTTTGATTTTAAAGGCATGGCAGTTGCAGCACAGGCTCAGAAGAACAGGTCCATTGCTGAGTTTGTGATTTCTTACAATGCTTTAAAAGCTAGGAAGTCTACTTCTCCCAAGGTCTGTCATCATAAATGGAAGGAATACTTTACTTGGTGTATAATTTCTGGACTTCCACCCCAGGAGTTTTGCTGTGGGCCAAATTCTGTTCTTACTACAGCTGGGTCTAAACCAAAATCTAACTCTCAGCACTAGCAAGAGTTAAGTTTCTGCCCAATTTTTTTTTTTGTGCAGAGAGTTGGTCCCCCATGAAGCTAACCCCCATCAGTTCCCTTGTCACTCTGTGAGATCTGAATTTGGTTCTCTCTGAGCTTCAAAAGTCACCATACTTACTTAAGGTGGTGCTTTTTGCAAGGTGAATGTCTGAACTGGCTGCCTTATCCTGCGTGGAACCTTTTCTGGTTCTGCAAAGGGACAAGGTGGTGTTGTGGCTGTGGAATTCATTCTTGACTGGGTTGTTTCTGCCTTTCACCTCAACCAGCACATTGTTCTTCCTTCCTTCGATGTGGCTCAAGTTCACTAAAAGGAATTTTTCCTATATTGTCTGGATGTGGTGTGAGCTTTGTTTTTTTTTTTTTTCCAGGAAGACTGATTCCCTTTTTGTAGTTCATTTATAGGTGCACCAGCTTCTCATACCACCATCTGTAGTTGGCATAGGCAGAACATCATACAAGCTTATGGTATTAATGATATAGTACATCTGTGAGTGCTTCTTGGGCTTTTCATCATCAAGCCACTGTTTTATAGATTTGCAAGGTTGTCTTCTATTCGCATATTCCACCAGGTGGAGTATGCAACCTCATCTGGTGCCAGCTTTAGGCATGAAGGTCCTTCAGACAAATCTTTAAGCTGCAGACAGTCTCTAGTTTTCTTGGGCCTGTTAATCTTTGTTTGCCGTGTTGAAACCCCTCAGTTTGACTGCTTTTGGATGCCCCAAAAATTTAGGACTCCCTATATCCCTCAACAGACAAGAAAGAATTCTTTTCTTGGAGTCCATTGCAGAACACATATCTCACTCTCTATTTTTATGATCATGTTCTTGGCACTGCAAAACTGAGACTTGCTGATAGTGGGAGGGGTCACCCTGGTCTGGCCAACAGTTGTTTTATTTGCCAGCGTGCCGTTCTTTTGTAGGCCCTCAGTAGACTCATGTGACTACCCTTTGGCTTCAAACCAGCATCATTTCTTTTAGGTGCACACAGTTATTGAAGGAACGCAGCAGGTATGTTTTTCTAAACATCTTGGAAAACTAACCTCAGATCTTCTGTGGATGTAGGCTGCCTCAAATCCTTCTGTCTCTTTATGTAATCCCAGACTAGGATGGATAAGTATCTATCTATATCTCATCGGCACAGAACTGGCAGAAACCAGTTGGATTTAGCAGGAGGCAGTTTGTTTGCTGGAGAGCGGTACAATAATGAGTGTCTGCAGGCAACAGTGAAGGATAGAGGAGGTTCCTTTGCAAGCTTGGGGTGGCATTTATGCAAATGGAGTTGGAGATTTGATCAGGATCAATGGTGTCCTCAATGCTGAGAAATACATGCAGATATGTATCCATCATGCCAATCAGGGAGGCGCTTGATTGGCCGCAAATTTATTCTGCAGCTGGATTACCCACGCAAATATACAGCCAATGTCATTAACCCCTCGGCGCTGTGCATCCCGGCCCTTTGTGATGCTGGGAGGTGGGATTTATGTTGATTGCTGTGATTGGTGCTCTCGGCACGTTTGTTTACATCTAGTACACAGATATGCGGCCTCTCTGCATTAAGGCCCACCCGCCAAGAGGCCGTATATTTGTGTAGAAATTAAGAACTATCTTCAGCGAAAAGAAGAACAAGGAGTCCTGGACTTGATGGTTTGGACACCACAGGGCTCTGAGCTCAACATCATGGAGTCTGTCTGGGATTACATGAAGAGACAGAATGATTTGAGGCAGCCTACATCCACAGAAGATCTGTGGTTAGTCCTTTAAGATGTTTGGAACAATCTACCTACCGAGTTTCTTCAAAAACGGTGTGCAAGTGGACCTAGAAGAATTGATGGTGTTTTGAAGGCAAAGAGTGGTCACACAAAATATTGATTTGATTGGGATTTCTCTTCTGTTCATTTACTTTTCATGTTGTTAATGGCTAAGAATAAAGAATTAACACTTCTATTTCTGAAAACATCTTTAATTTACAGCATTTGTCACAACTGCCTATAACTTTTGCACAGTGATTATCTCTCTCAATCTATCTACACACGATATATATCTTCCTACTCCTGGTCCGCTGTGTTCTACCCCGTTATTGGCCCCTGGTGCCTAAGCCCCTCACCTAAAGAATAAATTTACAAGGTTTTTGCATGGAGAGTTAGAACAGCTGTCAGGCTTTAAATACACTGAGGTATGTATTAAAACTGGAGCAGACATGCATAGTAACCAATCAGCTTCTAACCTTAGCTTGTTCAGCTAAGCTTTAAAGATTAACTCTAAAAGCTGGTTGGTTGCCATGTTCTATCTCCATGTCCCCATTTGGGAGACTCTTCTTCTCTTCTTGTTCTGTCTGGCACCCATCACTTGGTCAACAGGTAAGCAGGAAATAATCCCTATAGCAACACAGACAGCAAAAAAAGTCACTCAGCTTTCTTCCATCCGGTCTACTTATTCACCTTACCTCCATTCCAAGGCATGGAATGCTGCAGTCACCATAAAACCACCTTCTCCACCCTCAGGCCATACATCTTCTATTACAGACTACAAGAAGCAGATGGAGGAGTCAGTGCAGGTCACCCATCACTTGCTCAGATATTGATTTGTTGCAGAGAGGTGCTACATAACGGACGTTGGGCTGTGGGCCTGGTCGCAACCAGTGGACCACCTTTCTGAACCCTAGGATTTCCTTAAATTATTGAATGCTGAGATTTTTAGAGCATATGATAGTACTTCCTCTGTAGCTGTTCCTCCACAGGAGCCTAGATGTTCAAGGTGAAGTTGTCCTTTAATAGCCTCTGAAATGATTGTATGCAATAATGATCCTGTCTTGAGGGAATTGCTTTCCATTGAGCTGGGAATCTGGGATGCTGGCTCTGTGGGAGCAGACCTGATGAACGGCTCATGTGCGCAAACATTGGCCATGGTTGTGGATGTTCATGTTGAAGAGGGCGAAGCTTCTGTGTCTGTAAACCATCAGCAATTAAGAGCACAGCAAGTACACTATAGGCCATGGGCTGTGGCCTGGAGTAATAAAACATTGACACATTTTAATACTTCACTAATAGATTTAATAAACTTTATTCCCCATCAAAACAACATGAAAATAATACACCACAGAATAGGCGATAAAATGTCTCGATATGTTGGCTGGACAGACGAGAAGTCTACAAGTTGCAGTTCAGCTAACTGGACAATACACTGAAAGTGTCAAAATTATTCTAAAAGACAGAACACCATATAACCAGCTCTTCGTAAAACTGAGTTTGTCTGGTATGTCTTATTAGTTTCCAGAGGTGAGAGTTTTCTGCATTAATTTGTGTCTCCAATCCTCTCACAAGGCCATAATAATGAACAGGTCACTCTTCAAAATATGGACTCAGAATCTTGTTCCCTAGGAGACTGTTCCAAAAAGAGAACGTCCACATTGGCTGAACATACAGGCTTATTCTTAGAAAGAGAGGAGAGCTTAGTAAACATCCCTAGACTTGATTTGGCAGGTACAAATCCAACCCAGCCAATCAACTCTTCCTCACCCAAGGCAGTGCCAGCAGGGAATGTCTACTGCTGTTGGGTAGTGTCTAAAGACACACAAACACTCCCCTATCTGACCATTGATGGCTCAATCAGGCGAATGTTTTTATGTCTGTAGGTACCTTTCCTTGTTTATTCTTCATGAATGGAAGGTGACTCCGGCATGTAATGTGTGCAAAACGTAGACACAACAGGAAAATCTAGTGGGTATCTCACCACACATGTCCCGGAGCAATCCTATAGTTCAGCATGTGAATTAACTTGACAGCAATCACTTAAAACTAACATTTTATGGGGGGATGAAATCAGCTTTACAGAACCCTGATACAAACTAACCTGAACAAAATGGCCGTCAGTGGCCTACTTAATATTTTCACATCAGTAAAAATTATCCAAGAAAGCAGGACAGCAACTTACATAAAACCGAAATACTTTGAAGGTATAGGCCTTGATATGGCAAACAAATACATGCTTTTCTTTTGGAAAGGATTCCCTTCAATGTAACCAAATGTATGGCAAGAAGCTTTCCTCAGAAAAAAAAAGGTGAGTGCAAAATTCAACACTGTCCCTAATAAATAAAAGCTAAAATATTTAAGTATGAAATGTAAACGCTGAAGACTTTGAAACCCCTACAATATTCCAAAATACAGTTATATTACAGTGGTCTGTAGTTCCCCCCCTCCCCCACACGTTATATCACAGACCGGCAACTGGGGCCTTTCCCTTTGCTGAAGTGAAACTCCCAGCATCCTCTGCGACTTGAAGCTTGACAACAGCTAGAGAGAAGCAGGTCACCAAAGTCTAGTGAAATGTTAATTTGTGCAATGATGTGCATCCATTCTGGACTATAATTAAAAAAAAAAAAAGACATGATATTGCCTAGAGGCTAAAAAGCATTTATAGGAATTGCCATAGTGGCATACGTACCATATTAAAACACACGTACCTTATACAATGTCAATAAATTAATCATCAGACTCTACAGCAGTATTCAGTAGTCTCAACAGTAAGCGCTGCCAATGCTCTAGAACAAGAGCAGACAGCATGGGGCTCCCATGGTCCTCTGCCGCAGAGCCCTGACATAGACCTTTATCAGAATTGGCTGCTTTTAATTAACTATTCACACCCACGAATGCCTCCTGAAGGGATCTCTGCACATTTTCAGTGTTATGGTAGTACCTGGACCTGACAGCATTGTCAAAGAACTAGTAACACTATCAAGAAGCACACAAAATGGCAGCCTTATCATTGTGCTGATGACAGGCCAATAGCCATACTCATCATCAGAATCAATACATGGCAATGTGTCAAAGAAGAAAAAAAAAAAAGACTTTCAGATGGTCGATAATGGCTAAAATAGCAACAAATAGTTTACAGAATATTGTAGCTCGATAACTCAGGCATGTTTGTTCAATAAGGCAGCACGAAAATGGTGAGGGTGTCCATAATACAATAACCCAGTGCAACCAGATTCCAGCTTACTGAGGTCAACTCAGATGATTTCTAATTGGTTGCTATGGGATGTTGTAATTCAGTTTACTACCTAACTGTTCCTAAATCCATTTTACTGTACAGGCTCAATAGTCAACCAACAAGCTTTCTATCTAGGTGATGTGAGCCTTAGCTTGTATCTATAAGCCTGGCTGAACCATAATGTGCAACAGGAAATCAGCTCTGATGTTTTAGAAGAAATATGACGTGACCTATGATGGAAATATGTTGGGTGCTAGCAGTGCTGCTCCTGGGCCAGGGAGGCTTTTCTACGCTGCTGTTCACCCTATGATAGTGAATCTGGGATCCGAGAGCATGGTCTCTCTATCCAGAGAGAGAGAGAGACTATTGGAGTGCATACACAACTTACCTCAATTTGGACCTCTGTCTTCTGGGAGGATGAGGGGGCAGTTCTGGTTGACTAACCCCTATGGGAGCAGTTCTTACTGACTCACTGTCACATCTTTCTGTTGCCCAAGGTCTATTCCATTGACCTAAACTTAGCTAAGTAATATCTAACTAGGATAACTGGGTGTTATCTACTGCAAAACCACAGGCGAAACATCTAACATAATGCGCCCTTGGCCAATGCTACCTTGGAAAGAGTGGGTTTGGTCCAGTAACACACAGCATTCCTGAAATGCCCTAGAAGGTACATCTATGAAGGATTTCAACTTGCAATTTCATATCTGTGTGTAGGGCTCAGCTCTAAACTCCTGACATGAAAAAAAATATGGTGGCTGACCTTGCTAGTGTCCTTCTGAAAATTCTAGGTGATTGGGTTCTATTCTTCTCAGTCATAGACAGAGAACATGACATGTTTCCTGGCAGTGTGCAAAATCCTGACAGAGAGTGAGCATCTGGATTGTGTCAGTGTAGATGTCACTGGAGGCCTCTCTTATCCTTTCCAGCAAGCAGATTTTTTTCCTGGGAGAAGTCTCCATTATTTGAAAGATTACAGGCATAAAAGGCTCCTGAATGGCACGTACTGAAACGCTGGAAAGAAAAGAACCCACAAGCCACCACCCTTCGTACCATAAAATACAGAACTGTACATAGTACACAAGACATAATATTCATTCAAAATTTTTCTGAAAGCACCTAAATATGAAAACAAAAATGTATTATATGGCAGCTTACTAGTCCTTGGATGTGGTGGTTGCATTAGTATTAATTTTTCAGACTAAACATTTTCAGCAAGTACAGAAAACACATGTTGACCTTGCCAGAAATACAGTGTACTTGAGAGATCCAGTGAGCTGAAAGGAAAGCGCAAACATCTGTCTTGTGTAAACTACTACTCCCATCAAACTACCATGTAATGAGAGTGAACAAAGGCAGACATGGTGGAAGTCCAGCTTGTATGACAACAATGGTTCCCGCCATAGATACAATGGAAGAATACGTTTAGACACGAAGGGACAAAAATGTGTTACTGGGAGGATCACCAGGTGAAAATTAAAGGCGGTAGCTTGAAAAAAGGAAAATAATGCAGCCACCATATCTAAGGACAGGTAAACTGCAATACAGTACATTTTTGTTTCTGGGTTTAGATATGCTTTAAAATAACTCTGCTTAAAAAAAAATCTAAAACAAAGAAAACTCTTAATACTTACCTCTCTGGTGGGTGGCAAGTCCTCACTTCACTCTCCTGAAGGACTGCAGGCTTTCAGAAGAATAAAGAATTTTAAGCATCTTAAGCCAGCCATAGATGGTTCGAATCTCGGCAGAGATTAGAACCATCTATGGGCAGGCTGATTGTATGAATAGGGTACAAATATTTACATGCAATTATTGCCATTGGCTATAGCAGCTAGCAATGATCATTGTGTTCTCCTGGCAGGGACGGCTTCCCGTCCCCCCCACCCTGCCGGGAGAACATATTAGCTCAGCGGGAGGGAATCGGGCAATTCGCATTGCCTGTGGCCTGCTTTCCACATCTATCCACATCCCTGCATCACTTGCCATGCTCTATGGTTCTGTCAGCCTTACATCACTGTAGGACACAATAGTTCATTAAGGCAGATGGAGGAACCACAGCTGCGGATCAGGCACCCAATGTCCAGAAACATGTTTGACACTGCAGATTCTGCCAGTGGCTGTAGTTCTTCAGGGGAGTGAAGAAAGGATTACTTACTTCCTGATTGGTGAATATTGGGAGTCATCTTTCAGGATTGCTTTTATAGAATTATCCTTTTAAGCTACAGAGTTTCTTTATATCTGGTTTTGGCAAATTCATACTTTAAAAGGTAGAAAATGCAGGCAAAAATGCCTTTTGTAAGGAGCTTTCAAATAAATGTAAACCAAACAGTACCATATGGAAGAATGTATGCTAAGAAGTGGATTTATTTCCCTACAGCCCCCAACCAGACTCAAACGTTCAGGGCCAGTTCACACCACAAAAACGCACCCCCCGATGCATTCCAGATATGTTTTTGCTTACAGTTCACACCACACTCCATTTTGGTGCAGTTTTGAAGCAGTTTGCTATGTTCCAGTACAGTTCTGTGTAGAAAAAAATGCATGTTCTACTTTTTTTCTGCACTGAAAACTGAGTGGAACTGACTGCACTGAACTAGGGCCATTGGAATACATGAAAAACACAGGGCATGCATTCTTGATGCAGAAAAAAAAACGCACTGGACCGCATCTAATGTGAACTAGCCCTCAGGGAAGATCTGATGCTGATTGGGGAGAAGAGTTAGAAGAGAATTAAATCTAGTCCTTATAAAGAACATGTTTATACATAGGGTCCTATGAGATCTTCCATAGATGTACATAGGGTACAGTACAACTGTAGCTTTTAAACTTTCCTACTGAATTTTAAAACACTTTTTAGCATAAAACTTTATAACTTTTCTTACCTTGCCATCAGAAAAAGAAAAACAAAAAACAAAAACCCCAATAATGAAATGTAACTACTGATACTGAGGAGTGTTATAATACAATAATTTAGTATCTATCAATATTGCATGACTTGGTCTCTAAATTATATTGGTCAAATATTCTACATTTCCAAGACTTCCCATGATTCTGCAGTGGGTATAGAACTACAAGTTCCAGCCTGACAAGATATGTCATGCTCTAGCAGCAAGGAATCATGGGTAGCTGGACCTGAACCCTGCATTTTTCCTTTCCAAATTCTCAAATGTACCGTCTGCTTTATATACAGTTAGTGATGGGAGAGGAAATCAGAACATATTTTAAATGTTCCTATCACAGCGAAGGTCATCTGTACCCAGAAAAGCAAAAAATACAACCGGCTAAAATCTAAAATGAAGTCCCACATATAAAACACAGACATTTTCTTAGAAAATGGCAATCCCAATTAAAAATCGGTGATGGCAAAGCGGCAATGTCGGGTCCGGGTTTGGCGGTGTACCATCGTAAGGGGCCCTGCGGACGAGGCGTTGAGGAATGGAAGGAGGACGCGGCTTGTGCAAGTCTTCCTATGGTTCGTCAAACAGCTGCAAGTCCAGCCGGACGACAATCTCGCCTGTTGGGACCTCGTGCAGCAGTAGACACTTCGTAACTGGACCCTTCGAGCCTTGGTCTTTCTTAATGTCCGATACTCGTATTTCTGTCCGTCCCAGGAAATCTAAGAGAAGGGTGTTAGATGGCCATGGTCACTTTATTCTAGTCTTCACAATATTGTAAAAATAAATATATACGGTCTAGGAATCTCTACAATATTTAGAGAAGACGTTCTCAACCTTTTCAACACAGAGGAACCCTTGAAATAACTTTCCGGTCTCAGGGAACCCCTACTAAATATTACTAAAAAAATATATCTACAACTCATGATATATTAGTGTGATAGTCAGTGGGAAGAATGCTCCTTACACTTCTGGTCATGGGAAAGAATTCCCTCCTTACAGATAGCTACAAAGACCAATGGTGTCAGTGGGAACTTATCGGAGAGGCAGAAATTGCTCATTGGTCAAAGAACACCTAGCAACGTCAGGAAGAGCCCTGGTTGATAAACCCTGATTTAGAGTGTTCATATTTTGATATAAATTCTTCTGGTAGTGACCACATCAAGAAAAGTGATACAGTGTAACAATTTACCATTGTAGTAACTCATTTATTGGCATCTACTCTATATATGATCTTAGTAAATCCTCATGGATATAAGATCTTAGGGGCAGAGGGGAATAAATCCACTTTGTGTACTCTTACTATGCCCATTCAAATCTTACACTTCGATTCTTTTTCCTCATCTGTGACCCCCTCCACCCACTGGGGCAAGTATAAAAAAAAGAACCCTGTTTAAGCTCTAAATTGGATTGGTGGAAGATTACACATGGCTGAGAACTCTTCTTCCATGTGGAATGGCTGCCTAGGTATCAAGCACCGAATCTTGGGAGGAAGGAAGGAGAGTCACATGCTCTTGGAAGTACCAAGTAATTCTCTTCAATGTGGCGGGTTAACGGAGGCAGCAAACAGAAGGTAAGCATAAGTGGTAGTGGGGATGGGGGACTATTAAATGCACCTGTTACCAGGGGCGGACTGACAACTCATGGGGCCCCCGGGCAATAGGGGATCATGGGGCCCGTGTCCTTGCCCAAGCTCAAAAAAGCCTATGAAAAAGGTACCAGGGGCATCTCATGGGGCCCCCTACTGACCCTGGGCCCTCGGGCAGTGTCCGAGTTTCCAAATGGTCAGTCCGCCCCTGCCTGTTACTTTTCTATGACTTTAAATTATGACTGTGACTTTTATACTGTGACTTTAAATTACGGTCACTTTAAATTACGTTTATATCTTATACAACTTTATACATTGAGACTGCTAAATGTAATCTATTTCAATTATGGGTGACCTTACTTCTATTCCTTGATGGCGGTCCGGTAGGGATGCAGTGTTTTAGGGAGCAATGTGGGTCGGATATACTATAAGCAGGCTATAACATATCTAGATTGGTATATTTTTTACCTCAATGTTGCCTTGCACAGGCTAATGAAGTATCTGTTATTAGAAATGTTTGCATACCACTATTACACAACACCGGTACTACTGTTGAATGACTGTGTCTGAATGTCAAAGTCTGACTATGTTAGAGTATAGCTGCCACACAAGGTCCTCTAAAGTGAAGTGAAGATGAAGCCAATGATCAGAAAGTGCTCAGTCCACCCTGAACAGGACCTGAAGTGCCCCCACCCCACCCAAACAACTTTGATGGCTCTATGAACCCTACAACAGCTTGTGCTCAGTTAGCCATTTACAGTGTGATGCATCTCAGTAGAAATATATTCTCATTTTTACACAATACTGTGTCAGCAAAGTACTGACCGTCCGGAGAAAACTGATCCCTTTCAAAGACGGTGATACAGAGAACATCCTGCTCCAGATCCTTAATGAAGAACTGGCAGTTGGAATTCCACTTGGGGTTCAGGGTGTCCTGGATGGTCTTGGTGATGTGGCACTGGGAGCCCATTGTAATCTCACAGTATGGATTGCTCTTACCTGGACAGAATAAAACATATCGGTATAAACATAAGATTGCCTACTGTATACAAGGGTATTTTTTATGTTCTCACAGGCTTTACCCGCCCCACACTGAAAAATCAGATTTTGGTAGTGGCCCAAGAGTATATGTCAAGGTAAAGTTTGAAAAAAAGATCTACATCTTTGTAGTACATGCACATTTATCCATGTTTTATCCCTTTTAAGGTCCTGCAAGTACAGAAAAATACCAGTTTATCTGGCACAAATGTACTTGGCTCCTAATTCCGGTTTTGGGAACACAGTATTATTTGTGAACCGAGTGGTATCAGCCAGGGGCGGACTGACAACTCATGGGGCCCCCGGGCAATAGGGGATTATGGGGCCCCTGTGTCCTTGCCCAAACTCAAAAAAGCCTATGAAAAAGGTACCAGGGACCAACTCATGGGGCCCCCTACTGACCCCGGGCCCTCGGGCACTGCCCGAGTTTACAAATGGTCAGTACGCCCCTGGTATCAGCCCTGTCCAGTTGTCTAATTTGCTCAAACCATCCAACTATTCTACTCTTGACAACGTAAAGATTAATTGTTCAGAAGTCACAAGATAACAACTGGGAACGCTAATTAGATGCCTGGAAGTTAGCACAGGACAGCTCTGGAATTTCTGACAAGATCAGCAGGTATTGTTTATCCACTTCATATGGAACTCGTATAACAAAAAGCTTTCAATTGCATTTTTACCAAAGCAAAAGACAGCAAATAAGAGCGGTGTATTATTATGATTACATCAATTTAAAGCAGCTGACGTGTTTATATCTCTCACTGACACTAGACTCCCCCCATTCCTAGGATTGCACACCCGCTGTGCTTATTATGACGAGGATCCACCTTCTGCTGAATTTTTGCTTTCTTCTACATTGTGCAGAATGAAATGGGAGGGATTGAAATTCTAAAAACCCCAGATGAGCATGAAGGAAGAAAGGGAGAACTCAGAACTGTGGCAGAGAGGCTGCTGCCCCCAAGTGATGAAATAAGTCAAGGTGTGTCTTCAAACCTCTGGGCTCCACCTGTCCATGAAAAACTTTTATATGAACTCAGACTTTTTTTTTATTTAACTGGAGCTCAAACTGAACTGTGTAGTCAAGATGAAGTCTTACGAATGCTTTGTACAGGGACAAATTGTTTGTCTCAGGAGTAAATACCCCTTTTTATACAAGAAAATATTTTGCATTGCAATCTGTTATTAATGGTCTATCAGAACACCAGATCCTTTCACTCACCCAGCTGTATACCCCCAGACTGTAGAATGCATGAATGTTTTTAGGCCTCAATCACACAGGGCGATAATATCTGTGCCCCATGCAGGATCGTGTTTATCCATCATGGGGTGATATGAACTCGGCCTCAGAAGTCGGTACATAAACTCAATTGTATAAATTAATTTATAAATCAATTTATAGTGCCGCGCTCCTATTTGCAAAATCCTTAACTATAAATAATCTCACACTTATAAATACAGTAAAAGTGCTTAAGTATGATACATAAATAATATTATATCAAATAAATATCTGTGACTTATAAATAAATAAAAATAAATTAGATAATATTATAAATTAATCAAAATCATAATCTGTGGTGATACATATCACGTGTGATCAATTAATCAATATTGTGCAAATTCATAAGTGGATGTACATAAATTAATAAAGTGCATAAATAAAGTCTTTATAAATATGTGCAAATGTGCAGGTGAATTCCTTTTTCCTCCCTCCAGGTTCCGTGTGATCTCAATATGCGCTCACCTTAATATTTGCCCAAATATATTTAGGCAAATAGACTTTTAATCCTTCCAGGATTGATGGAATAGTGCTCATAAGCAAGATGTTCCAGGGATAATATAGATCTATTGGAATCCTCCTGTGCTCTCCTCTTTCTCCATATGCAGCTGCTCATGCATGAGTATTAACAAGCTCTATGAGTATCTCCCATTTCCCCTCCTGGGGACACCTCTTCCTCGTATGCTCCTTTCACCAGTATGGGGAATATATATCAAATAAAACAAAGAAGAAAGACCATGGTGCCTTATCCTTGTATGAAAAAGTGATTTATTGCTGCCAGGTGCGGTGATACACAGCAGTATATGGCACTATTGTGGTACAGGTCAGCAGTGGATACAAAATCAGCAGTAGATATATATTACTCTGCCTTTGCCTCTCTGTCTGCCTCTGCTTCTGCTGGAATCGCCGAACCTCTCCGATGCAACGTCGTGACGTCAGAGCCCCTCCCCTGCGCGTATCGTCACAGGGTCACGTGACTTCATCAGGGGGAAAATGATTGGACATCACGACTGGCCTATGTAAATATATATGCCTCGGCCGCCATTTTATTGAAGACCACATGGGCGCGGCCATTTTCTAAGTGATATGGAGTTACTATAATTAGCCCCAGTGTTTTCCCATGTAAATATACACTTTCTATCTGTCAGACGTTGCTAATCGGATCAGCTGTATTCCATCTCCTATATAACAACATAGATATCCTTATGCAGTACCATACACCTATATCATATATATTACTAAATACCTTACTTGGCTAACTTTATTGTAAATTTAATCGATCTTTATTAACCTATTTGATCTTTATGACAAAAATAAATAAATGAAAAATAAAAATAAAAAAATAAAAATAAATAAAAATAAATATAAAAATAAAATAAAAATATAAAATTAAAATAAAAATAAAATTAAAAATAAATATACATATAAAATAAATCAATTAAAACCATTTAAAAACCCCCTACATATGATCTTCTATCAGACCTAATATTTTAATGTTTATTATGATTAAAATCTCTAAGAATCCTTATCAGATCCTTATATTACCATTATCATATTTAAAATATTACTTGATTTTAATTTGAATATTTCCTATATTTGTAAATTTATTTACATAAATTCATATATTTTTGTAAAAACTATATCTAAAATTTTACTAAAGATATTTATAGAGAGGTGAATAATTTTGGGCCTCAGAATTAATTACATGTCATCTCCACCTATATCCTTATTTATTACTAATGAAACATGTAAGGTCAAACTCCTTATTTAACCCATTAGGACCTAGACAACCCATCTCATAGATCCATTTCGATTCCTTCTTACTAATTTCCCTTATTAGGTTGTCACCCCTCCAGTGGTGTACATGTTTTTCTATACCCCAGAATTCTAGTTTACTTGCATCTTTATTATGGTATTTCTTGAAGTGCTGTGATAAATGATGATACTTATATCCCCTATTGATGTTATATACGTGTTCTTTTATACGTTCTCTTAGCATCCTTTTAGTACGACCAATATATATCAGGTTGCATGGGCATTTCAGAGCATAGATGACCCCTCTAGTGTCACAAGATATAAATTGCTGAATTTCATATTCCTTTCCACTAGTGGGGTTCTGAAATGCATATCTCCTTCTGGGATTATGTGCCAGTCTACTGCAACTATAACATCTACCACAAGCGTAGAACCCCTTTCCCTGAAAAAAACTTAATAGCTGATTTTTGATAGGTGGTTCTATTATACTTTTCACCACATTATCTCTAATGGTGGGAGCTTTCTTATATATAAACCGTGGTATTTCTGGAATGTTATTTTTCAAATGTTCATCTAATTTTAGAATCTTCCAGTGTTTCTTTATTATATTTTGCACCGATTTATACTGTGTGTTATATTGTAATACTACTAGTAGTTCCTCCTTTTCAGTATTCTCTGTTTATCTGCTACCAGCTTATTGCGATCCATAAATCCTACTTTTTCCCTTTCCGCTTGTATTATTTCTTTTTTGTAGCCTTTATTTATAAATCTTTCCGATAACTTTCCACTTTGTTCTACATAGTCCTTCATTTTTGTACAATTCCTTTTCAACCTAATGAATTGGCCTCTAGGGATATTCATTAACCACGCTTTGTGATGGCAGCTATCTATAGGGATATATGCATTTCTGTCTACTGATTTGAAATAATTTCTTGTGCATAATTGTATTCCCTCTTTGAAAATTTGAATATCTAGAAAATTAATAAATGTATCATGTATATAACTAAGTTTTATATTCGCTTCATTCCTGTTTAGACCATCATAAAATTCAATAAGTTCTTCTTTTTCACCATTCCATACCACCAATAGATCATCAATGTACCTCTTGTATATTAATATTTCTGTTCTAATATTCTGAAATACAAATTCATCTTCCCATTACGCCATATATAGATTAGCAATGCTAGGGGCGAATTTAGCGCCCATAGCAACTCCTCTTCTTTGGGAATAGTATGTGTTACCATACCAAAAATAATTGTGGGTAAGACAAAATTTTAAACATTTTATGATGAATTTTTTATGTCTATTAGAGATATTTCCATATTTATTAAGTGCCCATTTAGCTGCTTCTATGGCTCCCTGATGATCTATATTGGTGTATAATGCTGCTACATCTGCTGAACTCAAAAGCGTGTTATTATCTATATGTATATCCTTCATTACCTGTATTATATGTTTTGTATCCCATAGAAATGCTCTAGTTTTAGTTACTAATGGCTGCAGATAGTAATCCACATATTCACCCAGTCTTGCTGTAAGTGAATCTATCCCATTAATAATGGGTCTACCTGGTGGATTGGTACTGTTTTTATGGATTTTGGGAACTGAATACATGATGGGTAGTCTACACACTGATGGTACTAAATATTCATGTTCTTTCTCATTAATCACTCCCTTCTTTTTCCCATATGATACCAGCTTTATTAGTTCTTTCTTATATTCCTTGATGGGGTTATTTACTAATACTTCATATGTATCTTTATCATTTAGCATTTCAGTCATAATAGATTCATAATATATTTTAGATTGTATCACTATTCCTCCTCCCTTATCTGCTGGACGTACTACAATGTCATTCCTCTTTTTCAGTATATCCAAACCTCTCTAATTTATTGGTCATTTTTGTTTTTTTGATCCGGAGAGATTCCAGATCCTGCAATACCATTTGTTTAAACGTATCTATATATTTATTGTCTCCAATCTGGGGATTAAAAACATTTGTTCTTTAACTGACTAAATGTAGTATATTCCTTTGCTCCAGTATTATGTGTGATGGGATTACTTCCATAGTACTTTTTCAGATTGAGCTTCCTAATCAGTTTGTGTACACTCACATAAGTATCAAATTTATTTAACCCTTTTTGCGGAGCAGACTTAAGACCCTTGCTTAACGCATATGTTTCCTCCTCTGTAAGGGGTAATCCACTTATATTAAAAATGTCTTCACCCTTTAGTTCCTTCTTCTTTTCTTGTTGTGGAAATATCTCTAATAGACATAAAAAATTCATCATAAAATGTTTAAAATTTTGTCTTACCCACAATTATTTTTGGTATGGTAACACATACTATTCCCAAAGAAGAGGCGTTGCTATGGGCGCTAAATTCGCCCCTAGCATTGCTAATCTATATATGGCGAAATGGGAAGATGAATTTGTATTTCAGAATATTAGAACAGAAATATTAATATACAAGAGGTACATTGATGATCTATTGGTGGTATGGAATGGTGAAAAAGAAGATCTTATTGAATTTTATGATGGTCTAAACAGGAATGAAGCGAATATAAAACTTAGTTATGATATACATGATACATTTATTAATTTTCTAGGTATTCAAATTTTCAAAGAGGGAATACAATTATGCACAAGAAATTATTTCAAATCAGTAGACAGAAATGCATATATCCCTATAGATAGCTGCCATCACAAAGCGTGGTTAATGAATATCCCTAGAGGCCAATTCATTAGGTTGAAAAGGAATTGTACTAAAATGAAGGACTATGTAGAACAAAGTGGAAAGTTATCGGAAAGATTTATAAATAAAGGCTACAAAAAAGAAATAATACAAGCTGAAAGGGAAAAAGTAGGATTTATGGATCGCAATAAGCTGGTAGCAGATAAACAGAAAGAGAATACTGAAAAGGAGGAACTACTAGTAGTATTACAATATAACACACAGTATAAATCGGTGCAAAATATAATAAAGAAACACTGGAAGATTCTAAAATTAGATAAACATTTGAAAAATAACGTTCCAGAAATACCACGGTTTATATATAAGAAAGCTCCCACCATTAGAGATAATGTGGTGAAAAGTATAATAGAACCACCTATCAAAAATCAGCTATTAAGTTTTTTTCAGGGAAAGGGGTTCTACGCATAATAAAGATGCAAGTAAACTAGAATTCTGGGGTATAGAAAAACATGTACACCACTGGAGGGGTGACAACCTAATAAGGGAAATTAGTAAGAAGGAATCGAAATGGATCTATGAGATGGGTTGTCTAGCTCCTAATGGGTTAAATAAGGAGTTTGACCTTACCTGTTTCATTAGTAATAAATAAGGATATAGGTGGAGATGACATGTAATTAATTCTGAGGCCCAAAATTATTCACCTCTCTATAAATATCTTTAGTAAAATTTTAGATATAGTTTTTACAAAAATATATTAATTTATTTAAATAATTTTACAAATATGGGAAATATTCGAATTAAAAATCAAGTAATATTTTAAATATGATAATGGTAATATAAGGATCTGATAAGGATTCTTAGAGATTTTAATCATAATAAACATTAAAATATTAGGTCTGATAGAAGATCATATGTAGGGGTTTTTTAAATGGTTTTAATTGATTTATTTTATATGTATATTTATTTTTAATTTTATTTTTATTTTATATTTATTTTTATTTTATTTTATTTTTATATTTATTTTTATTTTTATTTTTTATTTATTTTTTATTTTTATTTTTCATTTATTTATTTTTGTCATAAAGATCAAATAGGTTAATAAAGATCAATTAAATTTACAATAAAGTTAGCCAAGTAAGGTATTTAGTAATATATATGATATAGGTGTATGGTACTGCATAAGGATATCTATGTTGTTATATAGGAGATGGAATACAGCTGATCCGATTAGCAACGTCTGACAGATAGAAAGTGTATATTTACATGGGAAAACACTGGGGCTAATTATAGTAACTCCATATCACTTAGAAAATGGCCGCGCCCATGTGGTCTTCAATAAAATGGCGGCCGAGGCATATATATTTACATAGGCCAGTCGTGATGTCCAATCATTTTCCCCCTGATGAAGTCACGTGACCCTGTGACAGGTTCGGCGATTCCAGCAGAAGCAGAGGCAGACAGAGAGGCAAAGGCAGAGTAATATATATCTACTGCTGATTTTGTATCCACTGCTGACCTGTACCACAATAGTGCCATATACTGCTGTGTATCACCGCACCTGGCAGCAATAAATCACTTTTTCATACAAGGATAAGGCACCATGGTCTTTCTTCTTTGTTTTATTTGATATATATTCCCCATACTGGTGAAAGGAGCATACGAGGAAGAGGTGTCCCCAGGAGGGGAAATGGGAGATACTCATAGAGCTTGTTAATACTCATGCATGAGCAGCTGCATATGGAGAAAGAGGAGAGCACAGGAGGATTCCAATAGATCTATATTATCCCTGGAACATCTTGCTTATGAGCACTATTCCATCAATCCTGGAAGGATTAAAAGTCTATTTGCCTAAATATATTTGGGCAAATATTAAGGTGAGCGCATATTGAGATCACACGGCACCTGGAGGGAGGAAAAAGGAATTCACCTGCACATTTGCACATATTTATAAAAGACTTTATTTATGCACTTTATTCATTTATGTACATCCACTTATGAATTTGCACAATATTGATTAATTGATCACACGTGATATGTATCACCACAGATTATGATTTTGATTAATTTATAATATTATCTCATTTATTTTTATTTATTTATAAGTCACAGATATTTATTTGATATAATATTATTTATGTATCATACTTAAGCACTTTTAGTGTATTTATAAGTGTGAGATTATTTATAGTTAAGGATTTTGCAAATAGGAGCGCGGCACTATAAATTGATTTATAAATTAATTTATACAATTGAACAATAGCAACACAATTAAGTGGGTTTGTGTAAGTGCCAGCGAACCTTAGTACACCATATTTAGTAGACAAGAATTAATAGCTTACTGAATACCTCATTCATAATAGCTCACAAGTAGTCACTCTTTACGGTACATAAACTCGGCCTCAGAAGTCGGTACGTGAACTCGGCCTCAGAAGTCGGTACGTGAACTCGGCCTCAGAAGTCGGTACGTGAACTCGGCCTCAGAAGTCGGTACGTGAACTCGGCCTCAGAACTCGGTACGTGAACTCGGCCTCAGAACTCGGTACGTGAACTCGGCCTCAGAACTCGGTACGTGAACTCGGCCTCAGAACTCGGTACGTGAACTCGGCCTCAGAACTCGGTACGTGAACTCGGCCTCAGAAGTCGGTACGTGAACTCGGCCTCAGAAGTCGGTACGTGAACTCGGCCTCAGAAGTCGGTACGTGAACTCGGCCTCAGAAGTCGGTACGTGAACTCGGCCTCAGAAGTCGGTACGTGAACTCGGCCTCAGAAGTCGGTACGTGAACTCGGCCTCAGAAGTCGGTACGTGAACTCGGCCTCAGAAGTCGGTACGTGAGCTCGGCCTCAGAAGTCGGTACGTGAGCTCGGCCTCAGAAGTCGGTACGTGAGCTCGGCCTCAGAAGTCGGTACGTGAGCTCGGCCTCAGAAGTCGGTACGTGAGCTCGGCCTCAGAAGTCGGTACGTGAGCTCGGCCTCAGAAGTCGGTACGTGAGCTCGGCCTCAGAAGTCGGTACGTGAGCTCGGCCTCAGAAGTCGGTACGTGAGCTCGGCCTCAGAAGTCGGTACGTGAGCTCGGCCTCAGAAGTCGGTACGTGAGCTCGGCCTCAGAAGTCGGTACGTGAGCTCGGCCTCAGAAGTCGGTACGTGAGCTCGGCCTCAGAAGTCGGTACGTGAGCTCGGCCTCAGAAGTCGGTACGTGAGCTCGGCCTCAGAAGTCGGTACGTGAGCTCGGCCTCAGAAGTCGGTACGTGAGCTCGGCCTCAGAAGTCGGTACGTGAGCTCGGCCTCAGAAGTCGGTACGTGAGCTCGGCCTCAGAAGTCGGTACGTGAGCTCGGCCTCAGAAGTCGGTACGTGAGCTCGGCCTCAGAAGTCGGTACGTGAGCTCGGCCTCAGAAGTCGGTACGTGAGCTCGGCCTCAGAAGTCGGTACGTGAGCTCGGCCTCAGAAGTCGGTACGTGAGCTCGGCCTCAGAAGTCGGTACGTGAGCTCAGCCTCAGAACTCGGTACGTGAGCTCAGCCTCAGAACTCGGTACGTGAGCTCAGCCTCAGAACTCGGTACGTGAGCTCAGCCTCAGAACTCGGTACGTGAGCTCAGCCTCAGAACTCGGTACGTGAGCTCAGCCTCAGAACTCGGTACGTGAGCTCAGCCTCAGAACTCGGTACGCGAGCTCAGCCTCAGAACTCGGTACGTGAGCTCAGCCTCAGAACTCGGTACGTGAGCTCAGCCTCAGAACTCGGTACGTGAGCTCAGCCTCAGAACTCTGTACGTGAGCTCAGCCTCAGAACTCAGTACGTGAGCTCAGCCTCAGAACTCAGTACGTGAGCTCAGCCTCAGAACTCAGTACGTGAGCTCAGCTTCAAAACTCAGTACGTGAGCTCAGCCTCAGAACTCGGTACGTGAGCTCAGCCTCAGAACTCGGTACGTGAGCTCAGCCTCAGAACTCGGTACGTGAGCTCAGCCTCAGAACTCTGTACGTGAGCTCAGCCTCAGAACTCAGTACGTGAGCTCAGCCTCAGAACTCAGTACGTGAGCTCAGCCTCAGAACTCAGTACGTGAGCTCAGCTTCAAAACTCAGTACGTGAGCTCAGCCTCAGAACTCAGTACGTGAGCTCAGCCTCAGAACTCAGTACGTGAGCTCAGCCTCAGAACTCAGTACGTGAGCTCAGCCTCAGAACTCAGTATGTGAATGCAGCCCTTTTTTTTTTTTTATTTAACTGGATCTCAAACTGAACTGCGTATTCAAGATGAGGTCTTACGAATGCTTTGTACAGGGACAAAAATTGTGTGTCTCTGGAGTAAATACCCCTTTTTATACTAGAAAATATTTTGCTTGTTTTTGCATTGCAATCTGTTATTAATGGTCTACGTGAACACCAGATCCTTTGACTCACCCAGCTGTATACCCCCAGACTGTAGAATGCATGAATGTTTTTAGGCCTCATTCACACTCATTGAGTGATTTGATTCAAGCTTTATTATGTTTGACTATAACGGCAATCCTAGTGTCTAGCATTTCTGGAGAAGCTTCAAATTGTGCCTAAGATTGATTGGGTGTAAATGGAATCTTAGGGCCTGTGTTGACAGACTTTGGACTAGTGTCAATGGCATCAGTTTGAGACCATTCAAAATTCACTGACAGCCCTCAATCCCCTCATGTTTTGCATTGCATTGTATTGTTATTATTCTGTCCCCCATTGTAATGTACAGCGCTGAACGAACTATTGGCGCTTTATAAATACTGTATAATAATAATTTGACCTGCATTTGATCTTCTGACTCGCATTTGGCTTGCTTTGAGTGGGTTTTGCTTTCCTATAGACTTGCATGGCTATGCAAACCCACTTGAAGTGAACAAAGGCCAGTTGATCAAAGTCCTTATGATGGCTGCTACGCGGAGGGTGTGCACCGGAGCACACACAGCTGGGAGGAGGATGTGCAAGGTACAGTTTTGGATCCAAAAACAGTGGTTCTAAAGTCAAATTATTTTTTTTTTCACCTTAATGCATTCCCTGCACCGAGGCAAAAAACATCCTACTAACTTTCCCCCTGCCCCCATCTCCAAACACTTACCACTTACCCCTCTGCTGATCCAGCACTGTGCCATCTGCACCTGTTCCTTCTTCCTAGTCTGACAGACAGGGGACTCTGGGAGCAGTGGGAGCCACAGGCTCCTGCTGTTATCAAATCCTAAGAAAAAGGAGCAGGGGGTGTGTGGCCTCCCCACGCTGTGTGTGTGTCTATGGACGCACACAATCCAGGCTCAGGAGCGTGCCTGAACAGGTGCCTCCTCAATATGAGGCTTGCTGAGAGGGCACTTGCAGGAAAGGAGGAGTGGACCGCGACATTGGGAGACTCCAGGAGAGGAGGTAAGGGACTATAACTTCCACCACTGCACAGAGCAGGCAAATAGATCATATTTTTTCATTAAATAAAATGATGTTATTACAATCACTCTAACGGCTCTAAACCCTCTTATCAAAGCCAGAATGAATCAAGCCATTTCCTCACAACCCTTCACAGTGACAAGTACTCACCATGTGACCTGCATGGCTTTAATTCAATACCTTCTACAATGTTCACCATCAGCCGCCCAATCCCTGTGGCTCTCTGAGAACGCACTAGAAAGAAAAGGGACAAACATCATGATACAAAACCTGGGGCAGCTTACAATGTCTTTAAAGTGAACTGTCACTGTTATGTATAACCTAATGATACCTTTAACTGCAAACACAGGAAGGTGGAGGTATATACTGTATCTTTGGCTATCAACATGAGGGCTCCAGTGCTGCCCTGAGATTCACAGAATTGGATCAGATTATTCTGACACAAGAATTTTTTTTTACAATTATTTCCAGCGCTGCTAAACAAAAAAAAAAACCCAACACATCGAGCCAATTTTTAGAAGCTGACAGCTAGGGAACCCCAGAGTATGTTTAGCCCTGTAAATGGGCCAGTTATTCATTGCCAACACATTCTGTGCTGCCTGTCGTCACACCATAAATGTGGTTTATACATATTTTTATTGTCATAGGTCTCCTTTAATGCTCCAGGTAGATATATTAATGAGAGCAACTCTGTAATTATTCATAAATAATTTAATGTGTTTTATTATTAAAGCAAGCAGTGAAGGTACCAGTATTTTCATTCTGCAGTTTACTGTACCCTCTGTACAGCAGAGCTCAGAGAGGGGGAGAGAAAAGCAGCACAGGGATCTGAACGGGGGGAACATGCAGATAGGAAGAGAGAGCAGAGTGACAGAGAGATGAGCTTATCAGTCTGCTGCTTTAACTCTTACTATCCAATCATAGCATGGGGGTGGGGTGAAGATCTTGAACAATCAGGTCTTCTTCCCTGCCAGGCCAGGCTGAACTGCATGGAAGGGCTGTAGAATTTTCAAGACTGGATGGACAGAAATATAAATACTTTGGAAAATAAAAAAAGCTTCTGTAATTGTATTAAATCTATAACACACCATCAGCACTTTCTGCACCATTTTATAAAATAGGCTACGTGGAGGGATCAGGGTGTATCTATGTGAAGCTATAAAACTAAAACCCACATTTATAGTTTACATCACTTATGAATTCCTTCAAAACCTGTGAAATTATTTTATATCTAAATTGGAATATCTATCTGAAATCGGTGTTTATAGATATTGCCACACACCAGCTAAAAATTGACATTAAAGTAATCAGACATGACTGGCTTAAGCAAGATTCTGAAAACTCAATCTTAAATCAGTATAACTTTGGAGGATGCGATTTACTGTATATTTCCCAAATATTTAGCTATATTTACTGACTCGGAGTCCACTTGCATATCAGGAGGTTAGAGGTCAGCTGAAGCCAGACAGTTGCTGCCCTGTGAAACGCCTGTTCTAACACACCGCCAATTAGGAGCCAGAAAACAGCATGTGAGGTCAGGTAGTTCACAGGGAAGCAATGCACACATATCAGGTGACTTGTGTTTCCTCTGTAGAGTCAGATGGTTACAAACAGAAAGCAAAGTAAATAAAAGTAGAGCAAATTTAAATCATTCATAAGGAAATCAGCACAATAATGAGAGTTTAAGCCTGAATATATATATATCCTTGCATAAGCTGAACCCCAGTCACTGATTTAATTTATCTTGTAGTGAAAATGCCAGCTTTATAAGATGACAGATGGGAGAGACAATTACTTTGGAGGGGCGATGTTCACTATTTATTTATTTCAGGTACTTATATAGCGCAGTCAATTTACACAGCGCTTTACATACATGTACAGTAGGGCAAAAAAGTATTTAGTCAGCCACCAATTGTGCAAGTTCTCCCACTTAAAAAGATGAGAGAGGCCTGTAATTGGCATCATAGGTAGACCTCAACTATGAGAGACAAAATGAGAAAACAAATCCAGACAATCACATTGGCTGATTTGGAAAGAATTTATTTGCAAATTATGGTGGAAAATAAGTATTTGGTCACCTACAAACAAGCAAGATTTCTGGCTCTCACAGACCTGTACCTTCTTGTTTAAGAGGCTCCTCTGTCCTGCACTCATTACCCGTATCAATGGCACCTGTTTGAACTTGTTATCAGTATAAAAGACACCTGTCCACAACCTCAAACAGTCACACTCCATACTCCACTATGGTGAAGACCAAAGAGCTGTCGAAGGACACCAGAAACAAAATTGTAGACCTGCACCAGGCTGGGAAGACTGAATCTGCAATAGGCAAGCAGCTTGGTGTGAACAAATCAACTGTAAGAGCAATAATTAGAAAATGGAAGACATACAAGACCACTGATAATTTCCCTTGATCTGGGGCTCCACGCAAGATCTCACCCCGTGGGGTCAAAATGATCACAAGAACGGTGAGCAAAAATCCCAGGACAACACGGGGGGACCTAGTGAATGACCTGCAGAGAGCTGGGACCAACATAACAAAGGCTACCATCAGTAACACACTACGCCGCCAGGGACTCAGATCCTGCATGCCAGACGTGTCCCCCTGCTAAAGCCAGTACATGCCCGGGCCCATCTGAAGTTTGCTAGAGAGCAGATCTCAACCCCATAGAAAACCTTTGGAGGGAGTTGAAAGTCCATGTTGCCCAGCGACAGCCCCAAAACATCACTGCTCTAGAGGAGATCTGCATGGAGGATGGGCCAACATACCAGCAACAGTGTGTGCCAACCTTGTGAAGACTTACAGGAAACGTTTGACCTCTGTCATTGCCAACAAAGGATATATAACAAAGTATTGAGATGAACTTTTGATATTGACCAAATACTTATTTTCCACCATAATTTGCAAATACATTCTTTCCAAATCAGCCAATGTGATTGTCTGGATTTTTTTTCTCATTTTGTCTCTCATAGTTGAGGTCTACCTATGATGCCAATTACAGGCCTCTCTCATCTTTTTAAGTGGGAGAACGTGCACAATTGGTGGCTGAATAAATACTTTTTTGCCCCACTGTATTGTACATTCACATCAGTCCCTAACCCTCAAGGAGTGTACAATCTAAGGTCCCTAACTCACATTCATACATACACATACTAGGGCCAATTTAGACAGGAGCCAATTAACCTACCAGCATGTCTTTGGAGTGTGGTAGGAAACCGGAGTACCCAGAGGAAACATGCAGTCACAGGGAGAACATGCAAACTCCAGGCAGGTGGTGCCGGGGTTGGGATTCGAACCAGCGACCCTAGTACTGCCAGGCGGAAGTGCTAACCATTTAGCCACTGTGCTGCCCTACTACCAGATCAAAGAGCAAAAGCAAGGTAGAGCAATGGTATAGCACAGTGGTTGCCAAATTTATGAGCTAAAATGCGGCCCCCTGACATCACCAAAGTGTCTAATAGAGTAAATGAGGGTCAGAGAACGTGGACACGCTACATTTTTGGCTGAGGATATGCTGAAGAGGACAATATGAAACTGGGAACATGTTACATGAGGCTATAGAGATCAATGCTATTACCCCAAGCAATGTTCCCACTACAGACTGCTGAGGTCCAAGGGCCACACGTCATATAGCAAAGAGCAGTAAGTTGGGCACCAGGGGTATAGCACATTATAAACAGTGTTGCTACCCTCCTATATTCTGCAGTCACATAGCACAGCAGTAGGAGCCATGAGAACGTATGCATGCTTTACTGGTCTTTTATCGAGTACCCTTACAGTTCCTATATACGTATGTGTTTCAGCCCCGTCTTTAGCGGTAGGCCAGTGTTGTACTTCTTTCAGATGATTGTAATGATTGAGCTTGTTACCTAGATAAGCCTTCTCCCTCTTCTTTTTCTCGGTCTCAATGTACAACTCTGAGGCAGCTTTGATTTTCTGCACCCACGCTGTCCTGCAAAGAAAACACACAAACGTCATTCTTACTGAGACACGGGCAATCTATACATGGCATCTAATATTTATTATATATTACTTATTTACTATAAGGATATATTAGCTATAAATTGAAAGGAAATTCAGTCTTAAGTAGACCAATCATTGTCTAGCTTGTTGATTTTACTAAACTGTATCGAAAGCACAAATCGTTTTGTAGATAAATATCCAAGTACCACCCAACACGTACACTCCGCTCCTCACAAGACCTCCTTCTCTCTAGTTCCCTGGTCTCCTCCTCCCATGCCCGCCTCCAGGATTTCTCCCGGGTGTCACCCATCTTCTGGAACTCCCTACCCCAACCCATCAGACTATCACCTACTATCCTCTCCTTTAGGCGCAGCCTGAAAACCCACCTCTTCAGGGAAGCCTACCCCACCCCCTGCTAATTCCCGACCTCCTCCACTCTTCCTACCACTCCATCCCCCACAGCTATCTCCTTCTGTGCCACCATCCCCTCCCTCCTAGATTGTAAGCTCCAAGGAGCAGGGCCCTCGAACCCCTCGTGTATCACATTGTATTGTTATTGTACTGTCGCATGTTCTGTCTCCCTTTGTAACGTACAGCGCTGAGCGAACTGTTGGCACTTTATAAATACTGTATAATATTAATAATAATAAATAAAAAAAAAAAAAAAAAGAATAAGTTGAAATCCCTGTCAGGTTTTTATTTTGCCTTCTGGGGAGATTTGTGATTTTTTTTGTCCTGATGACCACAGCCACCAAGACAGATAGTGATGGGAAATTCAAAATTTCCATAAAAACAAAAAAAATAACCTATTTAAATGTACAATATTTCATTTAAATCCATTCATAATATTTACATTTTGGAAGAATAACAAGAATAAGATTTTTGTATTCATCATAAAATCCTTTCCTTGGAATCTATTGAGAGGCACAGAGATCTGGTTTATTTACTAAGGCGGGAGAGTACAAAATCAGGCTCACTTCTGTACAGAAGCCAATCATCTTCCAGGTTTTATTGACAAAGCTTGAACAAGTTGAGGTAAGAAGTCAGTAGGTTTCTATGCAGAAATGGGTCTGATTTTGCACTCTTCAGCTTTACTAAATAAACCCCAGAAAGTCTTTAGCCTTTGGGTTATACTGCTGCCTACAGGAGAACAGTGGCAAAAGAAAAAACTGTGGCAAAACAGTACCGGAAGTCAGCAAGCAGTAGATCGCAATCCACCAGTAGATCGTGGTCAGGGCACATCAGTGTGAAAGTAGCATAGGGCTGCTTTCACACTGATATGCTGCGGTATACTCACAGTGTGCCTGAAGCTTTCCTGTGCTCTGTCATAGACTATTATTGTATCTTGCAGGTCTGGTGCACTTTTTGAAAGTGTACCAAAACTCCTGAATGCAGTTTTGGTTTGCTTTCAGAAAGTGCACCAGACCTGCAGGATATAAAAAAAAAGTCTATGGCAAAGTGTAGGTAACACAGGAAGGTCACAGATGGACTGCGCTGCACCCACGGTGCAGGTAAAGCACACATCAGTGTGAAAGCAGCCCTATGGGGGGGCTCAGAATAGTAAGGATTTATTTACATTTGCAGTTCGGGGGGTGGTATAATAACATAGTTAAGGCGTGTTTTTACCAATCCCCACCCCAACCACACCTCCTTTACCTGCAGTGGCTAGGGGTGCACATGTCACAGCCACAGCAGGAGTTATACGCCCTGTCATGGTTGATCGGTGTAGAGCCTGCCAAGCATAACCCATTCAAGTGAATCAGGCCGTTCTGCAAGTGCCGTGCAACCTTGTGCAGTAAAAAGGAGTTAAAGCAGGCAGCATTGTGTTGCTTTCTCACCACCTGCTTTAACTTCTTGGACCCCGCAGAAGCATGCAGTTATGGGGCGCTTGCAGAGTGGCTCCATTCACTTGAATGGATCAATGTTCAGATTTGCCAGCACGCCGCAGATCATTAATATCGTCTGAAATGCTATTTTTATTGAAGAATGATCATATCACAAAGATATGCTAGGGCACATGTCCACCTTTGGATGTTGCGTCAGCGGCTAAAGGGGGTAGGGAATGGGGGTGGTATAAACGGCAAATCAAGCACAGGGTTTTCCCACCCCCTAACGATACATGTGAACGATCCTAAGGGTGCTGCTGCTGAATGCACCTAAGGGCTCATTCACAAGTGCAGAAGGCACTGCTGCTCCTCTGAAAAGCGAGTGTGTTACACGATATGTTGCCTCCTTACCACCTGATTTAAACTCATGATTGCCTTGCAATTGCAACACGGTAGTTTGTCAATTAGAGGTTTAAATCAGGTGTGAGGAGGTGACAGTGTGCCTGGAGATCTTTGACTTCTCCCATGTTGTTCAGGTAGATCGCCACCTCTTTAAGGTGGATGGGAGTACATCCGAAAGTCACACTCGGCCTTGCCCCCTCCCTTCCTACAATATTAGTTCAATGTTATTATGGACAGCCTCACAGACTAATGGATGTTGTTGGATGGGATGAGGTCAGGAGCAATTATTATTATTACATCGAGTTTATATAGTGCCAAAGGGTTTGCTCAGCGCTGTACAATAGAGGGGGACAATACAAGAAACAGAACAGCAACAACAACAGTACACGAGGGGTTAGAGGGCCCTACTCTTTCGAGCTTACAATCTAGGAGGGAGGGGGTAGTAGCACAGGTGGAAGTGGCTGTGGGGGATGGAGTGGTAGGAGGAATGAAGGATTATTCACTTTTTTTCACAATTATTCACTTATCAGAACTACCTGAGCTTCAGGGTTTCCCAAGACCTCTACAAGGCACGTGACCATACATGCAGACACCTATATACAAAGTTTAGGAACTGTAAAGTGCAGAAACATCCTCACCTCTCATTGATACTCTCAGCCCGCAGCGTGTACACCCGATCAATGTGAGAGATGTGGAATATGGGCTCATCCCCTGATGGATCTGTGGGCAGTTTAACCAGAACTTCATTCAGGAATATTGGCTGCAGAGAGAAGGCATATTGATAATAAATCCTGCATGTTTGATAGACTTGTCAGATAGCTGAACGATGCTGGACACTGAATGATACATATACAACATCCCTTGGGAAAAACGCCCAGGCAATACTACAAAATAAAATCCTGAAGGAAACTAACATCAACATAAACTGCTGAAATATATAATAGCAGCAACTAAACAAATCATTTCTAAATAATGGAGAACAACTACTATTCAGTTTGCAGACTTAAAACATTTCTTTGATGATGATGAATGGAAAACGTACAGCAAAACTACCCGATACATACTTGAAATGTTTAAAATATGGGAACATTGGGGTTGGATTACTACAAGCAAATAGACTGTGCACTTTGCAAGCACAATTGCACTAATTTTCCCCAGACCTTAGTGAATTTGGTAAAGCTCTGCTGATTTCCATCATCCAATCACATGTATAAGCAAAAATGTTTTTTTTTTTTTTTTTAAAAACCCATTTGTACTCACCTAGATGAATGCAGCATCGATCTGATGCTGCATCTGTCCATCGCCCACTTTAAGACTGAGAACCAATTAATCAAACACCGCTGATTGCTCAGTTCTCATCCTTCAGTGAGTAGAGAGCCTGTGATGGTCAGTCTCCAGTTCTCTGCTCTGCCCCTCCAGTGCTACCTGGAGTGCTGGGCTATGGAGGGGGTGGGATGGCTCAGCTGAGAGGCTGAGCCTGCTGGTCCAGGCATTTGGTTGGATCTCGACTGTAAAGTCGGGATCTTTCCAGAGACTGGCTCTGCTGAGTAACCCTAGCCCACTGGTGGCTGAGATCGGGTGACAGGAGTGCAGAACAAACAGCACTCCTGTGATCCCCACGAAAATTATAGCCAAAATAGTTTTGACTATACTTTTCCTTTCATTTCCTTTTCACTTGATTGAATATTCTTTACAAACCTAAGTGTTACCACCTTGACATTTACTAAGAAACATGGGTGCAACTGTACTTGCAAGGTGCACAGTCTGTTTGCCTTTAGTAAATCCACCCCATTGAGTCATATAATAATTCTTGCTCTATGATGGCACAGATGAGGTTCATGGCTTTTTGTGAGCAGTACGGCCCCATCCACACCTGGCCGATCAGTTGTGATGTGCGTAAAAACAAGCATTTTGTAAGGAGTTAAGGCAGTCCAATCATTTGAATGGACAGCCAAATGCACCACACCAGATCCAAAGTTGTAGCTACTGCATTTCTGGTACCACAGTGTACCGCAACACACAGTAGTGTCTTGCCATGCATCTTGGTGTGCTGCTAAGTCCCCAGTTATGGACATCCCCATTTATTCTTTCATTTCTCCTACTTTCTTCTATGTTTATGTTCTTTTCCTTGAGATTATTGTATAATGGGTATCAGCATTGAAAGACAGATAGCACAAAATCTAACAAACATGGAGGAGGATAGGACTTCTATAATTTGTGTATTTATTCATCTATCCAGTATTTGCATGTAATGAATAAACAAACAGACAGTACTAGAGACTATTATGTCACAATGCTATATATTGTTTATTGACCTTATATTGCTTGTTACTATTATGACTATTTTTCAATTAAATTAAAATTCTCATTAAAACCTTTTGAACAAGAAATACTTGCACATCCATTTTTTCTTTTTATTTCTTCAGTGAAAAAAAACAAAACTTTTTTGCACTACATAACATAAGATTTAAGGCAAACACTTTGCAAAAAGCAAGGATACAGATCAACCATCACACCCACATGCAGACCTGCTTTCAACAGTTTAAATGCTTTAAAGTGACTTTCCTAATGGAGCAAACTACTTAAACTGCAGCTGCCACGTATCATCGTCTGAACTGCATCCTAGGCTCTACTATCACAAACAGTTTTAGCTTCACTAAATAAAATGTAAAATGCAGCGCTATAATATAAAGAAATAAATACATAAACACAAACAAATAAAGTGACAATAGTGACCAGTACGGAAGTGAAGCACATATAATTAGGCGCTAGCGTGAACAATATTTCATAAAGTGTCTCGCCAAGCAATAGCGAGAATGGTGATTATGAATGTATACAAATATATATTTAAAGTGACAATGGTGAATAGTCCAGCATAGATATACTACAAGGAAAATTATGAAAAAACAACCAAAAAAGTCCAAATATGCTCCGTAAAAAATCTGTGCAAGTGACTCCGTGCTAGGGTATTGCTGTATGAATGCACTCACCAGAAGCGCATATAAAATGTGCATAATATTGTATCCAACTCCTCCATGGTAGGTGTGATTATAATATGGAAACAGGAAAGGAACTCCACTGGCCTCTTACAGCATACAGGGAAGACACCAAACACCACCCCTGGCCTCTCACAGCATTACAGGGATGGCTCAAATGGTCCCTCTCCACCATAGATCAAACCAGCCACTTACTTATTGGTCACTATTGTCACTTTATTTGTTTATGTATTTATTTCTTTTTATTATAGCGCTGCATTTTACATTATATTTACATTTGAGGATATAGGGGTTCATCCTTTCATGCTAGCTGCTTTATATTCTACCGTGCACTCGCTTGTTTCTTTCTTGTATGAGAGCTTTAGCTTCACTGCTCTTTACCCAGTAGGCAGCCCTGTAGGAGGAATAAAGCTGCTTCAAATGGAGAACCCCATCATGAAAGAATCAATCTAAAAAGCACCTGTCAGAAACAGGCATTTGTCAGAATTGAATCTGTGATCCCAAGGTGATATACGGTACACCATGGCCTCTCAGGGATAGGTGTTTGCGCTGTTATGTAGCTGTATTCTCTCCCTGCCAAAGCAGTAGTGTCAGCCCAGTCTGTCTTCTGCTCAACTCAATGATAGCTGACAACCTGTCCAGGATGTTGAAGGATTATAAAACTTAAACAATGACTCCAGCGCTATGTCCTGTAATCCGGAGGATGACCTTGTATTCTGACACTCCGCCTAACACCACTGACTGAGAGGAAGAAAATTCACCTATTTAGCCTGTTTCACACAGGCTGCAGCTTGTATAAAAGAGGTATAAACAACAAGCTTTGACAAAGGATTTTCAGCAAGCTTTGTTGAAGATTTTAAAGTAACAGTCAGCTCCAGTTTGTAAATGTTGAACACAAATCCTAATGGGAGTGCTGATTGCCACTTTGACCACTTGCCTACAGGGCACTTTCACCTCCTTCCTGCCCAGGCCAATTTTAAGTTTTCAGCGCTGTTGCACTTCGAATGACAATTGTGAAGCCACGCAACGCTGCTCCCAAATGAAATTTTTATCATTTTTTTGAGACAGATAGAAGTTTCTTTTGGTGACATTTAATCACCACTGAGGGTTGTATTTGCTGCTAAACAAAAAAAAAAGACTGAACATTTTGAAAAAGAAAAAACATTTTTTCCTCAATTTCTGTTAGAAAATTTAGCAAATACATAATTTTTCTTCTTCATTGTTATGCACTGATAGACTGAACTGATGAGGCTGCACTGATGAGCGGCAATGATGGGCACTGGTAATCAGTGTAAATGTGCCTGTCAGAATTGCCGGTTGTCAGTTCTCCTTTCCTCATACTGTAACAGCGACTGCCAATAACTGTCAAGTCTGTTTGCAATATGACCAGCTGTGATTGGCCACAGCTGATCACATGGTAAAGGGCTGCTGTGATTGATCCTTTACCTCGATCTGTGATCAGCTGTGTCCAAAAGGACACAGCAATCACAGAGTGCAACCAATGCCTGCCTCGGGGTGGGCAGGGGAGTGGGGTTCTAGGAGGACATCAATAGATGCCCTCCCAGAACTAGCTGACCGTGCTGTACCTATCATTCTGCTATACTGCAGCCAGCAACTGGTTAAACAAGCTGCTAGGCAGCTTCAGCACTTCTTGAAAACCTACTGAAGCCTGCTAGTAAAGTGGCAATAAGCATTATCATTAGGATCTGAGTTCAACATTTACAAACTGGAGCTGAATGGTACTTTTAAAAACTTAAACAAAATTTGCTGAAATCTCTGCAAAACCATTGTCCAAGCTTGCTGTTCACACTGCTCTCATAAAGCTGAAGCCCATGTGAAAGAGACCTTAAAAACCTCAACGTAAACCAAGAGAAAAGCCTACACTGTTATAACAATGATGGTCGATTTCTGGGCAAGGCAAAAACAGAATCACATCAACCCCCTGCTCCCTTCCATTTCAGTTTCCCTGGGACAGACACTCTAAATGCTTCTTACTTAGCCACCTATACTGCAGACCTATATTCTGCAGCATTTTACAAAGTCATTCACATCTTCTCATAATTCAGTGGTGAAACCAACAATTCGTTCCTAACGGTAATACACACACAACATATACCCCTACACAAAATTAGGTATTCACTCACTGTCTTGTACATCTTGTACTGGAGATTGGATTTAGGGCTGAAGACTTTGTCAGTGCCAGAGGATCCAAGTGGTTTGATGATTTGGGTTAGCAGCAGGAAGTCATTGAAAAGAAAACCATATAATTCCTTGTTGCTCTTTGCTTTGTATAGTTTTCCACTGTGCAGAAACTTCCGTGGACCCAAACAGTTCGTCACAGAATTAAAAACTAATTGCTAAAGGTGAAAAACACAGAACAGATTCTAGAAGTTAGAAGGTGAAGGAGAAGGATAATTTTGGCATAGTTTAGGCACCACACAATCCTCTATCTGTATTAAATCACATGGAAGACATAACAGACCTATACTATAGTCCTGTTAAAGAATACAGTGCATGTAGCCAGCGCAAAGAACATTTAGCCACTGGAAGAAAAGGTCTGCACAGTAGGGTAAGATCCACCATCACAGGAGAGGCTAAGACCACACAGTGGACGAGAGCAGCAAAGTAGAAGACTGGGATCCAAATATCATGTTGTAAATACCAGCAAAGCTGGCCGAGGACAGGATCTCCTTTCTTTCTATTGACAGGACAACAAAAACAGAAAGGGCGAAAACGCCTAGTGCATTATCTTAGGGCACTTTGTTGGTAAAGCAAACAGAATAATACTTTCTTTAGAATTATACTTTTTTCATTATACATTTGTCTACTAGCCCATTCCAACTTTTGGCCATAGCTCTGAAGAAAGGGGCCAGTTTTCCCCGAAATGCATCAGCAGGCTCGGTCATCCATCCACCAACTGGAATGGGATAGCGGACGAATGTACTTTGTGCCTGTGTGTTTACGTGCCTTCATCCTACTGGGCGTGAACATAATTCTATTTGCTTTACCAATAAAGTTCCCTAAGATAATGCACTAGGCATTTGCACCCTTTCTGTTTTTGTTGTTTTAGAATTGGATTTCCCGGATTTGAGGAGGGCTACATTGCCTACCCTTCCACTTTGGGTTGTCTGACTTTGGTCTACTCTGCGGTGTAAGATGGGGACCTTCACCATTTTTGAGAGCTAAAGTGTCAAGTCTTCTGTTCTCCTTTTAGGAATAAAATAATGCCTGCAAATTACATCATACCCCAGGCAGAAATTTAAGTACCTGAATTAAATTCCCACATACACATCCTACACTTATCTTATAGCTGCAATCAACATCCATATACACAGTTGAACTCTCCTCTCTAAATTCACGGTGATAGTATACAGCCCTCTGATGAGCGTCTACAGGAAACATGGCTGCCAAGGTTCTACTTCTTTTGCCATCTCTTTCACCTCCTGTAAACCATGTTGAGCAGTCGGCTGACAAGCACAGTGCAAGGAAAAATATATTTAATGACCTTAGTATATCTGTTTATTATAAATATGAATATATTAGGATTGTGGTCGCTAAAGTGAAAAGATTAATCGCAGTGGCTACATTTGAAAAGCAATATAAACATTAATGGCCAACTCCACCTTTTGCGCCATGTTACACGTCCAACTCTCTTCTCCTGACCATGTATGTTTAGCAACAAAACTTGTTGGGTGGGGTATGGTATGTAACATCATCATGCACACCGGTAGGTCGTCGGTGGTGTTTTCACCATACATGTTGGTCTCTACATATCTAATGTGAGTAGCATTTTTCTCATCAGTGTAATGGTGTTTGAATACTACACTATGGGATTTGTCTTTTTGTTCCATGTGAGTTGTGCTCCATATGAGTTGTGATCTTGGCTACCGAGGCACAAGAGTACCTGAGGAGAGAAGAGCTGCATGATAGCCAGGCACTTTGGGTCTCTTGAGATCACACATTTCCAGTAAGGAGTTTGAGTGCTTGTGGACACATCGAAGTGGACACCTGTGCACACTGTGTTTTTGAGCAGGTCACCAATTTCACAAGAATAAGTCTTGCTCAAGAACATTTCACATGTTCAATTTGGGACTTGCTCTGTTAGTTTGCACTGATTTTATTATTATTTTCACTATATATTGTCATATACTATTGCTATATTTGGGGGGGGGGGGTTGCAATACAATTTTCACTAATCATATTGTGTTTTATAAAGTTGTTTTTATTTTAATTTAAAAGGATAGTGCACCTATTTTAATTTATGTTACACCCGTGACATGGCAGGCAGCCTACCACAGGGACACAAACTTTTAGGCTGGTCAAATGGAAATGAAACATCACCCGAAACCTGTTGGTTTCATATATCTGAATTTATAATCTGTCCTTACGACTATTGTATACAACATTTTTATGCTATGGAAAAAAACAGGAATATGAATATATATATATATATATATATATATATACACACACACACATATATATATATATATATATATATATACACAGTTGTGTTCAAAATAATAGCAGTGTGTTGTAAAAAGTGAATAAAGCTCAAAATCCTTCTAATAACTTTTATTTCCATACACACAAATGCATTGGGAACACTACACATTCTATTCCAAATCAAAACATGAAGAAAAATATATCAAATTTGTGTTGTTCCTCTAAATAAATTGAAGAAAAGTGAATATTAAACTGTTCAAAAAAATAGCAGTGTTTGTATTCTTCTTTACAAACTCAAACATTCACTATATAAACTGAAAAATGTTTGAAGATTTTGCTTTCCTTTGAATCACTTAATGAATATTTCGTTGTATAAGCACTGTTTCTGAGAACTGCTGTACATCTGTGTTGCATGGAGTCAACCAACTTCTGGCACCTGTGAACAGGTATTCCAGCCCAGGATGATTGGACTACATTCCACAGTTCTTCTCTATTTCTTGGTTTTGCCTCAGAAACTGCATTTTTGATGTCACTCCACAAGTTTTCTATTGGATTAAGATCTGGGGATTAGGCTGGCCACTCCATAACGTCAATCTTGTTGGTCTGGAACCAAGATGTTGCACGTTTACTGGTGTGTTTGGGGTTGTTGTCTTGTTGGAACACCCATTTCAAAGGCATTTCCTCTTCAGCATAAGGCAGCATGACCTCTTCAAGTATTCTGATGTATTCAAACTGATCCATGATCCCTGGTATGCGATAAATAGGCCCAACACCGTAGTATGAGAAACATCCCCATATCATGATGCTTGCGCAACCATGCTTCACTGTCCTTGCCATTTTGGCTATTCTTCTATCATTCGAATGGTAGTTTTTCGCTTTCTTCCACATCTTTCAGGTTTTGGTTGCCATTTTAAAGCATTTGCTATCAATTTTAGCTGAGCAGCCTATCATTTTCTGCACTTCTTTATATGTTTTCCCCTCTCCAATCAACTTTTTAATCAAGGTACGCTGTTCTTCTGAACAATGTCTGGAACGACCCATTTTCCTCAGAATTTCAGAGAGAAATGCACTGTAACCAGCATGTACAACATTTGCTGCCTTCCTTCCTTAAATAAGGGCAATAATTGCCACCTGTTTTTCAAAGAATGAATGACCTCACTAATAGAACTCCACACTGCTATTATTTTGAACATGCCCCTTTCAATTAGTGATTCAATTACACAGAATCAGCAGCATGCATGTCATGACTGTTGGGTCTGTTGGATTTCTATTACTCTACTACATCTGCTAGTAAATTATTTGCCATGTAGAAATATAATTTCTACCAAAAACAGTGATTGATCAGGTTAGTGATGTCTGTGCCATTATTTTGAACACAACTGTGTATATATATATATATACACACATATACACACACACATATACATATATACACACACAAGCGCCTGCCAACTTTCCCTCTGCCCCCAAGATAATGAGCTACTAGGTTGGGTTTACAAGATAGAGCAATACCCCACAGGGGACATTCTCAACTGACAAGTCTATTCAAAGATCTGTTAGAATGCTAGAAGTTTATCTTTCTTTTTTTAATTTAAATTTTTATTTATTTTCCATATATAATACATATTTCATCATTATTCTCATACAAATTTGCATATCTTTAATAACATTTCTAACTATCTTTATTCCCATTTACCAACCCCCCTCTATCTAATTTCCCCCCCGCCCTAATTAAAAACCTCCCTCCCCCCATGTAAACCCACCCACTCTGCATAGTTCTATTACCTCTCTTCCATACGAGAATATAGAGTGTGTAAATCCTTTCATCTTTCTCACATAATTACTTCATATATTTCACCATAAATTCTTCCCATTTTCTCCACCTCTTAGAGAACAACCCCATCCTGTCTTCCTGCATATAACACAGTCTCTCCATCTTACAAATTTTATTAATTCTTTCCACCCAGTCCTCTATCTTCGGCACCTCTGGTCTATGCCAAAACTTAGGTATCAACCCCTTCGCCGCATTTAGGTAGCACCATATACCCGAATCCTTGTATTTATTTACTGATAACTCTGTACTATGTAGTAGACATACTGCTGGGTCCAGTCCTATCTTTATCCCGGAGATATTCTCAATTAGTTGGACAATTATCTCCCAGAAACCTTGGATCTTTGGGCACTCCCACCATATATGATATAATGTGCCTATTTTTCTCGCAACCCCTCCAGCACTCTTGTGAATTTTCCCCACATATCTTATACTCTACCTTCGGTGTAATGTGCCTTCTCGCTAGAAGTTTATCTTGAGCGCTTAGCTTAACTCATTTAGGATTTCTTGTCTAATGGAAATTATGACGCTTTCTAAAGCTAAAAAAACAGATATGACCAAGGTATAACAATTTTACCTACTCTCCTTGCAATGGGTCACCTACTGCAAATATGGAAAATGCATTGTTTTCATAGTTTAGAACTAAAAGCTATTATCTACTTTGGCCACACACAGCAAGAGAAATGCATTGCATGTGTGGAGAGAACCATACATATAAACAGTAGTTGGAAGGGGTCTACTTTCAGATTTTTTAAAGCACCCCTCCACCTGTCTGGTGAGGAGTGTGAGCTGAGTAGCACCCTCTAGAGACGTACCTCAGACAAGCCTTCACATTGCACGTGTGCCTGGATCCACTCCAGTCGGTCAGAGTTCTCCTTTTCCCGGACACCCTCATTGACTTGAGAGCACAGCTCCTCTGCCTTCTCCAGTGCTTGTTTCAGATGACTATGATCTGGGTGATTTTCAGGTGTATTTTCTAAAATCTGGAGAATGTAACAGATTCATATGTCATTCAATTGTTGTGCATCAGTATAGACAATAATTCCATCAAGTCCACATTTCTTATTATTATATCTGAATACACTTAATGCAGACCTAGACTTCAAAAACATTATCCTTCTGGCATTGTCAGACAAGTTAGTTGTGGGTGGTATAGTACTTCCATATGTTGCCCTTCCATATGCTCCTTGCTGCAAAGGCCAATTATAGCTTGGGGTGGTTGCCATTTGTTTGTACTGTTGGTAAATTGGTGTGGGGACGCACTAGACACCTTCACTGCCATTTTATTATTGCGGAGTGTCCAGTGCGCCCCTATAACATTGAGGAGTGGGCTCGCTCTAGGCATACCTGCCTTTAATCTATCCATTATTATATATGTGCTCCAACTTTGGAGGCTCTCAAAACGTATAGAGGTAGGACACTGAAGTGCTGTGACGTCGCCTCTGCAGTTTACGCATATATTTGAAAATGTGTGCTAACTAAACCGCTGGTTTTAAAGTGAATTGTTAGACAGGATAATTCAGTTTGTTGCAGGCTGGCAGGTAAGTGAGCTGGGAAATGTTTTCATTGTTGTCTCACATGTGTAACCCTTCCATGTGCTCCTTGCTGCAAAGGCCAGTTATAATATGCAGTGGTTGCCATTTGCTTGTAGTGTTGGTACAGTACTTCCGGTAGGCATTCTGCACAGCTTTTTTTGCCAAGGCCAACTTTTTTTTTTAATATAAAGAATAAATCTTTACTCTTTACCAAAATTAAAAACAGACAGTTAAAGAACAGAGTCATGGTAAATCCAGATAACATTCCTGGTTCAATAGACAGAAGTAACCAAGACACAGTAGATAGATACAAACCAATAGGAAAAAGAGAGCATCTTGGAAGAGGTTGGAAACAAAAGTAGCCCATGTATAATAATTCTGTCAGGTACCTAATGAGGGTGTACAGGTTAGAGCATATGGTCCTATGTTTAGCATTGTGCTGACATCCTCTCCTGGATCTTGGAGTGTGAAAAATATCAAAAACATAGCCGTGCAGTCTAATTTTCAGGCCAATTTTTTCAATCCATTTTATGGCACTGTGAGGCAACCTTCATTAGTGGAGCTGCTAGATATAAGCTATTCAAGCTCCTAGAACTGTCCACCAATAACACCCTTATCAGAAAACAACACAATATCAAAGTCTGGATGGGCTTGAGTGAGATTAGAAGGAAAAAGCGTACCTAGGCACTCATTGACACTTTGTGGAAATGCTCAGCTGCTACTAATCAGGAATTATATATGCTTAGGTTACCTTTTTATAAATAAATAGGACTAAATTCACTTTAAAGCACGCAAATGACAGTCAGGCTTCAGATTTGAAATATAGATCTGCTTAAAAAAGTACTGTTCAGTCTTCATGGAAAATAAAGAGGCACTTGCCCGTTAATAACCTTGCTGCATCACTGCCTTACTCAAGCACCACTCCATCAGCTGCCAATTCTTCTTACACTTCTGGAAATGATGTCATTCTGGAGTCCTGCTCAGCCTCAAACTGCACTGTAGACCACAGAAGCACCACCCACCATGCAATTGTGACATGGCATTGGTTATGTGATCAGAGAAGCCTTTTCTTTTAATACTAGAAGTTTTTTTTTTTATAAATTAACATTTTTGTTGGAATGAAGGATTAATCTTCTCCAACTAAAATTTTGGTGATAAAGTGTTTCTATTCTTGATTGTGTTCTCTCTCTCTCTCTCATTATATATATATATACACATACATACATACATATATATATATATATATATATATATATATATATATATATATATAATCATGCTCTCATGGATCCATACAGCTAGGGAATCTGGTTTGGTCTTGTCAGCAGGTTTAGATTTAGGGGAGTGCAATCATGAAAATGATGTTACTTATAAATGCAGCCCTCCAACATGCATAGGAAAAAAATCAAACCTCAAACAGAACAGAAAATGAAAGCATCTCTCATCAACAGTGACAACCTCTTCTCAATACTAAAAAGCAAAATTATTGCTGGAGTTGGATTTTGAATCAGAAGATCTTACATTATGAAACTTGTTACTTACATTTTTAATGATTAGAGGGTATCTAGTTACTCTTTGCATAGGTTTAAGAATGAAGCTGGACAGAGGCATTCCTTTACATCGAGGATCCATGGCTAACCTCTGTAGAGAGAAGAAAATATGTGAAAATGTGTGAATACATCAACTTTTGTTACAATATGCTGAAATAAAGATAGGCGCTTGCTAGAGTCCGAATAATACAAATTTCTGCAGAGTAGAAAACCAAAAAATTAGAAATAAAATAAAAGTAAAAGTCCACCACACAATGATGAGCTCTTCACCACTTGTGTCCACAAGGAATGCATACTCACCAGAGGGTTTTGACCCCTTTTCACAGCTCAAACAGCATATGATCTCCCAAAGGTGCTTTACGTCAAGGAGTGCATTCCATGTGCTTCTTCAAATGATCAGCTTAATATGGCACACTCAGTAATGAAGTGATGCTTTTAATGGATGTTCCCTGCTTCGTTACGGTGTATGCCATATTAAGCTGATCGTTTGAAGAAGCACATGGAATCCATTCCTTGACCTAAAGCACCCTTAGGAGATCATACTCTGTTTGACCAACCCGTAAAAAGGGGTCAACACCCCTATGGTGAGTGCGCATTTCTTTTGGACACAAGTGGTGAAGAGATGGGGAGATTGGGTTGATCCCACATCCACTGAAGGGCTTGCATCATTGTGTGATGTTGGGTTATACATTCTGGTGGGCTTTTACTTCTCATTTTTTTTGTTTTCTACTCTGCACAAATTTGTATTTATGTAATTTTGATGTATTATTAGGAATCTGGCAAGTGCCTATCTATATGTCAGCATATTGTATCACTAGTGTTTTACACTTAAAGGGGCAGCTGCATATTTTGGAATCTGCATGTATTTTGTTTTCACTGGTATATATGGTTTTTTGTGTTGGATAGGCGCCACTGTATTGGTAACATAACTTGTATCAGCTTTTGTGCAAAAGTCAAGAATACCACCCATGCATATCTTTTTAAAACATATCAAATTTTATTTTCTGTTAATAAAGCTGTCATTTTTTACATATTTGTCATTGAGTCTATATACACTAAAAAAAATAGATATATCAGATAAATGTGGTAAGCGCAAGAAATTCCATATTCTATAACTCATGAATGCAATGGGCCCATTCTCTTACTAAACCTTTCTTTACATTACATAGGGATAAAGCCTTTTCTTGCCTGTATTAGACATAGGACGTGTAAAACCGCCAAAGACATTATAGCTGGTGGTTCAATATGCAGGCATGACCCAGGCCCTGGATTTGACCAGGAAGACACATATTTAAAGTTTATCTAAACACAAAATGCCATTTGGAGTAATTCCACAAGAGAAAATTAGTAGTGGTGTACAGTTCTGGTAGATGAACAGGTATTTTCCTGTACTTGAGGGAACTTTAATGTGATACAACATAGGGAAATGTGCATGTATTGCAGAGCTTTACTGTATATGTTTTTTAACATGAACTTTAGGACACCTTCAATGCCAGCTTATCAGAGGGAAAACAAAGATCAAGTTTTTTTTTTTTTTTTAAACATCTCTGACTACTTCTCCTCATTTCAAGACTCAACCAGTTCCGGTGGTCAAATTTTGTTTTTCATTTTGGACAGCACAAGGGTTAAAACCATGACATTTGTTTTATTTTGTTTTTCTGTGTTCCATTGGGGAGATTTCCCTTTACTTCCTGCCCCATAGCCAAAATAAGAAATGAGAATCCCTGGTTGTCACCAGAACTAGTGTCCCCATTGGAAGATTTTTCCTCTATTCCAGTTCTGGTAACAACCCAAAATTTGGGATTCTCTTCTACTTTCACTCTCTTTGATCACCGTAATCAGAACAGATAGAAAGGGTGAATCTTCATAATGGGGGCACTCTATCCAAAACTAAAGGTATACTTTAACTCAGCCTAAAACAGCTCCTATCCGGTCATCTTATGTTTATGGGGGCCTGTACCACCATAAATGGTCAGCAAGGACACACCTGCTTTAGAACACTTATCACACAGGAATTAAATGGTTATTTAGCTTTACTATATAACAAATACATTTTCTAAAATCTAACCTTTGAAAACATAAAATTCAACAATATGCAAAGCCTGTCGCCTTGGGATAAACACCCCGAGACAGTCGTCCTAAAGTTCTTACCTTGACAAACTCCTTGAACTCTGGCACTTCGTCGGTTTTCTGTTGGATGAGTGCAGCACCATTTAGCTGACAGCTACAGAAGCGGATGTATGGCTGCATGTGCGGTAACTGAGCTGTCAAGATGTCACCGATCATCTTCACAGGCATCTTTTCACCAGACATCTTTTTGCGAACTCGCAAAGCCCTTGGTATAAAAATCAAAGTTAAATGAAAAAGAATGACCTCCAAAATATCTGTGCAGCAACACTGTATTGTAAATGTATCTGCACCTACATTTCACTCTTAGCCCATTACAAATCTCACAAACACCTGTTGAGCTTGCTACTGAAGTCCACCTAATGCAGCTTCCTGTGATGGGGTGGCAAGGATGCTGCACAGCGTATGGATTCAGAGCAGCATTGTCACCCTCATGTAGACTATACCTGCTTGCACTACATGGGATGAAAACCTGTTGCAGGAAGTGTAGTTATTAGCATTGTCACAGCTGATTTACAAGCCTTTAGTTTGTCATGCAGCACCTGCCACATCTAGTCCCACCCACTGCTTTCTGGATTGATGGAACTACCTCCACACTTTACTTTTCTTTGAAGATAAACTTAAAATAATCAGTTTATAAAGATCATCAGACTGTTAACAGCTATAAAACACTACTTACTTGAGCAGTTTAATATTGCACATGATCAGCTCCTTCCAGTTGACAAATATCATTGCCACCTCCTTCTCGGTTAAAAGTTCTGATTCCAGCAACGGCTTTTGGAATGTCTGAAATGCAGACCCACCCAATATCAGTGATCAGTATGTGTGTATAACAATTGCTTCCAACCTTAGAACAAGGAAACCTGTCAAGAGAGAGATATGGATGCTCCCATTGTTTATTGCTTTATCAAAAAAGCTAACTGCCTGGCTGTCAGGCTTTCATGCCCTTGACCCAGAGGAAGCATTAAGATAAGGATTTCTGACCTTTCTTTGATATACCTGAACAGCAGAAAGTATTAAAGCCATATTGTAAGAATAAAAGCCTGTTAAATAGTATTTTTAGGAGGATGCTAGCCCCTGTGGTTCTGCCATGGCAGATTTACAATAATGTGTGTAACACACAGATCCTGTGTTCACTTTAAAGCTGAACTATGAGCACATAACATTTATAAATCTACTTTTTGTGCACCAAATACTTTGGTCATTGCACAAGATTTTGCTAATATCTGGGTTTCCAAAGTTATAGTAGGGACCCTGTAGTTTCAACCACTACAGGTTGTGTGCCATAAATTACAGGAGGGGGCAGATACAAGACTAGTCACTCTGTACAAGGATAGAGAGCAGAAGTGACTGGTCTTTATTACAAGAAACTCCTGTACAGAGGCAAAATTCAGGAATTGTTTCATGTTTGATTACTGCACAGATCTGAAAGAAATACACAAGATTCGAGTAAGAAAACACATTGTGGATTTAGACAACATTTGTTCAGCCCAGATTTCACCTTTAAACCTTTCTCACCATCTTCACTTATGAAAAGCAATGGCTATTTGAAAAGCCACATTCTTTTTACAACCATCTCCACCCAAAGCCATTAAAAGTCCAGTCTACCTAGACAAACTGTAGTGATCCACTGCAGCCAAATCAGGATTAGTTGCTATTGCTAGTTACATATATCACTTTAGAGGGATAGTATACTGGTCTTGGGTCTCATATATATTACATACATAGATACACACACACACACACACACACACACACACACACACACATATATATATTAAATGACATTTAAAAGAGAAGCTTTGGACATAGTTCTCTTGTGGGTCACACTTTTGCTCTTCTGTTACTCAGTCAGCCTATAATGGGCTATTGCCTACTCTAATCTGATGTGGCAAAGCCCCTCCAGGCTTTGGAAGCATGTGGCTGAGAGCAGAACCAGCAGCATCAGACTCCTCTCCAGCCTGGCACTCAAGTGCTGGAGGAGCAGAGCGGAAAGCGTTGACAGACAGTCACTGCTCTCTACTGTGGGCAGCCCGAGAACTGATTAATCAGCGGTCATGTGATCGCTCAGATCTTGGTCTTAGAGCTGATGTGGAACTCATGCTGCAGCATAGGGGTGAGTGTGAATGTTTTTTTGTTTTTTTTAAACCTCATACAACTCCTTTAATAAGGGATGCACCTATGACACTGTTCCCACAGCATTATGGTTTTTCCAAAGAGAAGGCACAGCAAAAGCTACTTGCTTTCAGACTCTCTCCCTCTGAAACTCTACAAGGCTCCATCTGAACAAAGCAGTTGGTAAATAAGTAGAATAGATGGCTATTCAAAAGAAAATGGGTCATGCCATGCCCACATCTCTGCTCATTCTTGTGTATTTGATTCTATGGATCAATAAATAAGCCACTTTGGAACATGTCAATGTGCTGTTATCCTTCTCTGAAATAGTGATTGCTAGTGACAAGCTACACAAGCACATGACTGTGGAGGGCAGGTTTAGACTGACCTGGAGCAACACCATAGTTTATTGATATTGTATGGTAGAAGGAATGCGTTACAGAGGGCTCTCTAAACTCCAATATATTCAACAGAGCACTATAGGCAGGTAAACACATAAAAGGGGGTATAGATTCATATGCACTATTTCTTATTTACCTGAATACCTAAACCCAAAAGCAAACATTTATTATATTGCAGCTTACCAATTCTTACATGTGATGGCTAAATTAATTCTTTTTTTGGCTTTCATTCATTCATTTTTATTTGGTGATCTAGTCAGTAGGTCTTGTTTTTCAAAAAAACACGCTATCCAGTAGACTATCAGTTACAGAGATGAGACAAACCATTTAACACTAGTAGGGGTGCTTACAATGGTCAGCTTTTATTTACTTATATAAAACCTTTAAGACAAAAAAAAAAAAAAAATACCACTGTAGCTGTTTTTTTTATTAGCTGGAGTCTGGCTTCACTTTGTTAATGTATTTAAAAATACATTAACTGACAATGATGCTGTCCAGATGTGCCCCTTGTGCTTGTTTATCCAGAGTGGAGGCACTCTGGTTAATGTGCGTTACTGGCCAGATCAGCAGGTGAAAACAACCCTACAAAAGAAAACGGATGCAGCCACAAAATCTAAGAATTGGTAAACTGCAATATATTACATTTATGGATTTGGGTTTATTACCGCTTTACGATGTAAAAACATTATTTTATATTTTCAGTCCTAAATAAAAAATATATACCCTGCACTTTTAGAGTCCCTTTGAGAAATGCTTGGCTCCCCCCTCTTCTTTTCATGTATCATGGAAAAAAAAATGGTTACCATAATATGGTAGTTGTCACAAGGATGATAAAAGCTCACATTTTGTACATGTAAATGTAATGCTTGAGCTTATACAAAGAGCTCCAAGTTCCACTTCTGTTGATATTTTAAGTATGTCACCATAATAGGACAGGTGAGAAGGCATGGTATAAAGGGTATAGGTAATAGCATCCTTTCTCAACGATTTCAACACAGAGGAACCCTTGGAAAAAAACAAAACAAAAAAACCCAAAAAAAAACTTTCCAGTTCCAGGGAGCCCCTGCTAAAAATGACTATATCTACATTTCAGTAGCATAGTTGCCAACATTTGAAACAAATTTTTAGGGCCACTTTTTTTTCTGTGTTGTGAGACTACCTCTGTAGGTGGGGCATTACTTTAATTAGGAGCAGGGCATTCATATATTATGGGTGAGGTAGGAGTAACAATGTGGCGTGTGAAGCGAAAAATTGGCAAGGTTTAAAAAATATGTTAAATATTGGGTGTGGCTAAAAAGGGGGTGTGGTCAAATAGATCTGAGATGACTTAGGCCGATAAACTAAAAATTCATTCGGCTCCGTTGCCGCCACCCATGTCCACGAAAAACGGACGTTTTTCGCGCATTTTCCAGCATGACCGATAAAAATAAATGACTATGTGTGCGCAGGATGGATACGAGAGTATGTGTGTGTGCATGCAGGATGGAAATGACTGTCTGTGTATGCATGCAGGATGGATATGATTGACAGCTATTCCCCACCAGATTATGACCCCAAATGGCTGCTGCGGTTTGATTCCTTCCCCCCCCCCCCCCCATGAGAGATCAGCCATCATGATCTTCCCCAGAGATGGAGATGCAGAGAGCCCAAATTGCAGCATTGAACATACCTCTGCTTGGGTCCACTCCAGCCACACGTTGCAGCTCAAGGCGGGCTGGCATATGATAAATGGGGATTTTCGGGACTCTGCCCGGGACAAAAACATTTTGTGACAGCTGCTAAGAATTCGTGAGCGTCCCGAGCATTTCGGGGCTGTTGGCATTTAGGCATTAGTGTGATGGTCAGTGGGAAGAATGTTCCTTACACTTGAGATAATTGGGAAGAATTACCCCCTTACAGAAAGCTAAAAATGCAATGGTGTCAGTGAGAAATGAGAGGCAGAAATTGCTCATTGCTCAAGGAACCCCTGGCATCCTCTAGAGGAACCCTGGTTCATACTATTTAGCTCACCTCTGTGACCAGCTGAAGATCATTCACATAATTCTCTTCCGTCACAATCAGCTCGTGAATGTAACCTTGGCGTTTTCTCTCTGTGGGACTCAACATGTCCAGTAGGTGGAGATCCGCACACCCTGAAATATAAAGGACACCATAAATCTCTGTACTAGCAGCTCCCCTCATGCCTGCAGTGATAAGGTCTATTTAAAAAAAAAAAAAAAAAAAAAATGGCAGGATAGGGAGAAATGTTAGAGCTTTACTATATGGGCAATTTAGGGATTGTGTTACTGTTTAGAGGGTCGCCAGTATTATTTTGTGATATTAAGTTCGATTTTTCACAGGTGGAACACAACAGACACTATCACAAAATGGCAGAGTTTTTCGAAGGACCATAAGCTCCTCTAGCCTGGAAGGTGGTCATATTTACAGGTAAATGTACCAAAAACCGAAAATCAGTTCACAAAATAGCACAACCCCATAATCTCCAACATACAGGTCCCGTTAAAATGACTATATACAGTGAAGGAAATAAGTATTTGATCCTCTGCTAATTTTGAATGTTTGCCCACTCACAAAGAAATGATCAGTCTAAAAATCGAATGGTAGGTGTATTGTAACACTAAGAGACAGAATAGCAACAAAAAATTCAAAAGAAATGCATGTCTAACAAATTATGCACTGATTTGCATGTTCATGAGGGAAATAAGTATTTGATCCCCTATCATTCAGCAGGATTTCTGGCTACCAGGTGTCTTTCATACAGGTAACAAGCTGAGATTAGAAGTAGTCTCTTAAAGGGAGTGCTGCTATTCTCATTTTGTTACTTGTATAAAAGACACCTGTCCACAGGAGCAATCAAACAATCAGATTCCAAATTTTCCACCATGGCAAAGACCAAAGAGCTGTCCAAGGATGTCAGGGACAAGATTGTAGATGTACACAAGGCTGGACTGGGTTACCAAACTATTGCCAAGCAGCTTGGTGAGAAGGTGACAACAGTTGGTGCAATCATTCGCAAATGGAAGAAACACAAAACAACTGTCAGCCTCCCTAGGTCTGGTGCACCATGCAAGATCTCACCTCGTGGAGTGTCAATGATCATGAGAACAGTGAGGAATCATTCCAGAACTACACGTGAGGATCTTGTCAATGATCTCCAGGCAGCTGGGACCAGTCACCAAGAAAACAATTAGTAACACACTACGCCGACAAGGGTTGAAATCTTGCAGTGCCTGCAAGGTCCCTCTGCTCAAGAAAGCACATGTCCAGGCCCATCTGAAGTTTGCCACTGAACATCTGAATGATGCAGAGGAGGACTGGTTGAAAGTGTTGTGGTCAGATGAAAACAAAATCGAGCTCTTTGGCATCAACTCAACTTGCCGTTTTTGGAGGAGAAGGAATGCTGCCTATGACCCCAAGAACACCATCCCAACTATCAAAACATGGTGGTGGAAACACTCTGCTTTGGGGGTGTTTTTCTGCTAAGGAGATAGAACAACTGCGCCGCATCAAAAGGGACAATAGACGGGGCAATGCACCGTCAAATCTTGGGTGAGAACCTTCTTCCCTCAGCCAGGGCATTGAAAATGGGTCGTAGATGGGTGTTCCAGCATGACAATGACCCAAAACACACGGCCAAGGCAACAAAGGAGTGGCTCAAGAAGCACATTAAGGTCCTGGAGTGGCCTAGCCAGTCTCAAGAACTTAATCCGATTTAAAATCTGTGGAGGGAGCTGAAAGTTCGAGTTGCCAAACATCAGCCACCAAACCTTAATGACTTGGAGAGGATCTACCAAGAGGAGTGGGCCAAAATCCCTCCTGAGATGTGTGCAAACCTGGTGGCCAAATACAGGAAACGTCTGACCTCTGTGATTGCCAACAAGGGATTTGCCACCAAGTACTAAGTCATGTTTTGTGAAGGGGATCAAATACTTATTTCCCTCATGAACATGCAAATCAGTGCATAATTTGTTAGACATGCATTTCTTTTGAATTTTTTGTTGCTATTCTGTCTCTTAGTGTTACAATACACCTACCATTCGATTTTTAGACTGATCATTTCTTTGTGAGTGGGCAAACATCCAAAATCAGCAGGGGATCAAATACTTATTTCCTTCACTGTAGGTAGATAATGGATATTGTGGTGCAAGCTTTCTCCAAATACCTTTACCCTAGCTTCACACCCAAGCGTTTTCCACAGCGTTTTTTCAGAAATGTAGTACAGTCCATTTAACAGGATTTCCTATGGGAGATGTTCGCATCCCTGCATTTTGTTACCTGGGGTGTTTTTTGGACAGTGCCAGGGACTTTGTTGAACACAAAAAGTTGCATTTTAGATTCTATAGACTTCCATGGAAACACTGCAGAAAAGCACGTAGTGCATTTTTGCTACATTTTTGATGTGTTTTGCGTTTTAAATGTGCCTAGCAACAAGAAAAATTACAAAAAATTAACCCCCCCCACAAAATGCATAAAAAAATGTGACAAAAACATCAAAAATTCAGGTGCAAAAACGCAATGCAGAAATGGCTCAAACTCAATCTGCATAGGTGTGAACTTAACTTAAAAAACATTTTTCCCAACTTAGAGCGGTTGTAAACCTCAGACATGAAATATGAACAAAATATATCCCTCTATAGTGTGTACTTGTCTCAATCCAGAGCACTAAGTGTCATTTCTGTCCACTGTCTCACTCCTCTGCTATCAGCAGCATGAGTCACTTCTGATGAGTTTCTCTGGACCCAAGAGGAAAATGGTGCCGGGAGGGCACAAAATGTGATTGACAGCCTCGGTTCTGTTCCTATTTGCTGTGTGAAGGGGGTGTATCCATTCCTTCCAATCAGCTCTAAAAGCTCTTCTCACTGAGTGTAACTTCAGCTCATAGCCCCCTGCTATTCAGAGCTAAGAGATTCTCTGTAACTTCTGCACATTGAAATGATGCAAGGGAAAGACAGGCTGTGGATAGACATGTACAACTTATATAGGATTTGTACAGTCCTGTCTGGTGGTGCACTGCCTTTCCAGTAAAAATGTCCTCTTGGGGCACATGCATGCTATGGTCCCATTCATTCTTATGCTAACCTGTACCCTGCTGGACCACTACAAGCTGTCACAAGTATGGGCTTCCTCTTAAGAATGAAGAGGGTTACAGCACGCATGCGCACTTACAGGAGGACCCAGCAGGGCCACTGCTGCAAAGGCTGTGCAGCGGTGGGCAAAGTCGCAGCATGAAGATCGCTGAATAGGGAAATAAGATATTTATCCAGGTGGGCATTGAACAGTAATTGATCAATGGACAGCTGTACAAAAGGTATAGTAGTTCCCTAAACTGTATCTAGCCAAAACTTTTCCTCTCTCTTATAGTTTTGGGTAGAGTGAGAAAGAGTACCTTTATTTGGTTTTTATTGCTATGTCCCCTAATTGGGTAGATTTAACTGAAATCCGTGTCCCCTGAGACAGAACATGAAGCAGAAATCAAACAAAAGTGAGGGAAGACCTACCTCTGACAGCTGTCACTTGAACATGTGTCCCTACTGGAAGTTTGGATTCCCTCCCCCTTTGTGTTGAAGTGACAATGGTCACCAGAGCAAATAGGTTAGATCAACACAAATAAAAACCTGACGCAGGATCTAATCCAACCTCCTCTCTCCTCACCCCCTTTTCCCCACTTTTTTTGTGAAAATGAAGACTGTCAATAAAAAGCACAAAGATACAACAATGCAGAAGTACAAGAAGACAGAACAAGCTTGGGATGGCAGGAGTCATAACAATTATATCAAGACTGCTAGTAGGTAAACCATTCTATGATGCCCTGTAAGACTGAAGCTGGCAGTTTGCCTCCTGGGATGCATGCTAGCTCTGGAATAGCTCATTAACCGTCATTTACAACAGTGGTGTCAAAACTGCAGCCCTTTGTTTGCCTTTATCTGGCCCTTGGAAGCACTATTCCCCCCTCTGACACCAACGATGGGGCACTATTCCTCCCACTGACACCAACAATGGGCACTATTCCTCCCACTGACGCCAACGATGGGGCACTATTCCTCCCACTGACGCCAACGATGGGGCACTATTCCTCCCACTGACGCCAACGATGGGGCACTATTCCTCCCACTGACGCCAACGATGGGGCACTATTCCTCCCACTGACGCCAACGATGGGGCACTATCCCTCCCACTGACGCCAACGATGGGGCACTATCCCTCCCACTGATGCCAACGATGGGGCACTATCCCGCCGATGCCAACGACGAGGCACTGTTCCTTCCACTGATGCCAACGATGGGGCACTATTCCTCCCACTGATGCCAACGATGGGGCACTATTCCTCCCACTGACGCCAACGATGGGGCACTATCCCTCCGATGCCAACGATGGGGCACTATCCCTCCGATGCCAACGATGGGGCACTATCCCTCCGATGCCAACGATGAGGCACTGTTCCTCCCACTGATGCCAACGATGGGACACTATCCCTCCCACTGATACAACAATGGGGCACTATTCCTCCCAGTGATGCCAACGATGGGGCACTATCCCACCCACTGATACCAACGATGAGGCACTGTTCCTCTCTCTGATACCGATGGGGCACGGTTTCTCCCACTGACACCAATGACGGGGCACTATTCCTCCCACTGACACCAACGATGGGGCGCTATCCCTCCCACTGATACCAACAATGAGGCGCTGTTCCTCCCAGCGATACCAACGATGGGGCACTGTTCCTCTCACCGATACCAACGATGGGGCACTGTTCCTCCCACCGATACCAACGATGGGCCACTGTTCCTCCCACCGATACCAACAATGGGGCACTGTTCCTCCCACTGATACCAACAATCGGGCACTGTTCCTCCCACTGATACCAACAATGGGACACTGTTCCTCCCACTGACACCAACGATGGACCACTGTTCCTCCTACTGACCCCAATGATAGGGCAGTAGTCCCCCATCAACCAAATAGCAAAGATAGGGCATTGTTTACTCCAACCATTACCAAGATATTGTTTTCTACTTCCAATGGCCACAGTCAGGCCCCCCCTTAAGTCTGAAGGACAATAAACTAGCCCTTTGTTTATTTAGACATTTTGGGGACCCCTGATTTACAACAATGCTGAACTGACTCAGCACTGACCTAAAACAGGCATGCAGAACAGATTTAAAAAAACATTGCCTACATTTCTTTTATTTACAAGGTGAGGATTTACATACACTCACCGGCCACTTTATTAGGTACACCTGCTCAATTGCTTGGTAACACAAATTGATAATCAGCCAATCGCATAGCAGCAACTCAATGTATATTGGCATGTAGGTGTGGTGAAGATGACTTGCTGACGTTTAAACCGAGCATCAGAAAGGAGATTTAAGTAACTTTGAATATGGCATGGTTTTTGGTGCCAGACAGGCTGGTCTGAGTATTTCAAAAACAGCTGATCTGCTGGGATTTTCACACACAGCCAATCTCTAGGGATTACAGAGAATGCTCCAAAAAAGAGAAAATATCCAGTGAGCTGCAGTTGTGTGGATGAATATGCCTTGTTGATGTCAGAGGAGAATGAGCAGACTAGTTAAGAGATAATAGAACGGCAACAGTAACTCAAATAACCACTCGTTACAACCAAGGGATGAAGAATACCATCTTTTAACGCACAACATGTCGAACCTTGAAGCAAATGGGCTACAGCAGCAGAAGACCACACCGGGTGCCAGTGTACCCATCTTCTGATGGCTACTTCCAGCAGGATAACACACCATGTCACAAAGCTCAAATCATCTCAAACTGGTTTCTTGAACAGGACAATGAGATACCTGTACTCCAATGGCCTCCACAGTCACCAGATCTCTATCCAATAGTGCACCTTTGGGATGTAGTGCAATGGGAGATTCGCATCATGGATGTGCAGCCAACAAATCTGCAGCAACTACATGATGCTATCATGTCAATATGGACCAAAATCTCTGAAGAATGTTTCCAACACCTTGTTGACTCTGCCCCACGAAGGTTTAAGGCAGTTCTGAAGGCAAAAGGGGGTCCAGCCCAGTACTAGCAAGGTGTACCTAATAAAGTGGCCCCGCTTCTCCTGCGGATCACAGGAGTGCACTTCGTTTTGTACGTCTACGACCTGTATTCAGTCGACTGCATGCTAAACCCCACGTTGGCTGATGTCATAGACTCTGGAGAGATCCCATATTTAATGTTGGGATCCACCCACATGTCTGGATCAGCAGCTGGCTCAGCTTCTCAGCGAGCTGCCCCCACTTCCTCTACAGCCTGGTGCTCCAGTGAGCACTGAAGGGGTGGAACAGGGAGCCAGTGACAGAGTCACCAGCTCTCTGCTCAGTGAAGAGCGAGAACTGAGCAATCAGCTGTCTTTGATCACTCAGTTCTCATGTAGAGGCATGTTAGCAGCCCCAATCCTCCTTGTCTAGGGTCCTCCGGTACTCCTTGCTCCTCCTAACTGCCCCCACAACAAGCAGCTTGCTATGGGGGCACCCGAGCAGGCCTGCTCTTGAGCCGATGCTCTGTGTCCATTCACACTCAGACTTGGCTCGGCCCTGCCCCCTGGCTCTCTCCTCATATGCTCACTGGCTGTTCTTGACAGTACTGGGAGCCAATGGCTCCTGTTGCTGTCACAGCCAATGAGGAGGGAGACCTGGGACAGCCAAGGCTCCCGTGAACATCCCTGAATTTAGATGGGGCTCAGCAAAGTATTGGGGAGGGGGAGCTGCTGTACACAGATGCATAGAATGCATGAAGGTAAAAAAAAAAAAAACCTTGCGCCTTTACAACCACGTTAAAGTATACGTAGACCCTCACCTTGTAAAACAACCTATTCAGTTTAAAAATAGAAATGAAAGACAAAACATTTGTGTATAGATATTAAAAAAAAATTACAAATACCCTTTTTTTTTTTTTAAAGTGATCACATATCCTCTATTCTCAAATGCATAGAAAGGTTGGGGAGGAGAAATTGCCATACACTGGTTTTCCCAGTTAACAGCTGTGTGGGAAGGCGCTGGGACTTGTCAAGAAAAGTCTGATAATTGGAGGAGAGCACGCTCAGCACAGCTGAGCATGCTCTGGTCTCATGCCTAGTGTGGTCAGTTTTTAATAGGAAAGCAGAGGGGCTGGCAGAAACACCAAAGAAAGGAATACAAAGAGAACCGGATACTTTTTCATACATGATACAGCAGGTACATATCAGAAATATGAAATGTTGGGTATACATATTCTAACTATAGAATATTATTTACTGCAAGTGAAAGTGAAACAGCAGCAGAGAACAATCAGGTCCCCTCCCCTGTCAGACAGTGTGGTAGAGGTATGTAAACCTTAGAACTGGATGCAAAGAAATACAAATTTTTGTCAGGTAAAGCAGCTCTTGTAGGTATTTAGCTGCTTTCCTGAAGTTCAGATTTAAAAGTTATAAGCTTAAGAGGAAAAAAAAAAGTAAATGAAACTAACTTACCTGTGCAAACATAAGTGTGGAAAACTTCTGCACTGGCTGGTGAAAACCCCCCTTTAACTTTTTTTCAAATGAGAAAAGTCCTTGGGCACTGTTAAAGATAACAGGGAGTACTCACCAGCTATACTGTTAGTGCCTTCTGGTGATCAGTGCATAAAAATTGCATTGAGCTAAATGGATCATTGTCTCACCTAACAAATCGTTCGCTTAAACTGCTCTGTGAATTCAAGCGTGGTACCGTGATAGGTTGCCACCTGTGCAATAAATCCATCCGTGAAATTTCCTTGCTACTAAATATTCCACAGTCAACTGTTAGTGGGATTATAACAAAGTGGAAGCAACTGGAAACAACAGCAACTCAGCCACCAAGTGGTAGGTCACGTAAAATGACAGAGAGGGGTCAGCGCATGCTGAAGTGCGCAGAAGTCACCAACTGTCTGCAGAGTCAATAGCCAAAGGCCTCCAAACTCCAAAATTGGTTTCCATGGCTGAGCAGCTGCATCCAGGCCTTACATCACCAAGTGCAATGCAACGCGTCAGTGCAATGGTGTAAAGCACACCGTCACTGGACTCTAGAGCAGTGGAGACGTGTTGTCTGCAGTGATGAATCGCACTTCTCTGTCTGGCAATCCGATTGACAGTTCTGGGTTTGGCGATTGCCAGGAGAACGTTACTTACCTGACTGCATTGTGCAAAGTGTAAAGTTTGGTGGAGGGGAGATTGTGTGGGGTTGTTTTTCAGGGGTTGGGCTTGGCCCCTTAGTTCCAGTGAAGGGAACTCTTAAGGCGTCAGCATACTAAGACGTTTAGGACAAATTTCATGCTCCCAACTTTGTAGGAACAGTTTGGGGATGGCCCCTTCCTGTTCCAACATGACTGCGCACCAGTGCACAAAGCAAGGTCCATAAAGACATGGATGAGTGAGTTTGGGGTGGAGGAACTTGACTGGCCTGCACAGAGTCCTGACCTCAACCTGATAGAACACCTTTGGGATGAATTAGAGCGGAGACTGTGAGCCAGGCCTTCTTGTCCAACATCAGTGCCTGACCTCACAAATGTTCTTCTGGAAGAATGGTCAAACATTCCCATAGACACCCTCCTAAACCTTGTGGATGGCCTTCCCAGAAGAGTTGAAGCTGTTATAGCTGCAAAGGGTGGGCCAACTCAATATTGAACCCTACGGAATAAGACTGGGATGCCAATAAAGTTCATGCGTGTGTAAAGGTGGGCGTCCTAATACTTTTGGCAATATAGTGTTTTTTTTTCGTGACTTAAAGTGCACCGCTTTAAGACATCCTGACAGCCCACTTTAACGCAAGACAGACTGCATCTATTGCAGGGATGTCGGCAGCTACTGTATGTGGTTGGGGTGCCATTCTAAATGAATGAACATGAGTTGCAGTAGAGCATGGTAAACGTAGCTACCATTTACCATGGAAAAACAGAGATCCAGTAATATGAATTTGTGTTATGGAGATGCAGTAAAGCAGGTATGGTCCTACACACAAATGTAAATGTTCAACGATTTTGGATTACAATTTATAGCTATCCACCGTTTTACCCAATTTTCAATGGATACCATCAAAATGAAAGCATATATAAAACCAAAACTAAATATCAATATAGTGCAGTTTACAATACCTTAGCTGCAGTGACTGCATTCATTTTCTTTATTCAGGCTAAAAAATGTATTAAGCAAGTAAAACAAATACCTGTTTATCTTGCCAAAATGCAGTGTCCTTGTGACTTCCTGTGAGCTTAGAAGAAAGCACAAAAAAACCTTATCTTCACTGTTTAAGCTACTACCCTCATCAATCCACCATGTAACAAAGATGACCAAAGGCAGACAGATTTGAAGTCCAGTGACACTACAGATTCCCCCATTGATAAAGTGAAGAAGTTAATGTAGGTATGAGGGGATGGGAAGGGTATTATTTATATGCATGATTTCCAGGTGAAAATAAAGGGAAAAAAAGACTGAAAAAAAAACCCCCAAACAACTATATGCAGCCACTACATCGAAAGACTGATAAAGCTGGAATGTATTACATTTCTGGTTTTTTTTTTAGTTTGGATATGCTTTAACTTTAAGATTCTTGAAAAATTATATTATACTCAAAATACAGATTGGAACAGTTCTGGAAGGTTTGGAATCCATGGATGTAATAATATTCAATGGAATCTCGAGAGGATTAGGCAGCAAAACCTTGTGAGACACCTCTCATTCTGTTGACCCTTTTTTTTCCTGACTTTTCCTACTCTCACATTCTCATCCCAGATAATCACTTTCTTGGAATCGATTGAGGGACACAGGAAGTAATTTACCTTTTATGTTATACTGCCAGCTAAAAGGAGGATTGGACACCGGAAAACAAAAAAAATTGTAAGCCAGGCCAGGATAACCCATCCTACAGGCCTCAGTTTTGTAGCAAGCAGTACATAAAGCATGATCATAAACAGAGTAGTTAGGAGCTGAATGGACTGTGTCTTGATAGACTCCAAGAAAAGTTTTCACGCCAAGTACAAAACATTTCTTTTCATCCATGGAGGATCAGTGCCATTCAGCTTTGGCATGTCCAAAAGCAGTCTCTATCGTGTTCAAATGACAGTTTTTAAAGTGAAGAAAGAACCAGACTCAGATCCAATGAAGTCACGTTGGAAATGAACAAGGAATGAATTACTCAAGGAATGAGTGGCTAATGGTCTCTTAAAAGAGAAAAATCAGAAACTGGTATCTTGACCCCTTCCCTCTGCTTTCAAATTAGAAAGGTCCCTTTTGCAGGCTAATGCTGTTCAGCATTAGGGAATTTGGCATTCTATTGTTTGCAAAAAATAGTAAGAAGAATGACTAAAAAGTTGTCATTCCTTTTGCAGACGTCAGCTCATCTAATAGTTTTTCTACAACAATTAGATTTTCTTCCAAAACAGAAAAAAAGGCATCACTGGACTGTGTAACACACACACGATATCATTGTGTGTGATAAATAAAATTATAATACAGTAGAAGCCCAAAACAGGTAAGTACTAGACCATTCTAAGAGAATCACAGTGGGGCCAATCCTTTTAGGAAGTCAGAGAAAACAAGTAAATTTAAATTAAGTTGAACAAGAGGGTCATCAATGTGTCTGGACATTAAAACTGACATTGGGACTAAAAATTAACTTAACGATACAGCAGACGTTTCCCCAACTGGATACGATATCAGTTTCATCTATTCTACTGCAAAGCACCCCAGAAAACTCAAATCCTATGGTGCTCTGGCATGCACATTTTGATGGGTTCTTATGGTTGAGAACTTGGACTTGCCTCCACTGTTGGCCCAGAACTGTAATAGACTGCTTCACTGGTCACTACTACGTCAGGAGTGGATAAAACAAGCGTTTCAACCAAGAAAGCAGTAATTGTATTCAAGAGCATGCTGTTTTAAGGGTTCCCATAGTGCTTCAAAGTGCCTGCTATGGCATCTGAACTGGTAATTCGGCAACATATATTCAACTTCAGGTATACTTGCATATTCTTGTCCAAAGGGCTCTTTCCAAGGAATAGGTTAACTTTTTGTTTTCCCATTTTATCCCAGAGGTCTGTTGTGTCCCACAGAGAAAGATAGGAATTTTACATTCACCAGCCACTCAGATGATTTGGTTTTCTTTCCTTTCAAGGCGCTTGTTACAGTGCTACTGTGTTCTGCCTGCAGGGGGTTGGGCGCAGTGAGCCTTCCTGGCTGGCAGAACACGCTTACTGCTAGCGGTTATAGCCGCCGGCAGTTTTCTATGCCAAAAATCAGACAGGCTGGTTGTATCCAAGTCAATGCATTGACTTGGGTACAATCAGCCTGTCCATACATGTATCGAAATTCGGCAGGTCCCTGCTGAAGCAGCTAAAGTCGATGTCGGCTTCCCACTTCTCTTAGGCCTACTACATTTGTCCGTTTAGCCACATACACTGGATTCCAGTGGCAAGAAGCAGCAGATACTTGCAGCTGAAATGACAGGTGCATGTGAACAGCGGCAGCCACTCAGCCTGTACAATGTATTGACAGGCTGACAGCGGCCATCATTGCTCTCCTGTAGCCGCACACAAAGCAGTCACCCTGTGGTTAGGGACGAATGTCCGAGTTTGGATGCAGTCAGATGTGTCCAGGCTTCGACATTCCATTCTTAGCTGTGGGTAACTGCTTGCTTTGCGGCTACATGTGAACAGTGATGGCTATTGCCTGTCAGTATTATGTACAGGCTGGGTAGCCAGCGCCATTCACATGCACCTGTCATTCCAGCCGCAAAAATCTGCCAACTCTTGCTGCTGGAATCTGATGAATGCAGCTAAACCGGCCATGTGAAGAAACCTTAAAAAACAAAAAAAATAATTAGTCACTATATCCAAGTAAAACACACACATTGAGGGTCATATTTTATAAGAAGGATTTAATTATCTATACATGTAGTTGATTGTAAAGGCTGTATTACAGTTGTTAAAGCTGTAGGTTTTTATATATTTATATATTTTACATTCATAAAAATACTGAGGTGCGGATGGACATGGAGCTTTAGCAGACAAACAGTGCAGACAGTTGGGGAGCCATTTTGTAACAATAAGAGTGGAGGGCGGCCAACACAGAACAAGGAAAAGGTTACAGCCATGACTACAAAGGCTCAGTCTGGGCTGTATCCTATTTTCCTTCATCTCGTCACCTCAGACTAAAGCATTAAAAGCAGAGGCTACTGTACCAAGAGACAGATAAATGAGGGTTACATACAGCACATTACAACATTTTGAGCTTCTAAAAATGACAAGTTCCACAGTCTAGTTAAAATAATAATAATAATAATAAAAAATATGTAAACATTGCAATTAATTCCAGGTTAAAATAGTGTATACATTCTTTGTCCTGATGATGACAATGAACAGCAAAAAAAAAAAACCCCTTCACTGACCGAGGGGGGAGAGGGTACGCCTCTTACTGACCACAGAAAATGTGACTTGGCCTTTTATGTTAGTACTTATTTGGGAAATGTAAATAGAATATATACATATTTATGGCAGTACAAAAAACAGGGATGTATGTCTTTTGTGTGTATGTGCAAAACAGAAATAAACGGATGAAATGTTCACTCAAAGTATTTAAAGGAGTTTTCCAGGATTGTAAAAGCATCAAAATAGCTCCTGGTCCTGCCCATTGCACTGCCACCTACAAGTCAAATGCAGGAGTGGAATTCAATCACTCAGATTTAAAGTGACACTAAACTCTTAAAATAAAAAAAAAAAATTCAAGTATGTGTTCTTAAAGTAAACAAGTACCTTCAATTGCGCTCAGCCTCATTCAAATCTCTTTTTGCCTGCTTTGATCTGACTCCCTGTTCGAGGGTGGCTAGGTTTGTCTCCATGGTCCCATCGTATGTAGGAACGCAGCCACCCTCTCTTTCTCGCCCTCGAGATGGACTATGGGATCTACAGTGTGCAGTGCGAATGACCGCAACTAACATGCACTGCTCATCCCAAACAAACGGATGTGATGAAGGAAAGGAGAGGTTTGGGAGCTCTCAGAAGACGTTACAAAAGGTAGAAAATAAAACACAAACAATTTCATGAAAAAGGTTATGTAATGGATGTGTACAGATTTAGAGAGGAAGATATTTTTAGTGTCACTTTAAAAATGCTCTTTCATGCCTATTCATATAAGCAATGTCAGGGGGAATGCGCTTTTGCAGAGTATGACAATCCAAAGCAACCATGACTTGCTATGGGTTACTGCACATTGCAGTGGGTCTTCACTGCAAAAAAAAAAACCTACCAATGGTAACCTATTCCTGATTTTGGAGAGAAGTGTGGGATTTCAAACCGCCGCCTCTAAGACCGAGAACTGATTGCTCAGTTTGCAGTCTTCAGTGATCAGAGAGCCGGTGACTGTAAGTCACCGGCTCTCTGCTCTACCCCTTCAGCTGAGCCAGCTGCTGGTCAGGATTCTGGGTGGAATCAGACATTAAAGTCAGGATTCTGCCAGTCTGGAGTGGCTGAGTGACGTCAGCCGACAGTAGACTTTAGCACACTGTCAGCTGAATCTGAGCTTTTGCTTTACTTCTCCTTTAACACTGTACTGGCTTAAAATTCACACTATGCAGACACCCCTGGTGGTGACTGCATCTCTCTAGGCAACATTTGGAGCAATATGCACTGTTAACAGATTCTTTGTAAGAAATGTCATCTGAAAGTAGCCTGATAAGACTAATTGCCACTTAATGGTATTTGGATAATTTGGTCTGTGATCACAGTACATCTAATTACCTCCACTAAGCAAAAGAAATCAACTGGAAAGAGCTACTCGTGTTAAAGGGTTAGGTCACCTTTACCAAAAATCTGCCTATGTGAATAAGGAACGTCTGGAGATAAAAAAAACTGTGCAGGTTTGACTGAAGTTGAATAAAGCCCTTGTTATAGGTGAAGGCCATTTACATACCTCATGAAGTCTGACTGGAGTACTCCCAGGACATTGCCAAGTTAGGCCTAGCCATTACTGCTCACCTTCTGCATCCCAAGAATGAGATCTCAAACAATGAGCTCAGAGCTTACTGCATCAGGGGAGAGAAAGAGTGTGTGATGGAGTGTGAATCAGAGAAAAGCTCCCTCCTGTGATGGGGGAGATGAGCAGTAATGACTAGGCCTCACTTAGCAATGTCCTGAGAGTATTCTAGTTCGGTTTTGGGAGTTATGTAAATGGCCTTCACCTATAGCAAGGGCATTATTCAACTTTAGTCAGAGCTTACAGCTTGTTTTTATCTTCAGACGCCCCTTATCTCTATAGGCAGTTTTTTTAGTAAAGATGAACTTACCCTTTAAACTGATAGGTAAAACAATTGTAAAATAGTCAAGTATCCTGGAAAATCCCTTTAAGATTATGATGCTTTCAAAACTATTCATATCTTTGTTTCCTCCATGATACCTGTATTACATAACCCATAATGCCAATTTCAAACCTTTCATAGATAAACACCTAGAGAAATCAGACTGCTCAATTTCCTCAATGGATTTCAGACATACGGATTCCCAAGAAAGGATGGCCTTTTTCCAACTCCAACAACCTCTAGGTTTCTCAGTAACCAGTCCATCAAAAGATCCCAGGTCCACCCAAAACCACAGAATAGACCCAATATGCTTGGTTTTATGCTGTACAATGTGACTGCATGACCTGCATATATTTCTATGGAAGAGATAACAAGGGACAGTTTTCTACACTGATTTTCAGAAGAATGTGTTAAATCCAATATATTTGCAATAGAGGGTGTGGGTGGAGTGGTGATCTCTGATATCCAGAAGTAGCTTGTCCAGGCCTAGCCAAAACACAGAATATACCTTTAGGGTGAATTCATCCTTGAAGTCATGTATTATATAGCTTAACATACCACTGGAGGATAACCAAGACACATTTTGTTTTTTCTTTTAAAAGGAGAGCCCCCCTCAGATAAAAAAAATAACACATTGCACGTAAAGATACATTTTAGCTGCTTGTCCTTATACAAAAATGTGCTAATTTTGCATTGACAGTCTAATGTAAACCAATGAGTTGTATATGCCTTCTATAAAGATGTATTTTTTAAATGACACGGATTTTAATTATTTAAAACATATAAAACTAACAGCGGAAATATGAATAAAACAAAAATTAATTAAAATAAAATATTTATGGGTACAATTCAATAGTACATGCAGCATTCCTTGATAGTGGGTCTTTTTGCACTGTGAACAAAATGAAAAACATTTTTTTTCCAATTTGAATAACTTTATACTTCGGAGGGTTATGTGTTCAGATCTAAAGGGTCAAACTGAACAGCACCTTTATGAATCTGTGATTTGTAACTATATACTTTTTTTAAAGTGACGGAGAAAGCCACAAAAGGACCCACTATCCTCTGTACTCTTTGAGCATCAATTAATTATTTTATTTTTATTTTTGCTTCAGGATCAGCGGATACAACAATATGGTCACATGCATCTAAATGGAAAAATGAGGTAAAATTTCTGTGCAGCGGGGTCTTCTAGTCAGAAGGCAGTGGATGATCATGCTGGTAGTCACATGATCAAGGCTGCATCTCCCATCATCCCTCTGGGCAGTGATATGGGGATAGTGGGTCTCTTTGAGGACTTTCAAGCCTGAGAAGGGGGATGGACAACATATGATTCCTAGAAAAAGGAGGAAAACAACACATAAGCAAAAACCAAAATGAAAAGGGAAAAAAATAAAACCCACCACACACTACAACAATGAACTCTACATGATGCAAAAGAAAAGTAAAGGAAATGAAAACCAGCATGCTATACACAGGGAGTGATATGAAACTTGTATGAATAGAGAACTACCAGGAAAACCGATTTACAGGAAGCATCCTCATGCACACTGGACATTTTTACAGCGGCTGTTTTTTGCTTTTGCCGTTTTTTTCTACAGCCAGTAAATCCCCCAGCATGTTATCCTATGTGTTCATGCACACATAGCCTGTAATCAACGTTTTTTGCCAGGGACATTTTTTGGCTGAAAAAAAAAAAAAAAAAACAGGCAAAACTCTGAAAACTGGCATTATTGGACCTTTTTTGACCAAAAAAAATTATTTTTTTAAATAAAAAAAACCACTAAAAATGCCAACGCAAAAAAACGCAGCTAAAGGCTACTGCAAAAACGCTAAAAACTCAAGTTTTTAACGTGACTTTACACAGCTAACGTTACCAGAGTTATCAAAACGCCTAGTGTGCATGGAGCCTAATAGGGTCAGTCCCAAACTATTACATTATATTATGAGTTGATGCTTGATAGTTAAACTGTATGTGAATAGTAAACATCAAAAGATGTTCACTGCATTATAGGAGAACATTCTTTAATATATATATTTAATATTAAAATAACTTTTTTTTTTTCTAAAGCAGTTAAGTGACCTCTATTAAGCGGCCACAGATGGACAGATTTTCTTTACTGCAACGAGTTGCAGGAAAGAAAAACATTTGATTCATAGTCAGTGTTGATGGGGGAATCCCTCCCGTTGCGCCATTGTGTTCTAATAGCAGGGACCCTCCCTCCCCCTTCTGGGAGAACACAGTGATTACTGCTAGCAGCTATAATAGCTGCTTGCAGCAATCGCATGTACAATCCAACAGGCTGGTTGTACCCAAGTTGATTGATCGATCAACTTATGTACATTCAGCCTGCCCATACACGGCTCGAATCTCAGCCAGTCCCTGCCGAACTGGCTAAGATATCAACAGTCTTCTGCAGGTTTTACTTACACTATCCATGGCTAACAAGGGTGGGTGAGGTGGAAGATTTGTGAGGATGGTCAAACATCACATCTGCTCTTTGCTGCCCAAGGTGTGCCTCCGGTTGAGTGTACAAAGTCTATAGATGGGAGCAGATGACACTCGAAGAAGGGCAAGGCTAAAGACAGGTGAGCAAGTGGCAACACAGGTTGACTTGAAAACTGCAGGCTTGCTGTGCTTTTGCAAGCTGTCGTACTGTTCCCTTTGCAAGCTGAACTGTTCATGTGTATCAACGCTACCACGGGTCTAACCCGCAGACAGAAGTTATATCACAAGGGAGAAGACTGGCATGATCACTGGGTAATTTTGGATATTTAAAAAACAAAAAAGATGGATAGTTGATACAATGTTTTTTATGGAGTTACAGGATTTTTTTTTTTTCAATTGTGCTTTCACGTACAATTTAAATCTCCAACAGTTCTTAGATCTCTTCAGGACTGCAGTGAACAAGACTAAGGCTGGCCATAGACGACGGGTTGCAGAAAATAACATTTCTTGATTCCCCCATCAACACAAGTCGGTGCTAATGGGGCTATCCCTCCCGTTGAACTATTATGCTCTCCTGGCGGGAAGATTGTCCATGGCGGGAGAACACAATGATCACGGATAGCAGCTATAGACGCTGGCAATTATCGTATGTAAAATTCCTTGGGTACAACTGGGGTACAATCAGCCTGCCCATAGATGGTTCAAATCTTTGCTGGCTGCTGCTGAACTGGCCGAGATTTGAACCATCTATGGCCGGCATTAATTCCTGGGTCTGCACATCTACTGAAGTCATTATATAGTGTTTCCACTCCTCCAGCTGGATTTGTAAGTTATTTTATATTACGAAAAGTACAAAAGGAGGATTGGTTACCGTACACTGGTCAAGAACACCAAGCCCCCAGGATGGGTAATAAGATCTTACTTTTAGAGCCATCAAGAATTCTAAGAAATCCCGTCTGACTCACATCACACTCCACCTATAACATTTTTAGTTGAACTGACCCTTAAATGTTTACAGCTAATGTAGGCATATATTAAAATGATAACCTATAATTCACTTATTAACACAATAATTCTGCATTTATTATACAATTAAGCATGAAGGGATCTTCAACTAAATGAAAGCACAACTCTATCATTTTCTAGATATTAGCTGAGCTATCCTGGACTGTACGTGTCTTTCATGTATTTAGTGTGACTATGAAAAAATAGTCGAGTGTTGACTATTAGCTGTCAATGGGTAGCAGTACAAAGCACCACATTAGTGATAAGTATTTGGTAAAGGAACATATTTAAAAACACATCTCATGTCTACTGTTCCACCAAAGCATTCTGTCTCAGTTTGACATTATAAATGGATAATTTAAGATCTTGTACACGGATAACCAAACACAAAGGGTAATAAACACTACCCGCAAAGCTGTCTATTTTTGCTGGTGAGGCTCACTAGATCAGATCTTTCAGTAAAGTGGGAGATGCATTTAAATTTCTCTTCTACTTTTATTTTTCTATTTTTTTCTTCAGAATACCATTCAGCCATACGTTCCACCAACAATTCATTGAAACAGAATGTGTGTTCTATTCTCTACTACATATTGTTGTGGTGTGCTAGACACCTAAACCATTAAATGTTTTATTATCAATAATGCTTTTAATTCTGGTGATTCTGTTCTATGTCCAATTTTCACAACCAATAAAGAAAAGGTGATCTAGCAAATTGTCAAACCAGATTTTCAAAAATTACATGAGGCTTAGATTAAGCAGAATATCTACCCTAGACCTTAGAGAACTCGTGTCTCCCCACCTGCTGTTCATATGTCCTGCACAACACAAAATGATCTTTACAGCTGAACTCCAGGATAAGCATTGCCATGTGTATTCTTCCACAAGTCTTAGTGTGCTTTGTGTATTTCTTCCAGATCCTTTAGGTAACCCAATGTGAAACTTTGCTTCTGTGCGGGAGCTTCCTGTAGTAAAAGACTGGTCACTGTTGCACGCTCGCCTTGTGCAGGGTGTCTGGTCTTGTCTCCGCCCCCTCCTGAAGTTTTCTGCAGGCAGCATGTAGTGGGTGGGCCTGCTGGGCCCCTCCCACAGCTCTGCTCTCTGCACGGTCTATGTATGGCACAGTGATGATATCACTGCTACTTTTACAAGAGTAAAGCGGGTGTATAGAGTGCAGCTGGAGTTCAGGGGAAGGGCACAGGGTATTACTATTTGGCACAAATACTTTTTTATTGCAGTGTTAAGCTTAAAATAATGGTTAGATTTTTGCTTTGTTAAACTTGCGCCATTTTTTTTTAATACTACATGAAATTTAGAAATCTGTAGATTAACCACTAGAGGGAGGCTCTATATTTAATCCAGCCCTTCCTGCTTAACATCTGCTGATGTTAAATATCAGCCAAACTAAATTGTGTTCAATGAGTAAGCTCATTTGTAGGCTTGTATTGTCAGAAAGGACAGTAAGTCACGGCCACTTTGTAGTATAGCAAAACTAGAGCCAGAGCCTAAATCTGGCCATAGATGGATCAAAATTAGGCCGCTTCAGCAGTGGTTGGCTGAATTTTCGAGTCTGAAGTCAATCATTATATCAATTTCTGCTGAATGGGAATGTTGGAAAACTATTTTCAATCACTGGCTGCAGCTGCTGATCAGTTTATTCTAACAGCGAAGGAGTCCCGGTGTCAGAATACAGTGTCACAGCGAGGAGGATTCATCTATCCACCTTGCTTGTGTTGCATAAAGTCATCTATGGCCACCTTGAGTATGTGATAAGCAAATATAGTTACCTCAAGGTATGTAATTAATTATAAAGTAACAACCTTTCAAAAACATTAACAAATGCTGACAAAATGAAATACATCAAGCTGGCCTCTTCTACAACTGAAATATCCCTGGAGAGATTTTACATTCCCTTTAACAGTTGTTTATGTAATAAAGTCATCTAATATGATTTAGCAAACTAAGGCTAACTTCATCCTATCAAAAACTGGTATTTCTGTATTGGGCAGATGCCAAAAGGATAATTCCTGAACTAACTTATTATACCTCTACAAGGCTCAGATAGTTCCAAGCTCTGACGTCTGTTTTCTCATTACATTTTAAAGTTTAAGAACAGGCAAGGCCTGCTGGAATTTGTGAAGGACAAGACTGAAGAATCCAACAAGGAGACCTTGATTTGATTAACTATAAGCCGTACAAGAACATTATGGCTGCAAAGAAAAAGGGAACCAGAAACATACAAATGGGTGTTTGAAATAACTGTAGCTTGTGAATAAAATATTAAGTTGGGACCTGGCTTTTAAATTGTGTGCAAAATAATTCTAATTAAAAAGAAAGATTAGTCTTCCACCTATCAATGGAATGCATTACTCTTTGGTACCAAGCAATGGAAGGTCACATGATATGAGTTCTAAATCTAGTGATTAAACAGTTGGGCTATGGTCATGTCAGCACTTAAGTGGAAGGTCGTCAAAGAGACGGGTAAAGCAGCAGAAGACAAAGCTTTGATTTCTGCAAAGAGCCGCAGAATCACAGCAATGCTGCATGTCATTAAGAATAATAGAAAGGCCATAGAAATGAAAGTAGTCCACCCTGTATGTACTCACACTGTTGGCTGGGGTCCATGTCTGTGGTAAGCTTGACATAGTTGGAAGGGAAGAGACCCACTTGACCGTTCAGTTCACCTTTCCACCAGTCTGGATCTTCTTTGTTCAGTACGTTGATCACCTGACCCTTGGAGAAGGCCAGCTCATCATCATTCTGTGCGATGTAATCATACATCCCAATAACCTGGCATGCTACAAAGAAAAAACACAAATCATGGTCACTCACAGGCTTTTGCGATGTTCATTTTCATTTCTGTGTACTGATGGGGACACACAAGCTGCTTTCCAGCCTGTGAGATTTCTTCTCAGGGTAGGTTGTCAAACTGTTTATGTACTAAGGTTAACAGAGACCAGCTATCACGCCAAATCACTGTCTTTAAAGCCAAAGACAGAGACTGTCAAATGTCTCAATCAAGTGCTGAACACGATTTCTAAAGATGTGATATGACTGGGACTAGAGAGAAGTTTATCATCTATACAATGGCAGCTTCCACCAAAGAGTTGTTAGATATTTAGTATGACTGATTCTCATACACAGAGCACAAAAGTACATCCCACCCACTATACATTACCTTTGAAAAGTCAGGCTACACAATAGTTTGTCTGGTCAGAAATTGGAGTGTGGTGGCTCTTATCATCCACTGTCTTCCCAGATCACTTACAGACTCCAGTGATGAGAACTGTGTCATAGTTAGTGGCTCTGTCCTTGCCAACCTTAGATTTGAAATGTATTTTACATTATTTGTAATGTACAGCGCTGAGCGAACTATTGGCGCTTTATAAATACTGTATAATAATAATAATTTTTAAACAGAAGCAACACCCAAATCTCTAACAAGGTGAGTGCTGTGTCCTTTAAACAACTGTGGCAGATTCAGAAGGTAAAATAAGTATTGAACACGTCACCATTTTTCTCGATAAATTTCTAAAGGTGCTATTGACATGAAATTTTCACCACATGTCAGTAACAACTCATGCAATCCATACATACTGTATAAAGAAACAAAAAACAAATAAGTTCAGAAATTAGTTTAAGTGTAATAAAATGGAATGGCACAGGGAAAAAGTATTGAACATTCTAACAGAAATTTATTTAATACTTTGTACAAAATCCTTTGTGGGTAATCGTAACATATAGATAGTCAGGCTGAAAAAAGACAAAAGTCCACCCAGTTCAACCATAAAAAAAAAAAAAAAAGTTATAATCCTATACCCACAGTTGATCCAGAGGAAGGAAAAAAACCCAGCAAAGCATGATCCAATTTGCTCCTGCAGGGGAAAACATTCTTTCCTGATCCCCCAAGAGGCGATTGGATATTCCCTGGATCAACTTTACCTATTTAAAATAGTCCAGACCTTTTTTAAAGCAATCCACTGAGCTGGCTAGAACCAACTCTTAAGGGAGTCTATTCCACATTTTCACTGCTCTTACTGTGAAGAAACCTTTCCGTGTTTGGAGATTAAATTTCTTTTTCTCCAGACATAAAGAGTGCCCCCTTGTCCTCTGTGACAACCTCAGGGTGAATAACTCTACACAGAGTTCACTATATGAACCACTGATGTATTTATACATGTTGATCATATCCCCCCTTATGTATTATACATGGAGATCATATCCCCCCTTATGTATTATACATGGAGATCATATCCCCCCTTATGTATTATACATGATGATCATATCCCCCCTTAATCTCCTCTTCTCAAGAAAGAATAAAATCATTTCCTCTATTCTTTCCTCATAGCTGATCTCCTCCATGCCTCTTATCAGTTGGGTTCTTCTTCTCTGTACTTTCTCCAGTTCCCCAATGTTCTTTTTGTGAATTGGTGCCCAAAATTGAACTGCATATTCCAGATGAGGTCTTACTAATGATTTGTACCGGGGTAATATGATATTTCTCTCTCTGGAGTCTATACCTCTTTTAATACAAGAGAGGATTTTGCTCGCTTTAGAAACTGCAGCTTGGCATTGCATGCCATTATTAAGCATCTACTGGAACTCCCAGATCCCAGTTGTAATGACAACTTCAAGGCACCTCCTGTATGGAGAAACTAGTCACATGCATTGCTCAGGTGTGATTTTGGCCCATTCTTCCACACAAACAGTTTTAAAATCTTAAAGGTTGCGTAGGCCTCTTCTATGAACTCTGATCCAGTGGCAGAACTACCAGGGACTGGGCCTGGAGTTCCCCTGTAGTTTGGGGGGGGGGGGGCCAAGCAATGTTGCCGACCATCCATTGTCTTCAAAAATCTCCCCTGAAGAAGCCTGTGAGGGTGAAACATGTAGGGAGTAACTGCAATTATATAATCAAAGTTCGAATTTCGGTTCCACACTTCGTAATGAAATTGTTTTTATGTTTTTGTATTTCTTTCTTTGTTTAAAAAAAAAAATCTGAAATAAAATTATATATGTTTTTAATATGTTTGGTATTCATGTTCTTGCACCCTGAAAGTCCCATCCTTTCTATTGAATATCCTTGTCTAAATGTTGTGCAGCAAACTTCACACCAGCTTCAACATGCTTTTGTCTTCAGCAATGGAGTCTTGCGTGATAAGTGCATACAGGCCACGGTGGTTGAGTGCATTACTTATTGTTTTCTTTGAAACAGTTGTACCTGCCAATTCCAGGTCTTTCTGAAGCTCTCCACAAGTGGCCCTTGGCTCTTGGACAAATCTTCTGATAATTCTTTTCACTCCTCTGTCAGAAATTTTGCGAGGAGCACCTGGTCATGGCCGGTTTATGGTGAAATTATGTTCTTTCTACTTCCGGATTATGGTCCCAACAGTGCTTACTGGAACATTCAGAAGTTGAGAATTGCTTCTATAACAAATGCCATCACTATGTTTCACAACAATAAGGTTGCAAAGCTCTTGAGAGCTCTTTGCTTTTTGTGTGACACCTTTGTAATGAAACCTTTTCATAAGCCATCAGTTGATACTGAACCAGCTGATATTAATTTGCCCTTCAAGGGGCAGGATTGCTCTCTAAATACTGATAGATTTCATCTGGTGTCTTGACTTTCCATGCCTTTTTTGCACCTCCATTTCTTCATGTGTTCAATATTTTTTCCGTGTCATTCTGTTTTATTACACAACTTAATTTCTGAACTAATTTGTTTTGGTTTCTTGGTATGTATGGATTGCATGAGTTGTTACCGACGTGGTGAAAATTTCATGTCAATAGCACCTTTAAAAATAGATTTACCAGAAAAATGGTGACGTTCAATACTTATTTTACCCGCTGTATATAGACCTTTGATTTGAAACACAGATTTTACCACTGCAGCCCCAAGAGATCTAAGAAAACAGTGGTTTAAGTCTCCAGCATCCACTGAAAATAGAAAAATCATTTTTGAGTACCCTGAGGCTACAGTGAGACCATCCTGGAACAAGACAAATTAAAAGGGAATCATGGTGGCTAGAAGGCAAGCACTATTCTTTGATCTTGTGTATGCGTGTATCTGTAGAAATACATGAGGGAAAATAAATTTTAAGCATCTCTAGGGCAGGGGCTTAATTTATTGATTCTCTTTGAAGTGCTATGGAATTTTTCAGTGCTATTCAAATACAAAAAATAAGCAAATGACAAACACTTATATGGCTTTGGAAGGACAATTTCTATTTCAAAAAATATTTTATGTTCTTAAAACTCCAATAAAAGTCTCCAACAATATTAGGATAATATTAGAGTTATAAAAAAAAAAAAAAAGGTAAACACAAAGGCCAGTGATAGCAGACATGAGTCAGCAAGTGCTACATTTAACACTTTCATTTTAAAACTCATACCATTAACCTGGAGAGGAGGAGCTATGGGACCCTGGTGCAACAAAAGAGATATTTAAAGCTGAGCTCCCTCCAAAAAATTAAAAGTCAGTAGCTACAAATACTGCAGTTCCTCATTTTTAATATAAGAGCACTTACCTGTCCAAGGGGTCCAGCAATGTCCTCACCCGAGCCGATTCTTCAATTGGCTTTGGGTGCTGGCACTGGCATCTTCAGTAAGAGGAACCAGAAGTGAAACCTTGCAGCGCTTTGTGATTGGGCCGCAGTCTTCTGGGACCTGTGAAGTGCCTCAGAGGACTATGAGGGTTAGGAGGGGGGGCTGAACTTCTGTCTCAGATCGCCACGGCAAACTGACCCAGAAGTGGGAGCGGGTACCTGTCAAAACCAGGTGCCCCCCCCCAAAAAAAGTGCCAAGTGTGGCAGTGGAAGGGGGGAAGAGGCAGACAAGCAGAACTTCCCCTTTTGGGTGGAGTTCCACTTTAAAGTGGTTGTAAAACCTCAGGCATGAAATATGAACAATGCAAATCCTTCTGTAGTATGTACTTGTCTCTATCCAAAGTGTCAATTCTCTTTTCTGCCTCATTCCTCTACTCTCATGAGTCATTTTTGAAAGGTTTTCTGACAACAGTTTAAAAAAGGTGATGGTGGATAGAGCCCCAGCACACAGACTGTACTTCATATCCTTCACTCTCAATGGATCCTGTAAGCTGTGTGGAGGATGGGGGTGTCCATTGTCTCCAATCAGCTCTCAGTGTGTAACTTGAGATTCCTACCCTCTGCTGGAGCTGAGAAAAAAATCCTTTGATCTGTGTGTTTTTAGAATTTTCTACAGGACAGATAGCTGTAGAGGCTAGTCACTTCACTGCATTTATTTAAGAGTTTTCAACCACGTTAAGGCTGATGAATCACGTGTGTGTGTTTAGTTTTGGCACAGCATATCAACAAGATATCTTAAATTTAGTGCAGGATCTGGCGAACAGCAAGCTAATCCACAGCTCCCAATGGTGTGGGAAAAATCAAAAACATATTTGAAAGAATAATTTACATCCAAAAACTAAAGCAGGTTTGAAGAATGAATAACTATCAATAAAGGATTTTAAACCAAAGCTGCCATTCGTGCTTAAAATTGGACTACAGACAGGTGCATAGAGACAAAGGTTATAAAAAGCAGTAGAAAAGCAAGCTTCAAAAATTAAAAGACTGGAGGCTGACAGCTGGATTTAGGAAAAGTCAAAAACACATAGTACCCTGATACAGGATGATGGGGAAAGTACTTACTGGTTGGTAACACTGCTGGTTTAGGTGGATCTGTAGGGGTGCTTTTATTTGTACCAGGGCTCAAAAGTTTAACATAGTTGGCCGGGAACCAACCAATCTGTCTCTTCTTTCCACGGGCCTGTAAAGATTCAAATTTAAATAAAATGTTGAAAGTCTGTGATGTAAAATAAAATAAGATTTTTGATTTACTGAACATTTTTTCTTAACGTACGTTAAGGGACACAGAATTACGTCATTTAGGCACACTGAGTTATATGCTGCTGCTTTCAGGAGATTGGACATTGGAAAAATAAAGCTGTAATTATAGTCTGGTGTAACGCCTACCATTCGCATTACGCCTATTTTGTAGCAAACATAAGAATGAGGGGGGGGGGGGGTTCTTGTGTTCCCGTTTACGATACATAAAAAATCCTGTTTACTTAAATTGAATATCAAGGCGAGGTGCACACTGCTGCACTCTGATTTTGATCTGATTTTCAGTGCAATTATGGATGTGGTTTGCATCTCCTATGGAGCCAAAATCACACTGGAATTGTGCCAAAGTAGTACAGGAACTTTTTCTAAAATAACGCTGCGTTAAGCAAGCCTGTGCTGACTGATCCTCCAGATGAAGATTGACCAGATATCCAACTATAGGGATGCCCTGAGCGTGAACCAGAGCAATAACAGGGTCTAGCACCTTGGTGAAGACCCAAGATGCAGTGGACAGCTGAAAGGGCAACAAATTGGTATTCTTGTGTGCCCACTTCAAACCAAGAGTAATGCTGGATGATGTGAACATGCAAGTAGACATCCTTGATGTTCACAGAGATAGATGGCCCCCCAGATGGAGAGGCAAAGACTGACCTGGCGGATTTCATGCAGAACTTTTGTACCAAGATAGGTGGTGATAGCCACCTTCAGACCCAGTATGGGGAAGGTGGGATGTTATTCAAAGATTTCCTTAAGAGGTGTTCCACAACAAATGGGATACCCAAGGGGCAATTCTTGTACTGGTATATAACATTTGAGCGAAAAAAGGATATTTTGCATAAAATGTCTGCTAAACTGTTAACACAGTAAAATAGAGCCATAGGCATGTGCTCCAGTTGTTGGGGGACAGATGAATCTGTCAGGATAGATCAAAGACTCAAACATATCCATGGACTAGACGGCTAAGGTCTGACAGATGACATGGTAGCTCAGGTAGGCTGCAGGGCAGGGTCTGCAAGGGAGAATTAGGCCTTAGAAATGGCTTTAAACACCGAGAGATCTTCAACAGCAACAGTCAGGATCTTAAGACCGGAAATGGTGGAATCCACAAGGGAATGCTCCACTTCTTTAAGAAGTTTACTGGGAAAGTTTAGGTGGGTTAGGGACTCAAAGGAGTCTAGACTAGTAATCTTGCAAATTCTGGCACTATGCTCTACTGCATCAAACACCATTGAGGTCTGAGTTAGGAAGCAATTCCAGAACACACAGTCACCACACCTCCACTGAGAGATTGTATTTTCCAATGCCCTCAGCTGAAGATGCAGAGACAGCAGAGCCTCAGTCTCCTGCATTCAGTCAGCTAGTATGGAGATGTTTAGCTAACAGAAAAATGCCTCCTTGAACATAAAGGAAGAAGCCATGCTTGAAAAACCAAGGTAAGAGGACTCAAGCAGGGTGCAATTGTAGATGTTGATAGATCAAGTGCTGAGAGGGGCTGCAGGACCACTCCCTCTGCGCTAGAGATCCCACATACTGCCAGGTATATACTAAAAAGTCCCAATAAGGGAATCACAAGTGGAAGTAGGGTTATCAAGCTGTCTGTGACTTAGCAGAGATCACCCATGGTCTCCTTTTTTTGGCTCTACAGTTAAGGAACATGTTGATGATGCAGACTGTGGGAGTGGTCGACAGAATGCATACCATAGGAGGCAGCCCTGAGCAAGCACAGTGGCCTGTTATGCAGTTATGGAGCCATTTGGGTATATAAGGTGTCGGATTTCCTAGGACACTAGCAAAACAAGTAGCCATGATGGGCGTGTGCGAGAGGTTATAACTAGACCACCCAATGTACATGAATATCATGCTGAGGCCCTTAATATATGATTAAGAAAATACTTTACATCCAAGTTTAAAATTAAAAAAATAAATAAAAAAACATATATATATATATATATATATATATACATAATTTGGAGTCCTTTTAAAAAATGTCCTATCCCCAGGCAACATACATGTACTCCGCTTTACAAACAAATATAGCAAGCAGATAAATATTTAAATATGATTGAGAGCACTTGAGTCAGGTACCAGCCTCATTCCTTAAGACAAGCTCTGTCACTGTGTATGCAGGGGGAGGGGTCATGTTAACACAGCTTCCCTGGCTGCCTGAAACATGCCAACCAAAGAAGCTGTGAAGCCTGGCTGCCTGCAAAAAAAAAAAAAAAAAAAAAAAAAAAAGACAGGGGTGCCTTTAACAGGGAGCAGTGGCAACTGTGCTTAACCTTCCTAAAGCCCACAATTCAGGCTTCTATCAGGGTTGTAGCAGAGAAGCCACAAATTAACAAATAAAGGAATGATCTACACATTTCAAGTCAGTTTCACTGGAGAAGCGAATACAGGTATTTCGACCTGTATTTATTTTATTGAAGGCTTATGAGAAGAGTTCTTCATGATCTGGGATACCTGAAGCATTACACAGAAAAAATGGTCTGTGTCAAAAGGCTTTGTGCTTGTGTTGATGACATCAAATTTGACATCTATTTGAGCTGCATAGGAGATCATTTAGAATGTATATGACTTGCAGTTCACCTCATTCAAGTTGGTTTGACAAAACCATAGATTTATATTGGAATGCAAATTCCACTTGAAGTGAACAAAAGCCCTTCAGGACAAGCCCAGATAAGGAGTTCAGAACAAATGACGTAACATTTCTGGCTGCCACCCACACAATCTTCTAACATAATCTGTCTCACATGGCAGCTAAATGAAATAACAACAAAAATATACCTGTAACTCTCCTTCCCACCAGCCTCCGGGGTTCTTCTTCCTAATCAGGATCAGCTGGCCAGGAGCCAAGGTCAGCTGCTCAGGACCGGTAGCCGTATAAGGAGCAATAACCTGAGCAATTTCTGAAGGGCAAACAGAAGTAAAAATAATTTACCAGGCAACACTTTTCTAGATCAAGTATTCACTAGACAAAAGTTACTATGTAGTATTTTTGTGGTGTATATATATATTTATCTAATTGCCAATTTCCCTTGTCAAGCTCATAAGGTCTGACATTGGGAAAACACAGGGAAGTGGAGGCCACAATTTATTTTTCCAAAAGGATTAAGACGTCCTGATTTAAAGTGGTAGTAAAGTCTGTTTTTTTACGTATATCTACAGGTAAGCCTATAATAAGGTTTACCTGTAGGTACTGTAAAACTCTCCTAAACGGTGCACATTTAGGAGATATTTACCTGTTTAGAGCACTGGCGCATGCGCTCTGTGCCATAAAAAGTAACTCCCATCACTGACTGACATCGTTGCGGCTCAGCCATTCAAGCCGCTGGAGATCAGAACCCAGAAGAAGGGCCGAGTGAAGATGGAAGCCATCTTTGTTTTAAGGTAAGTTTCACATAATGTCCTAGTATGCGATGCACACTAGCACATTATGCCTTTGTCTTGCAGGGAAAAACTTTTTTTTTTTCCTTTCTAGAGTATACTACCACTTTAATGCTATTTGTGCAACTGCAGTGTGAAACAAAGGAATTTTGACTTATCTGTAAATTCCATATCTGGGGTACAGAACAGCACACAGGCTCAATATTCATAGACCCTAACCTAAAGGGCTGTATCTTCAGGTGATTGGAGACTGGCAAAGCTTTGAAGGACATGGTTCTTGGGCATCCCCCTAAAACTTTACCCATCTCCATGAATACTCAGTATTGTAACAAACAATGAAGAGAACATAGGATTAGAAGAGAGGGTGGCCTGTGTCCAAGTCTTCCATCAAAAGGAAGGACTGAATTTAAAATTGGAAGTTTAAACCTGGTAGAGCATTGAACAGTTCTGTGTTTTGAGGAAGTAGAGGCACCTAAGGAGAGTAGTTTTGGATCTTTCCTCTGTGGAAAAAGCACCTTGCCTCCTGTTACATCTTTTATGAATTTGTCAAGTGCTTCACCAAAGAGGTGTCCTCCTTCAGGATATATGTGTGAGGCATCTTTAACAGGCAGCTTTGGATGACAAGGCTTTGAGCCACAAGATTATGTGCATCTGGAAGGGAATCAGAGCCACAGTACAGTCCTGGAATACAGGAACATATTGGTTGTGCATTGTCCTAGTCCAGTTAGCTGAGTTCTTACACACAGAAATTGCAACAACAGCTGGTTGCAGAGATGGGCCTGCAAATGCAAATAGATCCTTTAAAAGCTCCTCAAAATTCCTATCCACAGAATATTTGAATGAAGGAACAACTTCATTTAGTACAGTGAGAGGTTATTTAAGACTGAGATTAAAGGATCTACTACCAGAACAATTCCCTTTTTTGTGAACTCTTTTTCCACTGGATAACATTCAACAAGGCGAGGTGAGAATCTCTTCTGGTTTTACCTAATCCACATAAAATTAGTCAATTCTATTTGATCAGGAACAGGAAATTATTATTATTATACAGGATTTATATAGCGCCAACAGTTTGCTCAGCACTTTACATTATAGTGGGAGACAATACAGTAACAATACAAGAGGGATTTGAGGGCCCTGCTCCTTGGAGTTTACAATCTAGGAGGGAGGGGTGACTGGTACAATAGGTAACAACTGTGGGGGATGGACTGGTTGGAAGAGAAAAGGATTCCAGTATTAGCAGAGGGCGGGATAGGCTTCCCTGCAGAGATAGGTTTTCAGTGATCGCCTAAAAGTAAGTAGAGTAGGCGATAGTCTGATAGATTGGGGTAGGGAGTTCCAGAGGATGGGTGACGCCCTGGAGAAGTCTTGGAGACTAGCATGGGAGGAGGAGATAAGGGAGCTAGAGAGTAGGAGGTCTTGCGAGGAGCAGAGTGAACGGTTTGGGTGATATTTAGAAATAAGATCGGTTATGTAAATTGGGGCAGTGTTGTGGATGGCTTTATATGTCATTGTTCGTGTTTTGAATTTTCTCCGTTGGGCAACTGGGAGCCAGCGGAGGGATTGGCAGAGAGGGGTGGCAGATATGGAATGGTTAGCGAGGTGGATAAGTCTGGCAGCAGCGTTCATGATAGACTGAAGAGGGGATAGCCTGCGATGAGGTAGGCCAATGAGGAGGAAGTTACAATAGTCGAGGCGTGATATGACAAGGGAGTGAATAAGTTGCTTAGTGGTTTCCGGGGTTAGGAACGGTCGTATCTTGGAGATGTTGCAGAGGTGAAGTCTACATGATTTTGACAGCGATTGGATATGGGGCTGGAAGGACAGATGGGAGTCTAGGATTACACCTAGTACCCTGGCATGAGGGGAAGGACTGATGATTGTGTTATCGATATTTATGGTGAAGTCAGTGGAGGTGGCATGGGCTGGGGGGAATACTAGGAGCTCAGTTTTGGACAGGTTGAGTTTGAGAAAGTGCAGTGACATCCAAGCTGATATGTCACTTAGTAGGCTTGTGATGCGAGTGGAGACTGAAGGGGTGAGGTGAGGGGTAGACAGATAGATTTGCGTGTCATCAGCATAGAGATGGTAATTGAAGCCGGAAATGTCTTTTTAGATTTAGCAGATCTCTTCTTTGTGCAAGGCAAGGCAAGACGGAGGAGATTCAATTGTGCAATGCAAGCCTATTGCATAAAACCACAACATCATGTGCACAGCAGCCCAGAGGTGAGAAAACTTCCGCAGTCTCTTCTAGCACCTTCTCTAGGTTTTTCTTATTCCCTCCTGTGTCTGCCTCTTCTAGGGTCAGCATATCAGGATGTGCCTTAAGTAGAGATGGAGAGGTTGGAGAAAAGGCCTGGCATTTTTAGAGCCCTGGACAGCAATGGCTGTACTAAAGCTGTTAGCTGTCTGAGGAATTGTGACATAGTTACATAAAAGTCTTCCTTAGACAGGTAGGCCACCTGCTGCTTGTCTGAGATAGAGTTGGAATTGGATGCAGAGACCGAAGTTAAAATAGGATTCTGCTCCTGTGCAAAAGAAGCATTGTTACTTTGAGACTGAGTGTTGTGCAGCCCTTCGACAGGGCAAATGTATGGCTGACTTTTGCTGTGGCTTCCTTTCCTCTGGTTTCCGCCACAGTTACGGGTGACGGTATTCACCTGTGGAGTACTCACAAAGTAGGGTGCAGATTACAACGCAAGTGTGTCTAGAAGCAATAAGCAGCAACTTGGGTGCAGACCATCCTGTAGTAAAGTTCTCGGGGCAAAAAGGCAGGAAGAAGCGCCCAAGTACATTATAAGGGCTCTATCCTAAGTGGTGTGGGTAGCACCTGGTCATCCACCTGAGATTTTAGCTCCAAACTTGAAGAGTTAACATTGAAAAAATAAAAAAGTTTCAAACACAGTCCTGGTGTTCTTGGTAGTTATAACATAGTAACTCTCATTATTCAGGATTGTGGGGTTACAGTAATAATGTCATAAACAGGGAGCCCCTGTTTTACCTGCCCATGTCACTGATATCCGTATTCCCTAGGTTCTGGGTTCCAAAGGGATGGACCACGGCCCAGTATCGTATCCTGTGGCTAACTATACGCATTGTACAAAGTGCAAAGGTAAGTGTCACACAGGATCCTGTGACAAAAGCAACATTGCAGGCTGTCACCATGGCGGGAGGTCCAGTTCCCAAGGTTTTACAGAGGTTGCATTGATTTGGATGCAGTGTTTCTATTGTATTAGAAGACACTGAAGTGTTCATTGAACAAGGGATTGGAGAATTTTAAGTAAAATAATAAACTAGCTTAGCTTAGAATGATTTCACTGTGAAGAAGAGGCCCATCACCCTAGGACACTGGCAAAAACTTAGGACTCATGAAGTGGGGTGTGATTATGGGGGTGGGGGGCCAAGGGGGCATGTCCTTCAAAGCTTTTCCAGTGTCCAATGAATATCAAGCCTGTGTCCTGTACTGTACAATTAAGAAATTGTTGGAGCAGACATGTCACCACAAGCATGACTCCCACAGGCATGATGGGACCGCAACAGCTGAAGGGCTAAAGTTTGCCTAATCAATAATAAATAATTTCAGGCACTAGGAAAACAATTTGTATTCTCTTACTTATATCCACAATGATATTGTGAACTAATCGGGAAGAGGTTAGACATTAAAGCTGAAAATACATGAATGAGGCTTATGCAGCCCTTCCATTCCCAAACTGCCCCAAAAAAAACTTAAAATAGCAAATTTTTTTTTTTTTTTTTAATTCCAAGAAAAGTGTTTAACACCTACCTGGTTTCTTTCCAAGGCTTCCTGTTTTACCCGCTGTCCCAACACCCTTAAAAAAAAAAAAAAAAAAAAAAAAAAAAAAAAAAGAAAGAAAGTACATTAGAGAAAAAAAGAGGAAAGAAGATATTGATTTCACAAAATATCCATAAAAAAACTGATTCAAGTGATGCATCAAGACTAAACAAAAATTACTTTTGCGGCTGACCTCTACTAGTGATAGCAAAAAACGACAATTTCTTTCTCAGCTGGCAGGCTCTGTAAAACAATACTATGGGCAATACTTCCATAGTATGGGCTTTTGGACACACAATAACCTAGATAAAATACCAAGCTTAGGGTACTTAAAGCCAGAAAAAGGTCCAGCAGATGATCCTGCCCCAGTAAAACAAAACCAAAGAAATCCATTTTGAGAAGAGTTGCACAACATCAGGGACATTACTATTATAGAGGATTTCTATAGCACCAACAGTTTGTGCAACACTTTGCAATATAAAGGGAGACAGTACAGTTACAATGCCAATCAAGAGCAGTTGCAAACCTTTATTTTTTCTCTCTAAAATAAAAAGGTTATAGTTACCTTTCACCAATGATTTTGCACAGAGTGGCCCCATACCTCCTATTCCGGGGTCCCCTGTCCACTACTCTTCCCTGAATGCCCCCTCAGTAAGCAGGCTGCTGTGGGGGCACTCGGGGAGGCATGCACCCAAGCTGGGCTGTGTGCATCCATAGACCCACAAAGTGCAGCTCAGCCCCTCCCTACCCACAGGATTTGATTGACAACAGCAAGAGCCAATGGCTCCCGCTGCTGTCAGAGCCTCCTGGGAAACACAAGAAGAGGAGAGAAGAACTGCAGCAGATGGGACAGCCCTGGATCAAGGGAAGACTCCAGAAATGCAGTCTATACATTATTCATTAACTCTGCTCAACTGGTCAAATTTCGATCCACGTGTGGCCGGCTTAATTGTTTAAGGGGTGTAAATGGGGGGCAGGGGGGTTTGACACTGCTGTTGAAAGGTTTTTGTTTTGTTTTTTTACCTCAATGCAAAGAAAAGTCTTGGATGAAGTGGATGACCTGGTTGATATTTTGAGAGGAGGTTGGTGATGTAGCTGGGGACAAAATTGTGAATGGCTTGAAGTACCACAAAACTGAAGTATCACAAGTGACAAACAACCAGGTATAAAAAAAGTTAAAGATGGCCGCCACACGCAAGACCATGCGCCAGCATAATGTCAGCACTCTTAGATCTGCACACTCCACGCTACCGCATGGTCACGTATGTGGAAGCCATCTTTGTAAGCTTTTATACCTGGCTGTTTATTGTCACTTACTACACTAAAATTACTACACTATATGAGTACTTCCAGCTCCTGTGGTGAGTGTTTTTTCCATACGGTTCAACCATATCCTTGCTGACTTTTCAATAATGACAGCTTCATTGATGCCATCACCAGAGATGTACCACTCAAAGGGACCGTACCAGCTGGAAAGAGGTTGTGACCTGTTTTCTGAGGAATTACTACAATGCTGTTGTGTTGCCTATAATTAAAGCAGCCACAACCTCCGGTGAGTGCAGTGTGTTGGAGGTGGTTCACATGGTGGAAAAGTGTACTGCTGGAACAGAACCTAGCCAGATGCACATGCTATAAAGAACACACGGACACTTATTTTGTTTTACCATAATTACTTTTATTTCTTGCACATTGTGATTTTTGTTTGAGATAGCGATATACTATATCATATGCATACGATTTTCAGATCATATTTAAAGGGTCAATAAATCAAATTTTTTTTTTTTTTGTGTAGCTTGACTGTAGGACAAAACAAATATATAGAAAAAATGAGGAAGGGTTGTAACAGGGCAAACACTGAAAAGTCCTGGGAAATAGTAGTATGGGGTGATCGTGGTATTAGTGGCTACTGTATGAAGAGCGTAGGATTCCGTGTGGCACTGAGGGCAAGGCTTCCAAATAAGCTGTAGCAACTTCTGTAGATGAGAAAAAGGAGAGAAGCGCCTCTAAGTGCAATAAGTCTTTTAATTCAAGTCTAAGTGTAGAAACACTCACGTGTGAAGTAATCATAAGCTTAAAAACCGTGGTTAACAATAGTTAACGGTGGGGTGGTAACCCGGGTGAAGAGCCGTCATCTTACTGCGATGTGGGGAGGTCAGCTCTCGGCTGGAACAGCGTGGTGGCTGGAGGGGAACAGCGGTGAGGCCGGCCGGCGTGCACGTCCTCCCTCAGAGCCGGATGGAACGCACGCTGGAACGTAGCGGCGGCGTGGCCGCGATGACGTCAGATCCCAGGGTGCACTGCGACGCGTTTCGGAGCATGCACTGGCCGTGGAAGGCGGAAGTGCACTCCTTTTTCAAGCTTGACAAAGGAGTGCACTTCCGCCTTCCATGGGCAGTGCATGCTCCGAAACGCGTCGCAGTGCACCCTGGGATCTGACGTCATCGCGGCTACGCCGCCGCTACGTTCCAGCGTGCGTTCCATCCGGCTCTGAGGGAGGACGTGCACGCCGGCCGGCCTCACCGCTGTTCCCCTCCAGCCACCACGCTGTTCCAGCCGAGAGCTGACCTCCCCACATCGCAGTAAGATGACGGCTCTTCACCCGGGTTACCACCCCACCGTTAACTATTGTTAACCACGGTTTTTAAGCTTATGATTACTTCACACGTAAGTGTTTCTACATTTACACTTGAATTAAAAGACTTATTGCACTTAGAGGCGCTTCTCTCCTTTTTCTCAAAACAAATATATACTCATGGGTTTGTGTATTGTTCTATGTTTATGGACACCTATTCTTCATATTATTATTTTTTTTTTTTATATATACTACCTTTTTAGATTATATTAGAACGCTGCACTGTGTTTAAGAGTCAATTAGTAGCTTGGTGATGGTGTTGGTTAAGAAGTGGCATATTCTAAAAAGGTTATGGAGGTAAAGGCAACAAGATTTGGACAGTGATTCAATATGGGGTTGAAAAGGGTCATCCAAGTCAAAACAGCTACTTAGGATATGATTTTAAACAGACACAATCTAGGCTGGGTATGCCTGAAAAATCTAAATTCTCTAATTATGTCCAGTTTGGCAACAGGATGGGTCAGTAAAGTGATTAGGACTAGAGATACACAGGTGTGGGATAAGAGTAGGCAGGGAAAGCGAGGGGGACTTCCAGGCACCAAGAGTAAAATATTGTGGTGCTTGTAGCATAAAAGTGTCTTCCCTCTCGTAAGAAAACCAGGGAACTCAAAATAACATCCAAAAGTGCATACAAAAGGGTTGTAACATGCATCATAAGTTAAAAGATAAGTTCACCTTTTCGGGAAAAAAAATAAATAAATCCACATATCTGTGAAGAAAAAAAAATTTCCTACAGGAGCCTAGAAAGCACTGCACAGAAGATCACAGGTGCAATTCCAGGCTCCTGCAGACTTCTCCTGTACAGGCAAGACAAGAGCAGAAAGAATCAAAGAACTACGAAAGTGCTCATCAGTGCCCTCGCAGTTCATTGAGAACTACAAGTAGTCTGCCACAATGGCAGATGGTAGCTGTAGTTCATTCATTCACAAAACTCTGAAAAATAACGCGACTGTGTGGGCAAAGCCCCACAGTTTTTAAATTGTGACAGTGTTTATCCTTTAAACACTTTTTTAACCATGGTAAAAACACAGATTTAATAACCAGATTCTGAAATTCACTAAATCACCAATCCTCTTCTGGGAGGGCAAAGCTTTATGACTAACACATTTCTGTAAGTCAGACTGATCCCAATGACCATTTCCTACAAAGCACACGTTGGTCCAGCCACAAATTAAACTGCATGCAGGCTTCCTATTAAGCATAAATATTTACCTCAGAATCTTTTAGTCTGACGTAGTTGGAAGGAAAGACGCCGGTTTTATCTCCCACTGTTCCCGTCCACCAGTCTCCATCTTTCTTAATGACTACTATCATATCACCTTGCTGGAAGGTCAGATCTCCTTGTTCATTGCTCTCATATGTGTACATTGCTATGTATTCTGAAAGTAGCAGTAAACAACAATAAAGTTTCAGAAAAGGAAAGACAAGACTGCAATTTTCATATCACACCCTGCCCCATCTTCCCCAGCTTACTCCAAGCAAAATCTCAGTAAAAAGAGTAATATGAGAGGTGTACCCAAGGATTACTGAACAGTAATGTAAGCAGCAAAAGCAAGTCAAATTCACCCATAAGAAAGTTTCATGGAAAAAAAAATAAAATGTCATTTGAGCACATACTGAACTTCAAACAACAACATTGTGGGATGCATGGCAAAACCAAGAGAAAACAATTAAAATGCAAATACTGCACAGAATCTTCATTTATCCATCCTGAACATTTACATATTGTAAATGTTTGCCTTACAAGTTTTGACTTTTGGCCTATAGTGAACATAGCAAATAAACCACTTTGCTTTACTTTTTATACCAAGACCTGTTTCACACTGGAAAGGCAATGTACCCCAATTGTTCTATAACCAATTTGTCCTGCATTGTATGTGCAGTGTAATCACTTGTTTAAAGCAGGGTATACACAACCCAAGATCGTCCGGTCAACCAGCTGTGTACAGCTGTCTGTTCAGTGATCCCCCGCTGTCAGTATTCAATAAAATAGCGGGAGACATCCCTATATCAATTTCGCTTGTGTTGATTCAGGGGATTGATTTTTTTTTTTTTTATCCAAACCACTGGTTGAACAAAAAAGAAAAAAACGACCATGTATAACCAGGGGTGTCCAATCTTCTGACCTTTTTGGGCCACACTGGAAGAAGAGGAATTGTCTTGGGCCTCACATAAAATAGACTAACAATAAGAAAAGCTGATAAGCAGAAAAGGCTGGGCAGATCACTGATCAAGTTAACAATCACTGATGTAAATAATGTACCCGAGTAATAAAACTTAATTCTTTTGCAATATACTTTATTATAAAAGTAAACAAAGGCAACATAAAACAAATGCGATATCTGACACTGTTTTTGATAAACTAACGCATCCATATCTGGTTTGATGGATGTAGTAGCAATTCTCAATGAATTTTCAAGGTGCTCATCAGATGTTTTGATTCTAATTTTGCCCTTTGCCCTTGAAGATAGTTGCTCACAAATATAGTTGCTGCCAAAAACTGAAGACATAAACGTGGTTTGTGAAGGTGTGATAGTGAAGAGTAAGAGATTTTTCTTTGAGAAGATAAATCCTATAGAAGTCCAGTAAAGAGACATTGTCAAATTTTTCTTCAGCTGCATGTGTTTGCTAAGTGTAAATGTATTTTTACAACAAATTTCCCCTCCAAAAATCAACATTTTTCGGTAATGATTTTGTGTTGGGCTGCATTAACAGCTGTCTTCGGCCACATGTGGACCGTGGGCTGGAGGTTAGACACCCCTAGTGTATCCGTGATTTATAATGCTTTTAGATTTTACTTTCATACAACAGCAGTTTACTTCCACAAAGAGATTGGCTGGCTGCACTTGCATGCAGACGTACCTTCACCTTGGACAGCTGGCTTGAATGCTGGTGATGAGACTCTCTTTAAACTGGCTGGACTTTCTGAAGACGTGGAGTCAATACTTTGAGAATTAAGGAAAATAAAAATATATTAAGAACAGATGATAGCATTGAAGAACAGCGACATTCTTATCCTATTGTGTGTCAAACTATTCACTATATCCCTGATCTCTCAAATGATTTCTGTAAGCTGCCGCTCTACCATTATCTTACTAGGAATCTGGCCAGCATAAGCCTCATGTGAAAAACCTGGAAGAACTGAAGCTATTCTGACCAGGGTATTTGAGCGCTTAAATAGACTTTCAAAAGGTAGACACTGAATATACGCAAGCCCTTTAGTCTTAACTTAAAGCAGAGCTCCACCAAAAAAGAGAAGTTCCACTTTAAAACTTCGTCCCCCACTCCCCCCATTAAGGATTGGCACCTTTGGGGAGTAGAGGGTGCGGATACCACTGGATCTAGGGACAGGTGAGTGTCTGTTTTTTTTAAAAAAATCAAACAGCTACAGTTTTTTTAGCTGCTGATTTTTATTAAATTTTTTTTTTATTTTGACCAGAACTCCGCTTTAACAACTTAATATAACTTTACATTTCTAGTAAAATCCCAATCCAGTTTAATAGAAAAAAAAAAAAATCCCATAAAAGTAAAAATTAAAAACAAAAAAGAAGCCTTGGCTGCAATACTCACCCAGTCTCCAAAGTGGTCCCCCGCAGAAAGCCCTCTCCATCCCTAGATGGTGCTTCTCTTCCACTACACATTATTCATCCCACTCATGTGAGCCCTGTCAAGGACATGCTTCTGAGGGTATGGACAGGACAGGGCTGCAAAAAGCGCCACTGCAACATGAAGTGAGAACACTAGAGGTGGGCTTTAAGTAGACAACTGTATAGTAAAAACACTAACAGTAAAAAGTAGTAGTGTTCTGGAAAATATTAGGTACTTGCACAATACAGTTGTTGATAAACAAAGTAGATGGCATAGATGTTGTACAATCAGATTCTAATGCATGTAGCCAGCTTTAGAGGCCTATGGCAGTCCAAAAACCCTTGAGTAATTTTTCTTAGGGGGAATGGTTATCAATTGGTTTGCTTTTTTGCCCCACCTGATCAGCTTTAGTTTTGGACAGAATGGGGAAGAGATGCACATTCTGTCAGGTTATTATTTCTGTGACCTGCAAAGTTAATCGGGGTGATTCCTTCTCACTTCCTGTCAAGAAGGTATAGACCATTAAAAATATAAATATACCACTTTTTCACTTTCTACCTACAGCAAGGGTATAAAAACTTTACTGGCAGGCTATAGAAGAGTATCACACTTAAATTGTAGCCTACCTATCTGGCAGGGTGCACCAAATACTGCCAAATCAACAGCGCTGCTCAAGGAGCGAGAGCAAATGTTTAATAAAGCAGTAATCAGTGGGGGTCCCCAACAGGGAAGCCTGGTGCATGAGAGACTAGACTTATTCCCACATTCCTATACGGTGGCAATACATAGTTTTTTAGCCCTTGCTGAAGCACTTGGCTGAATAAAAAAAAAAAAAGAAAGAGCTATATTACTGTAGATGCAGTCTGAATGCATTACAGTAATTAAGAGGGTTCAACTAGACTTTAATTCTTTAGTTCTGGCCATTTTCATATTGTAAAACTCAAAACACAAGGCAACCTGCGGTTGAATGATGAGAATCTCCCCACTCACACGTGTCATTATTATACAGTATTTATATAGCGCCAGAAAGGTTTGCTCAGCGCTGTACATTAAAGTGGGGGACAGAACATGAGACAATACAGTAACAAAACAATACACAAGGGGTTCGAGGGCCCTGCTCTTTGGAGCTTACAATCTAGGAGGGAGGGGAAAGTGGTACAGGAGGAAATGGCTGTGGGGGATGCAGTGGTAGGAGGAGTGGAGGAGATCAGCTGTTAGGTGAGGGTGGGGTAGGCTTCCCTGAAGAGGTGGGTTTTCAGGGTGTGCCTAAACGTGAGGAGGGTAGGTGACAGTCTAATGAATTGGGGTATTGAGTTCCAGAGGATGGGGGAAGTCCTGGAGAAGTCCTGCAGTCGGGCGTGGGAAGTGGAGACCAGGGAGCTAGAGAGTAGGAGGTCTTGTGAGCGAAGATTACGGGTTGGGTGGTATTTGGGTATCAGGTCGGTGAGGTAGTTTGGGGCAGCGTTATGAATGGCTTTGTATGTCAGTGTTAGTAATTTGAATTTAATGCGTTGGGCAATTGGGAGCCAGTGGAGGGAATGACAGAGGGGGGTGCCAGAAGAGGAGCGATTGGTAAAGTGGATGAGTCTGGCCGCTGAGTTCAGGATGGACTGAAGCGGGGATAGTCTGATGAGGTAGGCCGGTGAGAAGGGAGTTGCAGTAGTCAAGTCGTGAAATAATGAGGGAGTGAACAAGTTGTTTAGTGGTGTCTGGGGTTAGGAACGTACGTATTTTGGAGATGTTGCGTAGGTGGAGCCTGCATTAGTATGTCAACGATTGGACATGGGGTTGGAAGGACAGGTTTGAGTCTAGAGTGACACCTAGGAGCTTGGCTTGCTGGGTGGGACTGATGGTGGCGTTGTTGGTCGTGATAGAGAGGGGGGGGGGCGCGGGCTGGGGGGAAGATTAGGAGCTCGGTTTTGGAAAGGTTCAATTTGAGGAAATGGAGCGACATCCAGTCTGATATGTCGTTCAGCAGGTGGGGGATACGGGCGGAGACTAAAGGGGTGAGGTCATTGCTTGGAGACCTAGTTAACTTTCTTTGGCATAACTGGCCAGCTTCAGAGATCCATTGTTTTTTTAGTGCAGGCTGTGCTTCATGTCCATAAAAAGGAACCTTTTTTGGGCATAGCACGTCTTGCGATCTTGTTTGTGCGATCGTGACGCATTTGCAGTGCAGAAAAACATGCCGCGATTGAGGCAAAATTGCCCTGCATTTTCAGGTGCAATTGAAATGAATGGCACCTGAACACACGATCTTGCGTTTTCACACTTTCACAGCTCGTTTTTCAAATTGCGGGCAGTATCTCCCTAGTGTGAATGGAGCCTAAGCAACCCATTGAAACATCAGTTGTTTTGGAGGCCATGTTGGGTTGCCTCATAAAATACAGAAGCTAAACCACAGAAGATGCTGGCAATGCCAAAACTAAACAAAGTTACACCAATCGATCAGTTGGTGTGCATATGGACAGGTTATTTACTTCTCCGCAGCTTGTTTAAAACAATCAATTTTTTTCCCCCATAAGATTTATAGATGATATGTTCCACTTATTTTGTTACTCCCTTCATCTCTGCTGTTCACAAAACCAATAAGACAAAGACACTAACTGCATATGGTTAAAGAATCCATCACTAGGTTTTGCAATATGCAATATAGTGAAAACATAAAGATTTAGCGTTTTTCAAAAAGACTTAATTGTATGTAACACAGCTGACGTGTCCAGTAATGCTTCCAGCATACCTTGTAGACTTCCTAAGAGGACCTGAAATAAGCTTCACATATGATTTGGGAAACCAGCCCTTGTGACCTTGGACCTCTCCAAACCACCACATGTCCTGCTGTTCCAGAACAGTGATGATGTCATTCTTATTGAAGTTTAGATGGTTGTCTTTCTTGGCTCTCCACGGATATAAGGCCTGTGCTTGAAGTCCTTCCACCTTTTCACCCTTAAAGCAGGAAAGCAAAAACTGACATTTCTTAAAATGCAGATACAAATGACTTACAAAGCTGTATCTAAACCCTACCAATGAACTTCTCGTTTTTGCTGTTTTGATCTGTTAACCCCTTCCCGCCGGCGCCTCCTGGCCCTTTAAGAGTTTCAGAAGCCGGGAGGCGGGGCGGGGTTTAGGGATCCTGTGACCGCCGTGACGCGTCGTCACATGATCGGGAAAGGTCCCAATTGAAAGAGCAGACCGGGACCTTTCCGTGAGTAGCGGACATGTGTTTTTTGTTAATTGCACGCAAATGTGCGGCCGCTCTGTGTCTAGGCCCAGACGCCAGGAGACCGCACATGTGTGTGCGGCCGGCGCGAAGAGGTTAAATATACCAACAAAAAGAATTTAGTTACATCTGTTCTATACGCGCAAAAGAAAAAAAAAAAACACTTGTTGATCCTGCCAGAAACCTTGTGAGCTGATAACATTGCATGCTCTCTTCCTACGTTGATCGATATAGGTTGAAAACATTGATCCTCTATATACGCATTATGGTAAGTCAGTGTTGTCAGGAAGCGTTTTACTGACAGGATCATCAGGTGAAAAAGAAATAAACCTTGACTCTAATCTTTGCCAATCTTTCAGTTTAAGCTAGTGGCATTACCACTGCCCCGAGTTTCCTGTTTCAGTGTGTCTCCCTTCTCTTGCAGCCACCCTTGTATACAGGAACTAGACTTGGTGTCTCCAAACATTTTATGCATCAATAGAAACACAACGCCCCATAGCCTAGGATGGCAAGGCTATCCCCTTCTCCCCCCACCTCTCTTCAAGCTAACAGACCGACTCCAGACTGCACTGCTGTTAAACGTTAACAGTTTCCTGGAAAGAACGTAAGTTCAGGGAAGCAGCACTGACAGTGGAAAATTGTAAACTGCATGTGCCAGGGTAAAATGTTTTATAAATAAATAGGGGATTGTCTATCTTGTGCTTGATGTATTAAGCTGAAAACTGCTAAAGGGTTTAATACCACCTTAATCGAAACATTTAAAATTCTGTATGTATTGCTATGAATTGTGGAACACAAACATATCTACCATTGTATGCAGCTATGCTGTACAATATACTACTTTAAACAGCAATTTTGGGGTTAGTCAGAAATACTAGCGCAGTTAAGCAGCAAATCTCTATGGGATCACTGATAAGAAATCAGCCACAACCCAGAACTTGGGCAACAAAGGAAAGTGTCAGCTGCCAGGGCAATGATGAATTATGGACATATATTACCTTGTTTATCATCCTCTAGGCCAGCGGTTCTCAACCTGGGGGTCGCGACCCCTTTGGGGGTCGAACGACGCTTCCACAGGGGTCGCCTAAGACCATCGGAAAACACATATTTCCGATGGTCTTAGGAACCGAGACACCGCTCCTCGCCGCCACCGCCGTCTCCAGGTGTGGGCGGGATGACATGCCGCCCCTGTCATCTGGACACACCTCGAGATCAATCCTCGCCTGTGATTGGCCGCCGGCACTGTAGCTCAGGAGAGGCACACAGGCGGCCAATCACCGGCAAGGAGGTGGAGCTTGGAGAGGAGGAGCCGAGCGGCACCGTGAAGATCGAGCGAGTGAAGAGGAGGAGAGCGGCCGGAGAAGGAAGACATCTGACAGGTAAGTGTCGGTACCATGGGAGAGGGAGGGAGCGAGCGAGCCCAGGCTGGAGCAGGGGTCTGCAAGGTAAGTATCATTGGTGTCAGTGGGAATAGTGCCCCATCATTGGTGTCACTAATACCAATGATGGGGCACTATTCCTCCCACTGACACCAACGATGGAGCACTATTCCTCCCCCAAATGACACCAACGATGGGGCACTATTCCTCCCCACTGACACCAAGGATGGGGCACGATTCCTCCCCCCACTGACACCAAGGATGGGGCACGATTCCTCCCCCCACTGACACCAAGGATGGGGCACTCTTCCTCCCCCCACTGACACCAAGGATGGGGCACTCTTCCTCCCCCCACTGACACCTATGATGGGGCACTATTCCCCCCACTGACACCTATGATGGGGCACTATTCCCCCCACTGACACCAATGATGGGGCACTCTTCCTCCCCCCACTGACACCTATGATGGGGCACTCTTCCTCCCCCCACTGACACCAATGATGGGGCACTATTCCTCCTCCCACTGACACCAATGATGGGGCACTATTCCTCCCACTGATACCGATGATGAGGCACTATTCCTCCCACTGACACCGATGATGGGGCACTATTCCTCCCACTGACACCGATGATGGGGCACTATTCCTCCCACTGATACCGATGAAGGGGCACTATTCCTCCCACTGATACCGATGACGGGGCACTATTCCTCACACTGATACCGATGACGAGGCACTATTCCTCCCACTGACACCGATGACGAGGCACTATTCCTCCCACTGACACCAATGACGGGGCACTATTCCTCCCACTGATACCAATGACGGGGCACTATTCCTCCCACTGATACCAATGACGGGGCACTATTCCTCCTCCCACTGATACCAATGACGGGGCACTATTCCTCCTCCCACTGACACCAATGACGGGGCACTATTCCTCCCACTGATACCAATGATGGGGCACTATTCCTCCCACTGATACCAATGATGGGGCACTATTCCTCCCACTGATACCAATGATGAGGCACTATTCCTCCCACTGACACCTATGATGGGGCACTATTCCCCCCACTGACACCAATGATGGGGCACTATTCCTCCCCCCACTGACACCAATGATGGGGCACTATTCCTGCTCCCACTGACACCTATGATGGGGCACTATTCCTCCTCCCACTGACACCTATGATGGGGCACTATTCCTCCCACTGATACCGATGATGGGACACTATTCCTCCCACTGATACCGATGATGAGGCACTATTCCTCCCACTGACACCGATGATGGGGCACTATTCCTCCCACTGACACCGATGATGGGGCACTATTCCTCCCACTGACACCGAAGATGGAGCACTATTCCTCCCACTGACACCGATGACGGGGCACTATTCCTCCCACTGACACCAATGACGGGGCACGATTCCTCCCACTGACACCAATGAAGGGGGCACTATTCCTCCCACTGACGGGGCACTATTCCTCCCACTGACACCAATGACGGGGCACTATTCCTCCCACTGACACCAATGACGGGGCACTATTCCTCCCACTGATACCAATGATGGGGCACTATTCCTCCCAATGACACCAATGACGTGGCACTATTCCTCCTACTGCAAAATTACAGTTATGAAGTAGCAACGAAAATAATTTTATGGTTGGGGGTCACCACAACATGAGGAACTGTATTAAGGGGTCGCGGCGCTAGAAAGGTTGAGAACCACTGCTCTAGGCAAAATGAGCAGTTAACCCTTGCAGTGCAGAGGGGAACCCACTGCAAAGGAAAAATGGTTTACGCCCTGCAGTTTAACTTTTAAAGTATAATAAAACACTTCAGCACATCTAATAAAAAACCGAAAATCCCTTGCGTGAGATTTTTGTGTTCAAGGCAGGCTTGGCGCACATAAGTGTTAGAATATTGTACTATAATCTTACCTGTCCTAACACAGGGGAAGGAGAAGAACCCGTTACGGTGGCGGGAGTAAAAGCAGAACGTTGTCTGATTTGCCCAGCACTGGGTACAGTCAATGAAGGTTGAGTTGCCCATGTATCCCAGTTATCAGTCTCTGCTTTCTCATTATTAGTTGGCCACCTGAAGGAAACAAAAAGAAAGTTAAAAAAACAACAAATAAAAACAAAAAAACAATACCTTTTTTCATTCCTACAAAGTCAAAAGGGACTGGCTTTGTGGCTTTCACATAGTGGAGGCATTCATATATCAAGGTTTCCATATGTCACATTGTGTACAGCTCACAAACTGGCCAACATATAAAAAAATCTAATCAAAATTATGTTTGCCCAAAAGTAACATGCCAGCTGGCAATGTGTGAATTCAAATAGTGAATAGTAAGAAATCTTCTTAAAGCATTTGGGAAAAGCACATGTAATGGGTACTTACGTTGAGCTGAAGTCAGCCCAGTTGTTGGCATTTGTAGTTGTATCAGTAAAAGCTGATGTGGCTGTGGATGGTTTCAAGTGGACAGTGGTTTTGGCTGTAGTGTCGGCTACTTGCTTGGCTGTGCTTGGGAACTCGCTCTCAGGCATTCGTTCAGCGTAATTGGCAGGGAACCAGCCAGTTTTCCCTTTTATTTCTCCTCCTAGCCACCCAGGCTCCCCAGTTTGACTCTCATCCACCTACAGAGAGGTAATACCACACATTCACATTATGTGCCTCACATAAACTAATGAACAAATGTTACACAGCTCAAAACCAATTTGTGTAAACAGACACAAAATCAATACCTATGACACACACATCTATATTTTGTCTCTGTAAGAAAAAAAATTAAAAATTACCTCTTTGTCCTGCCAAAAACCCAGTGAGCAAAAAGAAACTGTTTAGTGCAATACAGGCAAATGCCCTTATGTTTTATCCCTTAAAAATGCTGCAAATATAGAAATCCAAACCCTTCAACTTCCTGTTTGAGTTGACAGCACATGGCCCACTGCTGTACTGGAATCCCAATCAATGTTGTCAGCCAGTTCTCCTTTCTGGACTTCAGGACTCAGGCAGGCCTGACAATATGGTTTGGCATTTCAATGCAGCATTGGTAGAATTGTCAGCCCAAACAAGAAGTTTGTCTGTCTTGCTCTAAACAGGTTCTTTTTGCCCAGACATACTTTAAACTGGATGTATGCGTCCACAGTCTTACAATTCCCCAATTAAGTTACCGCTAAGAACGTACTAGCATATGGACAGCTCAGACAGAACAGTTCTCCCACATACAAGCAAGACATCATCATTGCGGATTCTCACGAGCAGCTTCTAGAACAGAAAATAAAAACATATAGTGTTGCGCTCCCAAACCTCCAATTAATATATTATTATTTGAATCACTTAATCTCTGTTCTAAAAATCACAATAATTGAGAATGATGTATGTGATTAATCATAAATTATAATAACCTTAAACTATGAATCAATTCAGATAAACCATGTGCATGAATAAATAAAAACAAAAAAATGAAAAATAATAAAAAAAAGTAGAAATAATGTCCCAAAAAAGTGACTTTGTGCTGAAAAATCTTCAATCTATAATGATTATAAATCGGTGACTGCTTGTGAATCCTCCCACATGTGAAGATGTGCGCTCACCTCATAGGAAGCCTGCAATTAGGCTATATAAGCTTGCGGTTCACCTCCTTTGGAACCTGCTTGTTTGGAACTCCTGCTTTGAGATAATGAGTATCCGTGGTATACGATATATGCTATGGGATGAATCGCTTCTCCAGAGGGTGCAACTCCTCTATATTTTCGTCTCCATGCGGTTCTCCACATATAAAAAAGATCTCGACATGGTGCTTTATCTTTTATAAAGATTGGCTTTATTTGCTCAGGATATGACACTCACATGTATTGTATACGGATAGTGGTAGCACTGATACAATCGAAAACTACCGCTGACTGTCGGAGCTGTGTACCCGTGGTCTGGCAAACGAACTGGCTCCCTCCGAGTGACGTTACAGTCCCACCCCTACGCGTTACGCCACTGGTCACGTGGCTTCATCAGGGGGATTTGATTGGGGATTTGGGGATTTGCCAATCAAATCCCCCTGATGAAGCCACGTGACCAGTGGCGTAACGCGTAGGGGTGGGACTGTAACGTCACTCGGAGGGAGCCAGTTCGTTTGCCAGACCACGGGTACACAGCTCCGACAGTCAGCGGTAGTTTTCGATTGTATCAGTGCTACCACTATCCGTATACAATACATGTGAGTGTCATATCCTGAGCAAATAAAGCCAATCTTTATAAAAGATAAAGCACCATGTCGAGATCTTTTTTATATGTGGAGAACCGCATGGAGACGAAAATATAGAGGAGTTGCACCCTCTGGAGAAGCGATTCATCCCATAGCATATATCGTATACCACGGATACTCATTATCTCAAAGCAGGAGTTCCAAACAAGCAGGTTCCAAAGGAGGTGAACCGCAAGCTTATATAGCCTAATTGCAGGCTTCCTATGAGGTGAGCGCACATCTTCACATGTGGGAGGATTCACAAGCAGTCACCGATTTATAATCATTATAGATTGAAGATTTTTCAGCACAAAGTCACTTTTTTGGGACATTATTTCTACTTTTTTTTATTATTTTTCATTTTTTTGTTTTTATTTATTCATGCACATGGTTTATCTGAATTGATTCATAGTTTAAGGTTATTATAATTTATGATTAATCACATACATCATTCTCAATTATTGTGATTTTTAGAACAGAGATTAAGTGATTCAAATAATAATATATTAATTGGAGGTTTGGGAGCGCAACACTATATGTTTTTATTTTGCGTTTTGTCACATTGGTAGTTATGTGCTAGAGGTTTGCGATCCAACTTTAAAGTGTATTAATAAGGAGTTTTTGTCTGCTTTCTGACTCGCAAGATATTTCATATATTCTAAGCTTCTAGAACAGGCTGAAAGGTGGAATAAAGGCTACTGACAGCAACACAAATTAGACCATGGTGTTAAAAAAAAAAAACAAATAAAAAAATTAAGAATCTTCTTTCTTGGGAGAAATATGCAGGCAATCAGAAATTCAGAGGTGACATGACAGTTACTAGCCTATCATGCCTGACCTCATACTTTTCCATATTATTAGTGTATAGTGTGCAAGGTCAGGTATTTGACAGGACAAAACCACCAGATCCCCTAAACCATAGGTAGGCGGGTGCTTTGGGCCACCCCCCAAAGCACCTAGTCATCATGTTGATACAGACAAGGGCCTCTTCCCCACAACCCAGCATGCCCTGTGTAGTTGATGTCACAGAGGGCGTGTCTTCTGATGATGCCATCGGATGGCTGCGCTGCTTAGTTATTTAAGAGCGGTCAGATGGCGGAGCGACTAGACGGCGGGAGCTTTTGTCGGGACCAGAGGTTTTTTCTTTCTTTCCTGACTGGTGGCGGCAGCAGGTGTCGTGATTTACAATGGATCTACACTGGGGACTTTTTTTTTTTTTTTTTAATAAAAGGACTTGTGTTTTGTCTTTATGTAATTTTACACTTTTTGGTGAATACTCATTCACATGGGGGAGTGTGGGATCTGCGGGCCCCCTTGGCCACCGTCTAGGGCTGTGGGGAAGAGACCCTTATCCTCATCAACATGGGGACAAGGTGCTTTGGGGGGGGGAGGGGAGGGGGGGGCTTTCTTGATCTGCCAGGCTAGGTTGCCTGCTCAGATAAGGGTCTGGTATGGATTTTGGGGGGACCCACACCTTTTTCTAATTTTGGTGTGGGGTTCCCAAAATCCATACCAGACCCAAAAGAGCATGGTATGGATTGGGTGAGAAATACATGCCATTCTCTTCACATTTCTTTTTTTTTTTCATCTTTTTATTGCTGACAATGTTTTTTTCCTTACATTCAGCTGTCAGTGGGGAACCCCGCTGACAGCTGATGAGTCCCCAGTTGTTCCAGCCATCTCCCTAACATCCAGTGAAGAAAAAAAACTCATCTAAATGCTGGACACTGGTGTTTAGCAAAGTTTAAGAGCGTTTAGTAGAGTTTAGCAGCTGTTTTTTCTGCCAAAACGCTGCTGCTCCTGGACACACTGGCCCTGGGTTTTTTTCTGCTACTGCTACTAAATGCTTCTAAACGTCTATGCATGGACACATAAGATAATATTGAGGGCCGTTTGGAAGCAGTAAAAAAAAACAAAAAAAAAAAAAAAAAAAAAAATGCCTGCCACCCCTGAAAGTGGCAGCAAAATCGCCCTGTGTGCATAAGGACTAAAGATCAAATATTTAGATCCCTGCAGAATCTTCCAATTGCAATCGGTCATTGCGAGTTTTTTGCTTTCATTTTAATAAAATTCCATCAGTAGCTATATGGCCATAAAGTATAATAAGATCTAGTAACTACTTTGTACTTCTCTTATTCAGCAAACAATAAGAAATAAATCACTTCTATCGGGTCTCACCATGATAATGTCACCGGGCTGGATAGTGATCTCATCGTGACTTCTGGCATCGAAAGGATAGAGTGCCCTGTAATATACCACTTTGACATCCCCCTGTGAAATCATTAGTGGTGCTTTCTCTGAAAAGAGCACAAGGAACAAAGGTGGACAAATTTCAGAATTAAACTAGTTAACGCACCCTAAAAAGGTATTCAGGTCTGCATATCATAACCAAGCATATCTAGACTGAATGCCAAGTCAATACCAGCTCTAAAGCACATTGAAGCAAGTTGATGCAGCTTAGATGGAAGTCAAATGCAAAGGTCAACGATTAAATGTTAGTGCAATGCACTTGAAAACAAACTGCATTTACCCACCAACACAAGCCTAAAATGTCCAGTGACAGCCCCTAAATAGAACCCTATGCGTAAGGCTCATCTTACACCTCCATCTTTTGTTTACATATTCTAGTGGGTATAGAAAAGAATCACCCCACCTTTAACCACAAGCCTACAGGGCACTTATACCCCCTTCCTGCCCAGGCCAATTTCCAGCTTTCAGAGCTGTTGCACTTTGAATGACAATTGCACGGTCATGCAACACTGTACCCATATGAAATTTTTATCATTTTTTTGTGACAGAGAGCTTTCTTTTGGTGGTATTTAATCAACTCTGGGTTTTTTGTTTTTTCTTAAACCAAAAACCACTGAATATTTTGAAAAAAAAAAAGTTGTTTCTTAGTTTTTGTTATAAAATTTTGTAAATAAGTGATTTTACTCCTTCATTGATGTGCGCTAATGAGGCTGCAGTGATGGGCACCGATAGGCTGCACTGATAGGTGGCACTGGTAGGTGGCACTGGTAGGTGGCACTGATGGGCAGTGACAGGCATCACTGATGGGCACTGAAAGGCAGCACTGATATATGGCACTGATGGGCGACACTGAAAGGAAGCTCAGATGGGCACTGATATGTGGCACTGATGAGCACAAACAGCTGGCACTGATGGACACTGAGAGGTGGCACTGCTGGGTTACACTGATCATCAGGGCACACTGATCATCAGTGGTCTGATGATCAGTGTAGATGTCCCCTCCGCGGAATGCCGATTACTGGCTCTCCTCTCCTCACGAGCTGCCAGCGTGACAGCTCAAGAGGAGAGAAATGCCGATAACCGGCATTTCCCTGTTTACATGTGATCAGCTGTGATTGGACACAGCTGATCACAACACTGTTCAACAAATTTTTATTTTTTGCCAGTTTTGGAAACAAAAGGATCCATTTCTTAATGAATTTCACATTCTGAGTTCAAATATAACAATGAAATTTGTCAATTGGCTCTAGTTTTTCTGTAAACGGAAAGTTTTCTACTATAGGCGTAATGACTACATAATGCACAATAATTATATAGATAGATGTCTTTCCACAAATATAAAGCAAGTGATATTGACTACATAACAAAGCCTAAATGGCATAATATATTGCATAGGATTACCAAGAAAAATTATAGCCATAAGCTAAGTTGAATCATTTTAATACTTAGGATTCCCACTCGTTTTGTCTTCAGTTTGTGTCGGTTTTGCTTCTCTTGGCTTTTCTCTTGTATTCGAGGAAAGGGCTCTCTTACAACTGCACGTGACTACACGCTTCAGGTTCTTCCTCACTTGACTCAACCACGAAGGATTCTGGTGCTTTAGGAATTGGTAGCCCCTCTCCATGAGGAACTGGACGTATTGCCGATGGAATATTTGGATAGTGCACAGATAACTTTTTCTTCTTATTTAGCCCTTTTGTTGGAGGCACCATACAAAAGTAACAATTACTAACATGATCTGTTGGCTCTCTCCAAATCATTGGCACAGCGAAAGGCATAGATGCCTTTTTTCCCATTCAACCATTGCTCCAGTGCCGTCCCACAAGAATTGCAGCATATATGTGGTGTCCAGCTCTTGTCCTGGTCTCCTATCTTGCAGCCAAAATACAAGTTGTAGGCTTTCTTAATCATTCCTGTTATCCTCCTTTTTTGTGAGATAAAAGTTATTTCACCGCAGATATAGCAGAAATTATCTGCTTTATTCACACAAGTTCGAGGCATTACCGAGTAGCCTATATAAGCATAAAACGAAATGTAAAGACGCTGTCCAACTACAATCAGCTACAGATACTGCAGCTTTTATGCAGTGAAGTGATGCAATTAAAGGCTAATATTACATCATCTCAGTATACATGCAATTTTCTATTGGTCACCAGTATCAATTGCGCAATATGCAGCTGAAGTTGCATCATAATTTTGAATGGCTTACGTCATTAGATGGGTGAATATATCATGGAAACTAGAGCCAATAAACATTTTTTAGGGTCATTTTCGTTTTCAGCACCCCAAAATTATGTAAGATTAGCTAATTTTATGCCCAAAACCTTCTACCTGTTGAACAGTGAATCGAGCGGACATCTTCAGCTCTTTCCGTGGATCGGTGATTGATTCGGTGTCCGAGGGACACAGCGCACCACAGATCGCCTCACTGCGCACTCCGGGAGCCGAGCATGCGTGGTGAGAATGGGAGGACGTCATATTACTATATGGCGGGAGGTGGTTAAAATAATCACATTTTGCTGCTTTGCAGCCTGAAATAAAGACAGACACAGTTTTTGTTTTATCCATCTGTATTTACTCAGTGCAACTTATAAGATCCAAGTGAAAGATATAACATCAACAGGTGAGAGAAAAAAAAGTTTGAAAAAGGATCACCCAACTTGTGTCAGCATTTTGTTGAACCACCTTTTGCCTTAATGACATCCTTTAGTCTGTTGGGATATGTCTCTACTAATAATTAAATTCTAGTCTCATCTGACCATAACACCTTTTTCCACATGGCCTCAGAATCTTCAAGGTGCATTTTGGCAACGCTTCGTTATTACTTCATGTGGCCTTTCTCGAGGAGTGTTTTTTTTTTTTTTGCAACCCTGCCATACAAGCAACATTTGTGGAGAATTTGTGATACTGTTGTCACATTCACACAATAACCACCCTTTGTCATAAATTTCTGCAACTGCTTCAGAGTTGGTCTCTTGGTAGCCTCTCCGACCAGTTCCCTCCTCGCTCTGTCATCCAGTTTGGAGCGACATCCTGATCCAGGGAGGGTCTGTGTTGTACCAAATACCTTCAATTTCTTAATAGACTTCACTGTGCTTCTAGGCATTGAGAAAGCCTTTGAAACTTTTTTTGTATCCATCTCCTGACTTGTGCCTGTCCACAACTTTTAACCAGGGATCTTTTGACAGTGCCTTACCACCCATAGTTAATTGTTTGCTTCGAATGCACTATCAGGGACTGAAGCTCTCCAGGAATGCTCTTTTCATGCTGAGCTATTCAAATTAACCACAGCTGATCACAGTTGAAAGTCAAATGGCTTTGTATGCCAGTAAGAAGGAGATTAGCTACACCTGACTGAGTTCACAAAATCATTTTTGGAAGGGGGGTAACCCTTTTTCCAACTCAGTGATTCTGTTTTTGAATTTGTATTATTTTCTGACATATTGGTGTTATATCTTTCACTTGGATGTTATAAGTTGCACTGAGTATATACAGCTGGATAAAACAAAAACAGTGCGTTTTCATTTAAAGCTGTAAAGAAATAAAATGTGATTTTAAAGGGGGCGATTCTTTTCTGTACCCACTGTATGTAACATTCTAAAATGACAGTCTTGCTGGAAAACATAGCATATGTCTCCCTCCCCCCCAAACCAAATAAAAGGAAAAAAACCCAAAAAGGTAAAGAAAATGCCTAATCATTCAGTCTTTTTTTACTCAATATATAAATAACTCCTAAGTGACTGAGGGTAAAACAAATATTAATACCTGAACATAAATTTGCAAATTTGACATTTGTTAGTAAAATTATTTTGTGTATTCAGGTGGATTATACCTTGTTTTCATCAGGACAAATTTAGTTTTCGTTTGGTGGTCAATGGTAACATATCTCCTGATTTGTTTTTTTCAAAATTTCTTTTCAAAATCCCTTTCTCGGAGTTCACTGACCGGCACCTCCTTCACTTCTTGACCGTAGGGTTATACCGCCACCTTCAGCAGTAGGACTAGGCAGAAAAAAAGAAGAACAAGCGCCTATGGGCAGACTTAACGGGTAGTAAACCCGCTCTCTGCTATAGGCAGCTCAGTTCGTCAAAAAGCAGTACCAACGAAAGGAGGGGTGGGTGCTGAGTCTGTCAATTAACTCAGGGAAAGGGAATTTATGGTGAGTAACAAAAAAAATTCTGTTTTCTCTTTCGTTCATTGACAGGCAGAACGAGAAGGGAAGCAAACACTCCTGCTGCAGACCATAGTAGGACTCACCACTGACCCAGAGCGCTGAAGAGCAGTGCTGCCGGTCCGCCAGGTGAGGGGAGAACTCCATCTGGAGAAGCGTGCCAGGCTGTCCAGAAAACTATGCCCAGGAAGGGAGGGGGAGGCATGTACTTACTGATCCCAGCATGAGTTGCAAGTAGCACACTCAAGGCAGGTCTGCCTCCCACCAATGGTAGGGGGAGGCTGTGGCCATGTTGACACAGACGTCAGATGCCTGGGTATAAGTGTCCCTGCAAGACATTTAACTCGCCGGCCGCCCTGGTCCAGGATGGGGCTCGTTGCGACCAACCCAGCGCTTGGCCAACATCTGTGCCTGCTCATTGGCCAGGCTGAGGAGACTACAAGGATCTATATTATCCAGCTTGTCACCCAGTCCGACAGTTGATTGAAGATCACGCAGAATAGAGAAAAGAGAGGGGGGGGGAAACACCTAAAGGAACCACAGGTCCCAGCAAGGCAAAAAAAAACTCAGCTGCCTATTGCAGCGAAGGGGTTTACTACCAGTTAGGACTGCCCATAGGCAGTGCTGTGCTTGGTTTTTTTTTTTTTTTTTTTTAGCCTAGTCCTAATCCTGAAGGTGGCTTTATAACCCTATGGTCAAGAAGTGAAGGCTGTGTCCATCAATAAATGTAAGAGAAAATCTTTAGCAGTAAATTTCTTGTTATTACAATAATTTAGCACCAAAAAACAAACAAACAAAAAAAACATTCTCCTGTTCCTGACGATTGCAGCAATACCGCATACAGTGCCTTGAAAAAAGTATTCATACCCCTTGAAATTTCCAACATTTTGTCATGTTACAACCAAAAATGTCAATGTATTGTATTGGGATTTTATGTGATAGACCAACACAAATGGTACATAATTGTGAAGTGGAAGGAAAATGAAAAATGGTTTCAAAATTTTTTTTACAAATAAATATGTGAAAAGTGTGGCGTGCATTTGTATTCAGCCCCCTTTACTCTGATATCCCTAACTAAAATCTAGTGGAACCAATTGCCTTCAGAAGTCACCTAATTCGTAAATAGAGTCCACCTGTGTGCAATTTAATCTCAGCATAAATACAGCTGTTCTGTGAAGCCCTCAGGGGTTAGATAGAGAATATTAGTGAACAAACAGCATCATGAAGGCCAAGGAACACACCAGACAGGTCAGGCATAACATTTTGGAGAAATGTAAAGCAGGGTTGGGTTATAAAAAAATCTCAAGCTTTGAACATCTCACGAAGCACTGTTTAATCCATCAACTGAAAATGGAAAGAGTATGGGACAACTGCAAACCTACCAAGACATGGCCGTCCACCTAAACTGAAAGGCCGGGTAAGGAGAGCATTTATATGAGAAGCAGCCAAGAGGCCCATGGTAACTCTGGAGGAGCTGCAGAGATCCACAGTTTAGGTGGGAGATTCTGTCCATAGGACAATGATTAGTCATGCACTCCACAAATCTGGCCTTTATGGAAGAGTGGCAAGAAGAAAGTCATTGTTGAAAGAAAGCCATAAGAAGTCCTGTTTGCAGTTTGCGAGAAGCCATGTGGGGGACACATCTGACCAGAGAACCTTTTTCCAAGTTTGCGGAGACCAAAATTTAACTTTTTGGACTAAAAGCACAACACCATGTGTGGCGAAAAACGTACACTATACATAACCCTGAACACATCATCCCCACTGTGAAACATGGTGGTGGCAGTGTCATGTTGTGGAGATGCTTTTCTTCAGCAGGAACAGGGAAGCTGGTCAGAGTTTATGGGAAAATGGATGGAGCCAAATACTGGGCAACCTTAGTCTGCAAAAGACTTTACTGGTGTGAAGGTTCACCTTCCAGCAGGACAACGACCCTAAACATACAGCCAGAGATCCAATGGAATGGTTTAGAAAAAAGCATATTCATAGCCCAGTCAAAGTCCAGACCTAAATCCAATTGAGAATCTGTGGCAAGACTTGGAAATTGCTGTTCACAGACGCTCTCCATCCAATCTGACAGATCTTGAGCTATTTTGCAAAGTAAAATTAGCAAAAACTTTACTCTCTAGATGTGCAAAGCTGGTAGAGACATCCCCAAAAAGACTTGCAGCTGTAATTACAGCGAAAGGTGGTTCTACAAAGTATTGACTAAGGGGGGCTGAATACAAATGCACGCCACACTTTTCACATATTTGTAAAAAATTTGGAAAATCATTTATCATTTTCCATCCACTTCACAATCATGTCCACTTGTGTTGTATGTATTTGTATGTGTTGGTCTATCACATAAAATCCCAATAAAATACATTTACATTTTTGGTTGTAGCATGACAAAATGTGGAAAATATCAAGGGGTATGAATACTTTTTCAAGGCACTGTATGCGTATGTTAGTTGTTGTTTGTACCCGTAGTAGGGCCCAGAAACAATAGTGCTCATCCCCTGATTTCTCGGTCAAGATCAATAGCACAACTATAAATCCATCCACGCATGCCAGGGTGCTAGGGGTAACCCTGGAATCTGAACTATCCTTTCAGGCCCACATCCAATCCCCGTCCAAATCATACTGCTTCAACATCTCCAGAATACGCCCCTTTTTAACCAATAATACCACAAAGCTTCAAATTCACTCCCTGGTTATCTCTCACCTCAACTACTGCAACTCCCTCCTCATTGGCTTACATAGGCTATCCCCCCTTCAGTCCATCATGAATGCTGCTGCCAGACTCATCCACCTTGCCAACTGTTCAGTGTCTGCTACCACTCCCTGCCAATCCCTCCACTGGCGTCCACTCGCCCAACAAATAAAATTCAAAATACTAACAACTCTTCCCCCAACTACATCAACAACCTGGTCTCAAAAGATCAACCCAACCGCTCCTACGATCCTCCCAAGACCTTCTGCTCTCTAATTCCTGTGTCACATCCTCCCATGCTCGCCTCCAGGACTTCTCCAGAGCGTCTCCCAACCTAGGAACGCCCTACCCCAATCTGTTCAACTACCTCCTCATCTATCCACCTTTAGATGATCCCTGAAAACCCTTCTTCTTAAAGAAGCCTATCTAACTAGTAAACTGCTTTTTACTTCCTCCATCAGCTCATCTACCCACAGATATCTTTTGTATCACTCAACCCTTCCTCTTAGATTGTATGTCCTAACGAACAGGGCCCTCAGTTTCCTCTTGTACCAAATTGTATTGCAACCGTAATGTCTGCCTTACTGCGCAAACTGTTGGTGCTATATAAATCCTGTATCATAATAATTTTGCTTTCTTTTTTTTCTCTAGCCTACATAAAATCACACTGACACTAACACCAATTTAAATTTTTTTTTCCTCTTTAAAAAAACCCTACACAAAATATAATGACCCCAACCTTGACGTTTGACCCTAACACTACCCTAGATCAAACCTTGATCTAGCAGTTTTTTTCTTTATTGTAATTTTTTTGTACACACTTTTGTTTGTTTACACCTTCCTCTCCTGCAAGGATACAATGCATCTCTCTCAGGCTGCACAGTGACTGATCACTCTGATAGCCAATCAGAGGCCATCACAGTGATCAGGTGAGCTAGAACTGGAAGTCCTGGGTCCCAGCTATTAGTACAAGACCTGGGCCTCCCAATGAGAGATCGGTCTCTGTGCTGGGTGCATGCTGTGTGGCACTCTGCTAGCAGAAAGGTAGGTACACATATATGTGGTCCCACAGATAAAGACCAACTTCCGTGAGGCTGCATATGTGTACGGTCGGTCAGAATGAGTTAATATATATAATTAAAAGATAAGCCCCACCTGCATTTTTTCTTATTACCATTTAATACCTGTGGATATTTATTAAGTTATAGAACAAATATATAACAAATGGTAATGCAGTTCACTCCTCCAACATGCTGGATGGAGCACCTCCTTCCCACAGAGCATATGCACATATGCGGCCTCACTGAAGTGGGTCTACTTTTGTGGGAATGCATATGTGCATACCAGTGTTTGTGCTGGGAGCGCACCGCACAGCAACACTGACCGCTCTGGGCCTTGTATGAACGATCAGGAGCTGGAAGGACCATCTATCGATCACATCATGGATGACAGGCTATCACAGTGATAAGTCACTGTTCAGCCCACCCCTGTACTCTCTCTCTTCTTGAATGGGGAAAAAGATACACTGGGTTTGATCTAGGTCAAGGTTAACGGTCACGGGTAACGTCATCGTGTTTTAGGAAAAAATAAAAAATGTATAAAGTATTTGCGTCAGTGTTGGTGTGTTTTAGATAGGATTAAAAAAAAAAACCTTTGCACTATTGTTTCCCTATTCCTCTACTACAGGTACAAACTACAATAAACCTACACATTTGTAGCATTCATTGTGATCGTCAGGAGTAGGAGCTATTCTTTTGGGTCGTTCTTTACTGGTAGGTCATGGTAATGGCAAGATACAGATATAATTTTAAAACATTTTTAATATAGGCTGGTTTTCATTTGAGAATTGAAAAAAAAAAAAAAATCCGGAGATAGATTTTTTTTTTTCAGAACCAGATGTGCCTTTGTTTAGTGATAAATGTTAAAATATAATTTACCTGGATACACTAAGTAGCTGATGACTTGTAGTAACGCATGCCAAGTTGCAAAATTGGTTTGCTTTACCTTCTGTCATGAAGGAGTTAAAATAATGCTACAGGTGCTTTTGTTTTAAAGTGTTCCGTAAACATTACACACAAAGCATTGAAAAAAAATGTTTGAAAAATCAGTTTCTGCATGAACAGACCAACAACTATGTAACACAACCTGGTGGGACAAGCCATGGAAGCAGTTCTGTTATGACATTAAAGCAGAACTAAACCCTCATATCCTTTGCAACCAAGGAAGCTGCCATCTTAGCCTCTTTTTGATCTGCAGTTGCTATGGTGCTGCAGATGTGAACAGCTATGATACCAGCTATTCGATGGCTTGACTGTTTGATTGAAACCAGACCTAATGCGATAATAAACCCAAAAGAAAACATTTATTATACTGCAGCTTACCCAATTCTTAGATGTGGTGGCTGCAGTAATGGAAGATAGCTGTTGCTCCAGGTAAGTCTACGTTGCATACACCGCACCAGGGGCGGACTGACAACTCATGGGGCCCCCGGGCAATAGGGGATCATGGGGCCCCTGTGTCCTTGCCCAAACCCAAATAAGCCTACATAAAAGGTACCAGGGGCATCTCATGGGGCCCCCTACTGACCCCGGGCCCTCAGGCAGTACCCGAGTTTCCAAATGGTCAGTCCACCCCTGCACCGCACACACATGCCTTGGAAGGGTGCTCACCTAGCTCGCATGCTGAAAACAGGCAAGAGAAAAAACCTGGATGGCCACATTCAAAAAAAGATAGTCTTTTTATTAATGCATTACAATCCAAAAGCAGTACACCATACATTGGGGGAAAGAAGAGCAAGGTCGACACGTTCACGGGTTAGCATTTATTCATAACCTCATCACACCAGTTGCAGAGTACATACAGTGAAGGAAATAAGTATTTGATCCCCTGCTGATTTTGAATGTTTGCCCACTCACAAAGAAATGATCAGTCTAAAAATCTAATGGTAGGTGTATTGTAACACAGAGACGGAATAGCAACAAGACATTCTAAAGAAGTGCATGTCTAACAAATTATGCACTGATTTGCATGTTCATGAGGGGAAATAAGTATTTGATCCCCTATCATTCAGCAGGATTTCTGGCTACCAGGTGTCTTTCATACAGGTAACAAGCTGAGATTAGAAGCAGTCTCTTAAAGGGAGTGCTGCTAATCTCATTTTGTTACCTGTATAGAAGGCACCTGTCTACAGGAGCAATCAATCAATCAGATCCAAACTCTCCACCATGGCAAAGACCAAAGAGCTGTCCAAGGATGTCAGGGACAAGATTGTAGACCACAAGGCCGGACTGGGTTACCAAACTATTGCCAAGCAGCTTGGTGAGAAGGTGACAACAGTTGGTGCAATTATTCATAAATGGAAGAAGCACAAAACAACTGTCAGTCTCCCCAGGTCTGGTGCACCATGCAAGATCTCACCTTTTGGAGTGTCAATGATCATGAGAACAGTGAGGAATCATAATAGAACTACACGTGAGGATCTTTCAATGATCTCCAGGCAGCTGGGACCACAGGCACCAAGAAAACAATTTGAAACACACTACATCGACAAGGATTGAAATCCTGCAGTGCCCGCAAGGTCCCTCTGCTCAAGAAAGAACATGTCCAGGCCCGTCTGAAGTTTGCCCCCATCCCCCAGCAACATTATATCCCCAGCAAACAGATATCCCATTTAGCATCAATAGAGCCCCCCAGCAACAATAGACCAGTCAGCAACAACTGATCTTCCAGCAGTCAGCATCAGTAAACCTTCTAGCATCCAACAAGAATAGATGCTTCCCGTCAACAGTAGAACCCTCCCAACAATAACAGATCCCCCAGCAGCCAGCATCAGTAAACCCTCCAGCACCACTTGCCATTAAATACTTTCAGTGCTGGTGGTGCTGGAACTACGTTCCCTCTTGTTCCCACTGAAAAAAAATACATACACATGCACAGTAACTGGTGTGATGATATTATGAATAAGCTCTAACACGCAAAACACATCACCCTTGCTCTTCTTTCCCCCACTGTATGGTGAACTGCTTCAGGATTTTCATGCATTAACGAAGATCATTTTTTGGAATGCGGCTGTCAGGGATTTCTCTTACCTGGTGGCTGCATTGATTTTATTTTTTAGGGATACTTTCCTTTATTTTCACCTGGTGGTATGCCCAGTAAATCTGTTGTTCTTCAAAAGAACAAGCTCTCTTGGAGATGTAGCAATTAGATGAGAAAAAACATTTACAATGATCAGCTTTTATTTATGTAAAACCTTTATCCCAAAAAAAAAAACCTGTTACTGTCACTGCTTATAAAGTGTTAACTAGAGTTTGGCTTCAATTTGTTAGTGTAACATTTCCCTACCCTGAGATTGACAATACTGCTGTTAAAAGGTGCCCCCTGTGCTCCTTCATCCAGAGTGGAAAAACTTGAAAAAAGGAAGCCAGATCACCAGGTGAAAACAAAGGGAAAAAAAACTAAAGCAGTCACCATATTGAATGATTGGTAAGCTGCAATATATTACATTTTTGGTTTTGAGTTTAATATTGCTTTAAGCACAAAATCTATCAGGTAATATTCAAGGCATGCCTTGACTGTATTCTTTTTGGGAAACTATTAAATATGTGGGTTTAGTTCCATGGTTAGGTCTGAGCGGCCCTGATGATGCTGATTGAGCATGTTAAGCAGGGCCCTGATGGGGCTGAAAAAGCAAGTGAAAGCACATGTATCAGCCACACACAACAGCACACACCTGTACCTGTCCAAGGGACCTGCCCTCCTGGCTTCATTGGCTCGGGCGGTTGCTGGAAAAGTTTGCTGGCTTTTTCCTGAGCCTCCAGTATTCGCTCTTCCTCCATTCTTTTGACAGAGTCTTCTCTTTTCTGTTTCTCTTCATCCTGAAGCAATTTGTGTCGTGGCAGCTCCTCCTCCTGCTTCACACGGTCCTGCCACTGTTTATCCTGTTCCATGGCCTTCCTGAAATGTGAATAAGGGAGACTAGAAAATGAATATCCATACCTATAGTTACATATATTTCCCTGCCCATTTCATTTCTAAAGAAATAAATAATAGATGGCACTCCTGATACATTTGAAGATTTATCTTCATTTAGCAGAAATTACGAGTACACATTGACTGAGCCTCCAATTCAGCTAAGATTACTACACAAGACACTTAGGTATTTGGTACATGGCCATCTGGTCTGCAACACCAGGCTAGGGGTTTTAATTAGGAAAGGAAGTATTTCCTGCTGCTGGTTTTATCATCTTGAAGGGATGGAATGGGCAGGGCGTGGGGCTATTTCTGCTTTAAGGCTTTGCAGTGAAACAATGGATAAACAAAGACTCATGTGTACCACTGTGTCATCCAACATTGCATTTCGGTGTTGAATGATGTGAATGTACAATATATGTATGTAAAGCACTGCGTAAATTGACAGCGCTATATAAGTACCTGAAATAAGTAAATAAATGACATGTAAGGTTGGTTGCATGTAGCACCAACCCAAAAACCCAATATTTACAAATTTGTGCAGAAATTTAACATTGATCCACGATTGATTGCCGCTTTTTTACAAGGACACGCGACTCAAAAACTGCACCAAAAATTGAATGCAGATTAGTTTTTGATGCATTTTGCAATGTTTTCCATTAATTTCAATGAGGAGGTGTTTTTGGTGCCTTTTTTTTTACCACACCAAAAATGCAGCAAGCAGGACTTTGAAAAACGCACCAGACCCGCAACTGATCAATGTTCTGAGCTCCATAGGAATACATGGTCACACATTTTTCTTTCATTATATTTAACGCAAAATCAGAAGAAAAAAACGGATCAGTGTGAAAGCAGCCTTACTAGCAAAAAAATTAAACCAGGCTACTAGCAAAAAATCTAAGCTATGCTGGTAGTGGGAGGGGTTATCTTGGGCTGGCCTACAGTCTATTGTTTGCTAGTACAACATGAAGGTTAAAGACTTTGTGTCAATCAGTGGATGAAGACAAAAAGTACTTTTACTGCTTACTTGTAAAGAATACATAAATAGTTTATTGTCCATAGTCTGGGCACTGATGCGCTTAATCCAGTTAATGCTCCTAAACCTACAAGTAAATTACTGTATATGGAAAGATCAACTTCTTCCTTCCACCTGGATTCAAAAATACCTAAACAAGCAGAATAAACGTGTGATGGATGATAAGCTAAATCCTTTCAGTTCACTTGTCTGACTGTCTTCATGAGGCTTTTCTGTATTACTCTCTGTCCTGACCGGTCCTTCACTGTCATTCCTTCTCTCAAAGATCTGCCTAAACACAAATACATACAGTGACATAAAAAAGGGAAACTTTGTATGACCACTATCACTTAAATACTGTAGAACAGGTTTGTTTCAATGTAAAACAGTTAGTATGTTGCATTGTATAGCTTGAATTAAAGAACAAATATGTACCAGTTGGCTGACAGCACTGAAGTGATCCAGGCTAGGGAAAGATCCTGACTTTAAAGTTGAGATCCACCCTAGAGTCTGGAGTGGCACCTAGCTCAGCCTCTCAGCAATCTGCTGAGAGCCTGAGCCAGCAGCTCCCTCCCCCTCCACAACCCAGCACTGCAGTAAGCACGAGGGGGGGGGGGGGGGGGGTCAGGGCAGACAGCAGTGACTGACTGTGCTCACGGAGAACTCAGTGGTTCTCACCCTTAGAACCGGCGGGGGACATATGCAGCATCAGACCACCCAGGTAGGTATAATTTTGAAAAAAAAAAAAAATCCATCCTATACTTCTCTTTTAAAGAGGTGCGCTGTCTGATTTTCATGTTGATCCTATGCATTAAATACCTTTTGAGTCACTGATCAAGAACAAGCCTGTAGCAAGAGCATATCCGATATACCCCTTTAATCCTGTAAATCAAATAGCCTGCTGGATTCTATAACTCTGGGGAACTGAGGAGAATATATTTTAAGGAAAATCTGGCAGAAAAAATCTATGACAATAAAAGACATATAATAAAGTAAAAGTATCAATTTATTTCCTGCAACCTTCTAATAGTGCTCATCAGCTAGGGCAGGAACTATTTACCCTGCCTAACGATTAGTAATGCAATGCTCATTACCTAGTGCAGTGGTTCTCAACAATCAAGAGACCAGGGATAGGTGAACTTTTCCTAAAACCTTCCAGTAAACCAACAGTAAAAAAAAAAAAGTTTATACACAATATGTATTTACAATGTAAAAGGGAGTAATCAGTTCAAAATATGACTTACAGTGATTTATATAGACATAATCACAAAAATGATTCAGTGAATAGCCAGTCAATGTGAACATCCAGCTATAATTAGAATATTGAAAAGCTACGATTAGAATACACTCAATGAGATTGAACACTTTGAGTTTGTATTTCTAGTGGACAATGCAGAATATATTAAAGACTTTTTCATATCATGTGTGGATGCAAGTGTAAAAACTGTTGGACATAAAATATTGGAACAACTACAGCTTGCTGCAGAACTTCAGGTACATACCGTTAGAAACCAACTAGATCGCTTTCATGATGTATAGTCGGGGTGGATGCATTACTCTTATGAGATCCCAGATGCTTAAACTTTCACTTCCTGGATCTATATTAGCCCTCATATATCGCCCTCCCAGACTTTGTTTGAAATCTAGGTTTCTATATTTTCCCAAATACTGTCGACACCTCCTGGCCTCAACCTAACTTGTTTTACAATTTCTTCTTGACGCAGGATTTGTGGTGGTTCTTCCTGCTACACAAATATAATTTTGTTGTTATTTTTCTTCTTATATTTACCCACCTTTGTTTTTGTTTTCTACCTTTTTAATATATAAGGATCTGTACAGCATGTGGAGTATAGGTTGATGTAACCTGGACTCCTTATGACACGCCACACTTTCTATGTCCTTATTGATCGCTGACTGGATCTTGCCCTACGTATCATTTAGTATGCTTTATCTGAGTTGTGGTTACATTTTAGTGTACTTCAAACCACCTCCTCTTGTATTGAACCTGACTCCATGCTGTATCCCATTATGCAAAGACTGATTTTGCAATGCTCATTTATTATTATTACGTGTGTTTTCTGTGCGTTGTGAATAATTGTTTTGTATAAAACTTAAATAACCAAGGATTAAAAAAATAAAAAATAAAAAGAGAAGAATACTGCTTGCAAAAATATAAGCTCTAAGGATTCATGCACACTGGGTATTTAGCCCCTGTGCATGCAACCCCAGTATTTTGGTGTGGGAGGAAGGCACAGGCTGTGCAATGAGTGGTACTAAAGTTTAGGGGAGTATGCACCCAGAGACAAAATGTCCAGAGTGCAAGCAGTGGCTGTGGCTTCAATCTGTCCCTTTCTCGGTCTTAAAAAAGAGACTGTTTAGACCCCTGATATCTTACCAAAGGCCCCCACCAAGGCTGTAAAAAAATAGATAAAATTAAAAAATAAATAAAAAACATAGTAAGGCCTTGCTCACATAGGACACACTACAGCATACACTTGGCCACCTGAGTTTCAAAGAGGATGGGCCTGGCAGCAAAAGGGTTAAAGTATTGTTCATGCAATCTTTACTTCAATTTATAAAATCTAAAGACACTCTAGCATTTGTGTAAGAGGGAGAAGGCAGGGACAGAATACTGAACCGTTAATGAGGCAAGTTCCACTTTAAGTTGACCGACTGACAGGTTTCCATTCACTTTATCATTTTGCGTGGAAAGGAAAAATATAGAACACCATCTAGTGGCCACAGACACCTATTAAGAGTCATTTTGGGGAATTCAATAAGGCTGCTGTGACACTTTTCTGGCATTAATTTCTCTTGGTAATGTGTTATGCTAAATTCATGAAGCATCTTTATTCTAATAGCGACTCTTACTCCAAATTCAGGTAGTTCTAACATGTGCCACTTTTACATTGTGGCAAAATGTCTGCACCACATTCAAAATAAAATAGTGACTGTTCGTATGATAAGAAAGTGGAGCTATTAAGACAAACTCTTTTTTGGTGTACAGAGAGAGACCCTGGCGCAGACAGATTCTGTGAAAATCCTCCCACTGCAGAAGTCCCCCGCCTTGGACGTAACACATATGGTGGGGGGGAAGCGGTGCAGCTTTTGGCGCAGTGTAGATGTTGTGTGCTTTCCTCTCCATCCCATATATATCTGCGTTCCTGAGTTTCTGAGGACCTGTGTATCCCACCTTGAGGACAGAGAAGTGAGGATTTTCCAAACGTCTATCAGTCATTGTCTCTGAGGGGAACTCAACTAGCTCTGACCTTTCTGGTAATGCAGGGGTCAAGGCTTTCAGGCCAGCAGCTCAATTATATGGGTGGTGGAGACACGGAGCATGTTTACTATCTGGATCAGCGTCTAAGTGGTGATCATATCATTTATTGATTGGACTTTATAGGTTTATTTCATATATTTTTTGGACTGTACTTTTTTTGTTGTGCACATTATATGAATATATTGGAGAAATATATTATTTGCACTATTAATATTAGTTATTATTAACTTAGCACTTGGTGGATTTTGCTGCAAGGCACTGTTTCAGTAATTTTTGGTATCAAGTGTGGCAATTTCACTTAATTGGTGTTAGCTGGCAACATTGTTTTGGAAATATTGGAATATATTCATTTATTATTGTGGTTGGGCTAATTGATTTTGTAACACAGCGGTTTTGATTTTGTGAAAATGTCTTGTGTGCATTCTAAAAGTGGCGCATTGTACACCAAATTCAAGTACAAGTTCTATACAGGTATATAAATTTGGCGCACGCTGTGGCAAAAAAAAAAAAAAAAGTAAGACACAGCTGCATATTTTACATGCAAATATCTGCACATTTTGCTCATATACAGACATAAACGTGGGTACATTAGGTGTATATTTCATGCAGAAAATACGCCTTTATATGCAGTGTTTTTTCCGCCCGTGTGAATGAGCTCTAGCTCTACCTTTGACACAGTCGACCACCCCCTCCTCAAAAAAAAACTACACTCCCTCGGCCTCAGAGATTCTGCTCTCTCCTGGCTCTCATCCTACCTGTCACAACGCTCCTTCAGCGTTACCTATAATGCTACCACCTCCCCCTCACTCCCCCTCTCTGTTGGGGTCCCTCAAGGCTCTGTCCTCGGGCCCCTTCTCTTCTCCATCTATACCTCCTCCCTTGGCCAACTCATACACTCTCACGGCTTCAACTACCACCTCTATGCCGACGACACACAAATCTATCTCTCAACCCCCCACCTCACCCCCTTGGTCTCAGCCCGAATCACACACCTACTGAGCGACATATCAGACTGGATGTCACTCCACTTCCTTAAATTGAACCTCTCCAAAACCGAGTTTCTTGTCTTCCCCCCAGCCCGCACACCACCCCCCATTGATTTCTCCGTCACATCCAACAACGCTACCATCAAACCCGCCCCGCAGGCCAGAGTACTTGGTGTCATTCTGGACTCCAACCTATCCTTCCAGCCCCAAGTCCAATCTTTAACAAACTCGTGCAGACTCCACCTCCGCAACATCGCCAAAATCCGCACGTTCCTTACCCCAGAAACCACTAAACAGCTCATCCACTCCCTCATCATATCACGACTCGACTACTGCAACTCCCTCCTCACTGGCCTGCCTCACCGCTGGCTATCCCCTCTTCAGTCCATCCTGAACACGGCTGCCAGACTCATTCACCTTTCCAACCGCTCTGTCTCCGCCACCCCCCTCTGCCAATCCCTCCACTGGCTTCCGATTGCGCAACGGATCAAATTCAAAATCCTAACGCTGACGTACAAAGCTGTCCACCATACTGCCCCGTACTACATCTCTGACCTAATATCCAAGTACCGCCCAGCACGCACACTCCGCTCCTCACAAGACCTCCTTCTCTCTAGTTCCCTGGTCTCCTCTTCCCATGCCCGCCTCCAGGACTTCTCCAGGGTGTCACCCATCCTCTGGAACTCCCTGCCCCAACCCATCAGATTATCACCTACTCTCCTCTCCTTTAGGCGCACCCTGAAAACCCATCTCTTCAGGGAAGCCTACCCCACCCCCTGCTAACTTGCCGACCTCCTCCACTCTTCCTACCACTCCATCCCCCACAGCTATCTCCTCCTGTCCCACCACCCCCTCCCTCCTAGATTGTAAGCTCGAAAGAGCAGGGCCCTTGATCCCCTCATGTTTTGCATTGTATTGGTATTGTTCTGTCACATGTTCTGTCTCCCTTTGTAATGTACAGCGCTGAGTGAACTATTGGCGCTTTATAAATACTGTATAATAATAATAATAATAATAATACCAGCAGGAACCTTTCTTTCATGCAGAAAACATGCACCTAAAAACAGCATTTTTTTTGCCTGTGTGAACAAGCCCTTATGAATGCTAAATCAGATTAAAGAGCATGTAACTCTGCCTGATCTCTGAACTACTAGTGATCATCATCACAACTGTGACAATAGTGAAATCTGTCTGCCTTTTTTTCTGTAAACCTTTTATTTATAGTGCCTGATTTGCTGGAAAAAAAATTAAATAAAACATCGAACTTATGCAAAAAAAAAAAAAAAAAAATTAAAAGAAAATGAGAAGCAGGGAAGAGAGGGAGGTTCATACCTCTGAGCCTCCTCCTTCTGTCTCTCCAGCTCGATGATCCTCCTTTCCTGCTCCTTCTGCTTCATCCTCTCCACTTCCACATCCTTCTGCTTTTCCAGCTGCTGCTTACTGTGCATTTCTCGCAGTTCCTAAAAGGAGGGAGAATAAAACAAACAGTCTCAGTAAATTGCTGGCAGGGAGGATGGGTAATCCAACATGAATATAAAACGCAAGATATAAGGCGAGCGCAGAAAACAGGATAGCTGCTAGCACAATAAAGGCAAGGTAACAAACCCACAATATATCAATATAAATGTAAGTGCAGCGCTAAATATAAGTGTCAAATGCAATCATAAAGTCCTTATGTGAATAAAGTGGTCATACGATATCCAAGTGACATATACCTAATAAAACATCTCAGATCTTATAAAAGCATATAGAATCATATAAAATCTGAACATAAATGGTGAATATGAATAGTCTGTGGCACAGCAGGTCACAGAAGTGCCAAGTAATACGTGAGTGCTCTTCAGCAATAATAGTGAATATAAATTTTCCGTGGCACTAAAGGTCACAGAAATGCCAGGTGTTCGTGGAACTACAAGGTGGATACATCAAAAAGTTAAGTACATGAAAGCATACCAAAAAGGTCGCCGGCTCCGGCCACGTCACGTCAACACGTAAGTCTCCATCCGATGCGTTTCGTGCGCATGGGCGTGCCCCTGAGGATGCGCCCAAAACGCGTTGGATGGAGCCTTACGTGCTGACATCAACGCGTTTCGTACACATGCACGTCCTCAGGGGCGCGTCTACTCTGTAGGATTGCCCCTGAGGATGTGCATGCGCATAAAATGTGTTGGGTGGAGCCTTATGTGCTGATGTCACGCCACCGTGGCTGGAGCTCGGAGCCGGCAGCAATTTTGGTATGCTTTCATGTACTCAAATCTTTGATGTATCCACGTGGATTACTTTTAATTATTCTACAATACATACTACACTATATTGCCATACCTTCGGCTCCTGTGGTGAGCTTCTCCCTCTAGGAGGATCCTTTTGCTGGTTTTGCAAGGCCCTTACGCTGGAGAAGTCTGGTCCCTGTTCATGGCTTCCTGAGACACCCCATAAGGATCAGCACAAACGCTATCATGCCAGTGGTGTTCTGGTGAGTGCACATCCATGTAAGGTGATGGATTTCCATATTGGAGCATAAGCATTCTCGAGTATTCCATCTGGCATTGCTGCGCCTTGTAGTTCCACGAACCAGTGGCATTTCTGAGACCTTTAGTGCCACGGACAATTTATATTCACTATTATTGCTGAAGAGCACTCACGTATCACTTGGCATTTCTGTGACCTGTAGTGCCATGTACTATTCATATTCACCATTTTCACATTTTAATAGATTATATATTATTCTATATGCTTTTATAAGACCTGAGATGTTTTATTAGGTATATGTCACTTGGATATCGTATGACCACTTTATTCACATAAGGACTTTATGATTGCATTTGACACTTATATTTAGCGCCGTACTTACATTTGTATTGAGGTAATCCAATCCAAAATATTCAACAAACTGAACCTGACCAATTTACTGGTGATAGAAAGAATACATTAAAAAAAATTGAAATGGGTAAAAATGTAAAACATATTTGAGGGAAAGGAAATGAAAACACTTTATTAAAAAGACAGAAAATCACACAAAAAAGGAAATCCTTCCAACATAAAAATGATTTGCTGTAAACAAAGGAGCCTAAGCTACAGCAATCAAGGTACACTGTGTGACCAAAAGTCTGTTGAGAACGGACCATCACGCCTACACTGTATGGCCAAAATTAAGACATCCCTCCGAATTATTAAGCTCTGGTACTTCAAATGAAGGGTACTGTTAACCACTTCCTGTCCAGACACTTTTACCCCCTTCCTGTCCAGGGCAATTTTCAGCTTTCAGCGCTGTCACACTTTGAATGACAATTGCGTGGTCATGCAACACTGTACCCATATGAATTTTTTACTATTTTTTTTGAGACAGATACAGCTTTATTATGGTGGTATTTATTCACCGCTGGGATTTTTATTTATTTTTTTTGCTATGCAAATGAAAAAGTCCAAACATTTTGAAAAAAAAGTGTTTTTCTTATAAAATTTTGCAAATAAATATTTCATCATAAATCTTGGCCAAAATTTATTCCGTTATCTTTTTAGTAAAAAAAAAAAAAAAAAAAAAAAAAAGAAAACCCGAATTAGTTTATAACCAAAAATTATAATTTTTAAACATTTTTTTTTACATTTTTATATTATTTGTTTTTGGTTTTTTTTTTTCTTTTTTTCACATACGGTCACCCTAGCAGTACAGTGTCACCATGGTGACACTGTACTACTTGTGGGGGGTGATGAAGATTTTTTTTTTTTTTTTTTTTTTTTACACTGATTGCTTTTACTCCTTCTCTCTGCATTCTTGCAGCCATTGAGAACTACTGTGTGAGCTGTGACTGGTCACAGCTTGTCACATGGTACAAGGCAGTTGTGAATAGCCTTTTACCATGTGACCTCTGTGATCATTCAGATTTCACACGTAGTAAGCAATGATGTCAGAAGTGCCATCTTGGTTACTACTCTGCATGTGATCACTGATTGATTGGTCAATCGGTGATCACATGATCGGACCTAGCAGAGAGGTCCCGTCCGACGATCGGTGTTCCACTGTGTCCGGAGGACACAGCGGGCACCGGATCGCGGTGCTGGGCGCTCCCAGGGAGTGCGCACAAGCAGAGAGCGGGGAGGCCGTTTATAAACGGCCACCCGACCCTGCACTGCCACCGTCCGGCCGTTTATATACAACGGCCGAACGGGAGATGGTTAAAATCTAATGCCAGGGTTACTATGACTTTGAAAAATTGTTTGGGCCAAGCTGGCCCAACCAATTTCTTTACTAATGGATGTTGCAGCTGAGCATCAGCTACATACAGCATACAACACTATTCCAACGGCAGGACAGAGACATCCGTCCCATCCTTGGAACTAAATTGAGTCAGGCTGAGCTCTGCTCAGCCATTCATAGGAAGTCTTGTATTTTAGGAATTAATACAAGGCATCTTCTGATTGGCTGAGGTGGAGAAACAGGAGATGTCTTGACGGTCTTAGAATGAGTTGTCCAAGTTTGTACAGGTGAAGCTCAGGACAAATAGCTTATATTTATCACATTGCCGTCACCTAACTTACGCAGGACTCCCCACACTACAACTAGCAGGCAAACATGCAGGTACAGTGCAAAAGCATGCACATACACAGAACAGTAGAAAGAAATGCTACAGTGAGCGCTCCAAAGTGTCAGCAGCTGAACATTCAAGGAAAACGCATATAAAATCCTAATATAAGTACATATATGTAAATGCAGCGCTGTATAATATTAATAAAGATGACAGTTGCAAACTAGAAGTAAAAAGTCACAAATAAAATGCAGTCCTGTAATGGTGCTCGCTGTTTTTCCAGTGCAAATCATAGAAATGTGCACTAACCAAAAGCGTATTGGTAATACGCATATATATATATATATATATATATATATATATATATATATATATATATATATATATATATATATATATATATATATATATATATATATATATAAATATCCTGAAGATTCCTCTCTTTCTGGTCAGAGTGTAGATAGGAACTGGAAAATGTAGAGATGAAGCGCCCTCGTGTGGTAAAGATGAGATCCCACAGGCCAGAAATATCCTTGCAGAGATGTATGGAAAAAAAATGTTCCCCCTCTCTGGAACTGGTATAAGGTCACACTGGGGCTGTAAAGGTTGAAAAGCTCCTCACAGGAGACACAGGGAGAAACTCATAGTGTAGTATGTAAATAGATACTTTATTCATCAAAGAAGCATGGGTTAAAAATCACAATAGTGCCAGATGCAAGTGAATGACTGACCCTCCAAGATCAAAGATGGCCGCCGGGCCTCCACGTGGCGCCGGCGGCGTGATGTCACGCTGAAGAGGTGGAGCCCAGGACGTCGTGACATCACGCCGCCGGCGCCACGTGGAGGCCCAGTGGCCATCTTTGATCTTGGAGGGTCAGTCATTCACTTGCATCTGGCACTATTGTGATTTTTAACCCATGCTTCTTTGATGAATAAAGTATCTATTTACATACTACACTATGAGTTTCTCCCTGTGTCTCCTGTGAGGAGCTTTTCAACCTTTACAGCCCCAGTGTGACCTTATACCAGTTCCAGAGAGAGGGAACGTTTTTTTTCCATACATCTCTGCAAGGATATTTCTGGCCTGTGGGATCTCATCTTTACCACACGAGGGCGCTTCATCTCCACATTTTCCAGTTCCTATCTACACTCTGACCAGAAAGAGAGGTGAATCTTCAGGATATATATGCGCATTACCAATACGCTTCTGGTTAGTGCGCATTTCTATCATTTGCACTGGAAAAACAGCGAGCACCATTACAGGACTGCATTTTATTTGTGACTTTTTACTTCTAGTTTGCAACCGTCATCTTTATTAATATTATACAGCGCTGCATTTACATATATGTACATACACAGAACAATTGTAGTCTTAACTGATCACCCCACAGGTTAAGACTACAAATGTTCTGTGTATGTACATATTCTAGTATAGCATCGAGAGCAGTGCAATGATTATAGTGATTCCTTAGGGTGTGCGCTGACATCTAAATAATTATAGTTGTTTGTATACAGTGAAAAAGCAACAAAGAACCCATTACATGTAAAGAGAACGTTCTGATCACAAGAATTTACACAAGGGCTCAAGTATAGATTCCTGTCCTTGTGGCTGATTGGTAGGATTCTCCACACTGGAATTACCATCTGTCTTCTCAGCACTGCCAAGCAACTCCGAGGATATTTCTCCCATGTGCTGTAAACCAGCCTTGAGCCAGACAGCTACACCCCAGCCTCAGAAAGCCATTGAACATGCAGAAAAACTTTTCAATTGGTGCATATAGGCTGTTATTCTTCAGCAAGGGCTTCATGTGCTGCTGATAATCCAAACACCTCTCCCACTAACTTCATTGACTATCCAGGGAGTAGCAGTGCACAAACAGCTTTCAACATGTTGACCAGAAGAACATCAACTGTTATCAGCTGACAGTCTACAGAATCAGATAGGCAGTGAAAGCAGACAGTCAGATTGAGGTTATCTTGAGCCAAAAAAAAAACATTTGTGAGATAAAAAAAAAAATGCATGCAGAACACAAACTAGGGGAGTAAATCTGTGCACGTCAATGCTGGATAAAGATCTGGGTGTTTAGGTTATACCTTAGTAGTGTGATTATTTTGTAAACCATGTAAATTGAATTTCTAAACTCTTCGTATATATACGATCCTCTCGTCTAAAAGGTTCAAAGGCATTTAAAACTCTTCTGTTAATCTATGCTAAAAGTGCGTGGTTGGTAAAGCAGCGAACACCTTGCTAGCCCCCTCCCCCTCAGCCTGCTGTCCTCCAAATCACAGGCAGCCTATGGTTGTACACAATGCATGCAGCCCTGATGACAGGTAAAAAGTATTATAAAGCAGTCCTGGTGGATTTGACTACAAACGATGCCAAGGGAATATAATTTACATTCTAGAACGTCATTATAAATAGAAATTTCTTATCATTAACAAATCCTATTAGTAATTTTCGGGCTTATATTGCACTAGCTTGCATGGTAAAATGCAGTGTTTTACCATGCAGATAGCCTTCAATGTGAGGTCTCTTAGGAGGTGGTGCAATAAGCATTTTAGAACATCACACTATTTACATTTCTTTTAATCTTTATTTGAAGTGTCACATAATGACACTTACTTCATGTCTCCACAGCAGGCTGTGTTGTGCTGCAGAGTGATGACATGCGGTGCCATCAGTGTGCTGCACAAAAATACAGCATGTCTGCATTTCAGCACTGCATTACACATCACACCATCATTGTAGTGTGAACAAGGCACATAGAAAACAATTGTTTTCTGCATGCCCTTGTGGTGACTGGCATTTATCCAGTGCAGAAAAACACCAGTCACCACACATAGGAGGATAAAGGAACCAAATGAATGCGATATAAGACTGATTCTGAAATAAAGGAAAAAAAAAAAACAAAAAAAAACGGGATTTTCTGCATTACTGAGCCTGATATCAAACTGGAAAAAATGACCTGATGGGTCAGATTATATGTGAGTAACATGGTTAGTAACTGGACCTCCATTCCCTGGTCTGACTGGACAAAAACAACAAAAATCTCACTAGTTGTAGCTAACTTGTGCTTCTGTGTAAATCTTTGTGATTTTCCTTCAGCTGTTCGGTTCCTAGTTATTCATTAGCAAAGTAAAACTAAGTTATTGCTACCTTTTCTAATTATACAGGTACCTATGTTTACAGGTGAGCTGTTTGCCATAATTACAGCCAACCTTGACAGTCCGGTCACATCAAACCCGACTTTGAAATCGTGCGACTTACAGTGAAGTCGCACAAGTTCAGTCGGGTGACTTGCCGATTTCAGGTGCGATTTGCAAGATATCTGACGCAGATGTCTATGTAAATCGCACCAAAAGTAGTGCATTCACTACTTTAGAAATCGGTGCGGCACCGCACCGATATGACCACTTTTATTGTAGACAATAGGGTGCGACTTGGTATGCGATTCGCAAGTTCATGGCATGCAAATTCGCATCCAGTGTGACCGGGGTCTTAAAGCTGAACTCAGAGGAAAGTAAAAATCCTCCCTTGCAAGAAAATCTCAAGTCCTTGCAAAATAGGAATACAGAGAGAAAATAGATTGTGAAAAGGAGAAATAGCAAGGAAAAAGTGTAGCTAAAATTTGATTTCTGTTCCTAAAAACACACAAAGACAAAAATTGTGAAGAGAGTCAGATAAATATAAAAATTAGATTTTTAGAAGATTGAATTTAAAAAAAGAAAAAAAAAAGAGAGAGGAGCATGTACAACCCAGTACCTTTAGCTGGTTATTGAATACATCAATCTCTTGAAGTTTTGCTCGGGTTTCCATCTCCACTTCATCCAGCTGATCTCTGAGCTGCTGACGGCCAATTTCCTTGGCTTCCAAAGCTCTTTTTAATGTAATGAGGGAATCTCCTGGGGACAGGCCAGAACAATTATAATTAATGAAGTACAGCCACACTCCACAGCTATGCTAATATATTGTTTCATTTCATACTTCAGGGTCAATGAAAAGTAGCCCCTCTGAACTCCAACAAAGCAAGATGGGCACCTATTGTATTGTTGGCACAATTTGTCCAGTGCAGACAATGCAGTTTTTGAGATTTTTAACTTTTGCTAGAACGAGGAACGATTATAACCTGTTAGGTGTTTACCACTATCCTGGGGTTTTTCATTAGTGGAATAGGGACTAACAAACTCCCACACTTTCCCCCCCCCCCCCCCCTTACCGTGTCCCTATTTCAGATTTCCCACACTGAAAGTGATATTAATCCCTCAATTTTTCACTTAATATGCTGCTTCCTTTTTGTTTTAAAACTTGTCTATTCCTTAATTTTTATCCTGTCTCCTTATTCCTGGCCATGCTTTCCAATTTTGGGTTGACTCCTCTTCTTTGCAGGGTCCTATGGAGCCACTCTATTATGGACGTTCCTGGGAATCCAACATGAGGTTGCTACCTGAACCAACACAAACAGGAGTCCAAGCTGAAACCACACGGAACACTCCTCCTCCCAAGAAAATGACTGACGGCGGGCACTGCATCCTCAGCAACAAAATGTTTTTTCTTTGTTTACTACAACCTTTGTATTTAATAAAGTATAGAGAGAGCAGAGGAGAATCTCATTTTATTGTCTTTTCACAACAAACATGTCAGCAGACAAGTTTAATCAACAAGGGGTGGGAGCCTTAATGCTAGCACAGTGGCTGATGGGCCATGTAGTCCTGAGTACTATGGTCAGGTGACTTAATTACGTTTGGAGAGCCTGATCCAAACTTGAAGGTAAGCGGGTAGGAAGACAGGAGGATCCAGCTATAAAATGGTAACAAATGTATGACGGTGTGCAGGTGCATCTCAATAAATTAGAATATCAAAAAGATCATTTATTTTATTAATTCAATTCAAAAAGTAAAAACGCATATATTATATAGAGTCATTACACACAGAGTGATATATTTCAAGCATTTCTTTTTAATTTTAATTATGGCTTACAGCTAGTGAAAACCTAAAATTCAGTATCTCAGAAAATTAGAATATTGTGAAAAGTTCAATATTGTAGACTATATTGAGAGTTTATTTACTAAAGCTGGTTCACTCAGAATCTCGTGCACTTCTGCATAGAAACCAATCAGCTTCCAGGTTTTACTGCTAAAGCTTAATTGAACAAGCTGAGTTTAGAAGCTGATTGGCTACCATGTACAGCTGCACCAGATACTGAGCAAACCACCTTGAGTAAATAAACCCCATGGTGTCACACGCTAATCAGCTACTTAACTCAAAACACCTGTAAAAGGTTTCCTGAGCATTTAAATTGTCTCTCAGTCTGGTTCAGTAGGTTACACAATCATGGGAAAGACTGCTGACCTGACAGTTGTTCAGAGGACAGTCACTGACACCCTCCGCAAGGAGGGTAAGTCACAAAACGGCATTGCTAAAGAAGCTGACTGTTTACAGAGTGCTGTATCAAAGCACATTAATGGAATGTTGAGTGGAAGGAAAAAGTGTTGTAGAAAAATGTGCCCATGCAACAGGGATAACCACATCCTTTGTGAAGCAAAGGCCATTCAAAAATTTGGTGGAGACTCACAAGTAGTTGACTACGGCTGGTGTCAGTGCTTCAAGAGCCACCACACACAGAAGCATTCCTTGTGTCAAGCCACTCCTGAACCAGAGACAACGTCAGAAGCATCTTGCCTGGGTTAAGGAGAAAAATGGACTGGACTGCTGCTCAGTGGTCCAAAGTCCTCTTTTCGGTTGAAAGTAAATTTTGCATTTAATTTAGAAACCAAGATCCCAGAGCCTGGAGGAAGAGTGGAGAGGCACAGAATCCTGGTTGCATGAGGTCCAGTGTGAAGCTTCCACAGACAAGGATGATTTGGGGAGCCATGTTATCTGCTGGTGTTGGTCCACTGTGTTTTATGAAGTCCAAAGTCAGCGCAGCCCTATACCAGGAAATTCTACAGGGCTTCATGCTTCCCTCTACTGACCAGCTTTATGGAGAAGCAAATTTCATTTTCCAGCAGAACTTGGAACCTGTCCACACTTCCAAAAGTACCAATACCGGTTTTAATGATCATGGTATCTATCACTGTGCTAGATTAGCCAGCAAACTCGCCTGACCTAAACCTCATAGAGAATCTGTGGAGTATTGTCCAGAGGAAGATGAGAGATACCAGACCCAACAATGAAGACGAGCTGAAGGCAGCTATCAAAGCAACCTAGGATTCCATACCAACTCCGCAGTGCCACTGGCTCATCTCGCCTCACTGCCATGCTGCTTTGACGCAGTAATTCATGCAAAAGGAGCCCAGACCAAGTATTGAGGGCATACTATACTGTACATGGACATTCTTTTCAGTAAGCCAAAATTTCTGTATTAAATTTTTTTTTTTTATTGGTCTTATGTAATATTCTAATTTTCTGAGATACTGAACTTGGGGTTTCACTAAGTTGTATGCCATAATCATCAAAATTAAAAGAAAGATATGCTTGAAATATATCAAGGTGTGTAATGAATCTATATAATACACAAGTTTCACATTTTGAATTGAATTACTGAAACACAGCACTTCTAAGGTGTACCCAACCTCTTCAACCATTCTGACTGCATCAAAAAGCACAGCAGAACTGCAGGCTATTTGCTAAATTGAAAAAAGTTCTGTAGCCGGTCCTATCCCCCCCCAAACACACACACACACACACACACACACACACACTTGAAAAAAAGAAAGCTGTCCCTACCACTACTACTGGTGTACTTGAAGAAGTCCAAGTCCAACTTCTTTGCTAACTGCTGGATGTGTAAAAGAAACCCCTTTCTACAAAAGACAAAAAATTATTTTACTCTTACACAAGGAAAATTATAGGCTTACTGTGCAAACTGTTCTGCTGAACTTGTTTTAACTGGTCATTTAAGGACTGTTTCTCAGGAATCAATTTTCCAAGCAGCTGCTGAGACTCCTGTGGAAACAATATGGAAGCAGTTCAGGATTTGCAACTATTTACACACAGTTTCTTTTGCTTGTTTATAGAAATCTAGACACTAAAATGCACATTATTCCACAAACCTGACAATTATGTCTTCATGCTTTGCTCATAGACTGCTTTGAGAGAATAGGTACCATAAAACAAATATTGGGGATAAAATGTTCTTCCTGTCTGCATCCTGTAATGTTGCTTCTTTGATGCAGCTCACATGACCAATGGCCAGGTTCTGGTCACGTGATCACTATCAAAGAAGCCTGCAGCCTCACAATAATGCAGTCAATCTGTACTTTTATCTGCAATATTTTTCCATTCAGCAAAAATGATATGATCTCCTTGCAGGAGAGAAGTTGAATACGGTTTAAAAAAAACAAAAGTATTTACTGTAAAATATCTTCATTATACTTTACTGGAGTGCTTTTAATAACCCTACTTAATGTAAATGATGTAGTACCAATTTTGTTGGAAATTTGCTTTAATATACAAAAAATAATGCTTGAAAATCAAACAATATATTCACCTGAAGTTGCTGCTGTAAGTGTGTGATTTCAGCAATCCTCAGCTCTCTGGATTTGTTCGTACTTTCTATTTCCTGTCGCTGTGTGGTCAACCGATATCGAATGTCTTGAAGTTTTCCTTCTAACTGATGCTTTTTATCATTCTTCACAATGGAAGGGGGGAAAAAAAAGCAATTATCTATTCAACTCCTTTAATCTCACACTTCTTGAGATTACAAGTCAGGTAAGAATTTACCAAAGCTTCCAGCTCAAACTCCAAAGTCTTCTTTTTGGCCTTCAGTACAACAATGTCTTCTTGTTCCTTGTTCCTCTGGTTCAGGAGCTCCTGACGCCTATTCCGCTCCCATTCCAGCTGTCTCTGACGCTCAAGTTCTCGCTTTGCAGCCTGTTAAGAAAAAAGTGACAGTGAAATTCTAATACCTTCATTGTTTTCAGAACACCAATGCATCATGAACACAAAAAGCGATGCCCACAAATAGGATGTAGCAATAGTTCAGTCAGTTCATCTCAGTGAAAATGTAATATTTAGTGAAAAAATTAAAATATGCAGAATTTAGGGGGTACAGGAATGAAACCCAATGATATGTATTGAAAGGAACAAAACAGAGCACAATTGGTTACTCAAAGTACAGGCAGAAAATATTATAGCAGCCAGCAGTAAACACTAGAAATGTAAGGTGAGAATGGAAGCTTTTTAAAGGTTTTAAAAGACACTAAAGGCTATGGGTACCAACTCACACCTTTAATTAAAATATTTCTATGTTACACAGGGTTTGTGATCAGATAGATGAATTCACTGCTTGTATTTAATCAGCAACCCAGCCTGTTCAGTACATATAAAAGTTATACAGCAGGTCACAACTAGACTATAAAAGATATCTTCGTATTGCAGACCAATTACAGAAGAAAGACGCACAGAATGTTGCCTGGTGACAGAACTTTACTTCTGGTGGAAAGAAAGTCACACATTGGAAACTTAGTCTGCACAGTCATCCCCATCCCAAAACATGTCTGACTTCAACCCACCATACAACTAGAGATTTAAACACAACTTCTAATAAAAGACTGCAATGACACTTCATGTGACGTTCACATATAAAGTACTGTTGGATCAGAGTTTTTTTTACTGAATCAATACAAAGCAATCCTCAGCAGGTATGACTTGGCTTTGTCACCTTTAACTAAAGTCATAACATTTCTCAATTCCCTGAAGAACTTTCATTCTGGCTGTTGCCTGGCAGTAATTAGCTGTACTAGACAAGCTGCCTACTCACATTAAATCTGTGCCCTGGGTCAGATTGATACAACATATGCTGTCAGGAACAACGCCAAGACAGGGCAGGATTTCAGAAAATTAAGGCTCTGCCTACGCTTTTCTGTTATATCCAAGGAGTTCCTTACTACATAAATCGCACTACAATGCCATTTCAACATGTTTGAAGGCATATAAAACAATTTCTAGCCAAAACTACATCACTCTAAAATCTATTTTTGTGACAGGTGTTTCATAAAATTAATGGACTAGTGATTAGCAGGAAAAACCTTTATCGATCTTAAAGTGGAAAACCAGCCAAATCTGATATTATTTGAGTGGTAAGGGATCAGGATTCCAGTAAGGTTCTCCTGTGGGTGGGGCGAAACGCGTTGACGTATTTCCAGCTGGCCGTCCCGGTGTCTGACGTCATTTCCGGTGAGTGGAACGCACGCCAAGCGGTGCGTTCCAAGGGGCCATCTTTGCCTAGTGAATGAGGCTGCATCTGAGGTCTGTTATCCTGCTGTATACCTGGCTGTGGGGTCTCTATACAGAAATTGGAAAATCGTTTTTATATGAAAGAAAGATCGGTTTGCTTCAATAAAATGCTGGTTAATATTTACTAAAATGTGAGTGGTCTGGTTAAAATTCTTCTGAGATTGGAATTTATAACGGTATCACGCTATGGTCTTTTTTTCTTCTTCCTGATTTTTTGGTGGATTCGGTGAGAGGAGTAACTGGAGGAGGTTTCTATGTCTTAGAGGAGGCAATATTTGGAGGGTATAAAAAGGGGGTCCAGGAGCCCTTAATATCCCTGAAAGGCGTTTTACTCACCAAATATCTGGTGAGTGCGGTTCATGTTGGTTTTGCACTGGTGGATGGTGGAGGTATTATTGGCACAGAAGAATCCAATGAAAATACAGTTTTTTCACGGGACTGTTTTTTGAATTTGTCACTGATTTTTTTTCAGATTTTTTTAAAATCACTTTAATTATTACTATTTTTTATGTGTCACAATGTATTTTTATTAATATTATTTATGGGCTGGGTTATTTATTTATATTGCTTTGTGGGTTTTGCTCTGGTTTAAGTAGAAATAAGTTTTTTGGTTTTGCACCTGTGTACAGCAGCATCTCACAGGGAATAGTGTGTGGGGGGCAAGGGAGTCCTGGGCGCTGAGGTTTTTTCTTTCTTTACCAAATTAAGGTTTTTATTTTGTCTGTATCAACATTTAGGAGGACGGTGCAACGATCTAATGAGATTTAGATATACACACTTTTACTTATTAAGCTGGCTGAATACAAAAGAATACTATAGAACGAAGAGCTACCTCTCTCCTCTCTATTTCTTTCCTCCGCTCTTCTTCTCGTTGCCGTTCCAACTCTCGCTGCTTCTCCAGCTGTTTCTCTAGCTCTTGTTGGCGTTTTCGCTCTTGTTCCTGCCGTTCCCGTTCCTTCCTCTCCTGTTCAGCCCGTTCCAGCTGAGCAAGACGCTCCTGCTCTTTACGTTGCTGCTCCAGCAAAGCCTGCCGCCTTTTCTCCAATTCTAGGTTCCCACGTTCAAAGTTCTCCCGCTTCTTATCTTCGAAAGTCACTGGCAGAGAACAGAAGGGAAGATGGAACATGACTATAACCTTTATATAGATTCTGAGTGTGAAAAAGGTGCAGGAGAGCAGTATTTTCAGTACAAGGTGGAAATCAAGAACACAGAGGCATGACCCCAAACTAGCTGGGAGAACGGTAAAACCTAACCCTTAGGAAGTATTATTTGCCTAAAGAGTAGTGAAGATATGGAAAACACTTTCAGCAGAGGTATAGAAAACTTGATTAGCTGTTCTCTTGTCATCATTTTTCTGTGTGTCTGTGTTATCTGCAGTCAAATTTACAAACCAAATCCCAAAAATGCCAGTGTGGAACAGCGCAGCGTGATCACGTAAACCTGCCAGCCCTTACAAAATGCAAGTCTTTTCTAGAGCCAGAAAATGCAAGATACCTACCAAAACCCTCTTTTGTGTGCCTCTGGTTTAGTTACTAGGAACTCAATTATTCTGATTTCTTAGATGAGCTTTGCCCTCTGCTCACACCCTGGTCAATAATAGTGCCCAAAAACAAACCTGAAGTGCACAATACTTGAAGAAGTCAAGTTGTGGATACTTTATACACAGTTACATTGGTCCAGCTTGGGATTAATGTACCAATGTTTGTACCATATCTGGCTGATGCCACTGGAACCTAGAAATGACTGAAGCAGAAAACAGCTACACCAGTGGTCTCCACTTGCTTTCAGGTCCTGTGCCAATCGGCTGCCCTGCTGCATTCTGCACATAGGAGGGGGCCGCTCAACACGGATGCCCTTCAGAGAAAAGCTTTGCATTTTCTGAATGAATGCAAAGCATTCTCTGATTTGACAAGGAGGGGAGGTGGGGCAGTGACATTTGAAGTTAAAGGCCATAAAACAAGGTACTACATCAGAGAGATGAAGGTTCCCCAGCAATAAAAGGCAATGGCAGAAACCATCCATGTGTAGTTTAAAACAACAAAGCTGTAAAAATTAACCGCGCTCCAATATTATTAACCTTTAGTGATTATGTGAATCTCTTAATATACCACCTATAATCCAATCATTTCTTACATCTAAAATACTTAAATATACAATTGATATGTATATATATATGTAAATTAAATCATATTGTAAATATAAAAAATTAATCTGTATCAAAAAAAATTAAATGTGAATAAAATGAAAATTCATGAAAAATTAATAAAAAGTGAAAAATAAAAATGTCAATTATATATAAATAGAAAAAAATTTAATTAAAAAATGGGAATGTCAATCCTTTTCTTTGAAATTGAGATGGTGGTGTTATTCAATTTAATTAATGTGATATGTCTGTGTTCACAGCTTGAACCTCTCTCTCCTGTCTCCTCTCCTCTCTCCTCAGCACAGCCTTCTTAAATGTGCTTTCTTCACTGACTGCTTCATTTATTCCTCCATATACGGAACATGCAGAGAAGGGAAAAGAAACATAGTGTCTTATCCGGGATATAAATGATTTATTGCTCTTTGATCTCCCACTCACATTGTGTAAATATAAATAGCGCTTTGCATACAATGTATCCAGATTGTGCTTCAGACAGCCTGGCTGGTGTGTTTGCTTTCAGTAAGTATACTCGCCGTTCCTCTGTTCCTCTGTGGAAGCGTGATGACGTCACCGCCCCTCCCCTACGCGTTACGCTACAGGGACTCGTAGCTTCCTCTGGGGGATGTAGTTTCCTACATCCCCCAGAGGAAGCTACGAGTCCCTGTAGCGTAACGCGTAGGGGAGGGGCGGTGACGTCATCACGCTTCCACAGAGGAACAGAGGAACGGCGAGTATACTTACTGAAAGCAAACACACCAGCCAGGCTGTCTGAAGCACAATCTGGATACATTGTATGCAAAGCGCTATTTATATTTACACAATGTGAGTGGGAGATCAAAGAGCAATAAATCATTTATATCCCGGATAAGACACTATGTTTCTTTTCCCTTCTCTGCATGTTCCGTATATGGAGGAATAAATGAAGCAGTCAGTGAAGAAAGCACATTTAAGAAGGCTGTGCTGAGGAGAGAGGAGAGGAGACAGGAGAGAGAGGTTCAAGCTGTGAACACAGACATATCACATTAATTAAATTGAATAACACCACCATCTCAATTTCAAAGAAAAGGATTGACATTCCCATTTTTTAATTAAATTTTTTTCTATTTATATATAATTGACATTTTTATTTTTCACTTTTTATTAATTTTTCATGAATTTTCATTTTATTCACATTTAATTTTTTTTGATACAGATTAATTTTTTATATTTACAATATGATTTAATTTACATATATATATACATATCACTTGTATATTTAAGTATTTTAGATGTAAGAAATGATTGGATTATAGGTGGTATATTAAGAGATTCACATAATCACTAAAGGTTAATAATATTGGAGCGCGGTACAACATTGGAATTCGTGGTTTGCATTCACACACCTAGAGAGGGTGTAATTAGTGCCTAGCGATCTAATATTGATTTAAGTACACAATCAACAAAACACTATAAGAGTATCACATATTAATTTTTCTTTATATGAAATTGATTTAATAATAGAGTAGGTTAACTCCAGGTGGCTCACAAGTAATTATTTCATTATAATTGTAAAAATTAACCTCTTCACACCAACAGTATGCATGCATGCGGCTTCGCAGTGGGTGGTCCTTAACGCCGAGAGGCCGCATATATACGTACCAGAATATAAACACAGCCACTGCCACACCTAAGTGCTGTCAGTTTGGTGGGGGTGCTGCTATAGAACCACAAACCTTCACAAAAACACTGCTGTACAACTTGCACAAATAATGTATCTCTCTTTAATGCAAAACACAATGAAATTGCAAGTCAAAAACTGCGTATTCTGCATACTTGCAAAACTTTGTTACCTTTTGCACAATTCATAATGCGCTGGGAAGCGGCGATGGAGTGCTACCATCTGAGGGAAATGATGTAATCATTCCCTCACAAGAAGACTGCTGTGGGAACGAATATGCAATTTTGAAGAAAATAATAACTTACTAAAAGGGGGGTATGGAAAGTCTATGACCTCCATGAGGCTCCCAGAGCTGAAGCAAATAGGTCATAGAGAATCCCAGGTCCTGCACTGTGTCTGAACAGCAGCTAAGAGACGTAGAAAAGTCAAAGATGCATAAGTTTGAAAGTGTGCATACATGCACACACGATTTTTAACTTGCAATTTCAGAGTTCTCTACTTTAGCTGTATTTGCCATTGTGACCACCACAGACCTATACATGTTTGGTGCTGACAAATCATTTAGAATGCATAAAACAATAGGATTTAACCACTTCCCGAGTTGCATATAAACGTCCGGACGGTGGCAGTGCAGAGTCGGGTGGCCGTTTATAAACGGCCTCTCCGCACCCTGCTTGTGCGCGTTCCCAGGGAGCACGCAGCACCACGATCCGGTGCTCGCTGTGTCCTCCGGGCACAGTGGAACACCGATCGGACGGGACCTCTGTATGAGGTCCCGATCATGTGATCACTGATTGGCCAATCAGTGATCACATGCAGAGTAGTAAGCAAGATGTCACTTGTGACATCATTGCTTACTACGTGTGAAATCTGTGAATGATCACAGAGGTCATATGGTACAAGGCTATTCACAACAGCCTTGTACCATGTGACAAGCTGTGACCAATCACAGCTCACTCAGTTCTCAATGGCTGCAAGAATGCAGCTAGAGAGAAGGAGAAATGATTGCTTTTACATCCTTTATGGGTGTAAAAGCAATCAGTGTAAAAAAAAAAAGAAAGAAAAACTTTATCACCCCCCACAAGTAGTACAGTGTCACCATGGTGACTTTATCACCCCCCACAAATAGTACAGTGTCACCATGGTGACACTGTACTGCTAGGGTGACAGTACGTAAAAAATAAACAAAAAATATAAAAAAATAAAATAAAAATGTAAAAAAAAATGTTTAAAAATTATAATTTTTGGTTACAACCTAATTTGGGTTATTTTTTTTTTTTACTAAAAATATAACTGAATAAATTTTGGGCAAAATTTATGATTAAATACGATTTATTTGCTAAATTTTATAAGAAAAACAGTTTTTTCAAAATTTTTGGACTTTTTAATTTACATAGCAAAAAAAAATAAAAATCCCAGTGGTGAATAAATACCACCAAAATAAAGCTTTATCTGTCTAAAAAAAATGCTAAAAAAGTCATACGGGTACAGTGTTGCATGACTGTGCAATTGTCATTCAAAGTGTGATAGCACTGAAGGCTGAAAATTGGCCTGGACAGGAAGGGGGTAAAAGTGTCCAGACTGGAAGTGGTTAATACTATCATAAAGCACACACTGTATAATATTTCAAGAAATATGCTAATGCAGTTCAGAAATACATGAAGTACATTTCTGAGTTGCCTTCAAAATGAACAAAAGCTCCATAATTAACTAAAGTAGTATGGCAACGTCCTCAAACAAAACTGAAAGATTGCAGTCACCAACATACAAAGGCAAAAAAAAAAAAACTCAAAGAACTAAATACATTAATTACCAGGCAATTTCTTGTCTGTAGGTTGAGGCTCCTCTTCTGCTGGTTCTTCTGGTAATCGCTGATCAATGGACACAGAGCTCATTATGGAAATGCCACTGCCAGACCGAACTCTCCTGTGAAAAATAAGCAAACCAAACAGTAAAAATAAAAAAAAATATACAAAAACTGCTCACATGATTGCTAAAACTAAAGCTGCACTACAGGCAAACTGTTAACTGCACAGAATAAAAAAAAATATGTGAGTATACTTGCCATGGAATTTGTATTTCTCAGGACTGCGATTTACACATGGAAAATATGTCACCAGCATACCTAAACCCGTTCACTCCTCCTCCCAGCATCCCTTTATAGCCGTTTTTTTAGCCGGGAAGCAGAAGTTACCCAATCATGTGACTGCTGTGATTGGCTCTCATAGCAGTCACATGAGCGGGAGCCCATCCCACTGGCTACCAATTAAAAATCATGACCAAAGAGCTGTGGGAGACAGAGTGCGCCCTCAACACACAACCGTACACCGCCATGGATGCATACGTATTGTGGCTGGGTGTAAAGGACCACTTTTTCTGCCACCACATATATGCATTACATGGTCAGAAAGATGTTATGTTTCTTTATATAGTTCAGTTCAAGGTTTTATTCAATGATCATTATATGAATCTGCAGAAGGGGCATGAAACTTAAAGTGTGCTGGTGTCGTATTTTCCACACTTTCAAGTTATGTGGATTGATAGTTTCTGGAAACTAAACTCACTTCATATAAAGAGTGCAGTAGCAATATTTCATCCAGCTTAGATTTACACAGCTCCCTCACACAGCATAACCAGGTGAAGAACACCACTTGCAGCTAAAGTATATGATTTTAGCTCTTCTATAACCCCAGCTTGCCGATTAAACACAGAAAGAAAAAAACGGCAGACTAAGCCCTGGTTCACAACAAATACGGCTTTGAAAATGCTCTACTTCAGCTGAAGTAGCACAATTTCAAAGCCGCTGGATAGCGCAATTTCAGTGCGGCTTGCAGATATCTGTGCAATTTCATGCACAAATGTCAATGCAAGTCACACATGAAATTGCCAAAAATAGCCCAGGAACATTTTTCAAAATCAGTGCAAGTCGGAGTCGCACCGATGTCAAACAGTTCCATAGGTACAAATAGGGTGCGACTTGCCATGCAATTTTGAACTGTCAAATCGCATTGGTGTGAACGGGGGCTTAAGGGGTCATTTATCTGCTGTTATCAACATGTTCCTTGTCAACATAACTGTCTGCACCACACCTGACTAGCTACCGCTATGTAGTGTAAAAGTCTGGCATATATTAATATATCAATTTAAAAATGATTTGCTAAGCATCTAAAAAGCCCAACTGAAGCAAAAGAAATGCATATGAAATCAGATGGGCATATTAACACTCTTCATTTTTATAACCTTTTCTTCAAAAGCACTTATGCAGTAGGTGACTCTGACTGTGCAGTCTGGTAAGTACTAGAGTTTGACCTACTGCACTCTAATCTAACAGAACTGGTCACACAAACCTCTCTTTCTCATAGAAAACTTTCCAAAAAATGTATATAAATGTATGTTCAAATACAGTCCTGTTTTTCCGGCTGAAAGTTTAGTTTGTATTCCTCACCTGAACGACGGTGGCACGTAATCAGGAGGAAGCACTGGAGGGAGCGGCTGGCCAGACATTGCAATGTCTATTAAGTGCATAGCCAAGATGAACTCTTCTGCTGTTAACTTCCCGTCTTGATCGATGTCTGAAAGATTCCTGGGATGGAATTGAAAGAAAATATGCTAAATCAAGCTGGAGACAAGGGATGCACCAATTCCATTTCTTGTTTTTTTTAACACCCGAGTACTGATACTTTTTTTTTTTTTTTTTTAAAGTACTCGCCGATACCAATTACCGATACCTATTGCCTATGAAGAGTAGGTAGAGGGTAGAGGAGTATTTTGGGAGGTGGGGGTAAGTTAGGGCAGGGCAGTTGAGGGTAGGATGAGATACTAGTAAGAATACTTAATACTTAAGTGAAAAAAAAAAGAAAAAAAAAAAAAAAAAGATAAATTGATTATTTAATAAGTTCAAAAATTATGTCCAACAACCAGCCCTTGCAGTGCAAAGTCCTTAAAGTAGAGCCATCTTTAATTGAGACAATATACAGTCTCTACATAAAGAAAGCCCAAAATACTACTGTACTGTATATACCAATGCCAAGCTTGTCTGCATCACACAAACATGGAAAAACACTGGGCAAAGGAGAAAGCTAAACAAAGTTCCAGCCAATAGAAGTAGTTAACTTTGTTTTCACATGGAATTAAGATTGTCCACTCACATGTCCATACTGCTATGTGTGGAGAGGATCCAGGATGGATGGCTCAACAACAAGCTCCTGGCCTGGGAGAACGGGAGCAGATGCAATACACGGGGAAAAAAAACCCCCAAAAAATGGAGGAGCATCTAGAGGAGAGCCACCCGCAGCCGCTGCTGGCAACGAGGAAGCAGCCAGAACATGCAGGATGACAGACTTGCTAGGGGAACCCTCTGCAGCTAGTGGGAGGGGAGGAAAAAACCCAGAGGAGAGCCGCCTGCAGCCGCAGCGGACAACCTGGAAGCTGCAGGACCATGCAGGACTACAAACCCGCTAGAAGAACCCTCTGCAACGGGGGAGGAAGGCACCCGGCAGAGGTGACAGGTGGTGGGAGGGAAGGAGGAGGGGAACCTACCTGGCAAGTGACAGCTTGTGGGAGGGAAGGAGGAGGCGGGGAGGGGAAGGGGAACCCTGGTGACAGCCGAAACATCATCGGTTGATAAGGACGCGGCAGCCCTGCTCCTTAAACAACCGATAATTGCCAGCATTCTTTTCTTTACAATTCAGCTGTCAGCGGGAGAAACTGATACTCGTGCAAATGCTTAGTATCGGCACCAATACTAGTATCAGTGCAACCCTACTGAAGACTACAATACAGGTAATAATTTCAGAAAAAAAAATTGACCTAACCTTGATGGTTTAATTTTTCTTTTGTAGATGCTGGCGAATTAAAAGCATATCTAAACCCAAGAACAACATTTTTTTTTCATGTTTTTCCCATCTATTTTCACTTGCTGATCTTGCTAGTAATACTACCTGTCCCAGGAAGACCATGCACATTCACCATACTATAACTATGGAGAATCAGCATCATTACCCTTGGAAAAAGCAACAGAAACTTCCCCCTTGTCCTCTCAATTATACTGAGGACTACAGAAGCCATCCCCTCTGACAACTGGAAACAATGTAATTGAGAGTTCAGCAAAAATACAGATCACAGGAAGACAAGATTTTGTCAGGAACAGATATTTTTTGCAACTATCAAAAACTCCTTGAGTAGTATATCTGACAGACCAAAAAGGACTAAATAACACTTGTAGGGGTTACATACCCTTTACGCACCCTGTTTCTTTTATATCTCAAGGACTTCTGGTGGGATCTCTGTGCTGAGTTCCCAGGTCTGAACACTTGCTATGGCCATTAAGAGGGGCTTTCCCTCTGCCTGCTGCAATTTTATGTGAAAAATGCAACAGGAGCAGCTGGAACTTGTAAAGATAGGCAAGAATACCAGAAAATTCCAGGTGGAGTAGACCAGGATTTGGAAATTATGGCAGAAAGATCTCACAGCTGAAAAGTACATATAAGAAGCCAGGACCTGCCTTAGCCTCCTAGATTAAAATATCAGTTTCGGTTGGACTGACACTTTGGAATTCAAGTATAGGGATTTAGACCCCCTTACATATAGCTCCCAGCAAAAATTTCTCACACACACAGTCCTGGAAAGAAGCATTTGGGTGATTGATGACACCTACAAAAAAACAGAAAATTTTGGATGAAGTGACCTTGTAACCCCTTGGCACCAGCGCCTCCCGTCCCTTTACGGGTTTCAGAAGCCAGGAGGCAGGGCGGGGGTTTAGGGTCATGTGACCGTCGTGATTCGCCATCACATGATCAGGAAAGGTCCCGATCGAAAGAGGAGATCGGGACCTTTCCATGAGTACCAGACATGTGTGCTGGGAACACATATGTTTTTCTCAATTGCATGCAAATGTGCGACCACTCAGCGTCAAGGCCCAGACGCTGGGAGGCCCCACATTGGCGTACGGCCGGCGCAAAGAGCTTAAAAGGTAATTCTACTTATATAAAATTATTGTGCACTAATAATGCATTTGTCACAACCTATAGCCTCTAGATTGAAAATGGTAAGCTTGTGGAGAAAGGAAAATAACCAGTTCCAGTTCAATTATAAACACAAACGGATTCCCTTTTACTAAACCGGACATAAAATAAAGTCAGTGATATCTAAAATAACTACTATGAAACTTCCTCAACAAAGATGTGTTACTAGCAATAGGAAATTTATTTAAAAACCATTATCTAATATTTTAATAAAACAAGGATATTGGGCTTAAGACAATTAAATCAAAATATTTTTGAGAACAACACAATCAACACGTAACCAAACAGATGGACAGACTTTCAACAGCCTTACCAAATTGTTGCCAGCTGGGCTTGTGGTAAACTAGATTGCATAAGAATAGTTCTAGCTTGTGGACCTGAAATAAGTAATTGAGACGCATCACATACAGTACAAACCCGAACATTAAGGCTACATTCACACTAGTCTTTTCCATTTGGTTTAGTTAAATACAGAGAAATTGTTCTGGGAAGTATTAAAAAGCAAACTTTATACTTCCAAAATCATTACGTGTTCAAAGCATCTAACCTGTCCCTGGACGCACAGATTTCAGTTTTTATTAAACACAAATTACCTAAATGCAAAAGAAGGTGCGAGGGCAAAGAAGAGGCAAGGGAGAGCGTTAAAAGAAACACATTTCTACCAAAAATAACTAAAATGTGCTAAAAACGATCCCTTTTAAACAAAAAGTAGAATTAATAACTTTGGCAAATATTTTAACATTTAACCACCTCCAGTCCAGGCCGATTCTGATATTTCTCTCATACATGTAAAAATCAGCATTTTTTTGCTAGAAAATTACTCAGAACCCTCAAACATATATATTTAAGCAGAGGCCCTGGAGAATAAAATGGTTGTTGTTGCAATTTGTCACACAATATTTGCCCAGCAATTTATCAAAAGAAATGTTCAGGAAAAAATACACTTTGATAAAATTTTAGTAGGGTTGCACTGATACCGATATTGGTGCCGATACTAAGCATTTGCACGAGTATTGATACTCGTGCAAAATGCTCCGATACCCGAAATCGATACCTTCAGGCTCAGTTCTTTCAGATGTTAGCGGGATCCTCCACACTCACAGCTCACTGGGTTCCCCTGCTAACAGCTGAAGTGTAATCAAAAGAACCGTCCCCGCAATTGGAGCTGTTAAAAAAAGAAAAAAAAGGGGGGGGGGTGAACTTTGATCTGCAGAAGTCAGTTAAAAGAAACCTGTCAAGTAAACAAAATTGTTTGTTTTTTTTCTGCAATTAAATGTTCTGTTCTTATTAACCCTTAACTTACTCTAGTCAGCCCTAATTAACTCCTTATTCTCCACCATTTAATGGTTTTCCTGCTGATTTTTTTTTTGTTCATTTCTATTTTATAAACTTTTAATAATTAAACGTTCTTTTGTTTGCTTTGTTCGTTAATATTTTTAATATATATTTATTTACACGTTTCACATTGTAAATAACTTTTCAATGCTTTGAACCAGAATATTTTTTGTGTCATTTTAAACAGGACAAATTAGAGAATAAAATGTGCACTTTTTATATGCAGTAACACTCTTTTTAAATGAACACTGCTCAAAAAAAGGAAAAGGCTTTTTTTAGTTTTTTTACATTTAATTGCCTAAGGATTGTGAACAAAAATAATTGTTGCAAGACAATATTCGTGAAAAGAAAGCCTTGTAAAAAAAAAAAAAAAAAAGTTATCGCTAAATAGGTCCATAGCAGACATGTAAAAATTGCTCTGGTCCATAAAGGAGTGAACAGGTGTGAGATCCTAAGTGGTTAAGGAGTGGGGGCGCCGCATCCTTAACAACCTATCACTCATTTAGCGGTCAGCGGGGTTCCCCTGCTGACAGCTGAAGTGTAAATAAAACAGTTGCCAGCAGGTATCGGTAATCAGTATCGGAGAGTGAAAAAAAAAATATATTGTTACTTGTACTCACTGTAAAAAAAAATGGTATTGGTGCATCCTAAATTTTAGTGCACATAAAACACAATAAATAATTTTTTGTAAAATATAAAAGATGATGTTATGCCAAGTAAATAGATATCAAACATTTCAAGCTTTAAAAGTGTGTACCCTGATGGAATGGTGATAAACAACAGTACCTAAAAATGTCCATAGGCGACGCTTTAATAGCCTTTACAGGATACCTGTTTAGAGTTACACAGACAGTCTGGCCCTAGAATTATTGCTCTCACTCGGACGTGCTCTAAATATATTTTAAATTAGTTTATTTAAAACAATTTTGACACTGTATCTTTACATTTTTCTTTTTGATTGAATTCTATTGCTTTCACAAGGGAAGAACACCACCTCTTGTGATATCATGGGCCATGACAGGTCTTCTTTATGAAGACACCTAGGGTCTATTAGAAAGCATCTGATCAAACCGAGATAGCCTTGATTAGATGCCTTATAAATCCTTGTAGCTTCCGGTTTATGACGTCAGAGTGGAACAGAAGATCCTCTCACTTGGTCTAGGGAATCCGATGCGACCGGTTGCATAGGTACTGGGCTCCCTGGTAAAGACTGCTTCAGCGATCATATACAGCTGCTAGGATCACTTTTTACTTTTAGAGAATTGACGGATCTAAAGAATGATACCTCGGTCAGAGAAGAAGTAAACACTGCTCAAGGTCGATGTTAAATCGAACCTACCTCCAATACACATTAGCAGGTGCTAGCTCTGTTCATTGCAGAAATCATATGTAAGGGAAACAGTCCAGCTGGCCGCACATCAAAATGTATTGTATCAAAATCCACATAGAAACTCCACAGTGCAGTATAAGGGGGAAAATAGCATGAAAGCGAACACATTTCACCCCAACATCGGCGCTTAGTCATAGGTACAATGACGTTATTCAACACTGGCTTATATAGCGGGCACACATACAATTACATCTGTTAAACCCTCAATTACAAACTCAATGCAGGGTAAATGAGACAGAGCTGCAAAGAATTGACTGAATTGGCTGTGTCTCAATCACCACAGTCCAGACAGAGATCACCTTACCGGCAACACAAATATGTTCATTCCACATGCTCCGATCATGCCAGTATTCCATCGATTACCTAAGGTACACAAGGCATGAAACCCCTTGAGTGGTTGACTGATCGTGACAGGAATCAGAGTCAGTGGGTGGATCACCAGTTACAACCATCGGTAATTGAACTGCATGGATATCCCAGAGACACCAAACAGCTGCCGGCTAGACTTCAGGATTTTGAGTGGCTTCCGAACCATGTATGGATCACAAGTAATGTGACTAGTTTCTTGGTCTCAACTTCCCATGTGTTGAGTTTGCAGTCAATCACTCACTTCCTGAAACAATCCAGCAACTACTCTTTGGTGCCCCAGGAGTTCATCATACAGAGTTTGGAATATCTTTTAACACACAATTGTTTTATGTTCGCTGGGGACTGCTATCCCCAGAGGTGCGGGGCCTCTATGGAAGCCAAGTTCTCCAGTTTCCTACCCAATCTTTTCATGGGTTGGTGGGAGAGGTCCCACATCTTTGGGAATGTCTGTCCCCACTCACCATTTATCAAACTACTACGGTTTGTTTGCTTTGATGAAATGGGTAGCCTTGAAAATTGGCTCGACTATTTGAACAACAACAAACTGAACTTAAAATTCACAGGCCATGTGGACTCTAAGTTTATTGCCTTTCTGGATGTTATTTTGGTAGGTGAGGGGGGCAAAGTTACATCAAAACTTTTTGCCAGCAACTCTCTATTGAGAGCAGATTCTGGACACCCCAGCCATACCATTAAGAATATTCCAGTAGGACAATTTTTAAGACTTCGGAGGGTCTGCAGTGAAAATGGTGATTTTGATAATGAATCTGGGCAATGCTGGAACGATTTGAACCTAGAGGGCATTCCAGACCTATGCTAAGTAGAGCTTTTTGCCATTGGCAAAAGTACATGTTGTGATTTGTTAAGAGATAAGAAGAGAGCTCTACATTACAGTACCATCTCGGTTTTCTCCACTGCTTACAATACTGAATTTGGGAAAGTAAGAAATGGTATTCAGAAGTACTTACCTGTTTTGTTTCATGATCCTGTCTATTCTCAAGTGTTATTGAAAGTTATAAAAACATTTTCTCGCAGAGCCCCTACGTTGGGCAGATACCTGTCCCAGTATGTTTTCCAGTGAGAAGAAAACTTCATCTCACTGACTACAGTTCAAAGGCACTTTCCAGTTTGGAGCTAAAGTTTGTGTTTGTTGCCCACATATTAATCGGGGAGAAGTTGTCTATTTTACCAGTGTAAATAAAAATTACAAAATCTCTTCCTTCTTTAATTGTAACACCAAAGTATTTGGTATATGCTATCACTTGTCAGCTGTGTGTGATTCAATATGTGGGTCGTACCATCCGTAGACTGAGGGATCGCCTACATGATCATTTATATCAGCCTTTTCAACACACAGGAGCCCTTGAAATACCTTTCCAGTCTCAGGTAACCCCTGCTAAAAATGACTATCTACAACTCATGATACATTAGTGTGATGGTCAGTGGGAAGAAAGCTGCTTACACTTGTGATCATTGGAAAGAATTAGCTCCTTACAGATAGCTAAAAGGACCAAGGGTATCAATGTGAACTTATCTGAGAGGCAGACATTTCTCGTTGCTCAAGGAATCCCTGGTAACCTCTGGAGAGAGGAGGTGATACATTTAGGATAATGGGTAAGAAGAAAGAATTTTGGACCTTTAGTTTAAATACCAATAAAAAAAAAAAAAAAGGTGGGACTTAACCATGAATGGGATGTCTCATACTTTGAGTGACAAATGGGGTTACTGGAGAAAGATGATTACCAATATTTCTTTACCACATCTGTGCCGACAGCTTGATGAATACAAATGTGCAGATTATTCACGTTTGCTATGTGTTCATTCTTCTATAGCGGTTTTAACATGTTTACTGATATATCTTCTTAATTTTATTTGAGAGGTTTTTTTTGTTTTTTTATGCCACTATCGTTTTACGAGTATGATCTCTGTCTGGACTGTGGTGATTGAGACACAGCTAATTCAGTCAAATTTTTGAGGTTGTGTATTTTTATACAATAATGGTGATTTTACGGATGTGTGGCCAGCTGGACTCTCTTCCTTAGATAATGAAAGCTCGGTCACTGTTGCAGATGCAATAATGACCAAGGTACAGTGCTCAGCATAAATGAATACACCCTTTTTGAAAAGTAAGATTTTAATCAATATCTCAATGAACACAGGAACAAGTTCCACAATTTTGACAAAACTGAGTTTTATAGAACATTTGTTTAGCTCATTACATGAAAGGAAGGTTAATAATATAAAAGTTAGATTACAGAATCTTCCGTTTTACTCAAATTAATTGATGCAAAAATTAATACACTCCATAACACTACTCCATCTAGTATTTTTTATGACCTCCATGATTTGTAAGGACAGCACCAAGTCTTCTAGGCATGGAATGAACAAGTTGGTGACATATTGCAACACTGACCTTTTTCCATTCTTCGAGAATGACCTCTTTTAGAGCCTGGATGCTGGATGGAGAGTGATGCTCAACTTGTCTCTTCAGAATACCCCATAGGTGTTTGAATGGGTTCAGATCAGGAGACATACTTGGCCACTGAATCACTTTCATCCTGTTCTTCTTCAGAAATGCAACAGTGGCCTTAGATGTGTGTTTTGGATCATTGTCATGTTGGAAAAGTGCACAACAACCAAGGGCACAGAGTGGCGATGGTAGCATCTTCTCTTTCAATACAGAGCAATACATCTGTGAATTCATGATACCATCAATGAAATGCAGCTCCCTGACACCAGCAGCACTCATGCAGCCCCACAGGACACTGCCAACACCATGTTTCACTGTAGGCACCATGCATTTTTCTTTGTACTCCTCACATTTGCGACGCCATACAGTTTTGAATCCATCAGTTCCAAAAACATTTATCTTGGGCTCGTCACTCCAGAGTATAGAGTCCCAGTAGTCTTCTTTTTCAGTATGGGACCTGGCAAATTCTAGGTGGGCTTTTTTGTGCATGGGCTTTAGAAGAGGCTTCTTTCATGGACAACACACATGCATGTCATTCCTCTACAGTGTATGCTGAATTGTGTCATGGGAAACAATCACCACAGTGTGGCTTTCTACTTCTTTAGCTAACTGTAGTGAACTTGCATGGCGATTTTTTTCAACCCTTCCCATCAGAAGACACTCTTGTCGAAGTGTTAACTCCTGTGGATGGCCTGGATATCTTTGTGAGATGGTTGCAGTTCCATCTTTGTTAAATTTTTGTATCACTTTTGCTACAGTATTCTGACTGATAAGTAAAGCTTTGCTGATCTTCTTGTAGCCTTCACCTGTGTAAAGAAATTATTTTCTTCTTTCTCAGGACTTGTGACATTTATCTTCCATGTGGTGCCATTGCTGACGGCATGAAATGGGAAGGGTTTTGCTTTGTTAAATAACGCCCTTTTATATTCAACTGTCTGCTGGACACCTGTTAAATGAATAATTAGACTCACCTGTAGTTGAATTCTTGTTAATGAGGATTTTGTGGTCTAAATTTTTTCTCCTAAGACTGTCATTGGGGTGTATTCATTTTTGCAACATGGTCCTGAATGAATGTTAGGAAAAACAAATTTTTTATGCGTGCAAATTAACAAATCTTGTTTGCAATCAATGGCCCGCATTTGTGGCAGTATTTTGTATTATGGTGTCCCATAGAAAAAGTTGATTCTGAAAGGATAGGAAAGGTTTTCTAACATATCATTTGGGGTGTACTCATTTATGCTGAGCATTGTTTCACCACTCCCATCAAAGGACAGGAAGTAGTTAAAGCCCAAGACCATATAAAATTCTTTTTAGTTTTGGGTAGAATGGGGAATGATTAGAAATGTTTTTCAAGTCTTTATTGTCTGTGTCTGTATTTGAGCCATTATCCCTCACTTCAGTTCCAGACGACAAATAGAAAGGGAACCCTCTAGAAGGAAAATCACTCCAATGGAAACAGTGGCAGCAAAAACACTTGATGTAGGTTCTACTTCTTCCCAAACTTTCCGGAAAAAAAACACCAAAAACGCTTGTCTGGAGTTGAGCTTTACAGTGTAGGCACATACTAGAAATTTATGTTACCACTTGTTATTAAAATGAAGTTACCTGTAAGATGGCCACTCATGGTTTTGTCATGGCTGTTGAACAACTGTCTATATTTTAGTCTTGAAGACTGCGGCACGGCCCATTCCGCTGCTGGAGGAGGGCTGAAATGAAAAAGATAAATAATAATGACCAGAAAAATAGATTTCTGTGGTCTTGCAAGACAATACCTTCACTGATGTCATATGGGGCCCGAGATCACCAGCAAGCCACTTGTAAAAGTAAGTCGTATTTATTGGTCTCTCCAAGACAGGCAAAACAAAATAGCTTACTACCAAATACAAAATAGTCCATAACTCAAACATAAAGTAAGGTAATGGCTCACTGTCGCTCTACTGGTCCTACAGTGGGGTTTCAGGGTTTTTCCTTCTGCTGCAGGGGTCCCAAGGAAGAGGTTTCCACAGTTCAGCAACCATGGCTCAATCCCAGTATTAGTTCACCCTGCTCACTTAGGTGTATCAAACTATCATACAAAGCCAGGTGTTGTGTTTTTCATCTTCCTTTTCAAGACTACCCCTTGCATGTGGCCTAACCACTTCAGCATCAGAGACCCTGGAATCAGTGTTTGGAAGTTCTTCCCACCCAAAATTCTTTAAACCTGTTAGTTTCTGGGTCCCTAATAAGGGCTTATTCAGAGTACTGAAAACCAGTCTGCTCTTCTTCAGCCAGACTACTCCGAAACCCCTCATCCTGCATAGGTGAGAACCAGAGTATTCAACATTACTTTCAAATAGTCCCCCCTAAAAGGGACTATAACCCAAATAGCGGGGAAATATTCCTGCCATTCAGAACCCAATCCTGGCATCCTGTACACTGGCCAGGAAAAATTAAAACTCTTTACATCCAGATAAGGCAGTCACAAACTGGAAAGTTGCATGTCATAGCATGTGAACATGAAGACAAACCACTGAGAAGTGGATAACATTAGCATCTATAATCTTGGTTTGCTTTGTAAGTTTGCACTGTCCTTAGGTTTAAATAAGGAAAAATATGTTTGGATCAATTTTATTTTTTTTAACCAATATTTTATAAAACAAGACACACCACACACAATCTTTGCTTTCCAAGCAGGCCACTGCTCTGTCTCACCTGTATATAATTTTCAGTTTGAGCTACTTCACTCTGTAAAACAGGATTTTTACAACAGGTGGTACCAAGACAGGTGAAAACGTGAAAGAGCCTAAAGCGTCACCTGCTGATCGGATGTCAATTCTTTTACATGGCAATGCTAAACAGAAACATTGAGACAGATGTATTAGAAGGTTGCAGCTTTTTTTTTTCCTCTCTCTGTTACCTAAAGTGGAACTGCAAAAGAATAAAATCTGTCCATGAGCACTTAACTGTGCATTTGCTCTGCATGGAAATTGGTCTCCTATACAGCAGTAAATGTGTTGCAAATCAGGAACAAAAAACGGTTTAAATTGGCTTCCTGGGATTGCAAGCAAAAATACACCAAAACATATGCATATACTTTGTAAAATGAGAGGAAGCCTGATTTTCAATAGATGTGTACAATTTTGTTGGGGATTTGTTTGATAAGTATCTATCTCATGATGTACAGCACATGGGGCTGGAAGCTGATTGAATAGATGAAAGACTGTACTGAGAGGTGAAGAGACCAGTTAGGAAATGTATTGATAGAATTCTGAGCAAAAAAGCCATCTAGTCCCTGGTACACAACGAACACCAATCAGTTTTGCTTGAAATCAGTTTATTAGATGTGCTGTATGTGTTTCGGATGCAAAACTGTTACCGGTAGCATGGCTGTATTTTAATGCTGGAATTGAAAAGGTGTTTGTGAACAAGAAAATATTTTTATAAACTTTGATGGTTCTTCTCCATACTTCGAACATTCCCCCAAAACTTGAAGTGTTACTAAACCTAGGACCCTGCATTCATTAGATCTGGTCTCCCACAGTACGCAGAACATGAAAATGCGATTAGTTTTTTTTTTTAATCAGATAGTTTTTATTGAAAAATGTTTTCTATAGTAACAACAAAATGAAATAGAGTAAGAACAAAAAAACAAACAGAAACCTCAGTATCAGAGAGCATCAGAAAGGAAAACCAAAATAAAAAGAGTCAACAAATGGCTTCCATTTTCACAACAAAAAATACAATCTTGTAGGAGTAACACAATGTAGGTCTACAATTTCCATTGGAAACAGAGCTTGTGTAAGCAGGTATGTTAACAATGGACCACCAGAACATATGGATCAGTGACCCATTATGTACCACACAACACACTCATTAAAGTGTTACTAAACCCACAACAGTAAAATCAGTCTGTATATGCAGCACAGCATGCTTGTTATAATCACTCTGAAACCTAAGATGTTAACACTCTGCACTGTGTAAAAAGGCTGTTTGATCCTGTCGTCTCTGATCCTTCCCTTCTTATCTCCTGATAAGACATATCTTATGGAGTCACTCTGCACATGCTCAGTTTGGTGTGTATTGCTAGGTTTTTTTTTTTTCTTGGGAGAGTACATGTGATCAGCACAGGGCCAATCAGCACTGTCCAGACAGAGGTCAGGTGTCCTGCATCCTCCTAGGGCAAAATGAAAACTCCAAGTTTTAAAATGTGCTCTGCTGGATACTGCTAGAAGTCACAAGACTGCTCTGAGAGATGAGAAAAGGTATTTAGCAGTTTATATTTACTAAAATAATTTCACGTCCATGTTCTGTGTATTGTAGGAGACCAGAAACAGTGAATGCAGGGTTCTGGGTTTAGGAACACTTTAAAAAAACAAAACAAAAAAAAAACGTTAAACTGGTTCTTTCATATGCCTGTATGACTGAGGTTAGGAAACCCCAAAATGCAAGCTCAAATGTGCTAATGGAACATAAATGCTCAATACTTACATAACGACGTCAAAAGACTGGGCTTTCTGAAGTTTAGTGTTGACCTGGCCACCAGCACCTGAACGGCCAAACGACGAACTCTTTGGCAAAGTGGCTGCAAATATATAAAAGCAACAGTCACTATAACATTTGTGTTTGTACACATATGCATGCCACAATACCAGTGGGATCAATGAGAAAGAGCTGGTCACATACAGGCTAATCTGACACTTTCCAGATGAGGTGTGGCCTTCCAGTTTCCTTACATGTGTGCAGTTCAATTCCTCCATTCAATGGAAAAACATGCAATTTATGAAACCATATGTATTTTCAGGTTTGATTGATTCTTCTAGATACCCATATTCCCAATATTCCCCATCTGGGGTCACCTGTATAATCAGAGCAGAACAATTTGTCTAGATTGGATCTATTTTGTGACAATTCACAAATTTGTTTGGTCTGGTCATTCACTATCATGCATAAACCTTGCAAAGCCACAAGTGGCCGCAAAATACTTTAATTTCAAACCATAACAACTACATCCATCTTCATGAAGTTGTCTTGGCCTCTCCATGTGCCTCAACTGAGGTTATGTTTTAAAAAAAAAAAAAACCACCACACAGGAGGACCGTGATCACTTTGGACCCCAGGAAGGAAAGAACAGGTCTCTAACCCGTTTACAAAACTATACTAATGGTGTCATGTTCTTTCAAACGATCTGTTAATTCTACACAATGGAGAATCCATAAGGGAAGTGTGATATCTTCTGGCTTGGCCACTGCAGTTGGGACAGAATAGTGAATTTGATGGTCATGTGACTATTGGAACCCTTCAAGGATAAGTTCACCTTTTGCAGGAGAAAAAAATAATTTTCAAACAGTGACAGCGGGTGCTGGGGGAATATTCCAGGTCACTGTCACTGGGGGTAGGGTGGGGAGAAGCTGCAGCTACTGGAACATATTACATGTTCCACCCTAAGCACAGGTGGAACATGTTCCAAAAGGTGAACTTATCCTTTAACACATTTACTCTCTTAACTGGTAAAAGTCTTGCCTAGGAGCAGACAATAGAAGACATCTGCTATTATCTTTATCACCCAGAAGAGACTGTTTCTCTGATTTGGTCAATACCAGTTCCTGACTTTCCCTCACTTCAAGTGGAAGTACAGTACATCATTCCTGACTTTCCCTCACTTCAAGTGGAAGTACAGTACATCATTCCTGACTTTCCCTCACTTCAAGTGGAAGTACAGTACATCATTCCTGACTGTCCATTCCAGAGGATGAAAACTCCAAACCCAGAAGAAGACTGGCAGAAAATACAAGTGTTGGTGATGGAGGGAGAGCTGACATCGCAGTGCTGGCGGGGAATCGCTTGCTAGGCAAGTCTGCCCTAATGGGCTAATATGCGGTACATACTAGCACATTATGGCAAAGCTGCTGGGAGCCCCAAATTTTTCTTTTGATGTGGCAGTTTATTTCTGCTTTCACTGCTAAGCTCTAACAATTTCCACTGCACTGTCAAATAAGAGAACCTTTCCTGGCCACAGAGACACTCTTATTGGACAGTCGAATGACAACAGTCAGGTTTCAGCCATGACTTTATGCCTTGTAATAAAGTGAATCTAAATCAGATTACAGACAAAAGAGAGGTGTGCACTTCAGTCTGAAGAGGAAAATATATATATATTTTTCCGCTAAACTGTATGAATCTCACTTTGTAGTTTTCATTTTTCATTGAAGAATACCTTTATGAGATATACAAAAAAGGAAAAACCTCCATTCAGCGTAACTGCAACAGTGCAAAGGTAAACCATCAGTTTTTAGTATAGCTGCTGTTTAGGGAAGGGTAGAGGAATGTCCGAGCCCAAGTTAAGTTTATATAGTTCTCTTTCAGAAGGACTTATCCTTGCTCTTAAAGAGGGTGGTTATGCATTCTGTCAATTGCAACAGAAATTTCACAAATGTCACAAGCCTGAAAAAAAAAAAAAAAAAAACTTGTTTTCTCGGTTACCAAGTTATAGGCTTTCTATGGGTTGTTGCAAGAAATTGATTTACCATCTATTCACAAAAAAAAAAAATAAAGGTTTCCATTAAACTCAGGAAAAATACCAGATGTTTACAGCTTTATGTTTTTTCACATATGAAATTATGGGGGAAGCAGTTGTGGCTTAGGACTATTGCTCACTTTCATGTGGATGCATTTTCTATGTGCTTTAAAATGCATCTCTGTGCGTTTTTTGGCAAAACATTTCAAATAAAATGCACATAAAAACTTATAGCACTGCTAACCGGTTATACACCCCACTGTGTACATAGAAGATTCCAAACAGACAGGTTATAGGTGGCAATAAACATATATTTTACTATCTGTACAGAGATCAAACTTCAAAGTAACGAAGTATTTCAGAAATGATGCAAGTTCCATAAAGAGACTACTAAAAAGTGTAGACAAAAAAAAAAAAAAATCACTCACCATAATTTATTTTATATTTGCTTTTCTATATCTAAACGTATAAAAATAAAAAGATAATTTGAGCTCATCTTTTCCTCACCATCTCTAAACATATAGTATAGTCCGATAGGGTGCTCTTACAGAAGATATGGGTGGCTCAATAATTATCAGGTTACTGCATACCAATATAGATCTGAGCTCTGACCTTTCTTAGCAGGACAGAGAACTGCCAGTGTTTGGAAAGGTCTAGGGATAAAATTGGATTTTTTTCACTCACCAAAACCCCTTTTCTGGGAGTTGAGGGACACAGGTAGGCTTTAAAGGTTAAGGAACATGGTACAAATTCCTCCTGTTTTTATGGGGAACGTGTAACATGTTCCCACTGCTGCAGCCTCACCCCAACCCACCACCTCTAGTGACAGCGAGACAGGGATCTAATCAGTCTCATAATTTAAAAAAAAAAAACAAAACAAAAAAAAAAACGCGACTGTCCAGAGCTCCACCCACCCGGCTGCATCATTCATTCATAGAGCTCTGTGAATGAAAGAACTACAAGTACTGACAGCCTTTTTGGCTGTCAGCTAGCAGCTATCAATGAACTACCATGGCGCTGTTTAGCGCTCTAGGTAGTTCACCGTTTCTTCTAGGTATTGTGTAACTGCCTGCCTGTACAAGTAGCAGCTTACACTGACAGTCTACCGGAGTACTGCATTGCACCCGCGATCTGCTGATCTTGGGTGCGATGCTTTGCAGGCTCCTAGTAAAAAAAATAAATAAATGCATATTTAACCTGCAAAAAATGAGCATGTATTACATTTTTTTTTTTTACAAAGGTAAACTTATCCTTTAAAGTGTATCTAAAGGAAATACGTTTTTTTCAGTTTGGATAGATTGGAGAGGGATTAGAAAATCTGTCAGATTTTTAGTGCTGTCTGTGTCCCTGTTAGGATTTCAGAGGATGAATCTCCCTAATGAAAGAAAATCCTAGATTTTGGATTGTCACCGAAACAGGAATAGAGGGGAAATCTTCCAATGGGGACCCTAGTTCTGGTGACCTTGCTAGCAACCAAGGACTCCCTCTCTTTGGGGGCATTTCCTCTCACTTCCTGACTGAGCTATGGGACAGCAGATAAAGAGAAATCCAGCAATGGGGCACAGAAAAAAAAACTTAGACAGGGTTAACTTGCTTTACTTACTTTATCCGAAATGAAAAAAGTTTTGCCCTTACTTCTATTTTAATCTGTGTGTTATACTGTTGCCTACAAGATGAATGGTTACTGGCAAACAAACTGTAGGCCAGCCCAGGTAACCCCCTACTTTCAGCATACCTCAGGTTTGTAACAAAGCAGTACCAAGAGCATGGTCATTACAAGAGAAGAGGGCCAACAGTAGGGCCAATCAGTTTTTCTAAATAAAGCTGTGGCATCCAAAAAAACAGAGGGAAATTACTTTACAGTGAACGGGAGTCGGATATAAACACAGTCCTGGTTGAAGTGAATGGCAAAAACTACCTTACGAAAGAAGTCATGGGCCTCAACACTACCTTTTCCTAATGCAAAGTCAAAAAAGGGTTCTTTGCAAGATAAGGTTGCCAGATCAAGTGCTTACCTAGTAGGGGGCCTGGCTACAAGACAAAACACCTTGTGGGTAAGAGGAGAGAGGAAGGTCTCTAATGGGTTCCAACAGCACTTCTAAAGAGCTGAGATCAACAGATGGCGAGCCTCAAAGTCACTGGTGAACAAATGGGGGTAGCTATAATGGGAAACAAACATCTTAACCGAGGAGTGAGGGGGTCAATGATCTATGGAACAGGACAGAAATGGCAGAAACCTAAACCCCGATGAGAGCCAAACACTGGTCCAAACCCAGCTGCAGGAAGAGGAGGATTTCTCCCATGCAAAAACTCACATGGTGGAGACACACACCAAGTGAAGCATCCCTTCCATGTTCAAAGACAGACCTTGCAGGAAATAGGCTTCCAAGCTTTTGGCATCATAGGAACCAGACTCAGGTGCAGCTGTCACTCAGAACCTGGCCTTACCACCAACCGTTAAGCACTATGGCAAACCGGATCAAGGGGCAGAAGATCCTGATAAACTAGTATTGCCCATGGGTTGTAGGCCAGGAGTCTGATCAATTTAACATACCATGTGCAATGAGAATAAACAGAATGTCATCTATCTTCATCCTGCAAAACAGATGAGGCAAGACATTTTAGGAGAGGAAAGATATACAGTTGTGTTCAAAATAATAGCAGTCAGACATCACTAACCTGATCAATCACTGTTTTTGGTAGAAATTATATTTCTACATGGCAAATAATTTACTAGCAGGTGTAGTAGAGTGATAGAAATCCCACAGACCCAACAGTCATGACATGCATGCTGCTGATTCTGTGTAATTCAATCACTCATTGAAAGGGGCATGTTCAAAATGATAGCAGTGTGGAGTTCTATTAGTGAGGTCATTCATTCTTTGAAAAACAGGTGGCAATTATTGCCCTTATTTAAGGAAGAAAGGCAGCAAATGTTGTACATGCTGGTTACAGTGCATTTCTCTCTGAAATTCTGAGGAAAATGGGTCGTTCTAGACATTGTTCAGAAGAACAGCGTACCTCGATTAAAAAGTTGATTGGAGAGGGGAAAACATATAAAGAAGTGCAGAAAATGATAGGCTGCTCAGCTAAAATGATCGCAAATGCTTTAAAATGGCAACCTAAACCTGAAAGACGTGGAAGAAAGCGAAACACTACCATTCGAATGGATAGAAGAACAGCCAAAATGGCAAGGACTCAGCCAACAATCAGCTCCAGGAAGACCAAAGAAGGTCTAAAGTTACCTGCGAGTACTGTTACAATTAGAAGACGCCTATGTGAAGCCAAGCTATCTGCAAGAAGCCCCCGCAAAGTCCCACTGGTGAAAAAACGACATGTGCTGAAGAGGTTACAATTTGCCAAAGAGCACATTGACTGGCCTAAAGAGAAATGGCGCAACATTTTGTGGACTGATGAAAGTAAGATTGTTCTTTTTGGGTCTAGTGGCCGGAGACAGTTTGTCATACGACCCCCAAACACTGAATTCAAGCCACAGTACACTGTGAAGACAGTGAAGCATGGTGGTGCAAGCATCATGATATGGGGATGTTTCTCATATTACGGTGTTGGACCTATTTATCGCATACCAGGGATCATGGATCAGTCTGAATACATCAGAATACTTGAAGAGGTCATGCTGCCTTATGCTGAAGAGGAGATGCCCTTGAAATAGGTGTTCCAACAAGACAACAACCCCAAACACACCAGTAAACTTGCAACATCTTGGTTCCAGACCAACAAGATTGAGGTTATGGAGTGGCCAGCCCAATCCCCGGATCTTAATCCAACAGAAAACTTGTGGGGTGACATCAAAAATGCAGTTTGTGAGGCAAAACCAAAAAATAGAGAAGAACTGTGGAATGTGGTCCAATCATCCTGGGCTGGAATACCTGTTCACAGGTGCCAGAAGTTGGTTGACTCCATGCAACACAGGATGTACAGCAGTTCTCAGAAACAATGCTTATACAACTAAATATTCATTAAGTGATTCAAAGGAAAGCAAAATCTTCAAACACTTTTCAGTTTATACAGTGAATGTTTGAGTTTGTAAAGAAGAATACAAACACTGCTATTTTTTTGAACAGTCTAATATTCACTTTTCTTCAATTTCTTTAGAGGAACAACACAAATTTGATCTATTTTTCTTCATGTTTTCATTTGGAATAGAATGTGTAGTGTTCCTAATGCATTTGTGTATATGGAAATAAAAGCTATTAGAAGAATTTTCAGCTTTATTCACTTTTTTCAACACACTGCTATTATTTTGAACACAACTGTACATCAGACTGTACTAAACCCACTGAGCAACTACAGCACTATCTGTTTCTGGCAGAGATTGTTGTATCTGAAAACAAACCTGTGCAGTTTGTTGTTAAACCTGAAGTCCACGTCTGGCATCTCCCACCTGTAACAAAGGTCCTGAAACACCTCCAAGTGTAGGGACTACTCCAAACTGAGAAAGTTTGCCTGCCAAATGTCTACACCTGGAATGTACATGGAGGACTGTCTGCAATGTGAAGTTCCACTCAGGATAGGACCTGTTCCACCTCTCTTGCTGTGGCAAGACTTCTGGTCCAACTGAATCTGGACTGGATCACCATTCATCAGGATGGTCCAAAGCTGAAAAAGGCAGAAAAATCACCCGGAGCTCCAGGGTCTTAATCTGGAGACGAGATTCCTCCATCATTCAAGTTCTCTGTGCCAAGATAATGGCCAGGCTTCCTTCCCAGACCAACAGGATGGCATCGGTCATGAAGATCTTTCAAAATATGGGAGGAAAGGATTTCTACCTCCATAGATGGATTACTGAACTATCAAACAGGGACAACCTAGTCTTCGGCATAAACCAAATCGATCTCTCCAGAGATCAGACTGATGCATTCCACGATGAGAAAATGTTGCACTGCAGATGTCTGGAATGAAAATGGGTAAGTGGGTCTGCCTTGAAGGAGGCTACCACCACACTCAGGACTGTTTTGCAAAAAGGAAAGTGTTTGAAGCTTCACTTGTTGAAGAAACATTCTGGCCTGTATCCAGGACTAGACACAGACCCACATTCCCGATGGGAATGCCACAAGAGTTCACCAGAGCAAATACTGAGGCTAGCACCGATGAGTGGCAGCGCACAAACTCATACTGGCTGGTGAAGTGAGGCAATCTGATAGATTCCCTTCAGAATTTCTGCACCCAAATTAAGACATTCAGAGCCTTCAGATTCCAGATGGAGAAAATGTGCCCTTGGGTTTGGAAAAGATGAACAGGTTGGAATATAAAAGTGTTCTGGATCAAGTTCTCATTGCCCCAGTTCCTTTAGCAGAAGACCTTAGAACTTAGAACCGTTAGTCTGGCGGTGGCACTGAAAGTGGTGAGAAGGTGAGAAACTGAGAAGAGAACAGCTTGAGACTTTTGGGTGCAGGAGGATGTTATTTTCATGCAAAAAACATTGAGGATTTGGCAGACTTGAGTGCCAGACCTTGCAGGTGGATGGGGAGCCAGGCATCGAGGAGATCAAGAGATAGGAGAAACAAAAAAGGGACATTTCTTAATAGAGGAGAAGACGTTGCAGTCTGTTCCCTAAGCTTCTTTTGCTGTGGAAGACTGGTACTCTTGGAGGAGTATGCATGAAATGGTCTATGCATGTCAATTAACACGGGACACATGCAGGAGAGGAGATGGGAGACCTCCAGCAATCCATCGCAGTTGAAGTTTAACAGTACAGCCATCTGCTCATGTGTTCGAAGATCAACTACAGTAGTGGTTAAATCTTTACGGGCTTTTGACCAGTTGATAGTAAAATACTGGAAAAGAAAAAAGCTATCCAAGTATAATTATTCTGGTGCCAGTTTCCCACAATCAGGGGGGTACCCCCATGTATTGAATAAGTGTAAGGAGTATGTGGTGCTCCTGCTGCTCGTCTCATTCCAGCATCTTGGTTTTGGTTGTGATACATTCTCCTTGTCTATCTGTCCACCTGCAAGGTGATTGATGTGGCCTGTTTCTGGGAGGAGAGCAAACCTGATTAAGCCAGCCAAGTCTGCAGTCTCATGCTTGCGATATTGCATTTGTAACACATGCTCCAAGTTTGTCTGCCCTGCTAGTTTTGATAACCTTATTGATGACCTCAGATTGGATATCAAATACTCTTTGAACTTTGCCTGCCTTGACTACAGATTGACCCTGACTATTCTGAACCTTGCCTGTCTTGTACCTGTACGGTCATTAAACCATTCTGTCTGTCTACCAAGTACCTGTTTGCTGTGCTCAGTTTGCGTCTACCGCGCTGTGGTAGCCAGGCACTATAGCATTGTGTATCCTGGGGGCAACCAAGTCCCAGTAGGCCTGCTTGCCTTATGGGAAAGGGGGCTGCTATAAGTGAAGAACACAGAAGCAAGCTATAGTGTCTGAACATCTGCAACAGGGGTAAGCGTGACAATAGGCTGCTCCACTGCATGAAAAAAAAAAAACACCTATACTTTACTGCACTTTAAACATGTGAAGGATGATGGCCAACGGATTAGTTTCCTATGGACCAAGTGACTGGTGGAATGTTAGCACATAACTATACAGTAGATACAGTAATTTCCCGATGGAAGGATAAGTACATTCCTTGGATATATGCAAAAAACGATTTCCTTAAATTGGGGCGTATCATGTGCTAGTGGTACTGCTATGCCCTGGAGTGTTGATGGATGTGCATCACACAAGCTTAGACACATTTATGCAAACACGAGATCAAGGGGTTGTTTTGGTTTGCAAGAATTAACAACCCTCTATAATTCAATTGCTGTAAATCAGCTTGGATTATTATAAGTGTGAATAGACTTTTGTGAATTAAAAGAAAATGCATTAATTACACTGTTCAACAAATTTTTATTTTTTGCCAGTTTTGGAAACAAAAGGATCCATTTCTTAATGAATTTCACATTCTGAGTTCAAATATAACAATGAAATTTGTCAATTGGCTCTAGTTTTTCTGTAAACGGAAAGTTTTCTACTATAGGCGTAATGACTACATAATGCACAATAATTATATAGATAGATGTCTTTCCACAAATATAAAGCAAGTGATATTGACTACATAACAGCCTAAATGGCATAATATATTGCATAGGATTACCAAGAAAAATTATAGCCATAAGATAAGTTGAATCATTTTAATACTTAGGATTCTCACTAGTTTTGTCTTCAGTTTGTGTCGGTTTTGCTTCTCTTGGCTTTTCTCTTGTATTCGAGGAAAGGGCTATCTCTTACAACTGCACGTGACTACACGCTTCAGGTTCTTCCTCACTTGACTCAACCACAAAGGATTCTGGTGCTTTAGGAATTGGTAGCCCCTCTCCATGAGGAACTGGACGTATTGCCGATGGAATATTTGGATAGTGCACAGATAACTTTTTCTTCTTATTTAGCCCTTTTGTTGGAGGCACCATACAAAAGTAACAATTACTAACATGATCTGTTGGCTCTCTCCAAATCATTGGCACAGCGAAAGGCATAGATGCCTTTTTTCCATTCAACCATTGCTCCAGTGCCGTCCCACAAGAATTGCAGCATATATGTGGTGCCCAGCTCTTGTCCTGGTCTCCTATCTTGCAGCCAAAATACAAGTTGTAGGCTTTCTTAATCATTCCTGTTATCCTCCTTTTTTGTGAGATAAAAGTTATTTCACCACAGATATAGCAGAAATTATCTGCTTTATTCACACAAGTTTGAGACATTACTGAGTAGCCTATATAAGCATAAAACGAAATGTAAAGACGCTGTCGAACCACAATCAGCTACAGATACTGCAGTTTTTATGCAGTGAAGTGATGCAATTAAAGGCCAATATTGCATCATCTCAGTATACATGCAATTTTCTATTGGTCACCAGTATCAATTGCGCAATATGCAGCTGAAGTTGCATCATAATTTTGAATGGCTTACGTCATTAGATGGGTGAATATATCATGGAAACTAGAGCCAATCAACATTTTTTAGGGTCATTTTTGTTTTCAGCACCCCCAAAATTATGTAAGATTAGCTAATTTTATGCCCAAAACTTTTTACCTGTTGAACAGTGTTATAAGCAAATATGTGCACAAGCAGAGCATTTCAGGAGTTTATAACGCCGTTTTGGGTGGAGTTCATACCATGGATGATCTAACAAAAAGCATATGGATGTAAGCTCCTGTCTTGGATATGTACAATTTGACTTGGGTGGACTAGATCTACAGATATACCCTTTATCATCTCCCGATTTAAATTGGGGCATACACACACATATATATATATATCTCTCTCTATCTCTATCACACACATATACATATATGCACACATACATACATAAGGGGGTTAAAGTCAGGAGGCGTAATTATTTGCTCCTACTGCAGAATAACCTAGCAACTATAGACAGTAAGAGTAGGGACTTGCCTAAAGGAATGCAAAGAAACGATACCCTATATTTATATGACCACTTAATGGCAACAATCAATCAGACTGTACACTTTATAGTAAGTCTAATATGGCTGTGAATTCCATCCTTGTATGCGAATTCTGAATCCATGACAAGAGGTGCAGGGTTCAGTTTATGGTGAAGCTAAGATAGTGCCAATCTTGTTGAATGGTTGCCAATTTAGGGTGCAAAAAGCATTAGAAGAAAAACACTGCGACTTTGTCTAAAGGAATGCTTGCAGGGGAGATCACTATGTTACACAGGATGTGACTACATGATTAGATCTTTGAGTTATGAGTCACATTTACCATGTATCTGAAAGTTTGCACAGATGAAGAAATGTGCTTAAACCAATATAGAAAGATGCATATTATCCAGCAATGTTGCTCCCCAATGGCGGATAATGTAAATCCAGACCTCCAGGTTGTGGTTGACGGCAATATAACAATTTGCAGCAGTGTTGCTTGCATTTCCCCTGATTAAGACATCCTTAGTTTGGTATAAAAGTCGAAATACTTATAAAAAGAGAAATTTCTCAGCATTTTATGATAGTGATACAGTTAACCATTTCCCGACTGCCCTATAGTAGATCTACTGCTACAGGGCTGCACAAAATCATGTATATCTACATGATTTTTCATTTCAGGGCAGGAGACATGACTGCCGCCCTACCCGCGCCACCATTGGTGGTTACAGCGGACATTCACCGGGTCCTGGACGGAGAATCCCGTCGGCACCCGGCATTGGGGAGGAACACTGACAGGGGAGAGGTCTATATGTAAACAACATAGATCTCTCCCCGATCAGCTTTAACATGCTGCTTTGTATTGCTCTGCATAGCAGAGCAATACAAACCAGCATGCTTACATAGTAAAACAGAAGACAGTTAATCCTTTGATCACCCCAGATGTTAACCCCTCCCTGCCCAGTGTCATTAGTACAGTGTCAGTGCTGTTTATTTGCACTGATCACTGTACTAGTGTCACTGGGGATGTCAGTGGCAGTTATTCAGTTCCCCCCCCGATCGCCGCCATTACTAATATATATATAAAAAAAAATCCCAGTATATATACACACACGCCACCATTTTTAGACGCTATAACTTTCACGTAAACCAATTAATTTACATATATTGGGATTTTTTTTTTTCTTGCAAAGACATGTAGCAGAATACATTTTGGCCTAAATTTATGACGAAATTTGATTTTTTTTTTTTTTTTTACTGGATAGGTTTTATAGACAAAAAAAAAAAAGTATATATACATACATACATACATATATATATATATATATATTTATTTTAAATTGTCTGTCTTTTTTTGTTTATAGCGCAAAAAATAAAAACCACAGAGGCGATCAAATACCGCCGAAAGAAAGCTCCATTTGTGGGGGAATAAAAAGGACAAATTAAATTTGGATGTAGCATTGCATGACTGCACAATTGTCAATTAAAATAACACAGCGCCATATTGCAAAAAAAAAATCGCCTGCTCAGGAAGGTGGGGGGGGGGAATCTTCTGGAGGGAAATGGTTAAAGAAAACTGAGGAATTTATCCCCTTGACAAAGTCTTTGGAACAATGCGCTGGAAATTATGCGCTACTTACTGTCAAGGTTTGAAATTGCCTGCACATGGTCGTTTAGTGATGGGTTCACCAACACTTATATATGTATTTAAGCAACTGCTTTCATATGGAAATGTTTCATTTTTTAAAATACGCATTGTACTATTTTTCATATGCTTGCGTGCGAGTAGTATACTCATTACCCACAGCTTTGAGAACACTCTATATACATTCATCTGACATAGTAAAGTCACAGTCAGGATATGGTGAAGGACAGGACATGGCAGGGAGAACAGAGCTGTTGAAAGGGCTTCCCACCACTTATCGGTTGGGTAATTAAACACAGCCATGTCCTTCATTAGAATGGTAAGCACCTTGTTAAGGAGGGACAAGGCCAGCCAGTGGGAATAAGCCACTTCAGCACAAATCCTTACAAAAACAAATACAAGGCTATAAAGCTCTTGGGGGGGCAGTAAACAACTTATCAGGATGCTACCAAAGTCCATAGAGAAATAGTTGGAAAAGCGGGCCAAAGGAAAAGTCTTTGGTCCCTTAGAAGTTCTCTATGACTCAAGACTTGAAATGTGACTGATAGATGCAACAGGCTTGTCCCTCAGTTTCAGAGGAGTGTACAGTGCCTCAATGAAGAGACAAAATAGCCCCCTTAAACTTGCCAGTGTCACTCAAATCATGTGAAGAGGGAGTGGGGAACGGGGTTGAGCAGTGCTGTCTGTGTCTACGGACACAGGAAGCGTGGCTTGGAATCGAGCCCGCAGGTGTGCCACTATAGAAGGTGGCTTCCTATGGTGGCACACTGAGAAGAGAAGAAGCCAGGAGTGCCAGCAAAGGACCCTATAAGTTAAGGATCAGGACTGCTCTGCATGTTCATTTGCATTCATAGGAATTAAAAAAAAAAAAATTACCCTTTACACTTACTAAGTGACTCAGAATCAGAGACTCCACAGCTGATGGCACAGAAGCCACTAACTAGGGCAGCGGGAAAATCGGATACAGAAACTGCTGGAGAGGAAGCTGGAGAACTCTTGCGGACTCTGGTCAGTCAGCAAATAACTGGATGATCTGTGCTCGAGTCTTGAATGACGGGTAAAATCCTCACCCGAAAAGGCAGAGGACCCAGCCACACCTTAAGAAATTAAAGAGGACTCCAAAGACAGGTGAGATTCTAACAGCAGTTGGTAACACGACTCCAGGCTGCAGAAGGTGGTGTCATCAGTAGGGGTGTGCTGCAAGCAGTCCCACAACAGCTAGCAGAAAGTGAGCTGAGAGTACCATGTCTGGGATCAGCGATGTTGAGATTACATGATGGGAAGGCAACATATAGGCTCAGGGTAAGAGGCAAGGCGTCAAGTACACATGAAACCTGCACAGCTGGTAGCAAGTGCGAGTTGGATGGCAGAAGGTGATGAAAGTCCCTGAAGGCTAAAAGCAGGAAGGGATCAGTTACCCATGACGCTTTATAAGCAGAAGCGGCAGAGGGGAGATGCCATCTCAACTGTGTATGGCAGGAAAGAGCTTTCATGCTACTCCACCCAGTGGATGCTGTCAGCAATCAGTCCCAAAGCGTAAAGCCCTTTTTATGGAGAAACTGGTGGGAAATGGGGTATTTCCTGATGCTTTAACAGACCCCACTAAGTCTTCAGAAACAGATCAAGTGCTGAGGCAAAGCCAAAGGCTCTGGACCTGAAAAGTGTGCTGCAGCTAGTTTTTATCAGAACAGTCTCTGGAAAGTTCCCCATGCAGAACCCAATACACGAATGTCACATCCATACTATTCCTGCAACATTAGGTCCAGTGGAATCCAGAAGCAGTACTCCAAAAGCAAGGCTGAGGACAACGCTCTGGATGGCTGCATCGGAGAGAAAACTACAGCAGTGATTTAGTAGTCTTGATTGAAAGACAAAAAAAAAAAAAAAGTTATGGAATTAAATAATGCTGGCAAAGAGTAGGTTAGTGTAATGACAGCTGAGCTGAAGAAAATATATCAGTCCTTTCAGGACATTAACAAAAAATGAGGCGTGTTATTAGTATGAGGGAGTTACCAGACGCTGACCTAAGATTTGTCAGTTTTCAATTATCTAAGCCAGGGTTTCTCAACCTTTTTTCAGTCAAGGCACCCTTTGAAATTATGGACCGTCCCGAAGCACCCTATTCTGAAATGGGGTGCCTCTAGGCTGTAATAATTTTAAAAGGGCACCCCATTCTAAAATGTATAAAACTATTCTAATAGTTTTATATAAACGCAGCAACATCCACACATGTAGGACACCCAACATTAGAGGTGATTTATTCTTCCAAAGCAAATACACTTTTGCACACTGGTACTGACTAGTATTCCAATGTTTCTCTTCTCCCTCAGTTTTTCTCTATCACTGAGATGTGACCCCTAACACAGACGGAGAGGGGCGGGAGAGGGTTAAACAAAGATGCTGTGCAGGCAACCAACATCCTCCTTATCAACTGATGATGTCACTAGTTGTCAGGACACTGGTGGCTAAAAGGTCCTAATGGTACACAATGAAAACCTGTGGCTTTCTGTAACTAAAAGGCAGGCTTGTTCCACCCATTGGCTTGTGTACAAGTTTTGGGCAATTTTTAGACATTTTGCCAAGGCACCCCTGAAGAAACCTCAAGGCACCCTGGTTGAGAACGGCTGATCTAAGCAGTAGTATAACCCAACGGGGGAGAATTTACTAAAGCTGGAGAATGCAAAATCTGCTGCATAGAAACCAAATTTAATTGAACAGGTGGATATTAGAAGCCGATTGACTACCATGCACACCTAAACCAGATTCTGAGTGCTCCAGTTTTAGTAAATCTCCCCCAATAGGTAAGAAATTAATTTAAGGTGAATCGATCGCCAGATTATATGCATTCAAGCTTTTACCTATCCTTTAACGCGTAGTAAATGTGCTTTAAACAGAGCATCGCTGACCTCTGTAGCTGCACTGCAGAGCAATTCATTCTTAAAATACCACAGCAGAAGCAACAAAGGTATTTAGTTTCCCATCAGCTCATCTCGCCTAGATTTCCCCCTTACAGAGAACATGCTCTGTCTTGTAGACATTAGGCTGTAAGGCAGCTGAGTCCCTGCTGGGAGGAGAAGCAAGCTGAGCTGCCACCCAACTGCTGAGAAATGGGAGAAGAGATACTGAGAGATAATGAATTCAGAATCTCTGCTGTGAACAGAGGATATATTGCTCCACAGTACATGTAGCTACAGAGCTTGTTTTAAAAGGTCATTTGCTGTAAGAATATGTAAATACTCAAACGTTCAAAGCATAGCAACAGGTTCACTTTAGGGAAAACAAAAATACTGAACAATCCATTTATTCCTGTAGCAAGAAGGACTTCATGCAACAGCAGATGAACCAGATAGGACACAAACTGCTCAAGGTAATCTGAAAAGATGGAAAGACGCAATGAGGATTAGTTTTAAGCAGCGTACCGGAGTGAGCGAAAGCAGGAAGTGGCTGGATTACGGCAGGAGCTCCGTTAGCCAGAGGCGGCACTGTAGTACCAGGAACAGAAGACACTAGAGGAGGAGACATCCCTACAACAGGGATAGGAGGCATTGGCACAGGGGCTACAGCTGCAAGAGGAGGCATGCCAGTGATTCCACCTATACCTGTAAAACAAAAAAACAAAGTACCTCAGACATACCGTATCAGCATTTGCACAATAACCAGTCTTTAATCAGTGCTGACCAGCACTTTGTAACAACCGCACACTCTCCCGAAGAATGGAAAACCATATGAAGCAGAACATCTCATTAACCGCTCATACCAGAGGCAGATATAAAGTAGATGGGCCAAAAAGGTCCAAGAAAGAACAGTACAATCCTCAGAATATTGAAAATCTCCTCGATGGTGCTTGTTAAAGCAACTCCCCAAACAATTCACCAATATAGCAGAAATGAACTGTATACAACAGAGAACAAGAGCAAACTGAAGATTTCCACTGCATGCAAATGTTATAGCATTCAGTGTGCATTAATTGTGACTCCATACTGTACAATGTCATATTGATGCACAATTGTGCTGGAATCTTTCACAAAATGAATCAGCCTCTCAATCAACAGCTTCCCGACCGCCCTATAGCAGAGCTACTGCTACAGGGCGGCAGGGCTGCGCAAAATCACTCACACACGATTTTGCATTTCCGGGTAGGGGCACATATGCACGCCACCCTACCCGCACCACCATTGGCAGTTACACATGTTGATCATCAGGGCCTGGCCGTAGATTCCCCACTGGCACCTGGCGATCGCCAAGTATCGCTGACAGGGGAGAGACCTGTGTTTAAAACACAGGTCTCTCTCCTGCCAGCAGTAACATGCTGCTGTGTATTTCTCTGCACAGCAGAGAAATACACAGCAGTATGTTTCCCTAGAAAAACACACACAGCACACAATAAAACAACAGTTAACCATTTGATGGCCCCAGATGTTAAACCCTTCCTGCCCAGTGTCATTAGTACAATGTCAGTGCTTCTTATTAGCACTGATCACTGTATTAGTGTCACTGGGATGTCGGTGGCAGTTAGTCTGTCCCCCCCCCCCCCCAGTGTCAGTGTCAGAATGCCCACCACAATCCCGCTATAAGTCGCTGATTGCCGCCAAACTAATTGAAACACTGAAATACTGACACACAGTGGCTGAATGCCTCCTATGAATTAAGACTCATAGAACACACTTAACAGAGAGGCTGTCAGGTGTCATTTGAACAATGAAAACGGCTAATTCCTGAAAACCATTTTAGGTCCGATTTTGTAGGTTTTTAAGCTCTGAGGAAGAAGGAATCCCCCTTTGAAACACGTCAGCTTGACCAAGCGTTTATCTGCCTTCTGGATGGAACTCGCATGTGTCGTTTAACCCGTTGTTGGTTTTGGATGTTATATGCCTTTTTTATTGCTATTCTTGTGAGTATAACTTATTAACCACTTGCCCTCCTGAGGATTTACCCCCCTTAATGACCAGGCCTCTTTTTGCTACTGGGCGCTGCACTAATTCAACTGATAATTGCGCGGTCATGCAATGCTGCACCCAAACGAAATTTACGTCCTTTTTTTCACACAAATAGAGCTTTCTTTCGGTGTAATTTGATCACCTGTGCGCTTTTTATTTTTCACGCTATAAACAAAAAAATGCCAAAAATTTTGAAGAAAAACAATATTTTTTATTTTCAGCTATAAAAAATATATAGTAAACTCAAAGTTGGTTATAAATTTAGGCCAAAATGTATTCTGCTCCATGTTTTTGGTAAAAAAAATCCCAATAAGTGTATATTGATTGCTTTGTGTGAAAGTTATAGCGTCTACAAACTATAGTATAAATACTGCAATTTACGCCATTTTTCTGCTATACAGCACTGCGCTAGTTTAACGGACAATTGCGCGGCCATACAATACGGTACATAAATGAAATTTACATCCTTTTTTTCCCCACAAATTGAGCTTTCTTTTGGTGGTATTTGATCGCCTGTGCGGTTTTTATTTTTTGCGCTATAAAAAAAAAAGGCTGACAATTTTGAGGGAAAAAAAAAAAACAATATTTTGGACTTTTGCTATAAAAAGTGTCCAGTAAAAAAAAAAAAAATGCAAAAATCAAATTTAGTCATAAATCTCTGCCAAAATGCATTCTGCGACATGTCTTTGCTAAAAAAAAAACCAATACGTGTAAATTAATTGGTTTACGTGAAAGTTATAGTGTTTACAAATGGCGGGAAAGATACTGGGATTTTTAGGGTTTTTTTTATACTAATAATGGCGGCGATCAGCGAATTATGGCAGCAATCAGGGACTTATGGCAGCGACCAGCGACTTATGGCGGGACTGCGGCGGACATTCTGACATTGGGGGGTACTGGCTTGGGGTCACTGACATCCCGAAAAACACTAATACAGTGATCAGTGCAAAAAAAAAAAAAAAAACTGACTGTACTAATGGCAATGGGGAGGAAGGGGTTAACTTTATTTAGCAGGGAAGGGTTATAGGAGTGAGGGGAGTGTTTTACTAGGGGGCGGGGGTGTGTACTGGGCGGGACAAGGCTGATCGAGAAAGTGAAACTATTCTTTCTCGATCAGCTCATCCTCGAGCTGACAGAGGTGACAGACAGCACAGCTACTGCAGCTGTGCTCTCTGTCACCGCTTACCGCCGATCGCCGGGACATAGCCGCTAATGAGCGGCTGTGACCCGGCAAATGACATCTGCGGCGGTGATCCACAGGACAAATAGGGCGGCAGCGCGCCTCACGCGCGCCCCCTATTTGTTTTAAATAACGTGGTTTTGCCTGTGAGTGCCGCCCTGCCGCCGTATATGTACAGTGGCTGGGCGGCATGCGGTTAAAAAAAACATGAATTTCTTACTGAAGTAATGCGCAAGGTTTGTGCGCTCTTTTCTTTTGTTCTTTACTACAGTCATGCGCGATTCAGACTGTATGTGGTCAATAGTGTGAACTGAGGCTAAGACACATCCAAATCACACCAAGTCACACTGAAGCTGCACAAAAAAAAAAAAAATCACACTGAAAACTGGATCCAAATCATATAGCATTAGTGTGAACCTAAGCTTAAAAAAATCAACCATCTGAGAAAATGTATTGAACGGTTTGAAACTTCTTATGTTGTGGATTTGCCTAATGAGTTTTCAATAAAATATTAAGCATTCAGACAAGGGAGGTGCATTAATATTAGGAACAACACAGGGCCAGCGAGAAAAGCTACAGAAGTAACAATTATTTTTTCCATTGAGAGCTCTTAACAAAAAACAATGCATAGCTTCTTCTTCAAAGAACTAATGTACCAAGCTTCAGTTTCCCTGAAGTGCCAGTCACATGTCTAAAAGTCTAGGCATTTGGTAATGGTTCCTATATTAAAACGAGAATGTTAGAATTTTGTTTGGATTTCAAGGAATGCCTGAACATTTTTAGAATATTACCAATATTCAGTTTATGATAGGACAGAGGAAATAAAGAGTGTCAACAAATGATCAGGCAGTGCTGGACTGTCTTATTAGAAGGCCCAACAATCTCTGCAAGAAGCAAAAATGTACTGGAATCACATGATATTAAAGTTTATTTGTAAAATAAAGATCTCATATTAGGTAGAAGTTACTAAATATCAGTTTATAAATTTGCAAACATTCAAAATTAAAACTGATCAAAATCATTATCAAGCTAATATTTTATTTTAGGGCCTCATCTTTTATATAGAAACCTGGTAAAAAACACACACCTAAAAGTTCACCACACATTACAATCTGATTGTACAACCTACTTTAGCTGAACCACCATCTATGTAGTGCAAGTGCCTGCCTAAACAGATACAAACTGATTGGCTACATTAGGCAGGTCCTCAGATTACATAATTTTGGTAAATTTAATGTTAATTGTACAAAGATTGTATGACTGGACTGTAATGTGTGGTGACAATAAGAGCAAGACTTGTGATAGAATATTACCCTTACACAAACATGAAAACTGCAATCTTACAGCAGGAGATATATATATTTATAGATAGATATTTGGACACAGGCACAATTAGTTTTCTTCAGGTATTTACCAAAACATAATGGGATGAAAGTGCACACTCTCTGGTTTAATTTGAGGGTATGTACATCCAAATTGGAGGAAGGGTTTAGGAATTACAGCTCTTAAGAGTAGCCATCCCCCCTTTTTCAAGGGACCAAAAGTAATTGGACAATTGAATCAAAAGCGGTTTCATGGCCAGGTGTGGGCTACTCCATTATTTATTCATCAAATTAAACAAGCAAAGGATCTGGAGATGATTCTAAGTGTGGTATTTGCATTTGGAATCTATTGCTGTGAACCCACATCATGCATTCAAAGGAGCTGTCCATGCAAGTGAAACAGGCCATTGTAAGGCTTCAAAAACTAAACAAATCCATCAGAGAGATAGCAGCAACATTAGGAGTGGCCAAATCAACAGTTTGGTACATTCTGGGGAAGAACGCACTGGTGAGCTCAGCAACTTAAAAAGGCATGGACATCCACAGAAGACAACAGTGGTGGATGATCGCAGGATCCTCTCTGTGGTAAAGAAAAACCCATTCACAACATGCAGACACGTGAAGGACACTCTCCGGGAGATGAGCATATCATTGTCAAAAAGTCTACAATCAAGAGAAGACTTCACGAGAGCAAATACAGAGGGTTCACCACAAGGTGCAAACCATTCATAAGCCTGAAGAATAGAAAAGCCAGATTAGACTTTGCCAAAAAACAGCTAAGAAAAGCCAGACCAGTTCTGGAAAAGTATTCTTTGGACGGATGAAACTAAGATTAATCTGTACCAAAATGACGGGAAGAAAAAAAAAAAAAGTGTGGAGAAGGCATGGAACAGCTCATGATCCAAAGCACACAAAGTCATCTGTAAAACATGGTGGAGGCAGTGTGATAATATGGTCATGCATGGCTTCCAGTGGCACTGGGTCATTGATGTTTATGGATGATGCAACAGAAGACAGAAGCAGCCGGATGAATTCTGCAGTGTTTAGAGATATACTGTCAGCCCAGATTCAGACAAATGCAGAAAAGTTGATTGGACGGCGCTTCACAGTACAGATGGACAATGATCCAAAACACACTGCAGAAGCAACCGGAGGAGCTTTTGAAGGAAAAGAAGTGGAATATTCTGCAATGGTCGAATCAATCATCTGATCTTAACCCAATTGAGCATGCATTTCACTTGCTGAAGGCAAAACTAAAGGCAGAAAGACCTACAAAGAACAACTGAAGACAGCTGCAGTTAGAGCCTGGCAAAGCATCAGAAAGGAGGAAACCCAGTCTTGGTAACGTCCATGGGTTCCAGACTTCAGGTAGTCATTGCCAGTAAAGGATTCTCAACAAAAATATTAAAAATTAACATTTTATTTATGATTATATTCATTTGTCCAATTACTTTTGGTCCCCTGAAAAAGGGGGGATGTCTACTCTTAAGAGCTGGAATTCCTAAACCCTTCCTCCAATTTGGATGTACATACCCTCAAATTAAACCGGAGAATGTGCACTTTCAATCCATATCCATATTAGAACTATAGCTTGAATATGTTTTGGTAAATACCTGAAAACAAACTAAAATTGCGCCTTTGTCCAAATATATATGGACCTAACTGTATATATAAAACACACACACACATTATGACTGCTGGTCAAAAATTAAATTACAGTTGTCTGCTCTCTGCCAAACATCTGTTTTACAAAATATATATCCATGGCACATACTGACCAAAACTGGCAGGAGTGGGAACAGAGACTGGTGGCTTCAACATGGCAGCAGGGAGAGCAGAGGGCAGTGGGTAACCTTGTAGTTTTAGCTTGATCAGTTTCATTGCTATAGAGAATTCCAGCTGGTCCATTTTACCATCATTGTTCATGTCAGCCAGAGCCCTGCAGAGAAATTAAATCAGAAACAGAAAAATGATCAACTCATTCACTTCTAACAAGACGGCATTGCCATGGTTACCAAAAAAGCTACAGGTTTATTCTATGGGAATGCAGAAGACAAAAATGCGCCACATGAGATCATTTCATTCTAGAACACAGCTGACAGCTGGAACTGGCCATGGTGTGAAGTTTTTGCTTTTCTTTCACATAGAATATATAATGATAGTGTGAGTTATAGCAGGTTTATAGGCAAACTATGAGAGCACTCTAAGCAGAATTCTAACAGCTGACATTATTGATAGAGATGTGCATTTTACTCTTTAGTGCTCCCTTTGTAACTTTGCACAGAATTCTCCCCACAGTTGTCAATCACTAAGCTCACAATCTATTATTCCTGCAACAAGCAATACTACTTTCTAACATTGGGACAAAAGAAGACATTACTGTCAATGGAGAGAAGCAACACGTACGAAGGACTTTGGCCTGCTCTAAGATTAGATTAGATGCAACCAGTTTATTCTGAGCTGTGGTCTTTAATTTGATTCTAGGAATATGTGTGGGGGACCAAGCGCCGGACACTCCCAAAAGTGTATCTGATGCAGAAACTTCTCCAGGCAATGCCATCACTTCAATACAGCGGAGATGGATGCATGGCAGCAGAACATGTGATTATTAGGTCTCATTCAGAGGGCAATTAAGCCTGTCCTCTGTGCAGAGCTGCTGGCATATAAATGTGCATCCACCACAGAGCTACGTGCAGGCAGCCCATAGAAGTGAATGCACATGCAGTGTCGGCAAAGCCTCTGCGTTTGGATCCATGCACCCGCTCCCACCCACATGTTAAACTTTGACATGCAACGATGTCTGTGCATGTGCATCCTCTTCTATGGGCTGCCAGGGTGGACACACACACACGCCCATGTGAATGAGCCCTTAAATGTCTTTTCAATACAGTTTATGGTTATTGCAGTTAAGTGGCAAGAGAGTCACTTTATCAGACTGCTAATCTGCATATCAGCAGCTCCCCCAGACTAATAAAACTGAAAAAAAATATATATACATATTAGCTTACGTGGGGAGATCTATACAGAGCTACCTTTTGAAACTACAGAATCATTTTATTTTAATAGGCCGGATTAATTTTGAAAAATGGAGACAATACAAATACTGACACTTGCCTTGGTACAAGAGCAATAGCATAATAATATTCTTTTCAATAAATTTAAAATGCAAGATAGAACATGAACAAAAAATAAAAATAAAAATTTGGAGCTTACAATCAACTCAAATAAAATTCGGATAGCTAAGAAACAAGTGTTCCCTGCAACTTCTATTCATAATGATCTCATATGTTAGTGTCATTCCCCATTCAGCTCAGCTGACGTACATTACAGCTGCCTAACAAGACTCAGTTTATGAGAGGTTGTAGCTCCAGTGGATATCAATAAGATATTCTGGCCAAGTTCCCAGTATGGACAAATGGAATAAGCCACAACTTCACTGAGAGCAGAGAAGCATTCATAGTAAATGGATTTCTCTAGATAGTTGCCTTGTAAGAAGCTGAAACAATCCTTCACTTATCTCTGGAGTAAAATAAACATGCATGCCTGACAGCCACAAACAGAACCTGGGCAAAACCATGTTGCTGGCCATCACTCAACTAGGGGACTATCTTTCTTTGCATTCAATGTCCCCAAAGGTTTAGAGGCATATTGTCAAAACAAAAAATAAAAAAACTTTACTGGGTTTCAACAGAAGTAAAAGTGTTTTATGCATTCACTTTATTATGTTCAGGGTTAGTGTTGAAATAAATTGATGAATGCATTCAAATGTTTTCTATTTAATACTTGCAAGCTCTAGGAAACAGCATCCACGTTCTGGAAACAGGTTTACAATTCCATTGTGAAACAGCTGGAATGCAGTGTAATTTAGTCAACAAAAGTATTTTGGTCATAGTTCTCGTCAGCTGCATGTTTTCAGTGATGAACATAAAATTCTGTTTCAATTCAGAGGACTAAAAAGACGACTAAAACTAAAATGGCATTTTAGAGATTAGACTGGTGAAACCCAAATTGAAATTTGACCATCAAAATGAAGGCCTCCTGCACACATGAGCTCCCCTAGACGTTTAGCTCTCTTAATAGCAGAAAAACGCTAAAAGCGGCAAAAACGCGTGTAAACGTGGTAACACGCTTACCTGCACTTAGACGTTTATTTATTTGATTGGCCAGAGGATTTTCCACTGGCATGAATAAACGCCCAAGCAGTAAACATGGCTATCGTTTTGGCATGTTTAGCATTTTTTTTGGGGGGGGGGCCAAAGTGTTCCTCTCCTGAATGCAATTCTTCTGCATTCAGGAGAGGAACATTTAACAGCTCCTAAACTCTGGTAAAAGTCTATATGTACATGGACACACAAGCTTTTATTCAGTGGAGTTCAGGGACTTTGGCAAAAAGAAAGAAAAACCGCCAAAAGGATTCTAAACTCACAATTAGCAGCAGCAGTGTACATGAGCCCTAACAGTGGTCAAAAAGCAATATTCTTCTTTGTTTACAAATCTTGTTTTTTTTACTTGCCCTCCAGAGGATTTACCCCCTTCCTGACCAGGCCATTTTTTGTGATACGGAGCTGCATTACTTTAACTGACATTTGCGTGGTCATGTGCTGCACCCAAATGAAATTGATGACCTTTTTTCCCCACAAATAGAGCTTTCTTTCGGTGGTATTTGATCGCCTCTGTGTTTATTTTTTGCACTATAAACTAGATGTAATACTAGAATTTTTTTTATACTAGTAATGGCGGCCATCAGTGACTTATAGTAGGATTGCGATGCGCAATGACACTGGATGGGAACTAACTGCCACTGACATCCCAATGACACCAATACAGTGATCAGTGCAAATAAAAAGCACCGACACAGTACTAATGACACTGGGCAGGAAAGAGTATACAACGGAGCTATAAAGGGGTCACCTGTGTGCCGTTTTACTATGTGTGCTGTGTGTGTTTTACTTATAAAATACACAGCAGCATGGTACTGCAGGCAGGAGAGAGAGACCCGTGTTTACACACAGGTCTCTCCCCTGTCATTGTTTCTCAGCGATCGCCAGGTGCCAGAGAATCTCCGGCCGGGACCCGGTGACCGACATCCGTAGCCGCCAATGGCAGCATAGGTAGGGCGGCGCACCCCCTACCTGGAAATGCAAATCAGATACAGATACGTGATTTTGCACAGCCCTGCCACCCTGTAGCAGTATTTCTGCTATAGGGCGGAGGGCAATAAAGATGTTACTTGATACTTGTTTTCATTATTAACAGAGAACTGTTCGTTTTTATATTCAGGTAAAACATGAAATGGCATTACAGCCAATAGAGTTAACAGTTTGTTTTTTTTTTTAGATTTTAAAGTTGCAATTCTGTTTGTCAAAAAGCAATATTATTGCCCGTTTATGATACTGGAGAATTTAGTCGACTAAAATATGACTAAAACTAACAATTCAGATGACTAAAATGCGACAAACTAAAATGGCATTTTAGTCAAAAGACTGACTAAAACCAAATTGAAATCTGATGTTAAAATTAACACTGCTGTGAATGCAGGCGAAATCTGATTACACAGAAAGCTGGATGTTTTAATAACTTACAAAGCCATCCCAAAACTCGGCCCCAGCTACATCACTAACCTAGCCTCAAAATACCAACCTATCCATTCTCTCCCAAGAGCTCCTGCTCTCTAGCTCACTTGTAATCCTCCCCCATTATCATCTACAGGACTTCTCTCAAGCCTCTCCCATCCTCTGGAACTCCCTACCCTAATCTGTCCAACTATCTCATACTCTGTCCACTTTTAGACGATCCCTGAAAACCCTCCCTCCTGGACCTTTTTCGTGGTGACGTGTAAGCACCACTGTCAGATTTTCATTGCTGTACGTATCCCAATTATTGAGACTTATGCTCTCTAACTGTCCTGACATCAGTGTAACCTGAAATTAAATTATGGGTAAATCCAAAAACTTGAGTTGTTAGCAGAACAGGAAGGAGAATCTTCCAATGTGCACATGTATTCCCATGACAACTGTCTAAGAGGAGGTTTCTCAAACAATGGAAAGTTATCCCAAAAAGAGAATTTTACAGGACAGGAAGTGAATGGAAATCTCCCTAAGGAATAACATACAAAAAAATGACTTTGGTTTTTCATCTTCCCTACTCCAAGCAAAATTAAAAAAAACATATACTTAAAAGTGGTTGCAAAACCCTACCAATACCTAGTGAAGAAACTGACCTCAGGTGATGAAACAAGTCCTTCTATATACGTTGTATATGTCTATCCGCAACTGTCTGTCCCCTGCATCCTTTCAAAGTGCAGTATTTACACAGGATCTCTCAGCTCTGAAGAGCAGGGGGCAGTCATCAGTTCCATCAGTGAGGAGAGCTCTGAGCGCTGATTGGAGGGAGGGGACACACGCCTTCACACAGAACACATTTGATGCTGTCAATCACAGGTTGTGCCCTCCCCGTCACCATTTTTCTCCTGGTGTCAGGCAAACTCCTCAGAAGTGACTCATACAGCTACCAGAGGAACAAGGCAGCAGACAGAAATGACAGTGCTCTGGATTGAGACAAGCACACACTATATAGGGATATGCTTTGTTCATATTTCATGTCTGAAGTTTACAACCACTTTATTGTATTACTTGCAGTTCCCAGTAAACCCCCCACCCACCACCAATACTCACCATATCTGTGCAAGAACTGGCGGATGTAACCCAGACTGGAGGAAGAAGTTTCTGGCCTGGTCTCCTGCAATGAACACAAAAGTTGAAGAATAAACAAAGAACATGGTACAGCACACAGTGATAGCACATCTGATCTTGTAAATGCAAAAGCTGCAACTCCACAACAAAAAGTGAGCACGTTGTTAAAATGACATTTAAAACTAAACTCTGTGTAATCTTCAAATATTTTGTACTCCAAGATAAATGCCAAAGTGAATATTAGAGCTATTCCTCTGGCAGTCTATTAAACAGCTGGCTGCCCTGTAAGCCAAATTCCTGTGGTTGCCGATATTTGTGCTTTCTGGAAGGCGCCAAATCTAAACCTTAAATATGCAGGCCAGCGTGCATTGGTTCCGAGCACCACTTTGTACAGTTCTTGGAAAGCACAGAATTACATCAAAAGTGACTAAAGAGTCCTAGGAAAGTAATGCAAGGTCTCATGCACACGGGCATATGGATTTATGCTCAAAACATAGCAGCTAAATGGTTAGCACTTCTGCCTGGCAGTACTAGGGTCGTTGGTTCGAATCCCAACCACGGACCACCTGCCTGGAGTTTGCATGTTCTCCCTGTGCCTGCGTGGATTTCCTCCGGGTACTCCGGTTTCCTCCTACACCCAAAAACATGCTGGTAGTTGAATTGGATCCTTTCTAAATTGTCCCTAGTATGTGTATGTATGAATGTGAGTTAGGGAACTTAGATTGTAAGCCCCTTGAGGGTTAGGGACCGATGTGAATGTACAATATATGTATGTAAAGCGCTGCATAAATTGACGGCGCTATACAAGTACCTGACATAAATAAATAAAACATGCTGGATTTTTTTTTTCTGCCACAACTTGGCAGAAAAAAAGGTCTCTAATGTTGCGTATATAAGTGTGCTTATGCATGTATGGCTACTGACAGTAAATTGTGCTGAAAAGCTCCCCTCTGAAAGCACCATCGGTGCCTTTTTTTTCCTTCTTCTAAATACTTCTTTTCAAATATGCCTGTAAATGCCTATGTGTGAATAGCCACATAATCTATATGGAGGTGTGTTTAAAGGCATTAAAAAAAAATAAATAAATACTGAACGTAAAAAGTATTCTAAATCTAGCTGCATGATTCTGAAAAAATATGAAACCCACATCAAGATAAATTGTGTGGATTTTCCAATGTTAACAAAAATGTCAGTTTTATCTGAACAGAATTTGCAGTTCACAGGATGATTTTTGCTTGCTATGGTGATTTAACATGTGAAAAGTACATCTCCTGACAAGAAGTAAGAATCATCAGCATCAGTTTCAAACAATTTAAAGCTGAGCTCCAGACAAATATTTACATTTACAGATGAAAAGTCTATATGGGGCTGTTTACCTGCCACAAAACTTGTATTTTGGTTTATGGAGTCCTGAGATTTTTACAGCTCTGCCACTTAGTACAGCTCTATCTGGCAGGGCAGAAAAGCAGATTTTTTCTATTCTGTGGATACTTAAAACACCGGTCTCCTCCCTCTTCCAACTTGTGACTGGACAGTGAAAAAGTAGCAGAAAAAAACGTATGAACTCAACCCTCTGTCTGCTCTTCTCTCCTATAACATGCTGCTTGTTAGCATATGAGCGCTACAACTGGCTCTTTACGCTGCTTCTCCCTCTCCTTGTTTGAGCTCTGCAGTAGAGGTTTACTGCAAGTTGCTGGGATCATGTCAAATTTAGATACAAACACTGCAAAATACATTCAATGATGCATTCATTTTAGCAACGTAATCTAAGCCTGAGGATACAGAATAAGGACCCTCCAATGTCAAAACTCATTGTACAATTAGGAAATCTGTACAAACTGGCACTCCATCAAAAAGTTCTTTATTTCTGATCAATATTCAATAAAACCATTAAAAGCATGACTCCCACTCTTATCGAATCCAATTATAAAACATTTCTTCGTTGGTATCTAGTTCCAACACGTCGTGCCAAAATGTACCCATCCTTATCGCCCAATTACTTTAGACGCTGTGGACAGGAGGGCACTATGCTCCATGTATGGTGGAAATGTCCGTTGGTCCATAGATTTTGGATACAAATATTTCATTTTCTTTATTCAGTAACAGGAATTAATATTCGCAAAACTCCGGAGGTAGCTCTATTTCATCTGTTGCCCACTGATATTCCCAAGAAATCAGTTAAATTAATTCTTTATATTTTGTTAGCAGCACGAATTACAATAGCTAGATGCTGGAAACAGTCATCTATTCTGCCAGACTGGGTTAAACAAAAACTTAATTGTATCATGATAAACTTACGAGTATCGTTAACAATAATACCTCTAAATTTGAGGTCACATGGGAACCATGGATTAGGTATATCTCTATCACTTAATGGGAATATGGCTGACCCTCTCTTTCCTCTCTTCTTTTTTCCTCCTCTTTCCCCCCTCTTCTTTTCTTTTTTTTTTCTTCTGTTATGTTCTTGTTTATTTGGCTTTTTGTTATTAAACTGCCCATGTTTACTGACCAATGGAACATTTGCTTCCACATGCGGGCTGTATTTATTTGCTTACAATATTCTTGATTGCTATTTATTACATGCTTATATACTTTTGAACCTGTTTATTTGCCTCTACTCACCCCGTAGGAGGGCCAAGTCTCTATGTTCTTGTATATCTCTTTTCTCAATAAAAATATTGAAATTATATATATATATATATATATATATATATATATATATATATATATATATATATATATATAAATCATGATTCCCTTTAAAAGACTGGTGGGCGTCCGCACCCCCCCCCCCCCCCCCCACGTCTACCCTGACAGACTATTGGCAATCACAATTTCCTGGGCCTGTTCCTGTGAAATATATTGAATTTAAGAGATCAGGCAACTATATGTACACATATTTTGCTGGGGAACTCTGCCATGTTTTTAACTTATTTTATGAATATAGAATAAAGTGTTTGTAAATGCTTAGTTTCTTCTTTTTTTCCAATAAGCAACAAAAAACAGGTTTATACTAATATTGCACAAAGCGGCCCCAAACCTCTTCTTGGGTCCCCTTCTTGGCTCCTCACCACCACCAAGTTACCCCACAGAAAGTCACTGGGGGCACCTGTGTGGGCTCATACCTGAGCCTCACTGTCTGCGTCTATTGACAGGCAGCAAGACTTGGGCCTGTCCCTCACTCCCTTGTCACTGATTTTGATTGAAAACAGCAAGAACTAATGGCTCCCACTACCCAAAAGACAGTGAGACCAGGACATGAGGGGAGAGAAGAGCTGCAGATGGGCAGGCACAGCACTGGACTGAATGAATGAAGCTCAGGTAAGGATGAGGGGGGGTCTGATTTGAGGGGATACTAATGTTTAAATATTTTTTACCTTAACGCAAGAAATGCATGAAGGTGAGAAAAGAAAAATGTAGGCTTTATAACCAATTAAGAGTACAACTAAATGCAAAACATGTTCGTTGTGGATACAGTGGTGAGGGGTCAGACCCTCTTGTCAGGTGTTTTTTTGTTTTGTTTTTTTAGTTTTTTTGCCGTGTCCCCACTGGCATAATTCAACCCCCAATTTGTCCTTCTGATCACGGTCATCAAAGCAAGGTATGAGGGAAATCATATAACAAAAGCAAACATTCCAGCGACAACTGTCTAAAATAGGAAATGTCTTACTTTGAGGCCACAGGCACATTGACTTAAAACAACGCTGCTTCTAGAAGAGTTTAGCCTGTAGAAGCAACTGTTATCCTATGTGTCCATGCACATTAGGTAGTCTAGAGGCGTTTTGTAAGCTCAGCATTTAGAGGTAGAAAACACCCCCCCCTTCTCTTTTGCGTTTTTGGGAGCGCTTTTCAGGCAGAAAAAAACAAAAGCAAGCAAAAAATACTAAATGCTAGTAAAAAAAAAAACGCTCAAAATTAGCTTTTTTTTTTCCTGCCAAAAGCACTGGCTTTTTTTTTTTTAAGCTCGTGTGCATGGAGCCTAAGGAGATTTTCTCAGAAGTGAAAGGAAATCTTCGCATCAGGAGACAGACAGCAAAAGAATAACCAGAGAGTGAGGAAGGCAAGAAAAGAAAAAAATGTTTTTGCTTTATGTGTGCTTTTATAATAAAGAACAGTTTCTAATAGACTATTTTATCAAAAAAGGAAAATATTTAAAAATTGGGACTTTACGTATTGGGGGATGTCACTACCAAATAGTGAACATGGTATACAAATAATCCTCATGTACCCCAAGTTTTGGTCACAGAGAATATTTCTCCCTAAACTAAGTGCCTACCAACACATACACTTCCCACTGATTCTTTGATTGGCCATTATATGCCTCCACAAGGACTGAGCAGTGATACTTTTGAATACCACAAAAGTATTTAATCATCAGATTATTTTTCTCATAGAATACAGAGCTCATTTGTTACAATAAAGTGGGAGTTAATGATTGATTTGTGCAATGATAATTTTATTTTGCAGTAAAACAAACATGCAATTATCCAGCAAGTTATTGCAGCGGGGAAGGGAAAGATCTTGGAATCTATACAGCAAAATATAATTAGCGTGTTAACCAAATTACTGTTCGTGAGCAAGGCATGAATTTGCCAAAATGAGTTAAGTAAGAGTTGGTCGGATAAACAGTACTCGGAAGCAGCACATACAAAACGCTACATTAATCAGATTAAGGGCAAGATTAGCAGGAGAAAATCCCATTACCAGGAGGATGGATTGGATAGGACACTAGTTCATAATTTCTGACTTCAACAGGCAAAAAGGTTCATGTGTGCCATGTTTTCCCTGACCAAATCTCAGCTCACATTACATTGGAGGAAAAAAACAAAAAAAAAAAAAACAAAAAAAAAAAGAAACACACCGCTCTGCAGAATCCATCACAAACACACACATGCAACATCTTTGTGTGAAATATCTAATTAGCTTGCTGTCCTGTCCATCCTTAAGCCTGGTACACGCTGTAGGTTTTTTTTGTTCAACTCAGTGTACTGCACAAAAATGACAGGGAATACTACCCCCCCACCCAGAACACACCTGCCAGCGCATGAAGCCATTGGCTGCCAGCGCTGATCAGATGTCGGTTTTCAAGCATGCCCACATGACAGAAGCCAGTCCGTGTGTACAGGGAGCTGAACACACAGGCCAAAAGTCAGCCAGTTCCTGACCGTTTTTCAGCCCCTTTGTATTCAGCATTAGGGTTATTTATTTATTTCAGGTACTTATATAGTGCCATCAATTTACGCAGCACTTTACATATATATTGTACATTCACATCGGTCCCTAACCCTCAAGGGGCGTACAATCTAAAGTCCCTCACATTCATACACATTCATACATACACATACTAGGGCCAATTTAGACAGGAGCCAATTAACCTACCAGCATGTCTTTGGAGTGTTAGAGGAAACCAGAGTACCCGGAGGAAACCCACACAGGCACAGCGAGAACACACAAACTCCAGACAGGTGGTGCCGTGGTTGGGATTTGAACCGGCGATGCTAGTACTGCCAGGCAGACGTGCTAACCACTTAGCCACTGTGTTATTATTTTCTATCAACTGACCAGCAAACAAGTAGGCATTTTGATATCACTGGTTACACATTTGTTCCAAATCATTGGTACATAATGTACTCAAGTCAAAAGGGATCAGAACAGCATGACTGTCTGTTACTTGTCTTTCGATAGATTACAGAGGACCTGCTGTTGTATGCTGGTTCTTTACAGAGGAACTACGAGCATGGCAAGTATTTTGAGGAAGACAATTACCAGTGATGTAGCCAGCAGTTGGTTTGAGTCCATGGAACTGCTGGTCATGTTTAGCTCTCTCCTCCACCGTTATGGCCCAGATGTCCAAATTCCCAGCTTGGGGGAGAAATAAAACAAAGGATTAAATGAGATGAATGTAAAGTAGGCGACCATTTGTTCAAAATTTTCAGATACAAAAAAAAAAAAAAGACACTTTAATGTGACTGTAAAGCTTCCAAATGTTTTTAAATTAAAAATAATAAACGTTATACTTACCTTCTCTGTACAATGGTTTCGCAAACAGCAGCCCCTACCCTCCTTCTCTGAGGTCCCTTGCCTGCACTCCCGGCTCCTCCACTTTGGTGAGTGCCTCCATAAAAGCTGCTTTCTACGGGGGCACTTGTGTAGACTTGATCCCGAGCCCCCCCCCCACCGCATCTATAGACATAGGCAGTGAGGATCAGGCTTGCCCCCGCTTTCTCAGCACAAAAAATGGGAGCCATTGACTCCCACTGCTATCAATCTGCCAAGCAAGGAATGGGCTCAGATAAGTATGGGGTCTGAGTGGCATCCTCTGGCACAGGAATTTTTTACCTTAATGCACAGAATGCATTCAGGTAGAAAAACATTAAGCTTTACAATGACGTTAACAAACGACACAGATTTGTGTGACAATAGTGAAGACCTGCAGTATATTATCAGCTCCTACAAAGGCTAAATCCATTGGTATTCACACACCCAACTGACTGGCCGCCACATGTATCTAACATTTTTCATTTTAATGAGTCACATGCAAATGCAATTGTGCTGATCGATGATTGCTTCATCTCCTGAGAGCACAAAAAAAACTTCAATACTGCTGCCCAACACTTTAGACACTTTTGTTTCCTGGCACAGGCTTCTAATAAGCAGATCCACAGGTAAACAGCAAATACATGCATATTGCAACCAGTGCACCAAAAGTAAGAACACCCATGTATTTTTTCTATACCTCGTTACTTGAATTTAATCAGGTGGCTAAGAGTCCAAATACAGAACTGGTTGGCACCCCAAAGGAGCTGAACTGCCATCACGACATACCAGATGTCAGGAAGTAGCAAGCTCCAGAACTGTCATAAAACTTATTGATTGACCAAGCCTGCCAGTCATGATGCCTGGAAGTCACCCTTTAAAAACACACCCATTAAGGTGAAAACCAGTGAAATCTGTAGCCACAAAGATGCAATAAAGGGTTTTTTTTTTTTCTTTTTAAAGCGGTACTAAACTTAGCTTTTTTTTTTTTTTATTTATACCTACACGTAAGCCAAAACTAATTGTGTACAGAGAAAATGTACCCTATGTGCCGGGACACTGCTCCAAGCTGTTCCAGGCTCCTTCCAGTGCTTTTCAGATAACCAGAAGTCTAGGCACTTGGTTGAAGGAACTGTACTGAAAGGAGGGTCAGATCCTTTGATCTCCAATCCTCCATTTCAGTAGAGAGTGTCCTAGCATTAACGATCAGCAATTTTTCTGGGAAAACCAAGTATTTTAGCTCTACTCGTGTTATTTAAGTAGCTATCGAGTAAAAATGTTAAGATACACCAATCAGTCACAACTTTATTAGCACCCTTCTAATATGGAGTAGGCCTCCCTTTTGCAATTAAAACAGCCCTGACCCTTCATGGCATGGATGTCACTAGATGTTTAAAGATATGCTGTGGTATCTGGCACCAAGCCATCAGTAGCTGATCCTTCAAATCCTGCAAGTTGCAAGGTGGGACCTCCATGGATTGGACTTGTTTGAAGTTCAACACCTTGAACTTGTTTTGCTTCTCAAACCATTCTTGCAGAATGACAGGGCACATTATCTTGCTAAAAGAGAACACTGTCATCAGGGAACACCATTTCTATGAAGGGGTGTACTTGGTCAGTAACAATGTTTAGTTGGTACCGGTCAAGTAACATCCACAGGAATGGCAGGACCCAATGTTGCCCAAAACATTAAATTTCCTCTGCTAGCTCATCTTCTTCCTATACTGCATCCTGGTGTCATCTGTACCCCAGGTAAGGGAAGCACACACAGCCGTCCATCCACATGATGTAAAAGAAAATGTCACTCAGACCAGGCTACCTTCTTCCATGTCCAGTTCTGATGCTCACAAGCCCATTGAAGGTGCTTTTGGCTGTGGATACAGCTCAGCATAGACACCCTGACCGGTCTGCAGTTACATCGCCCCATACACAACAAACTAATTCCCATTTTTTCTGCTTTCAACACATCAACTTAAGGGACAATATGTTTACTTGCTGCCTCATATATCCCACCAATGTTCAGATGCAATTGTAACAAGATAATCAATGTTATTTACTTAACCTGTCAATGGTTATAATGTTATGGCTGATCAGTGAAAGCTTTAATTGTCATTTGAGGATACTCCCACTTTAAAATTAAAAAAAAAAAAAAAAAAAAAAAAGACATTCAAAATACACAACATGAAAGCATATTATGTCCTGCGTTTATGTGAAACATTCAGATTAGACATGCTCTTACCCCCAAAAGGAGCTGCTGCAAATTGAGCCATTTTGGTGCCCGTTTAGCTGGCTAGATAGTGCCTGCAAAAGAAGGAAAGATCTTATTAATTGTAACTTTATCTCTTGTAAAGAAACTCAAAACATGAAAGTAAAAAAAAAAAAAAAAAAATGTAAAAGTGTCATCTCCACTTGCCATTGACCATATTATAAAATGAAAACCTGCCAGGAAAAATTTCCCAGTCCCTCTTGTATGGCTGTAGCAGGTGTGAACACCTAGGAAATCAGCTTGGGGGCACTTATTAAGCCCCCCATCAAAGCCAATTTTGAAATCGTGTGACTTTCAGTGAAGTCACATGATTTCAAAATTGGGTGACCTGCCGATTTAAGCTGTGATTTGCAAGACATCTGACACAGATGTCTATGCAAATTGCACCAAAAATAGTGCATGTACTACTTTAGAAATCAATGCAGCTCTGACCAAGTCGGAACCGCACCGATATGACCGCTCCAATAGCGGACAATAGGGTGCGACTTGGCATATGATTTGCAGTCGCATGACATGCAAATCGCATGCCAAATCGCACCCGATGTGACCAGGGTGTAATACTATATGGTATCTGGCAATGTCAACCAGGATAGCTTTGCAATCTGCTGAGTAGGAATGGAAGAGAATAATGCAGAGACAGACATTTAGGACACTCACAATCAATTTATCTCTGTGAATCACTAATAATATACAAGTGTGCTAATTACAGAATACAGTTGGAAATACATTAAAAAAAGTAAGAAAGTGAGCAAACCTTAAACACTGCAGAAACAAATACAGAAATAAATGTCATGCCCTACATTGAAAATAATCACATTTTTTCACCCATGTGCACTATGCTTGGCTCAAAGATTAGTCCACCTAGACATTGGTACTTATATTACCAACAGCTAGTTAACTGTATGACAGCAGTTCAAAGTCAGGTGTCACCACCTAGTACTTCCCCCATTCTTAGACCTGAGTGCAGATTTTTGCACTCATGAACAGATATTGCAAAATGCTTCCAATGATCTATTTAACAAAATAAAAAAAAAGACAACAAATACGAGAAGCTCATCGTTCGAGTTTATATACAGTGGGGATCGAAAGTTTGGGCACCCCAGCTAAAAATTTGTATTAATGTGCATAAAGAAGCCAAGGAAAGATGGAAAAATCTCCAAAAGGCATCAAATTACAGATTAGACATTCTTATAATATGTCAACAAAAGTTAGATTTTATTTCCATCATTTACACTTTCAAAATAACAGAAAACAAAAAAATGGCGCCTGCAAAAGTTTGGGCACCCTGCAGAATTTATAGCATGCACTGCCCCCTTTGCCAAGCTGAGACCTGCCAGTGTCATGGATTGTTCTCAATCATCGTCTGGGAAGACCAGGTGATGTCAATCTCAAAGGTTTTAAATGCCCAGACTCATCTGACCTTGCCCCAACAATCAGCACCATGGGTTCTTCTAAGCAGTTATCTAGAAAACTGAAACTGAAAATAGTTGACGCTCACAAAGCTGGAGAAGGCTATAAGAAGATAGCAAAGCGTTTTCAGATGTCAATATCCTCTGTTCGGAATGTAATTAAGAAATGGCAGTCATCAGGAACAGTGGAAGTTAAAGCAAGATCTGGAAGACCAAGAAAAATATCAGACAAAACAGCTCGCAGGATTGTGAGAAAAACAATTCAAAACCCACGTTTGACTGCACGATCCCTCCAGAAAGATCTGGCAGACACTGGAGTTGTGGTACACTATTCCACTATAAAGAGATACTTGTACAAATATGGTCTTCATGGAAGAGTCATCATAAGAAAACCTCTTCTACGTCCTCACCACAAAAATCATCGTTTGAACTTTGCAACTGAACATATAGACAAACCTGACGCATTTTGGAAACAAGTTCTGTGGACCGATGAGGTTAAAATTGAACTTTTTGGCCGGAATGAGCAAAGGTACGTTTGGAGAAGAAGGGGCACAGAATTTAATGAAAAGAACCTCTGTCCAACTGTTAAGCATGGGGTTGGATCAATCATGCTTTGGGGTTGTGTTGCAGCCAGTGGCACAGGGAACATCTCATGAGTAGAAGGAAAAATGGATTCAATAAAAATTTCAGCAAATTTTGGATGGTAACTTGATGCCATCTGTGAAAAAGCTGAAGTTAAAGAGAGGATGGCTTCTACAAATGGATAATGATCCTAAACACACCTCAAAATCCACGGGGGATTACATCAAGAGGCGTAAACTGAAGGTTTTGACATGGCCTTCACAATCTCCTGACCTCAACATAATTGAAAATCTATGGATAGACCTTAAAAGAGCAGTGCGTGACAGACAGCCCAGAAATCGCAAAGAACTGGAAGACTTTTGTAAGGAAATGGGCAAAGATACCTCAAACAAGAATTGAAAGACTCTTGGCTGGCTACAAAATGCGCTTACAAGCTGTGATACTTGCCAAAGGGGGCAGTACAAGATATTAACTCTGCAGGGTGCCCAAACTTTTGCAGACGCCATTTTTCTGTTATTTTGAAAGTGTAAATGATGGAAATAAAATCTAACTTTTGTTGACATATTATAAGAATGTCTAATCTGTAATTTGATGCCTTTTGGAGATTTTTCCATCTTTCCTTGGCTTCTTTATGCACATTAATACAAATTTTTAGCTGGGGTGCCGAAACTTTCGATCCCCACTGTACATTTTAAATCCCAACTCTGGGAAACTATTGAAATTATCCCTTGCAAGGCGATTGTGCTTGCAATGCAAGGAGTTAATTGCTCGTTTAGGTCTAGGGGACACAGAAAAGTATTTACTTAGTCGATCCTCTATTCCAGTGTTTCTCAACCTTCTTTCAGTCAAGGCACCCTTCAAACTTATGGACAGTCCCAAGGCACCCCTTAAAATTATGGACAGTCCCAAGGTACCCCATTCTAAAATGGGGTGCCTCAAGACTGTCCATTTTAAAAAGGGCACCCCATTCTAAAATGTTAAAACCTATTCCAACAGCAACATCCACACATGTAGGACACCCAACATTAGAGGTGATTTATTCTTTCAAAGCAAATACACTTTTGCACACTGGTACTGACTAGTATTCCAATGTTTCTCTTCTCCCTCAGTTTCTCTCCATCACTGAGCTAATGTGACCCCAGAACTGACAGAGAAGGACAAGGGCGGTTCAAACTAGGATGCTGTGCAGGCAGCTGACATCCTCCTTATCAACTGATGATGTCACTGCTTGTCAGGATGCTAGCAGCTAGAGGGTTGTAATGGCGCAGAATGAAAACCTGTGGCTTTGTGTAAGTAAAAGGCAGGCTTGTACACAAGTTTTGGACATTTTTTTTTAGACATTTTGCCAAGGCACCCCTGAAGAAACCTCAAGGTACCCCACCCTGGTTGAGAAAGGCTGCTCTATTCTTCCCCTAAGCTAAAGCGGTCCTCGCAGCATTATCTTCCCCATGCGCCATCGGTCTAAGATCCTGATATAATCAACAACAGTGCAGGGTCCATAGCCCCGCAATGGATGCGAGTATGCCAAAAGAGAGACCACCATTGGTATGTGTGTGAGCACCATCTGCTGGAAGAGTAGAGGATTAGGGAATTAAAGGTTGCTTTTCCTTGCCCCTAGTAAAAATAGCAGCTAACCAATGAAGTGCAAGTGCAGCCCCACCGCAAGGGGAAAATGTATAGCTTCCCAGAGTTAAAGGTAGGAACAGAGACGAGAAAGGAGGCAGTGTTAAAATTAAAGGACTCCCAGAAAGATGTATCCGTGGAGCATGGCAAGTTAATTGTAATGGTGTTCACATTTAGATCTGTACCCCTGTTCCATGCATCTTCAAGTGGAAATTCTGCGTCCTGCCATTCTACACAATATGCATGCAGCTCTGCAGCTCTTTGATTGTCTGGAGAACGCCCATTGCCATCAAACAAGCCAACTAATTTCTAAACACATCTGGAAAGTGTGCAATATTTTTAATAACTGAATTCACACGTATATTCAGTCTAGATGTGTTTACACAAACTAGAAATTTCTGCACTATGGGAATGTTTAACATGGTTTTCTGCAGCGAAATGCATAAAAATTTACGTACATGTAAATGCAGCAGAAATTACTCTGGAAAGTATAAGTTTGTTAAAGTGTTACTATATCCACAACAGTAAAATCAGTCTGTATATGCAGTAAAGAATGTTCGTTATACTTAGTGGAACCTAAAGGGTTAATCCTGCAGTGTGTGTAAAAAGGTGGTTTGATCCGGTCTTCTCTGATCCTCCCTTCATTTACCATCCCCAATCCATTTGCTGATAGTACAGAGCTCTTGGAGACACACTGCACATGCTCAGTTTAGTGTGTATTGCTAGAAGTATTTCTTTGGGAGGGTGCATATGATCAGCACCGGGCCAATCAGCACTGTCCAGACAGAGGGTCCGCGGTTATGCAACCTCACAGGACATTCAGAGCAGAATGAAAGCTCCTCCTTTAACCAGTGCTTGGCTGGACACTGATAGATGTCACAAGACTGCTCTAACTGCTGATGAGAAAAGATATTTAGCAGTTTATATTTACTGAAATATTTGCATTTCCATGTTGTGTGTATTGTGGGAGACTAAATATAGTGAATGCAGAGTCATATGTTTAGTAACACTTTAATATCAACTAGATCAGTTTCTCCTGCTAAAAACATACGAGGCCCAATTCTTGCTGGATGCAAAGGGCAGAAGAATTCTGAACTCTGCACCTGAACATCTTTGGCTTGGGATAGCCATATCACCTAATGGTTTAGCAATCTCGGACACCATTCTGAGGATGCATAAAGCAACGCTCAATTCGCCTATAGCATTTATGATGTGTTTGACACATTTTTGTTGTAATTTTGAAATATTGGAAAAGCATCATGAATGCTTCGTTAAATGCACCGTGAAAGTGTTGTTTTTCAAAGGGGAAGTGATGTAGAGGAAATGATCTGCTCTGAGGTGCGTTTAGGTTGCGACATGATAGCAGGCATTTTTGCAATTTCTATGCAAGATGGATTCATTTACTTTGATCACTGACACTTGGCTTGATCCAGCTCAAGATGATCATGGAATGAATGGCCCAGCAGGAAAGAGGAAAAAAAAAAAAGGAAGGATGGTATCACGCTTTTTTCATTCAAGGACACCCTTCAAAATTCTACACATTCTCGAGGCACCCCATTCAAAAATGTAAAAAATTAAAAATAGTTTGACATAATGCAGCAACAGCCACACATGTAGAACACCCAACGTTAGAAGGGATTTATTCTTCCAAAGCAAATACACCTTTGCACCCTGGCACTGACTATCATTCCAATGTTTCTTTGTTCCCTCACCCCAGTGCTGATGGAGAGGGGCAGGAGAGAGGAAAATAAGGATGATGTGCAGGTATAAAACATCCTCCTCATCAACCAATGAAGCCATTGATTTTAAGTACACTAGAGGCTGGAAGGTTGTAATTGTGCTCAAGGAAAACCTGTGGCTTTGGGGAATTAAAAGGCAGGTTTGATCCACCTCCTGGCTTGTATACACTTTTTGGGCAATCTTGAAATAAGCATTTTGCCAAGGCACCCCTCAGGAAATCTGAAGGCATCCTGGTTAGAAAAGGAGGCTGCCCTAGTCCATTAGAGAATTTTTAAGGGGCATTTCCACAATCCTTACTACCAATGGTTGCCAAACGGCTGCTTTGTACAAAGAGGAGCTGCTCTGTCCTAGTCTATTATTATCACTTACCAGGAACAAGCATGCAACATATTAAATAGAGTTGAGCGATACGATATTATACCTCATTACAGAGTTCTGAAGCACCCAGAAAACCATTATGGCATTTAATTGGGCATTGATATTCAATCTTCTACAGTTTAATTTGTATGCCTTTATTCTTGAATGTATCTCTTTAACAGTTTTGATTATGATACCTATGTCTGTCTAATACAGGAACTTGTATACTTTGCTGTTGTGCGAAGAAAAAAAAGAAAAAGAGTTGAGCAACTGTACAAGTCCTGAAGTGCACACTTGCTAGGAGTCAAAGACTCAAAATATTGAAGTCATCATTGTGAGAAGGAGAGGTCAGTAATGACAGCTTCAAAATATATCAGAACAGGTTTCCTTTGCCAACTGCTGTCACTAAATTCTTTATAATATAGTCTAGCCTGCCTTGAATAAGAAGCAGGACACTTTATTAACTATTATGTACAAGGCTGATGGAAGACCCAGTATACAAAAGACGAAGAAGAGAAAAGTAACAAAAAAGCTCAAACAAAAGCTTAGTGATGACAAAGAGTTGCTGGGAAGATGCCAGTACACTGTGTGAGATGTCCATGGCATTCACCATGAGCAGGAGAGAGAAATCTCAGCTAGCTTTGTATGCAAAGCTTTCCTTTGACTTTGTAGAAAAAAAAAAAAAAGGAAAGAAAAAAAAAAAAAAAGGTATAGCCAAGTAACCCTACAGGAAATCACCAGTCAAAAATGAAAATTAGAAAAAGTGTATGTACAGGCTTAATAATAAAAAATTGAAACAAAAAAAAAAGGTGGGGGGTAAGCACAATGGCTAAGTGGTTAGCACTTCCATAGTAGTACTAGTAGTAGCACTAGAGTTGTCGGTTTGAACCCCAACCACAGCACTACCTACCTGGAGCTTGCATGTTTTCCCTGTGCCTTCGTGGGTTTGCTCTGGGTACTCCGGCTTCCTCCCACAATCCAAAAGACATGCTTGTAGGTTAAAATTCTAATATTTAAGTCCAAAAAAGTCCCAGATGAAAGTCCAGGGGGAGAAAATGATTCACCACTGATGTGAGCACGGTGGAAAATTTATGAAATTGTCATCTTTCACTTTATCACTTTTTTTGGGACACTGGACTTTAATTTGGGACTTTTTTTGGACATATATTATCATTTTAAATGGAATTTTTATCATTTGCGCTGAGTTTTGTTTGACGTTTTGTCACTTTTTGAACAGCAGCATTTATTTTGATTGTTATTTCTTTGGCGCAAGTTTTCAATTTATTATTTAATGCTTGTAGGTTAATTGTCTCTTGTCTGAAATGGCCCTAGTATATGTACGTATGAATGTGAGTTAAGGCCATTGGATTGTAAGCTCCTTTAGGGCAGGGGCTGATGTGAATGTACAATATATATGTAAAGCGCTGGATAAATCAGCGGTGCTATACAGTATCTGTAATAAATACATCGCTCTAATATATGCACACTTTCACAGTTTTATCTTGGCAAAATGTGTTGCCGATCCTGCCAGACAGCCGTGAGATCCTAACTTTCTGTAAGGAGCCGACAACTGTGCCTCTGCTGCACTGAAATCCTGAGCAGTGTTGTCAGTTCTGCCAAAGTAATCTCCTATTGGGCTAGAGAACACCTCCCAGTTATTTTATATAAAAGAGGGGTAACAGTTTTTTTTTCCCCTTAGCAGAAGAGAACTGGACAGGGTTGACGAAAAGGTTTTCAAAAAGCAGAGGCATTGTATTATAACTATAGAAAGGTAGGAGCTGAGGGTATTTCTGGAAGGATCACAGCATATGCAGTATATCTCTGTAATACATGTACATTCTATGTGAATTTTTTTCCCTTTAACTAGTTCCTGCGGGCAGGCAGGCAGCATGGGCAGGCTGGATCACATACATGTACGTCATCCAGGCTGTGCCGGGAAGGATCACAACATATGCAGTATATTTTCTGTAACACATGCACATTCCATGTGAAACTATTTCTTTCACTAACAGCTTACACTGGCTACAGCAAGATTTTATCAGCAGGTCCTGGCCAATGATTTAGGCTTCGACCTGCTGATCGGCTGTAGCCAATCACAGTACAGAGTCGTTTTCACAAACACACAGGGCTCTGTACACAGATCAGATATTTGGCTGTTTCGTATCCCTGCAAACCAGGGGGAAAAAAAACTGCCAGATTGATTAGTAAAAGCACATATCACACACATGACACTTGTTAGGCACACAGTTAACCACTCAGCAAGTATGATGTCATTTTCCAGATGTTTGGCCAGCTCAGATTAAAGGAAAGATTTCAAGCACTTATACCTGTGCAGCTACACATAACATGTACTCAACATTCCAAACCAATTGTAAAGTCAGCCTAATTCTGTTTCCAATGTTTTAAATTGAAAAGCCTACCATCCACAGCAAAATCAAGAACAACGGTATTCATTTTCCATCTTTGATGGTCCAGAGAGGTAGGAGCTTACAATGCTGACACTGTGACCATTCAATAGCTGGTTGGAAAGCGATGAATAAAACTGCTTTTTAGCTGATCACAATCATTAGCTAGGAGGCAGAGAAGTCCTATAGAAATGGAACATCTAAGAATGCAGATATGAGAAGCATGTTCCATGTAGGGCTGTGAACACTAGCTAGTGAGAGAGGTGAAGGGTAGCTTTCAGAACCATTAGCAGCTGCTCAAAGTGCCATGCATCTATGAAATATGAAAATATTATGAACTGCATATGTTCAGACTACTGAAACTGAATGTAATACATGCCAGGGAAGGAGGTGGACAGACCCAGACAAATCTAGTTTTTCAGGCAAATGGGAGATTTGTCCCATTTTGCTAGGATTTCCATCTGCAGAACGGTCGCATGTAACTGTGCATACAGGACTGAAGGTGGACACCATGGGGTTTATTTACTAAAGCTGGAGAGTGCAAAATCAGACTCACTTCTGCATAGAAACCAATCACCTTCCAGGTCTCATTGCCAAAGCTTCATTGAACAAGCTGAGGTTAGAAGCTGATTGGTTTCGATGCAGAAGGGAGTCTGATTTTGGACTCTCCAGCTTTAGTAAATAAACCCCCATAAGACCCAAGACCGGCATTGCAAGACTACAAGGAAGAATGTCTGCAGGACCGGAGAAGCTGAACCACAATGCAAAGTTTCTGGAGCTTTCCCGTCAGGAGAAATAAATTTAGCCTGTGCAGAATCAAGAATCAGACCCAGATGCTTCCAACTTCTGGTTGGGGCTTAAGGCAAAAAAGTATTACAATCAAGGCTCCAAAGTCCTGCAGAGTGAGCATCATGATCTGCATGTATGGTAGTTCATCAGCGCAGAATGAGTCTTCGCTTGCAGGAGGAGGTTGTCCAAGTAGCCATTCCGGAAATCGTCTGTTGTATCAGTAATGCCAGTACCAGGGACAGTACCTTAAAGAAAAAGAAAACAGAAGCAGAGGCCAGACCGAAGGGAAGTGCCACAATTTGAACATGTGCATTCATGACCAGAAAGCATAAGAAGCGTTGATACTCAGAACAGATGAGGACGTGCAGGTGCGCATCCTTGATGTATATGAAGGCTAGAAAATCACTCTGAAGCCACCACTGAATGGATTCCATGTTGAACTTCTGTACACGAACAAGCAATTCAAGGCCTTGAGATCCAGGATAGAGCAAAAAGAAAGAATTTCCCCAGAGAACAAAAATTAAATTCTATTTTGAAGATGGACACAATCAGTTTGTGGACCCATTTGTCAGAGATGAGGGAGGTCCACAGGCCCACAAACCAGTGAAGAGGAAACTGGGGGCAAGCCTTTATGCTGAGCATGACTTGTTGGCAGGCCACAGGGATCTTGGCACTACCCGCAGGGGCCTTAAAGGGCTTGGAGCCCTTATCTAAGGAACTAGGGGAATGAAAACGCCTCCTGTGTGAAGAGAAAGAAGTACCAAGCTTACAACACAGTTCCTCACCCTTCTTGGGCTTTGGGAGGAAGGTACGTTCACCACCATTAAGGTTCTTGATGTCATCATCCACAACAGCACCGAAGAGACATTCACCCTGGAAAGAGAAGACTGCCCAGACTGTTTAAGACATCTGGTCTGGGGACCAATATTTAAGCCAAAGGACTTGCTGAAGCACTTTCACCAAGAACTTGGAGGGCAGCAGAGCTGCATCCAAAGATTTATCATATACGTAATTAAGACCTTGGACCAACTGGTCCACAAGTTCCAAATAGACAGTGGACAACTGTCCTGAACCCAGACCATATTGTAAGATCTTGGCCCACACAGTAAGCATCAGACACCAGGTCCAAGGCCAACACAGAACGCAGCACCGAACCAACAGTGAATATAGTGCAGGTGACCGATTATGCCTTACAGTCCGCAGGATCCACAACAGGAGGAGAGATCCATATTTGCAGAAGAGCCTCCTCAAACGGGTAACATACCAAAAGACACTGCGGAACCACAAAGGGGCACTTCAGATGTTCCCATTCTTTGTAAACAATTTTATCAAACAGGCAGGATAAGGAAAAATCTTAACAGACCCACCCAGCTTACGGGTATCTAAGGGGCTGGCCACTTTACTGGCAGCCCCTGAGGTATCCTCAGTTTTAAACATTCAATGCAGCAAGGTAAAAAAAAGTGCAGCCTCTGGCACGGTTTTGTGTGCAGAAACTAGGCAGAGGATTCATCCTCGCAATCTGAGGAATTTCACTCTCTATTTCAATTATTTTTATTACTTTTTTAAAATGTAAAAAGAGATAGGACAGTAGTACATAGCAGTAGCATAGAAAACCAAAAAACCCAAAAAGAGGTAAATACAACATATCTGAGAGTGCGCTCAGAAGTATGTTACCATACAATATCAGAAATGGTTATTGTGAGATTCGAGTTAATTTCCAATTATCGCATGTTGATATGTCCCTGAATATGTCCACTCTCACCGATTCTTATGCAGTTCAAAAGTTTTGCTCAAAGAGAAAATATTTAGAATCTTTAAGAATCAGCCAGGTGTCAAAAACCGTTTTCTAAAAAAATCAATGCTCCACATACATACACAGCCATCATATAGAGACCAACGTCTTCAAAGGATGCTTTTCTGTGATCTATCTGGAAGCAACTGAAATCTGTTCTTAGAGTTTTCTTTGGGAAATTGTGGCTGCTGCTCATCCACCACCTTATTAGGTGATATCAAAGGTTATTTTTTAATTTATTTATTTTTTAAACAAACATCTTATAGTTATGCAGGACCCATCCTGCTCTTCTTGGGTCCCCAGCCACCTGGCTCCTCTTCTTTTCTGAGGGCCCCCATAGCAAGCAGTTTCCTACTGGGGCACTCGCGAATGCTCGCTCCTGAGCCCCGCTGTGTGTGTTCATAGGACAACAAAATGGTGCTCAGCCCCACCCGCGCTACCTGCTCACTAGCTGCGATTGACAACAGCGGGAGCCATTGCTGTCTCTCAGCCAATGAAGTGGGAGAGACCCGGGCAAGCAGCCTGGGCTTGGGTAAGCATGGGGGGAGCTGCATACTGAAGGTTTTTTACCTTCATGCATAGTGCATAGAATGCATAAAAGGTAAAAAACCTTCAACATTTAGAAGCACTTTAAAGGGGGTTCCAATTAAAGGAAGAACTCTGACTGCTAAAAAAATCTACAGTAAAGTCCCATTACTGGCCATGGCATGTGCGCTTCAGCTGGTCTGGACTTTATTGGCCTGAGATGCACTGCATTCCTCTTATATATTTGTGAAATACCACTTTGTACTTATCCCTTTTAAACATACCACTTTTAATGCCCTATATCTACACTCTTAGTTGTTTCGCTATTGCTACAGCTTGTGGCTAACCTTCGCCATTCAGGAGCTGCTGATCATTTGTATGAATATTTGTGGGTCTCCTTCTCAAAATTATACTCCGCTGTGGACATCACATAAGTGCTGAGCACTTTTACCGTCTTCTCATTATGAGAAACAGATGTCCCAATGTGTGCCAACTTTTCCATTCCATTTTATTTATTTATTTTTTTCTGCTGTTTCAGGACTTTTGGCCTAGGCCAAAATGATATCATACATCCCAGGAGTTTCCATGAGCATTTTTTTCTGTTCCTTTGGAGAAGGGGAAGATGAGATTTCTGAGCTAAGTGCACCCTCTTGCCTGCATGCCTGAGCTAAAGGCTGATGGAACCCAGAAGTAAATGCTACATGAATAAACTGCCTTTACTCAAAATGGCCATGGCTAGAAATGAAAGGGGGGTGTTCTTCAAAGTGGTCTCTCAAAAAAAAAAAAAAAAAAAAAAAGCATGGAGATATGAATGGATGGGGGAAGTTTGCTTTGAGTATTCAAAATGAATTAAATAGTGTTTTTGGTTTGTGGAGTTCAAATAGAGTTTACTTCCACTTTAAAACAGTTACCAATCAATGGCTGGTCTTGAAGACAAAACTTCAATGGAAAGCACAGTACCTGCATATTTGCAACTTGTTAACTCCTTTTCTAGAACTGCTCTCTTCCCTGTCTCAGGCCCAGGAAACAACCCCCAAAGCTACATACATGTGCAAAAATGCCCCATAAATAAATGCTTCAAAGTAACCAGGAATCTGCGCTACTCAGGTGTGAATGCAGGCTAAAATCTACCATTAACTATGCTCTTACAGCCCTCTGCATAACAGAACTCACAGCAGCAGTTTATGCCCTGTAAGTCAATACGTTTGCACTGCATTGCAAGTCATACATCTTTCAGTTATTAACGAGGAGTTATAGCCAGCTAACAGAAGTACAGGTAAGCGGACGTTTAAACTGATTGTATTTATCCTTCCCTGGTAAACCCTCATTACTACAGGACTTACATTTTTAAATAAAATCTTTCCATTTTTCTTATTGTACCATATTGTTGTTTCAATGATGCAAGCAGTGGGCTGGTCCTTGGGAGGAGTTATGCAAATATCAATATGCCTTGATGGGTTAATGTCAGTCAGTGAATGAAGGCCACTCTAGGCAACGCTCATGTGCAAAGCCGATTCTTCATGCCTGAATGAAGTAAAATCCAATAAATGAAAGTCAATCTAAGCAGGTTCAGTACAGAAGAGAAACCTTTACATTACAACCATGCAAAACTGAAGGGAAGGCTGGAGTTGAGCTTTAGCAGACCTTCACCCCAAAACACAATGTGGGAGTACCTGGTTCCCATTCCCTCCCTTTACTATAATTGGATACATTTATTTTTGCTTTCTTATTTTTTGGAACACTTCCTCCTTTCTCTCTAGGTAAGAATGGCATTTGAGCACATGTATGCAGATGTGTTGAAGGTCTCTGCTGGGCTTCAGGACCTTCGGGACATCTATGCAAGCGAGGGAGGCGCACTGGAGGTCTGGGACCGCTTTTCCTACACATATGCACATGTGCCCCAGGGCTCTGCCGGGTCCTGGGCAGGTCCCTTGGGCACATCTGCACATGTGCCAGACTATAGAAAATGGATCCAATAGAGGGGTGGGGATGGGGAGGGAGCCACAATCAAAGGGACTGAAGTTCCCCAAGCTATTACAATGCTTTCATTATGCAATGAGCAGGTAGAAGACACAAGAAGATACAATGAAGCCAAACGTTACTACAGATTGGCTGAATATAATGACACATATTTTGGCAAATGAACCCATTCACCTATTTGCATTTCAACTGTGTATTTAGCTCACTGACTGGAGCTCATATTGCAGAGCTGAGTTCCTGCCCATATTTCCAGCTAAGAACTGCAAGATACGCCATTCCTTATCATTCGTTATCACGAACAGCTGACAAAAGAAGCCCACACAAAAGAGAAAAAAGGAAAAACCGTCTGTGGAGCACCGATTCTGGCCAACTAAGGGTTTATCTCACCTACAGATCTACACAGATTGTTAGCACATGTTTTAGCTCAGCTCCTGTTTTAGGATCATAGGCTCTTATTTATCAGAAGAGAGTCATATGAAGCTTAAAAGTAATAAGTTCTCCATCGACTAGCCCACGTCTGGAGACCGGTTCCCAGTGGCAACAGTCATCCATGCGCCCAAGCCAAAACTTTCAGAGTAAACACAGCTGCTGCCTCTCCCATGGATCCGCTCAGAATGTAGACAAACATCTCACAAGTGAATGTCTGCAGCGCACAGCATGGCCAAATATTTCCAAATTACAGAGACCCAAGGACATAAGACAATGGAAATGGAACGATTACTATTAGATCAGACCAGAAGTAAAATTAATGTAACAAATGTTAACGCCACAACATTTTCCTACAAAAATTGTCATTCGATAAAGTTTACTCTTGGGACTTCAAACCCATTCATGGTCCACATATGTGTGAGTTATGCAATCCATTGTAACAAAGCATTGCACAGTTTACATATTTTCCTTCCTTCTATTTTATTTAGTTATTTTTTACTTTATTGAACCATCACAAACCCTCGGTTCACTTTTGGCAGTAAGGCTAGGTTCACATCTGTGCGGGTGGTGCCGCTGTGGGACCCGCACAAATGCCTGCAGCCGCACCACCCACAGACAGGAATGCAGGACCCGCGGGCGTGTGCCATTAATTCTAAAGGCACGCTGCCCACACTTGAAATCGCAACCGTACTGAGAACCTTGGTTCCTGTGCGGGCTGCGATTCCCGAAGTAGTGCAGAGACTTCTTCCCTGCATGTCCTGGGGCACGGGAGTCCATTCAAATGAAATCACGGCCCTCAGATGAGAACCAGGGCTCAGTGACACTTCATTTAAATCAAGGCAAAACAGTGCATTGTGACATGCTGTAGTGTGTAAGCATTTATGTGAGTTGCATTGATTTAGAAAGAGACCTGTATGGCGTGAACAAAAACTACCAGCGACAGAAGAATCTAACATTATGTGCTGCTCTATCCATGGGAGCTACAGATCAGAATTTCTTCATCTCCATCATACCTTTATAGAATCATACTGCAATGTCATCTCCAAAGACCTGTACAGAAACAGCCACCACACCTTTCACTACTGTTAGGTCCTGGTGCCCATTACACAAAGCTTTGCAAGATGATAAACCATAAGAAACTGAACAAAACAAGGCTGTAATTTGTAGAACGGAACAAAGTACCAAGAAACAACAAGACTGGTCAATCTGGGAAAGGAGTTTGATGCCCAAAATCGTTAAGGAACAAAAATCTCCAGTAATGTAACAGATTTATCAATTCTGAAGTTGAATGAAACCAATTGGGATTCTGTCAAACTTTCTCTATAGATTACCCTCCTGTCCCTTTTTCCTGGGCCTATTACTAGAAAAAATTTTACTGCCATTTTATCTCATTGGCATGTCAACTCTAATCAACTTTTTTGGGAAATCACTACTCCACACCTTATCGGTATGGGTAAAAAATGGAAAGGACATTATGCATATGGAGGGAATTCTAGCATCAGATTACATCAATTTTAGGTTCATTGGAATGTTTGGTTGCATTTCTGCAAACCCCGTCCTCTTTAGATCAGACCCTAAACCGAATAAATTCTTTGACACACCTCACTATCTCAGATTACATCGCAATAATGTCCTGATCTACCTCATAAATTATCCCAGAACAAGCACTCTACATAACTACTCTCTCCCCTGGCCATCCTTTTCTAAAGTAGCCCATAGATGAAGTGATTTTCTTTCCTTCCACCTGTGGTAGAAAAAAAAAAATCTCTCAATTGCCTCTATCAACACAGCCAGTGCGGGCGAATTCTCACAGAGCTATTGTGTTCTGCCAGTGTGGATCCTTCCCGGCTGGCAGAACATATTGACTACTACTAGTGGGTATAGTCGTCGCATGCAAAAAATCCAACAGGTTTGTTGTAGCCAACATACAAATTATATCAAACAATGCCAAACCAAATAGTGTATTTTATGTTAATATCAATAATACCTCTAGGCAACTTCCCCTTTAACTATTTGCCGACCGCAGATAGCCAAATGACGGCTTCACTGCGGACGGCCAGTTCTGCTGCACGCCCCAGCTATCTCCGTGAGCGTTGTGCCCTATGGACACAGCTGATCACGTGATATGGTAACAGGCCAATCACAGCAGCCTTTTACCACATGATCAGCCATGTCCAATGACACACTGATCACCGAGATATGCAATTGCCGGTTATCGCCTGCACTTTCCTCACGCTGTCACAGCGTGAGGAAAGTGCTGACGAGAACCGGCAGTTGTCAGAGGAGGGATCGGCACGATAATCAGGGCACTGATGATCGGTGCCCAACACTGCCACCTCATCAACGCACATCAGTGGTTAAGAAAAATTACCTGTTTGCAAAATTTTATAATAGAAACAAAGAAAAACTTCTCAAATTTTTTTTCTTTTTTTTGTTTAAAGCGCAAAAAATAAAACACCCAGTGGTGAGTAAATACCACCAAAGCTCTATTTGTGTGAAAAAAAAGATAAAAATTTCATATGGGTACAGGGTTGCATGACAGCGCAATTGTCAAAGTGTGATAGCGCTGAAAGCTGAAAATTGGCCTGGTAAGGGAAGGAGAATAATTACCCGGTAGGAAAGTGGTTAAATGCAATCGCACTTAAATAAAAATAGGTGCTAGCCAATCTATAATGTGAAATTTCAAATACAATTAAACACATAGAACACCTGTGCAAAATTTCATAAATACCATATAATCAAACCATATTATAAAATAAATAAAATAGTGCAGTGAAGAATAGTCCCTAATGTCAATCTGTTGTGACAGTCCCAATAATAACCAAATCTTGCAAATACGTTTGTGTTATACCACCGTGTCCAGCCAAAATAGCAACTCAACAGATCCACTCAGCCAACAAAGTAGCCAGTAGGCATGTAAGCACAAATTCCCTTTGCCTTCAGTGCGATGCCTAGTTAAGCAGAATCCTTCAGGCTTTTTCCATTCAAATAACCTCCATCTTTAGCAAATTTCTCAGAAAAGAGCCCAAAAAAATATTCATGGTGCAGCAATTTTATCATTAAAAAAGATAATCTAATGCACTCACACTATTAATGCCAAAAGTATTGGTCGGCCTGCCTTTACACGAACATGAACTTTAATGGCATCCCAGTCTTAGTCCGTAGGGTTCAATATTGAGTTGGCCCACCCTTTGCAGCAATAACAGCTCCAACTCTTCTGGGAAGGCTGTCCACAAGGTTTAGGAGTGTCTATGGGAAGGTTCGACCATTCTTCCAGAAGCGCATTTGTGAGGTCAGGCATTGATGTCGGAAGAGAAGGCCTGGCTCACAGTCTCCGCTCTAATTCATCCCAAAGGTGTTCTATCGGGTTGTCAGGACTCTGCAGGCCAGTCAAGTTCTTCCATCCCAAACTCGCCCATCCATGTTTTTATGGACCTTGCTTTGTGTACTGGTGTGCAGTCATGTTGGAACAGGAAGGGGCCATCCCCAAACTGCTCCCACAAAATTGGGAGCATGAAATTGTCCAAAATGTCTTGGGATGCTGATGCCTTAAGGGTTCTCTTCAACGGAACAAAGGAGCCAAGCCCAACCCCTGAAAAAGAGGCCCAAACAATAATCCCCCTCCACCAAACTTTACACTTGGCACAATGTAGTCAGGCAAGTACCTTTCTCCTGACAAAAACCAAACCCAGATATGTCCATCGATTTGCCAGGGAAGCTTGATTCGTCACTCCAGAGAACACATCTCCACTGTTCTAGGAGTACAGGGGCACTGTAGTTTATACCACGGCATCCGACGCTTTGCATTGCACTTGGTGATATAAGATTTGGATGCAGCTGCTCGGCCATGGAAACCCATTCCATGAAGCTCTCTACGCACTGTTGTGCTAACCTGAAGGCTACTGGAAGTTTGGAGGTCTTTAGCCGTTAGCTCTGCAGACAGTTGGCGACTTCTGTGTACTTAGCATGCGCTGACCCCTCTCTGTCATTTTACTTGGCCTACCACTTCGTGGCGGACTTGCTGTTGTTCCCAGTTGCTTCCACTTTGTTATAATACCACCAACAGTTGACCGTGGAATATTTAGTAGCAAGGACATTTCACAGATGGGCTTATTGCACAGGTGGCAACCTATCACAGTATCACACTTGAATTCACTGAGCTCCTGAGAGCGACCCATTCTTTCACAAATGTTTGTAGAAGCAGTCTGCATGCCTAGGTGCTTAATTTTTTACACCTATGGCCATGGAGGTGATTGGAACACATGAAACAATGATTTGGAGGGATGGCCCAATACTTTTGTCAATATAGTGTATGTTTGGTGCTATAGGGAGCACCAACCCAAACAGCTCACTGGGGGGGATCCCTCTTTCTACACTGCCGCTATTCACAAGGTCGGCGCGCATTCCATCCAAAGGAAGCAACGTCAAAAGGAACCGGAAATTGCATGTGCACTTCAAGCCTCTATCCACAATTGATGGATCAACTTGAGTACAACCAGCCTGCCTAGAGATGGATAGAATCTCAGCCAGTCCCTGCTGAACCAGCCAAGATTCGATCCATCTATGGCCAACTTAACTCTCCCTACCTATTATAACCACAAATGATATATTCTCCCATATTCACTGTTATCAGACCTTTAAATGGAAGTGAACTCAAAAAGTCACGTTTTGCTCTGTTAGAAGGAAAATGTAGAAAGGTTAGATGTGACTAAGCAGTACTGTGAAAAGCGTATTGCAAGTCATCCTGAAAAATGTAATTGTACTTCCTGGTATGGAAGTGTGCCTAAAGCCTCATCGCAATACACAGGGGTTAGAAAGAAAAAAAAAAAAAAAAGGAAAGGAAACACTACATGATTTGCAGGTATGAAAGTGATGACATGTTTTGCATTGAAAGCGAAAGTGACGTAACATTCTTTTGCTTCCACTGTGTGATGAGACACCTAGTTAACAGGTGGGCAGCCTCAATTTTGTTATTCACTGCGTTTGTTGCTGGTAATACGGAGTCATGACAGAGTTTACTGAGCTTCAAAGAGGGCAAATTGTTGGTGCCGCTTAGCTGGTGCTTCTGTGACTGAAGTTGCTAATTTGCCATGTTGCGAGGTACAGTATCAAAGGTTATGACGGCATATACTGTTTCCGGGAAACCGTCTGATAAGCACAAGTGCGGTCAACATGGTCAACTGACCGAAAGAGAAAAAAAGGACATTGCCCAGGATTGTGACCCGGAATAAGAAAACAACTGCTGCAAAAGTGACTGCAGAGCTCAATCTCCGTCCCGTGTTGTTTTTTTATTCCAGGACACAATCCTGCACAATATCCTTTTCTCTTTCGATCGGGTGACCGTGTCGACCGTACTTCAGCTTATCAGACGATGTTTTCCCAGAAACTGCATATCTCGTCACTGTAATGGCCATGCGTACTGGGCACACTAATAGTGGTGTGTGCAGAAGCCATTTTGTTCACATCACAAGTCTCCTATGCCATTTCATCATAAGAAGGCATAGCAGGGACATCCCTCCCTTCAGTTTGTACAATACACAAACTGTTAACTGATGCCAGAACCTTCTTATCAGACCAGGACAGACACAGGCCCTCTCATGGCTATTAGTAGAATCCACACTCCAGTCTGGGAAACCCTAATAAAACGGTCACTCTCCAAGCTTGAACAATCCGAGAACTAACAGATATCTGGTGATAAATAGCTCAGCTGAAGGGAATGGCCAATATACCTCCCTGATAGACTTATCAGCCAAAACTTCAGTATACTTCATAACTCATGGAATACAAAGAGCACAGCTATAGTAAGGACATATTTGCCTCCCTCAGTTTAATGTGTAGCACCATGGCAGTGCTGACCAATCAAAACCTATCTAGCCTGTACTGTCATGCCTGCACTGAGAGGAGAGAAAGCTGCTGGGATTTCATATCCCCAGCTTTTCCTTCTGTGACAGCATGGGAGTGGTGCAGGGAGGTATCCCGCACCACTCCTGTGTGAACTCAGGCTATGACAAGCTTGGGTTTACACAGGAGCAGTGGGGAAACTGCATGCAATTTGTATCCATACATTTTGTATGGACGTAAATCGCACTGCAAAGTATTGGTATTTGGTATCAGCGAGTACTTGATCAAAAGTATCGTTACTCGTACTCACCAATCAAAAAAGGGCATCGGTGCATCCTTAAATATTTGCCTATGAGATTTTCCTTTGCAAAGACAAAAAATATCATCTCTTCATGGTCCCTTTGCACACAGAACTCTGACAACAAAGCATTTGAGGACATTTCCACTTCTCTAGCATAGTGTACCATGTGCATTGGCTAGTTTTGTCCAAAAGATATGCTGAAAAACGGGTTAGAGATAGGCTCTAGAATGTCAAAATTTTAATGATTTTAATTTTTAATTAATGATTGTCTATTAAAAAAAAAAAAAAAAAAAAAGGAAGCAAAAAATAAATGTATTGCAAATGTATTTACTTTCTGTTTCCTTAAGAATAGCTGACTAATCCAAAGTTCCACAGGTCTCCTCAGAATGTGCCAATTCATTTACCGCAAGGATTCTCACTGACAGCGAGAGTTACAAGACAGAATCACAGGCTCATTGATAGGAAAAAGGAAGGACATCTGGAGAAAAGCACACTCAGCAGTTCCATGGATGTTGCACCTCCTCAGGCCAGAAAGCCAGCAGTGAAAATAATGAGGTTTTGCTACGAATCATGCAAATTCAATCATGCTTTAGAGACAACATACTGCAAAGACGACAAAAACATTACTTCTATTAGTTATTGCGATTTTGGTAGTTGTACCACTCAGGACAAGTCACTGTAAAAAAAATAATTCAACCCAACTACAAATCAGTACAGTATATTTATTACAATCACATACTGAGGTCTCTCTTCTGGAGCAAGGACATGCATTTTGCTGAAAGTGTATATAAAGCCAAAATCTTTTCTATTGAAATTTTATTACAGGTACATATATACCACGGTCAATTTACGCAGCGTTTTACATATATGTAGTACATTCACATCAGTCCCTAACCCTCAAGGGGCGTACAAGCCAAGATCTCTAACTTACATTCATATACTAGGGCCAATTTAGACAGGATCCAATTAACCTACCAGCATGTCTTTGGATTGTGGGGGGAAACCGAAGCACCCGGAGGAATCCCACGCAGGCGCAGGGAGAACATGCAAACTGCCAGGTGGCAGGGATAACCATTTAACCACTGTCCTAGAAAGATGAATTCCAAGTATGGTATATTTTCACACTACACAACTTAGACCAGTGTAATTATGTATATACCAGAGCTCGACAAATCCCGGGTGACAGCTCGCCATGATGGCTAGAAAATACGGCCTGCCACCCCAGCTGTGGTCAGCCCCAGTGTTGTAGTATAGGGGAGCGCAGCCAGGCGCAACATTGCTGTGCAGCCTGCAGGTGTTACTGGTGTGTGAGATCAGGGAGTAGCGAGGAGCAGCGCTGTGAGGGTGGAGAGCGGAGGGAATGTGAAGGGCAGGTAAGGGAAGATGCAGGGCTGTACAATGGTAGGAAGGGCGGGGGTCAGAGGAGGAGCAGAGCTGGCAGGAAGTGTCCCCTGTGTGGCTCTCAATGACACCTGCCGCTCCGGGGAGACTCTCAGCCTCACCTCGGAGCAGGAACCGGCAGTGTGACAACCAGTGTGGTCATCTATCAGTGCCCCATTAGTGCTGCCTCATCAGTGTCCACTTCAGTGCAGCCTCATCAGTACCCCATCAGTGCAGCCCCACCACCGCACATCAGTGAACAAGGTTTTTGTTTTTTAATTTTCAGACTTTTCTTTGTGTATTTAGTAACAGTTAAAAACCCCAGTGGTTGGATTAAATATGACTAAAAGAAAGCTCTGTCTCAAAAAAAAAAAAAAAATTAATTTAATTTGTGTACAGTGTTGCATGACCGCGCAATTTTCCTTTACCCTTGTTTCACATCTGTGTGGGTGATGCCGCTGCGGGACCTGCACAAATCCCACCAGTTGCACCAACCACACAGAGGAATATGGGTCCCGCCGGCGGGTGCCATTAATACTAATTAATTCCCCTTACTTCCCGGTCTTGGGCCAATCGGCTGGACTTGTGTATTGTGAACACTGGAAGTTGGCAGCTCTGTGCAGGTGAAATAGAGAATATGCTTTGCACTTTCTAAATGAATACAAAAATGATCTCTGATTGGATGAGGTGAAGAGGAGGGGCAGTGATGTCATACTTTCCACCTTAATCAGAAAATTTGAATTCTTTCAGAAAATGAAAAGCATTCTCTGAATGGCGCCCATGCTGAGTGGCCTACCTCCTGTGTTTAGAATGCAGCAGAGCAGCCACTCAACACAGGACCTGGAAACAATACAAATCCAACTTTCGGGAGCTTGGATGCCGCAGAAAAAACTGCATCGCAATGCGTTGTGACCTGAAAAGAACTTGAAGCGCCAATCCAAGCGAGAGGAGAAGCTCCCCTTGGTTCTCAGATATAGTGGTGCTGGTGTCCCAACTAACCCATCCAGTATTAAACAGCATTGAGAAACATCCAGAATGCTGTTCTCCCAACCCAACTCGTGTAGATGAGATACTAGGCAGCCTCAGCCAGCCCAACTCCAATAACCACGTCTCCTGTGACTCAATTCACCCACCAGGGCTTAGTTATAGAGGTCATCACAATGCGCTGCAATAGATGTGTTTCTGTAATGTGCATTAGAATACACGTTTTACTATGTGCTACGTCGCATGGCTCTGAATGAGTCCTAAGACAGTTTTATACAGTCTTAAAGCAGAGCTTTACCCAAAAGGGGAAGCACTGCTTGCTTGCACCCTCCACTGCCACATTTGGCACTTTTTGGTTTTGACAGATACCCACTCCCACTTCCAGCTTAGCTCACAGCGGCACCCCTGCAGTTTTCTGGGGCACTTCACAAGTCCCAGAAGACTACGGGACCTTGGCCAATTCAAGGTGCAGTGTGATTTACATATGCGCAGTAGGAAACTGGCTGTGAAGCCACAAGGCTTCACTTCCAGTTTCCTCTACTTGCAATGCCAGGGCCAGGAACCTGGAGGCTAGTGAAGAACTAGATCGGGTGACAATGGTGCTGGACCCCTGAACAGGTAAGTGTCCTTGTATTAAAAGTCAGCAGCTACAGTATTTGCAGCTGCTGACCTTTAAATAATTGGGGGGAGCCTGGAACTCATAACATTTTTAAAACAATGTATAATATAGGGCATATCCATGACAGAAGATTACCAGAACACTATGGGGTTTATTTACTAAAGCTGGAGAGTCCAAAATCAGACTCCCTTCTGCATAGAAACCAATCAGCTTCCAGGTTTCATTGCCAAAGCTTCATTGAACAAGCTGAGGTTAAAAGCTGATTGGTTTCTATGCAGAAGTGAGTCTGATTTTGGAGTCTCCAGCTTTAGTAAATAAACCCCTATATGTCCGTTACAACTCAAGCTTCTAAACGTCTAGGAGTTATTCCTCTGATTTAGAGCGGCAATACACATTACAATTCAAATTATAAATGTATTTTTAAATTTACCAAAACCAAGTAATACGAGGACAAACCTAAAAAATCCAATCCATTTCTATCAAATTGTAAAGGGCCCTATATTATGTAATTGTTGTGAGATCTACAGGAGATTGAACAATCTAATTGTGTAGTGTACGGTCAGTTATTTGCTTGAGTTATTGAGCTCTGCTTATAGTTTTTTTTCCTCTCTAGTTAAGATTATATATATAGAAAGTCCTATATATCTAACCAATTGATTGAAGATCTGAAAATTTGAAAGCAATATTTTATAGTTACCTGATTGAAAAAAATAAATAGCATTATTCTATCACTCCTGAACATAAAGAATATATTTGCAGAACTCTCAACTGTCCTTTAGAAACTAGACATTGGTATCATTCAAGTCATGCTGCCTTCTACCCAATTATCCCATCCTTTACATTTGAGTCCCTCCCTTCCCAATGCCTATTCCAATATCTCCCTGCTCCCCCCCCCCCCCTTATTTAAGCATCAATGGAAAGATGCGTCTTCCAGACAGCATTAACTAAAGATTACACAACACTGACACAATCCGCTTATGTACAACATTGCATTTTAACACTAATGCATTTTCATTTAGCATTAATCCATTTGAATATCTCCCCTGACATTACAGCTGCACAGTCCTTAATGCAATGGTCAGGACAACTACCTACAGCTCTAACATAACCATCATCATTGTGAAATAATTCTACTTGTTGTAAATCCGTATACAGCACCCAATTCTCATCTAAAATCTATAAGAACAACATTGATAAGATAGAGAGCAGAAAGTACTTGTGCACAGTGATATCTCTGCATCCTTATGAACATATAATAGAGGAAGTCATTAATGATTAAAGATACAAAAGTGAAAACCAAGCCATGAATTTCACACTAGGGACACTGCCTGCCCAGGGATCATACCTCATCCAGGCTTCCCCACTGCTTAAAACACATGAAAATGCCTTTTATGTTATGGAGAAAATCTAAAAATTTCCGTGCAAATTTAAAACTCAGCTACAATTTCAAGCCAGTGGGCTCCATTTCATATTTACCAGGACTGTTTTCCTCAGCCACTCCCTACTGTACCATTACCCCCTCCCTCCTAGATTGTAAGCTCGAAAGAGTAGGGCCCTCTTACCCCTCGTACGCTGTTTGTTATTGTTGTACTGTGCCATGTATTGTCCCCCCCCCTATTGTACAGCGCTGAGCATACCCTTTGGCGCTATATAAACTCGATGTAATAATAATAATTAAAAAAAAAAAGTCTGATTACAAAGCTCAGATTACACGCACAGCTGACAGAGTAGTCAATGTCCCTTCTTTGTCTCTAAGGGCTCATTCTGATGTATGGAAGCCCTTGCTGCCCCTCTGAAAAGCATTTTGTGATTGATCATTTTTAAGATAAGAGTGGGTCTTACAGGTGGGAAGGAAGCCTTTTACATTAGAGGACTCCATCCCATCAAAAATACCCCCATGACAGAATACCCCCATCAGAGTCACAGAATGTCCCAATTACATTGGAGCCCCCCCCCCCCTTCCTGAACGCTAGGGTTGTCCCTGCATATCACATGCCCTGGATCAGCATCATGAGCTGCTATGGTGCAGGCCAGTCAGTCGCTAATACCATAGCAATGTATGACACTAATCTAGGGCATTCTGGGTCTTGTGCTTGCAACACTCTGGAGGAACCCAAACAGCATCCTGGTTGAGAAACACTACCGTAGGTGAATTGTTTAGCGATAGCCTAGAACATGTTACAAACCATCTTATGGCATACTAGGGGTCTGCCATGTATTTTCATTACATGGTGGCTAGATCTATGTATTAATAAAACAGATGAACCAGATGTCTGCAATTTCTGCTGACAAGAATCAGAATGACAGTAACAGTGCAAATGCTGGAAAAGATTAAAGCTAAACTCCAGGTCAAGAGCTAAACACAGCTGAAAAACAAAGTCAAAATGTTGTCACTGGAGTGAGAAAGCTTTAAATGGGGCCACTAGCTCCAGTAACAACTTTCATAAAATAAAATATTATTGATTTATACATCATTAAATTAATTAAATACAAGCAGTTTAAGTGCTTTGATTTAGTATCATCCTCTTACAGTCCCTGTACAGCAACAGCAGAGCTCAGAGAGGAGGTGGGATAAGGAGTAAGAAGCAAATTAGGTGTGTTGCAGTGCAAGAAGCATGCTGATAGGAGGAGAGAGCAATTTTACAGAGATGATCAAGCAATGTGTTGCTTCTTGCTGCACAATCACAGGGTGAAGGTGGTGAGAAGACCTTTTAAGTATGTAAAATTGCAGCAGAAACATCAGCAGGTCTACTCCACTTCCAGACAGATTGTACTTTGCAACAGGTCTGTGTAAATCTTACTGTACTGTATGGGCAGACATAAAAATCATTTGACAGGATTCCACTGCACTCTCTCACAGTGTGTATTAGAAGCTGCAGTAAGTCAGATCGAGCCCACCTCATTTCCTTGGAAACGCTATGCGGTCCCTGTGTGACTGACAGTCAGTTCTGTGAAGTGCGATTTTAGCCCTATTCATTCTGAATGGGCTGAAATCGCACCACACCAAAAGTAGTGCATGTACTACTTTTTGAAACGCAGAGCCACTGAATCACATAGAACTTTTCACTGCATTCGCGACCTGTGTTTGGGGTGATGTTAACTTTGCACTGACACCGACTGCAAATCGCAAGGACAGTACAACTGGAATGTGGTGTAAGAAGCTGCGCGGAAACCAGGGCTGTGGAGTCGGTAGATAAATGTTCCGGCTCCGACTCCTCAGTTTTTTGTACTTCCGACTCCGACTCCTCTGTATTAATATGCAAATGTATTTTATACATTCCTTGAAGGAAAGAAAGGCAACATACATGTCATTACCACAGGACTACTGGCTGGGAAGCCAACAGTCTACTGTATTGAACAGTTTAAGCAAAAGACAAACACAATGAAAACAACAAAGTTTTATAAAAAAAAATGTATTAATTAATCAAGTGGCTGGATAGTAGCAGCAGGCATAAACATAAGGAACAGGAACTTTACCAGTCCAAAAATACAAACCACATTATTTGGTTGTTTTAGAACAAAAACAAAGCTTATCTATATGAACCAAAAACAAAATCTGTAAAACACTATGGAAAGTATAAGTATTGCCGCTCCTAATTGTGCGTTGCGTGCCATATAGTGAAGCACATGAAAAGCATGCTTCTTCACGGTCACTTAACGTGTTTGTTTTGCGGTTAGGTGAGGCACTGCATGCATTGGTCTTTATTCTTAAAGTAGAGAAGTCATTAATTATAACTTTTTGTGAATTGGGACATTTAAACTTGCTTTTTTTTTTAATTCCAATCTAAATTTAATCGGAGAGACGGAGCATTGTTTGCCGACTCCGACTCCAGGTACCCAAAATTTCCTCCGACTCCACAGCCCTGGCGGAAACGCAGCTTTCCTACACTGCATTCTAGTGTGAAAGCGCCCTAAACTTCAGCTTTAAGACCCCATTTTATATTTTAGACCTATTAATAGTTTCCACATTTCACAAGCAGCATCATAGATAAGGTTTTGCATGCAGTACATTTCCTGTTGTTGGACACTGCAATTAGCCTCTGCTCTTGCCTATGAGAAGGTCTCAATGTCATGATGTAGATAAAAAGCAAAGGTGTTATATGCAAGGGAGTAGTTTCTCCAGTCTAACCTAAATAAATACTAATCTCTTAAGGCTGAGGAACTTCGTAAAATTCGGTTTTATCTGTAGCAAACTAGACAAATATCCAGCTACTTCTTTACAATCTGCTACACTGTATGGTTCAGGTTTGCCATGTAGCAATAAAAAGGTCAATGACTTCATCTGCAATCAGTTGCTTATCAATGGTTGCTTAAAGGTAAAGCTTGATACAGGGATTTCTGTAAACTCTTCCCAACAGAACTACCATGGCTGATTAACAAAAGCAGGAACATTAAAAGTAGAATTTTACCCTGTTTGAGAACAATTCATGTTCTTTTAACAAAAGAACACACATTTCGCATTAATAATTATGCTACCTTCTTGCTGGAGCCCACCATTTGGTTAAAGCCCAGAGCAGTCACTTCCTTATTGGAATGTCCTCTGCTCTCCTTGGTCTCAAAAACTATATGTCACTTTCCAGAAGTAAAGTGATTGTGAAGGTTCAGTTATTTTATTTTTAATAACAAAAATGTTACACTTACCTGCTTTGTGCAATGGTTTAGCATAGAACAGCCCTAAGCATCCAATTCTGTGGTCCCCTGCCAGTGTTCCATGCTCCCCCCCCTCTGAGTGCCCCATTGAAACCCTTTTGCTATTGGGGCACTCGAGTGAGCTTGCTCCTGAGCCGGCTCTGTGTATCCATAGACACACTCAGTGTGGCTCAGCCCCAATCCCCACTCCATCCTCACAGCCTGTGATTGGCAGCAGCAGGAGCCAATGGTTTCCGCTGCTGTCTCTGAACCTATGAGAGGGAGAGCGAGTAGTGCTGCTGCTCTCGGGCACAGCACTGTCAAGGTCCTACCTTTCTTCAGAGCTTGTGCATCTCCATGAGCTGGCATCCATCTTGGTTTTCTGCAAAGCATGGTGGGAACCTTTATGCCTTCAGGCTTCTGCGGCTCCTCCTCAGAAGGGTGTGGTTGAGCACATTTAAACCTCCTGTCTTCAAGTGTGCGCTGCACTTGTGTCCTGTATGTTGCCCTGTTGCAAGCTCTTGTGTTGTTCCCATTGCTCTCCTGGTAACCGACTCGGCTTGGACAAGACTACTCTCTGCGTTAACCCTTTAACTGACCTCCCGTTGCTGAACCCGGCCCGTGACCCGAGTATTCTTTGCCTACCGTCTAGTACTGTCTGCTCCGTTGTTATTGACCCGGCTTGTCTGACTACTCTACTCGTGTTCCCATCTAGCTCCCACCAGCTGTACGCCATTGGCGGCAGTCGTTATCGCAGCTGGGGTCACTCGGGGGCCGCGACCTGGTCTCAGGCTGCGTCAAGTCCATCCCCACCATCAGGGGCCCTGGTGAAGGGTAGCCTGGGGCTTAGACTCCACGCCCTGAGGGACTCTGGTCTGTGGGTAGTGGCTGTCGTCAGTCGCAGCGTGACCGTACCATAGGCCTGCCTGCCCATTCCAGCGTTCCTGCCCTGACAAGCACTGGATCAACATCGGGCTCAGGTAAGTAATTGGGGGAGGGGGGAGCTGCACATTAAAGTTTTTTTTTTTACCTTAAAGCAGAGAATGCATTAAAGTGTTACTAAACCCACAACAGTAAAATCAGTCTGTATATGCAGTAAAGCATGCTTGTGTTACTCACTGTGGAACCAAAGGCGTTAATCCTTGGTTAAAAAGGATGTTTGATCCTGACTTATCAGATCCTCCCCTTCTACTGTCCCCAATCCATCTGTCAATACTACAGAGCTCTAGGAATAACTCTGCACATGCTCAGTTTGGTGTGTATTGCTAGAGATTTATTTTTTCTTTTTGGGAGGGTGCATGTGATCACCACAGGGCCAATCAGCACTGTCCAGAGGGTCAGGGGTCATGCAGCCTCATTGGAAAACTCAGGGGAGAATGAAAACTCCTCCTACAAGCTTTAACCAGTGCTTGACCAGACACTGACAGAACTCACAAGACTGCTATATACTACTGATGAAAAAGGTATTTAGCAGTTTATATTTTCTAAAATAGTTCCATTTCCATGTTGTGTGTACTGTGGGAGACCAGATATAGTGAATGCAGGGTCCGGGGTTTAGTAACACCTTAAAGTTTTTTTGGGGGGTTTTTTTTAACATTTGAAAATGTGTACATTTCCATCCTTGATTGTATGTCTTGTTTAAGCTAGAGAGTAAGGCTGACAGAAGCTTAAGGCCACTTTCACACAGGTAATATCCATTCTTTGCTCAGCAGGGGACCTGTTCGCTGATCCCCTGCTGAGCAGGATGAGACAGTGTATTAATGGACTTTAAATAGTATATGCAATTATTTTTTTGTTTTACATTGCTAGACCTGCAGATGTGGCCAGCCTGAAGTGATCTGTCAGGAGTTTCTGACTAATGTTGCACTTTAATGCAAAAATTGCTTAATCATGAAAAAGGGCACGGCCTTGCGTCCTACCTTAACTAGTGACTATGAGTAGCTTAGGAGTGGCTACAGATGGTCAAATCTCACAACAAAAACAGAAAATAATATACCAGCCACTGTACAGTTTTAAAAGATCTGAGGTCTAAAGCTTTCCAAGCATGGCTTGAATAGCTAAATCAGAAGAAATTCAAGCTATGGGTGGACCTGTTGGCACCACCTGACTTGACAAATTTCAAATGAAAATCAAAGTCAGGTGGAAAATTGTCAGCAGAACAGTGACTGCATCCAGTCACATGTAGTTACTGTTTGGGTATTCTGACAGCCACAACAGTTAGCAGTGCAGATTCCTCTATCTACATTGTTTAGATTTCTCTCTTTAGTCAGCATGCATAGCTGGCATAGGTCCAAAGCAGAAAATTCTTAGAAAAGATTAGGTCCTTTTCTATGTTTCATTGTGGTATCTGATATTGGTAAGATTTCCATTCACATTTAATCCTCGTGAAACAATTAGGGTCACTGTGGCAGGAAGTGAGTGGAAATCTGATGGGTACACAAGCAGCAATTTAAAGTTGTAGTAAAGTCAAGGGTTCTTTTTTTTTTTTTTTTACCTACAGGTAAGTCTATAATATGGCTTACCTATAGGTACAGTAAATATCTCCCAAATGTGCACAGTTTAGGAGATGTTTACTTTAGCAGCGCTGGTGATGTCACCGGTTCACATGCCAGAGTGACGTCATTATGGCTTGGCCAGTCAAATGGCCGCAGCCCACAAACCCAGAAGGAAGGCTGAGTGAAGATGGAAGCCATGATCGAGCTCCACTGGAGGGCTTCGTTTTCAGGGATGTCTTTCATAATGTGCTAGTATGCAATACATACTAGCACATTATGCTCTTAACTTACAGGGAGAAGATTTTTTGCAGTTTACTACTGCTTTAAAAGACAATTAAAAAAAAAAAAAAAAAAAAAAAAACACACAGCAAAAGTTTTAACCCCTCCAGCTGTAATGAAATCGGACTTTAGACTCCCCAAAACTGGGTAATTAAAATCATGGGTACCAGATTTTAAGCCTTATCCCTTAAAACTTTTAAAGTGAACCAGTGAGCTTGACGTCACTGCTCTGCTTCTCCACCTTGTCCAATCAGAGAACGCTTTGCATTCGTTCAGAAAAAGCAAAGCATTCTCTGAATAGAGCCCGTGCTGAGCGGCTGACCTCCTGTGTTCACAGTGTTTCAGGCCAGCCACTCAGCATGAGACCTGGAAGCATGAGAACATCACTTAAATAGAGGTGTCTACTTCCATGATTGACAGCTTCCAAGGAGATCAGCCAAGTGTGGTATATATCTAGAATAAGCGCTAACGCGCGAAACATGCCGACCTTCCTCTTTGCCCCACTGTGTGATTTTCATATTATTAAAAGTGGATTCTTTAGAGTGCTGCCATCTGAAATGTTCTTCTATACATTAATCAGCTTGCAAGCTGGGTGAGCAACCGATTGCCAGGTATGTGGGGTGTGGAAAAGTGGACTTACCTGGCGCAGCAGCTTTTTAATTATAGTATATACATACGGTAGTTACATTTGTCCAAGCTGGATCAATGCAACCATATAAAAATATACCATACCTGGAATTCTTAATTCTGTACATGTAATGTAAGTGTTTTTTCCCCTGAATTCAAGCACCCGTACCTGACCATGACTTGATATTGGCCTCTTCCAGTCTCTGTAGAGCGGAGCTTACAAAAAAGAAGGGAAAAGCAGTACAAGGAGCCTGTTGCCTGTGATGCACGGCTGATGGGCGGACAAGAAGCATACTGAAAGGAGAGAGCAGAGATAAGCTCATCAGTCCACTGCTATTAAATTCACTCTCCAATCACAGGCCAGGGATAGGAAAGTAGTATTAGTCCTCCTTTCACACGGGCAGGCCAATCAGGTCCGTCTGTCAGATTTTCAGGTGGACCCAATCAAATCATCCATTGCCTTCTATGGAGCGGCAGATGCAAACAGACGTGTGTTTACTCCTGCCTGCATCCGATCCAATATGTTAAAAATAGATGGGTGGGAAATCAATTACCCAATTATAGCAGATCAGATGACAGTTGGATGTAAACTGACAGGCGGTCTGTTTACACCTAACCACCCATGGAGGAAAGAGGGCTGTGTCTGCTCTGCGTATGTGGAGCAGACACGGACCGGTTAGATCCACTGACAGAGTCCACATGTGAGAAATGCCCCTTACTGATCCACAGCAGAGAAAATGAAAAAAAAACAAAAAAGCAAAACTGGGGTCCCCTCTGCAAAACAGGACTGTGCTGCTTGGAAGAGCTGTATAAATCTCAAGGCTGGGTGGACAGTAATACAAATCTTTTGGCTGGTAAAACAGCTCTGGTATACTGCATGTATGTATTACTAGCCTGGAGGTTAGCAGACCTAACTACATGAATCCAACTCTCCTGATCCTTCCTTCTGATACCTAGGAGCCCTGAAATACTTACCTCTGGGTTCCATCAGACCACTGATATCAGATGCTTCAAAGTCTGGTCATAGAGAGTGGCTGTTTATACAAGGAATCAATTAGTTGCTCAGGCAAGACAGTTAATCAGTGCCACTGCCACATACAAAACCTGTCCCTTGTTACAGCTAGAGCTATCAGGGAATATTTCCAAATGTAACCTGAAGAGATACAAATATGGCAAACAGGTAAGTATTTAGGATTCATATTATTATTATGGTAGGTAGGAGAAAAATAAAACAATTTGTGATATTTTGCCAATGTGGAAGAACAAGCAAAATCAGCTCTGTATCATTATCCCTCCAGAACAGGAATGGCTCTTTCTACATACAGATATTAAGATAAATACAAATTTAGCAAAATAGTAAAAAGCAGGTTGTATAGCTACACACAGTTCTAGCAGGGCCATCAATCCTTGGCCTTAAAGGATGAAGGACTTCCCATAGGAATGAATGGAAATTCTATTGCACATGCTGGAATACTTTCAATGGAGAGGCTGTGAGGCTCTCAGCAGCCCCACAGCAATGATCCCTACATTCAAAACAACTGGGGGACTGCTGGGGAAGGACAACATATAACTGTACGAAAAGTATGTCTGGACAAAAGGAAAAAAAAAACATTTTTAGTACATCTCTGCAATATACTGTAGGTGATCATTTTTTGGCTCTTAAAAAAGGAGGAGGGTGGGAACTGAAAAAAAAAAAAATAAACACACTCGCCTCTAGGGCTGCGGCATCAGTCTGATGCCATAGCTGTCCCCCCTGCTCTGCCCCTCCAGCAATCACTGGAGCGTTGGACAGGAGAGCCCAGCTGCAGCATCACACTGATGCTGCAACATAGCGGTGGGGTATGGAAAGTCCACTTTAAAGTGTAAATAAACTCCACAATTCCACTTTGTGGAAGATCGGTGTTCTTGCCATCAGTAGCATCCTTGATGATGTTGTCAAAAGCTAGTCCAAAGAGAAACTGCCCCAGAAAAGCCATGTGGATCGGGCACCTCTTCCACATGCAAAAGTATGCTACGCATATGAACTGACATAAGTCACATGCAAGAAATTAGAAAGGGGGGGGGTCATGGGGTCGTCTCTGTGAAAGTCCTTACTTTTTACATTTTTTGTACTGCTGCTATCTGGGACTCCACAAGAAAATTTTCTCTCACTTCCTGTCCTGCTGACAATGTTCTACTAGACAAAAAACATTGAAATAGATAAAAAGGTTTTTCTTTAGTAGGGGAAGGTTAGAACCCCATTCAGATTTTTTATTTCGCTCCTAGTCCCAGTTTCAGATTTGTCCTCCCTTCCTGTCTGGTCTCAACAGCAACAGGACAGGAAGTAAGGATAAATCTCTGTAATGGATATTAGTAGAAGCCCAAGATATCAGCAAAAACCCAAAAGGAGCTGCGAGTTTGCTCTTCTTTCGTAAAGACCTAGAATAAAGTTTTTGAGTTGACATCCAGTTTAAAAGTATGAGCAAAACAAATCAATAAAACACCATAGAAGTTTTAGTCCTCATGCACACTTGACGTTTTTACAGCTGTTGTTTTAGGCTTTTGACATTTTTTTTCTACAGCCAGTAAACCCTCCAGCATGTTATCCTATGTGTCCATGCACGCATAGACTGTGATCAACGTTTTTTGGCTGGAAAAAAAATAAATAAATAAAAAACACCAGGACTAGTGGGTTTCTAGAGAAGTTTTTTAGTTGTAAAAACCCTGAAAAACTGGGCAAATCGTCGCAAACCGGCATTTTTGGATGTTTGACCAAAAAAAAAAAAAGAAAAAAAACGCAGGAAAATGCGGTAAAACACTGTTAAACGCTAAAAAACCCTGAAAAACTAACATTTTTAAAACGTGACTTTACACAGCTAACATTACCAGCGTTATCAAAACACGAGGCCTTAGCATGTTCACTTAATTTACGACATAATTTTCAATACTTCAAAATCTGCAGCTTTCTCTAAACTACTTCGTGATCCCAACTTAAAGGCATTTTCTCCACTCTGTTGTCACCCTGTCACACTTTCTTCAAAAAAAAGACTACACATGGCTTCGCCGACGTATATTACTCTATATTAGTACACTTTTGTCACCAATGTCACTACCTTAAGAAATGCCATGCAGCAGTTGCTGGAGCATATGCATGTAGACAGGAAGCTGCCTGACACCAAACGTGCTCTATGTTAAAGTGGTTGTAAACCCTCACCATGTAAAACAACCCAATCAGTTTAAAATAGAAATACATGTCAAAACACTTCTGTAGGCATATAAAAAAAAAAACAAAAAAACAACAACACGCTATAAATACCTTTCCCCCCCCTTTTTGTTTCTACAAGTGATCACATTCCCTCTGTTGTCAGCTACATAAGAGTGGAGGGGGGGGGGGGGGGGAGAGAAATCGCAGCACACAGCTTCCCAGGTATCAGGACAAGTTTGATCATAAGAGGAGGGCACACTGCTTTCCCAGCATAACTAGAGAACTGACCACGCTGTGCTCTCATGCTCAGTGTGGTCAGTTTATAATTGGATAGCAGAGGGATTGGCAGGAACACCAGGGATTTCACACAAAGGAAGCAATACAAAGAGAACAGGATACTTTTTCATACAAGTACATGGTACAGCAGGCACAAAGAATATGTAAACCCAACATTCATATACCTGATAAGCCCCAATATCAGACACTTTGTGCACAGAGCTTCCATGTTCTTCCTGCATGTTTACGTTGCCTTTCAATGAAAAATACATGCTGGTAGGTTATACTATGATGAAACAGAAAAAAAAGAGGAGAGGGAGAGAGAAATGCTGCAGGTATGAAGAGCAGACACCTAGGATGTACCCTCATCTGTCCAAACCTTTCTGCCATGGCAGAATGCCAGCAGATCCGGTTGGCAAAGTTCTGACTTACTCTTCTGGGTAGTGTCAGAGCGTGCCGCTAAGCCCCCACACATTTCTATTTGCCCATCACTGAAGGCAAGCTTCAGGACTTCCAGAAGAGTCCATCACTCACCCATGACAGGGGTATCTGGGAGGCCACTGCAGACAGATGAACCTGCACTTTATACCAGCAGCAGTTTTCTTTTCATGTCCAATCTCTGAGTATCTATATGACTTCTGTTCTTCCTCATGCCCCTATGCATGCCATGGTGTGCAGGAACCTACATGCCCCGACATATGTCTTCTGACACTTCCAATTTGCCTAGGAGAGGAGAGATCTTCACAGAGCTGTCTTGCCAATAAAGTGAAATAAAGCCGATACTTCACAGGCATCTGTGTGAGACAAATGGCCAGCACAATGAAAGCCTGTTATATAAGAAATGACACTTTCATACATCTGTCCTGTAGCTCCTATACAGGGAGACCCAAAACTGATATTTGAATATTTGTTAAATCTTACATTTTAAAGAGAACTTTGGTCATAACAACTTGATAAAAAAAAAAATAATGTTCTTTACCAAGGAACACACACACGGGTTAGACAAAAATGTAGAAACACTACATGATATGCAGGTGTGAAAGTGATGACATGTTTCGTGTTGAAAGTGGAAGTGATGTAACATTCTTTTACTTCTGCTGTGTGATGAGACACCTAGCTAACACGTATGAAGCCTCACTTTCGTCACTCACTGCGTGCGCTGCTAGTAGTACAGTCATGTCATAGCTTACTGAGCTTCAAAGAGGACAAATTGTTAGTGTTCGCCTAGCTGGTGCCTCTGTGACTGATGTTGCCAATTTACTTGCTGTGTTGTGAGGTACAATATGAAAGGTTATGATGGCATATACAGTTTCCAGGAAAACGTTGTCTGATAAGCATAAGCGTGGTCGACATGGTCAACTGACCGAAAGACAAAAAGAACACTGCTCAAGACTGTGACCCGGAAAAAGAAAACAACTGCTGCAAAAGTGACTGCAGAGCTCAATCTCAGTCTTGTCACTCTTGACCCATTTTAACAATTCACTGCAGCACCATGTGTTTTGGCGTATTTTAGCAAAATACGTCGGGGATGCCATAATGAATTAATGGCACCGCCGCGCCATCTGCAAAAAGGCAGTATGTTTTCGTGCACTGGGGGAAAGCGTATGGTTTTGTGCATGTACAGGTGTGAATGTTACAGATGTACTAATTAAAATATCAATACCCCCTTTTTGTATGGGAAGCATACTGCCAATGCTATTATAAAGACAGCAATCGGGATAGCAAGACAAATTCTAATAGATTGCTGTGAGTCACCGCACATTTCAGAATAAGCCTGTTCACCCCTGTCACAGGACAAAGTGACCTATACTGAGAACATTACAAATCAGCTATAATTATTTCCACCAATTGTCCTATCAACCCCTTGCAGATATCAATCTCATCACCAACATGCTGTTCAGCTTAGCTGAAATGACAGCAGTCAAATTGGCGACTACTGGTTGTGGGTTACCACACACTGCACAATACAACAAGATAAAGTGACCTAAACTGAAATCACTGCAGATAATCTCTATTTATTTTACTGGTTGTGATATCTGCTCCCCTCCACACAGGCATCCCATACCCCACACTAATGGGAAACAGTCAGATCAGGGAGCTGGGTTCTGATTGTTTGCTACAGGTCTGTACATCCCCTTGTATCATGGGATAAGGTGACCCCTTCCATTCAGATACCCTCAAGATAAGAATACAAATGATGACCCCAGAGCTCACCACATCACTGGCTATGTAAATGGTCATCTGACACTGTGGGGTTTATTTACTAAAGCTGGAGAGTCCAAAATCAGACTCCCTTCTGCATAGAAACCAATCAGCTTCTAACCTCAGCTTGTTCAATGAAGCTTTGGCAATGAAACCTGGAAGCTGATTGGTTTCTATGCAGAAGGGAGTCTGATTTTGCACTCTCCAGCTTTAGTAAATAAACCCCTGTCTGTTGGACATTCATCAGTGCTGCAGGGGAGAAGAGTTCTGAAAAGTTGCTACGGGTTAAGGCGCTCTGCAGACTCAGCCAGAACATGAACTCTGGTGACCCCAGAATGCTGAGCTCTGGGTACCATCCACCAGAAAAGGGCCCAGAGGAGGAGAGTTCTCATGGGTTATGGCAGTTTGCAGAATAACCTGAACATTCCTGTCATAGGATGCGGTGATCCTTCTAGATGAGAATATTACAATTGAAAGTTAACAATTTCCGCTGGTCATCATATCTATTTTTCTTACAGAAAGAGACCCTGTAGTTACATTACTAGAAAAGGGAGCAGGGTCCTGATTTGTTGCCATGAGTTACGTCACTTTGCAGAATCAGCCTGTACATCCCAGTCACAGGATGCAGTGATCTATCCATCTAGACCAGCCTCTTAACCACTTTAACTCCAGAGACATCCTTGAAATATTTTTCAGGTCTCAGGAAACCCTTGCTAAAAATATATATACTTACATTTGGTGATGTATTAGCGTAATTACTAAATTATAGAACATAGGCAGTATATAGGAGAACAAATAATATGAATAGCATAGCTCACATATTTGACACCCAGGACAGATAATTTATTTACTCCTCTAACATTAGTGGTCAGTGCAGAATTGCCCCTTGTACTGGTGGTCAGTATAGGTAGGGGACCATGACGCCATTGGCACTTGGAGGGCTCGGTTTTAAACGTACGGCTGTCATAATGTGCTACAATTTACTACCCCTTTTAGAAAAGATGATCTGGGAAAAAAAAAAAACACCACCACCACCATACAAATGCTATGTAACCAATGGTGATGCCAGCAATTCCCCCTACAGATAGAGATCCTATATGAGACATCGTATTTGTATACAGTAAAGTCATGAAGATGGGTTCTAATTGGTTGCCATGTGTGACAGCACTTACAAAAGTGATCTATACATCCCTGGCACAGGATGCAGTGACTTGTCCTTCTAGATGAGGTTACAAAAAGGCATGTAATCATTTCCATAGGTCATAATATAAATTTCCCTACAGATCCAATATGTGACACTATTTAAAAAAAAAAAAAACAGTAAAGCCAGGAAGATGGGTGCTGATTGGTTGTTATGGGTGACAGCAGAATAAACCGGTACACCACCTCGAATCATGGGATAAGGTGACCACTCCATCCTCAACAAATGAAAACCATTTCCACCCCCTTAGCAAGCGATCTGACAGCTGGCACTCTTGTCTGTCGGCCTTCCATCAGTATTGCAGCAGCCAGGTTCGGGGAGTTCTCACGGGAGGCAGCACTCCACAGAATAAAGCCCTGTCCACACCGGTGTGTTTTATGTGTGGTGCATTATAAGAAAAAAAGAAAAAAAAAATCCCTGCATGCTGCACCTTCATCAAAAGGCACGTTCTATAGAGGCCAATGGTAGTACGGCCTAAAACGCATGTGAGATGCACCTAACACAGAGCGCACTGCACAGATGTGAACCGGCCCGAAGCCTGGACATCGCTATCACAGGATGCAGTGATCTATCCTCCTAAAGGAAAATATAACAAATTGGATTTAACCATTTCCACTGGTCATACCAATTTCCCCTTCAAACAGAGATCCTATATTAGGAAACAGTAATATCAGAAGGGTTCTGATTGGTTGCCATAGGTGACCACACTGTGTAAAAGACGTCTCTATCCCTGTTCTGGAAAACAGAGATCTACCCCTCTAAATGAGAATATTACAAATGATGTGATCATTTACACAGGTCATCGTATCAATGACCCCTCCAGATCCTGAATCTGATACTATATTAGGTAATAGTACAGTCAGGGAGATGTGTTACAATTGGTTGCTATGGGTTACAGCACTTTGCAGAACGCGTCTGTACATCCCTGTTACCAGATGCAGTGCTCTAACCTTCCAGATGAAAATATTACCAAAATATATATTTACCATTTCCATTGGCCATATCAATTCTCCCTCCAGGTAGAGATACTGTATTAGGAAACCGGAATATCAGATTAGTTCTGATTCGTTGCTATAGGTGACATCACCAGGCCGTACGTGTCACAAGATACAGTGGTCTCTCCCTCTAGACGAGACTATTACAAATGACGTGTGATCATTTCCACAGGTCTTCATATCAATTCCCCCTACAGATAGAGCTCCCATATCTGACACTTTATTAGGAAACAGCACAGTCAGGGAGATGGGTGCTTATTGGTTGCTATAGGTTACAGCACCCTGCAGAATAAATCTATATATCCCTGTCACAGAAAGAAGTGATCTATCCTTCTAGATTAACAGAAAATAACATTTATTTCAGGTACTATAGGTAATATATATATATTGTACATTCACATCAGTCCCTAACCCTCAAGGAGCGTACAATCTAAGGTCCCTAACCTACATTCATACATACACATACTTTTCCCTCTGCCTCTCCCTCCACTGGCTCCCGATTGCCCAACGCATCAAATTTAAACTTCTAACCCTGACCTACAAAGCCGTTCACAACACTGCCCCTGACTACCTCACCAACCTGATCCCCAAGTACCGCCCTACCCGCACCCTTCTCTCCTCACTGGACCTCCTCCTATCCTGCTCCCTGGTCTCCTCCTCCCATGCAAGACTTCTCCAGGTCCTCCCCCATCCTCTGGAACTCACTGCCCCAATCCATCAGACTGTCGCCTTCCCTCCTCACATTCAGGCGCTCCCTCAAAACCCATCTCTTCAGGGAAGCCTACCCCACCCTCACCTAACGGCCATTCTCCCTCTTTCCTCCCACCCCTCAGCCACTTCCTCCTGTACCATCACCCCCTCCCTCCTAGATTTTAAGCTCGAAAGAGTAGGGCCCTCTTACCCCTCGTACGTTGTTTGTTATTGTTGTACTGTTTCATGTATTGTCCCCCCCCCTCTATTGTACAGCGCTGAGCAAACCCTTTGGCGCTATATAAACTCGATGTAATAATAATAATAGAATGTAAGCTCTAACGACCAGGGCCCTCTGTTTCCTCTTGTACCAAATTGTATTGTAACTGTAATGTCTGCCTTCACTTTGTAAAGCGCTGCGCAAACTGTTGGCGCCATATAAATCCTCTATAATAATAATACTTCTACTACTAGGGCCAATTTAGAGAGAAAGCCAACTAACCTACCACAAAAACATGTAATCATTTTCACAGGTCATCCCAATCTATCCCCGATAGATGGAGATCCTATGTGTGACACTTTAATAGGAAACATTGAACTCAGGGAGATGGATTCTGATTGGTTACCATAGAGGGCAGAACAAGTCTGTACCCATTACAGGATACAAAGATCTATCTCTCTAGGTGAGAATATTACAATCAATGAATGGTCATTTCCACAGGCCTTCATATCAATGACCCCACCAGATGGAGATCTTGTATTTGATACTTAATTAGGGAGCAGTACAGTCCAGGAGATGGGTTATTACTGGTTGCTATGGGTCACAGCACTTTGCAGAATACGTCTGTACATCCCTGTCACAGGATGCAGTCATCTATCCTTCTAGATGACAAATATTTCCACTGGTCGTATTCATTCCTCCTCCAGACAGAGATCGTATATTAGGAAACAAATCTATTCGATGGATTCTGATTGGTTTCCATAAGTGACAGCACTCTGCAGAACAAGTCTGTAACCCCGTTCCAGGATACAGTGATCTATCCTTCCAGAGGAGAATATTATAAATGACACGTGATTATTTCCACAGGTCATCATATCATTTCCACTGCCCTTCCCAGACAGAGGTCCTGTAGCTGAGAACTATAAACAGTGCAGTCAGGGAGATGAGATACGATTGGTTGCTATGGCTTACAGCACTTTGGTTACAACTAGTTGCAATGGGTTAAAGCACTTTAGTCACAAGTTGCTACGTGTTACAGCACATAGGTTATGCCTGGTTAGTATGGCTTATGCCACTTAGGATACAACTGGTTGCTATGGCTTACAGAATATTGCTGTAACCCACAGCAACCAGGCGTAACTTAGGCGCCGCCAGCCACAGAAACCACGCGCAACCTAGACGCCGCCAGCCACAGCAACCAGATGTAACCAAGTTGCTGTAAACCATAGCAACCAGTCATAACCCATTTTGGTTTCATTTAGTTGTTATGGGTTACAGCACCTTGGTTCCGTTGGGTTGCTATTGGTTACCAGATCCTGCACTGCTAGCCACAGCAACCAGTTGTAACCTATGTGCTGCAAGCCATAGCAACCAGTCGTAACCAAAGTTTTGTAACCCATAGCAACCAAAATTCTGTAAGTCATAACCTCTTTTGATTTCATCTGGTTGTTATGGGTTACACCACTTTGATCCCTTTGGATATCTATAGATTACTGCACCCTGTACCGCTAGCCATAGCAACCAGGCGTGACTTACGGGCCGCCGGCCATAGCAACCAGGCGTAACTTACGGGCCGCCGGCCATAGCAACCAGGCGTAACTTACGGGCCGCCGGCCATAGCAACCAGGCGTAACTTACGGGCCGCCGGCCATAGCAACCAGGCGTAACTTACGGGCCGCCGGCCATAGCAACCAGGCGTAACTTACGGGCCGCCGGCCATAGCAACCAGGCGTAACTTACGGGCCGCCGGCCATAGCAACCAGGCGTAACTTACGGGCCGCCGGCCATAGCAACCAGGCGTAACTTACGGGCCGCCGGCCATAGCAACCAGGCGTAACTTTTGGGCTGCCAGCCATAACCAAAGTGCTGTAACTCAAAGCTACCACAATTCTGTAAGCCATAGCAACCAATCATAACCCCATTGGTTTCATCTGGGTGTTACGCATTACAGCACTTTGATTCCATTGGGTTGCTATGGGTTACCTCCCTCTGCTGGATAAGTCTGTACATTCCTGTCACAGGATCTGTCCTTCTAGATGAACATGCAATCATTCCACTGGTGACCCCAGCCATTCCCCCTCCAAATAGACATCCTATGACATGTGGCACTGGATTAGGAAACAGTACAGTGAGGAGGAGGGGTTCTGACTGGTTTCTATGGGTGACAACATTATGCAGAACAAGCCCCCCCCTGTATTATGGTATAGGTGACCCTCCCCCCCTATCCTCAGGATGAGAACAACACAAATGTTGACCCCCCATTTCTCAACACTGCCCCCTATAGAAGGAGCTCTGGTATTGGACACAGTGTGTGTTGGCCTAGTACTGCAGCGGCCAGGTCAGGGGAGTTCTCAGAGGTTGCTATGGGTTACAGCACTCTGCAGACTCAGCCAGAACATGGGATAAGGTGACCCCTAGATGCTGAGCCCCGCCCCCCACAACGAGAATGGCCCCCTTGCTCCTCACCTCATAGCGCTCCCGGTCTCAGGGCAGGCGGCTCCGGTCACACATCGCCCCCCTCCTCCTCCTTCTCCTTCTCGCTCCCTCGCTGGCAGCTCTGGTGTGTAGAAGAATCAGAGCGCCCCTCACCCACAGCGCCTCCTCCCCGCCACTCACTGACGCCGCACCACAGCCGGCCAATGGGGCACACCACCGGCCACGCCCTCTTTCCCACCCCTCCGCCTATCGGGCGGCCCGGTGCATTCTTAGCGTAGCTGCGGCAAGGAGTGGTGACGTCATCAGTCAAGAGCCCAGGAGACGTGACTGCGACGGCACACTGCTGCCGGCCATTTGTAGTCAGGGAGGATGATTTTTTTTGCCTCCTATCGCTATTAGACTCTACAGGTCAGAAGAGGCCATTTGCAGTGTCGTAAAGCGAGCTAGCCGCATCGGAGCCGTTTATCTTTTTTGTCCGTTCCTGAAAAGGAACCTCGGTTTACCACCTATTATATGCGCGAAGGAAAACAATTACGAGCTCGGTGTTATGTTTAAAATCAGTGTGTCATTCTAATGTGGGAACGGGGCAGCTCATAGGAAAACTGGAAAATTGTCATTGCCAGGAACCAAGATGGCCGCCGCAGTGGTTTAGCAACACGTGACGTGAGGGAGTGGTGGGTTAATGATAATGAAGCGTCCGGGGTTGCTGACGTCACTCCAGGTTAATTCACAGCCCGTTACTTAAAGGAGCAGACACCCAAATCTGGTCTGTCCTTTCGGCATATCACAAATAGAACAGTAAAATCTATTCTCTGCCTAATATCAGGCCTTCAAATCAGTGAAGAAATATGCAGTTGTGAGGAAGAATGCCTAGGCTGTGTTATGGTTTAAAGTGTCTTGTCTCCAAAAGTCACCCAAACCGTTCTCTCCACTCCTCCCACAACCTCCTGCTCTCCAGCTCCCTTGTCTCCTCCCATGCTTGTCTCCAGGACTTCTCCAGAGCCTCCCCCATCCTCTGGAACTCTCTACCCCAATCTATCCGACTAATATAGAAGGTGGCTGTGTTTATTATTCGTGGTCCCACTGTATGTAGGAACATAGCCACCCTCTCTGGCGCAATCCTGAGATTGGCTATGGGATTTGTAGTGTGCGTAGATTTGTGCACATGACCACAACCAACGCACACTGTTCATTGCAAACAAAAGAAGTCTTTCCAGCCCCAGATCCAATCGCTGACAAATTCATGCAGACTCCACCTCCGCAACATCTCCAAAATATGCACGTTCCTAACTCCAGAAACTACAAAGCAACTCATTCATTCCCTTATCATCTCCCAACTTGACTATTGCAACTCCATCCTCGCCAGTCTACCAAAACACAGGCTATACCCTCTTCAGTCTATCCTGAATTCAGCAGCCAGACTCATCCACCTTACCAGCCGCTCCGTATCCGCCACCCCCCTCTGCCAATCCATCCACTGGCTTCCGATTGCCCAACGCATAAAATTCAAAATATTAACATTAACATACAAAGCTGTTCATAACACCACCCCAAACTACATCACCGGCCTGATATCCATCTACCACCCAAAACGCACTCTCTGCTCCTCACAAGACCTCCTCTCCAGTTCCCTGGTCTCCTCCTCTCATGCCCGTCTCCAGGACTTCTCCAGGGCTTCCCCCATCCTCTGGAACTCACTACCCCAATCCATCAGACTGTCACCTTCCCTCCTCACCTTCAGACGCACCCTGAAAACCCATCTCTTTAGAGAAGCCTACCCCACCCTCACCTAATTTGCTGATATCCTCCGCTCTTCCCACCACTCCATCCCCCACAGCTATTTCCTCCTGCACCACTATCCCCTCCCTCCTAGATTGTAAGCTCCAAGGAGCAGGGCCCTTGAACCCCTCGTGTATTGTATTGTTACTGTACTGTCTCGTGTACTGTCTCCTATTATAATGTCCAGCGCTGAGCAAACCGTTGGCGCTATATAAATACTGTATAATAATAATAATAAAGTGAAGGGGGAAAAGGAGATTTGTGGTGCGTTAACATGCATTGCATTAGGGCAGCCCATAGAAATAAATACCTTAACATTCAGAAAATCGGACCTGACCCTTTTTTCCAGCTCACTATACCACCATGTATTGCCAAAACAAAGGTGCGTTGCCTGGCCATCAGGGATCGTTTTTCAGAGGGCGGTAAGCAGTACTGCAAGTCTGAAAGAAGCCTTGGATAGGCCCTCCAACATGACCTTCTTCATAATGTAACTCAAAGCAGCCAATCAGAATGTACATTGCTCTGATCGGATCCAATCATTTAACATCTATTGGTGGTCACCGCACATAATTCATTGTTTTGGGTATTTTTTTATTGAAAAATCCTAGAAGTCAGAGTGAGGCTGGCTTTACACTTGTGCGGTGAAGCATATCGCATGTGATTTGCACAGGAACCGCACCGCATTCCTGTGCAAATCAAATGCGAATTGTGTGTGCTGCGATTAGAGCCATAAATTTTGTATGACTCTATTCACACTGCACCCACACCAAAAAGGTGCAGGACCCTTTTTTTTTGGTCCGCACTACAATCGGATCGCATGGGTATCCACACCTATGCGATCCGATTCTGCACATCGCACCGTGTTTTGCGGACCGATTTCAGGGTGTTGTTAACATACACACCCGCAGCGGTTAGCATGAACGGGGTGTGATTGTTATGGAATTCTCACAGAAAACGCTGCAAATTCCACACCGCCTCAGTGTCAACCAGGGCTAAGGCCTCTCTGAGGTCCTCATACTCCCAGTCATTAGTTACAAGGAAACTGTGGCCATGTCAGAGTTTGATACAAATATACTGACATTGCTGTGTTTGCTGCATGTTATTAAAAGGACTACAATTTGGTAAAAGATACAAAGCAGCTGCTTTTCTTGTGTCCTTCTTTTACATGCACTGTTTTTGTAGTCTTTCAGAAAAGCTACTGGTTTAAGAAGGCCATACACTGGGAAATTTTCCAACAAATTTTTGCACGAACATTCATACGAAAATTCTAAGTACACAGCTTGACAATCGAAAGTACTTCAAAACTTTATTTGTTTTTAACATTCGATTTTGGAACAAATGAACTTTCCCAAATTAAAACTACTTTCAGCCCAGGTTCACACATATGCGGTGCGGTATATTGCATGTGATTCGCACAGGAACCGCACCGCTTTCTTGTGCAAATCACATGCGATTTGTATGCGGTGAGATTGGAGCCATACATTTTGGTGCAGGACCCATTTTTGGGTCCGCACTAGAATCAGATCGCATGGGTATTCACACCCATGCAATCCAATTCTGTACATCGTACCGCTTTTTGCGGACCGCTTTTGGGGTGTTGTTAACATAAACAACTTCAGCAGTTCGCATGAACAGGGTGCGATTCTGATACGGTGCGGAATTCGCACTGAAAACGCTGCAAATTCCACACTGCATCAGTGTGAACCAGGGATCACTGTCGGAAATGTTTAGATCCAGAAACATTTTCCACCCCAAAAACGTTGATTTGTCCCCACTAATGATTAGAAAATCGAACAAACTTTCATAAGTCTAGCTGCACACCTATGCATTTTTGTTTGCGTTGCGCAGAAACTCACAGCAGTCCATTTAACATGATTTCTTATGGGACAGGTTCACATCTCTGCATTTTCACCCAGTGTATTTTTTTTTGGAAAGGGTCAGGGACTTTTTTTAAATGCAAAACGCTGAGTTTTTGGGTCTATAGACTTCAATGGAGACGCTGCAGAAAAGCATGTAGTACATTTTTGATGTGTTTTTGATGCATTTTGCATTTTATTCTGCCCAGCAACAAGTTGAAAAAAAACGCGGCAATAGCGCATGTGCAAAAACGCAAAACGCACCACAAAAAGTACTGCAGAAATGGATCAAATGCAAACTACATAGGTGTGAATCTAGCCTAAAACATTTTTAATTAAATTCTACTAGTGTATGGCCAGCTTTACACAAGCGTTTAGCCTATTCAAGGCTTGTTCACATCAGTCCATCAGGATGTGCTGATCTGCATAGATTAATGCAGGCTCAGTGCTAGGGTGTGCCCTGTTCACATCATAATGCTACACTGAGATTTGCTGTGAAGCGATGCATGAAATGCAGCATGTTTTTATTTTTATGCAGCCTATCTCTCCTCAGTGATTGCATCAGTGGTGTATTTACTGCAAGGCAAACAAGGAGTTTGCCTAGGGCAGCAACTTTTAGGGGGCGGTACCGCCCCCCGGAAGAAGGGACCTGGTGAGCAGCGGCGGACAGAGCCATGCAGGGCCGCCATCAGAGGGGTACCATCTGTACTCCTGTAGGGGGCCTGGACAGCAGGAGGTTTAGTGTGGTGGGGGAGAGTAGTTGCAGAATGATGCCCTGTGTATCTCTCCCTCCAGCAGCTAAAAGCCGGTTTCTCCCCCTCTCCCTCAAGCCGGCTTTCTGCTGCTGGAGGGAGAGACAGACCTGGCTGGATTGAGGGGGTGCCCTGGTGTTCCTGAGTGGCCACTGAGCTCCTTCCCCCACCTGCACTCAGAGCTAGGACCAGGGGAAAGCCTGGAGCAGGGAGAGAAGAAGTGGTGGAGAGGAAAGAGCCTGGAGGAGGTGAGCTGTGTTGTGTTCTCTGGGCTCTCTCTCCTGCCGTCCATGCAGCACATGAGACAGGATCACTGATAGATTGTGTGGAACTGCACACACACAGTATGATTACCACCCCCTACCCACATTTCCTGCTGCCTGGAGATCAGCAGCCCTTGGAGGAGGTACGGGGCGGTAATCGTTTGTGTGCGCGTGCGCGCGCAGTCCCATATGATCTATCAGTGATCCTGTCTCATGTGCTTCATGGACAACAGGAGGGAGAGCCCAGAGAACACAACACAGCTCACCTCCTTTCTCGCTCTTTCCTCTCCACTTTTTCTAGGAAGTGTAATGGGGATTTTGGGAAAGGGGGTGGTATTTGCTAGGAGGAATGGGGGGGAATATGTGCTAGTAGGGAAGAGAGAGGGGTAGAGAGAGAGGGAGGGAGAGAGAGGAAGGGAGGGAGAGACAGAGGGAGAGAGGGGAAGAGAGGGGGGGGGAGAGAGAGAGGGAGGGAGAGAGAGAGGAAGGGACGGAGGGAGAGGGGAAGAAAGGGAGAGAGAGGGAGGAAGAGAGAGAGGGAGGGTAAGAGAGGGAGGGAGGAAGGGGAAGAGGGAGGAAGGGGAAGAGGGAGGGAGGAAGGGGAAGAGGGAGGGAGGGGAAGTGAGGGAGAGGAAGAGAAGGAGGGAGGGGAAGAGGGAGAGAGGGAGGAAGAGAGAGAGGGAAGGGAAGAGAGAGGGAAGGGAAGAGAGAGAGGGAGGGAGGGAGGGGAAGAGGCAGAGAGGGAGGGGGGGAGAGAGAGAAAGAGGGAGGGAGAGAGAAGAGAGAGGGGGAGGGAGAGAAAATATTTTATATACATACACACACTTATTGAACTCTCTCTCGCTTTCTCATTGGGGGGGGGCACAATTATTGTGTTGCCTAGGGCTGCACAAAACCTAAATACACCACTGGATTGCATGTCACACTGTGCTGCATGAAGTTGAACACTGGCGTAACAACACGTGACAATAGGGGTCGCAGTTGTGACCCGGCCCTTGTTCCAGGGGGCCCTGGGACTGCCTGTCAACTCCTGTTCTTTAAAACAGAAGCAGATTCCTCCAGTGTATCACAATATGATGTTTTCCTTCTACTTTGCTAAAAGAGTTAACATCCAACCCTTAATCATCTTGTCAAGAAGCCTTGTCCTATGAAATATATTATCTCCCTCTGCACAGCCCCAGAAGTGTGGAAATTTTTTTAAAAACTAAATCGGTGCCCCAATCTACTTGTCCTGATAAAAAGAAGATACATTTTAACCAAAACCATATTTAAATATGAGGTGCTGTTAGTAATGTCTGGGGCTTTTAAAAACAAAAGGGGCTTCATGGCGACTTAAACGTTTAATATTTTTAACATTGCGCTGTTTATTTCCTCCTCCTCTCCCTGCCTGTCTCCAGCACCGCCCCCAGGGACTAGCAGGGAAGGGGGAGACCTTGCAGTGTAATGAGCACCGATTGGCTGCTCGTCAGGGAAGGGGAGTGTCCGGCTTAACCTTTATCCCTGTCGCTGCCAGAGCTGTTTTTGCGATTTTTGCACACATTTAAAAAATAATGTAAGGCCTGAAGATTACACAAAACTCCAAAACATGATATATTTTCTGAAAGCAGACACCCTAGAGAATAAAATAGTGGTAGTTCCAATTTTTTATGTCACACGATATTATCACAGAGGTGTAGAAAACGCAAAGTGTTCAGTAAAAAATACACAAGTTAATTTTAGGACTCAAAAAGCAATAAATTATCAATTTTTTTGTAAAATTTAAAAGATGAGGTTGCATCGAGTAAGTAGATATCCACCATGTCAAACTTGCATGCGCTTGTGAAACGGCAACAAACTTTAGTACCCTATATTTTCTATAGGTGAAGCTTTTAAAGCCCCTTATAGGTCATCAGTTTAGTGTTACGGTGGAGGTCTGGTGCTAGAATTATTGCTCTCACTCTGGCGTGTGCTGCGATATTTGACATGTGTATCGCAATCGACGTTTTCATGTGTAGGCACCCCAGCGCGTGCTTTTATGTTTGTACGTGCATATATGTGGGGTGGGGGGGCCTTGAAAATTTTTTTAGGGGGTTATATGCTAGGGTGTAACTTTCATTTAAAAAAATTTTTACTTAACTTTTTATTTTTAATCACACAATCGGAGCTCGAATGTCAGGAATGGACTTGCCAATGGTGGTGGGACTCACCTGCCTTGTGGGCTGCAGTACCAGGGCTGGCCAGCGGGTGCTCTCAGCAACCAGAAGTTCACTCCTGCAGTCAGCCATCACCTGAGGCTGATTGCAGGAGGTGTATTTAAGGAATGGCCAGACCTGCAGTCAATGCCTTGGTGTATGTTTCCCATGAGCCCCTGTACCTGCATCCTGTCTGCTTCCTGCCTGATTCCTGATTCTGCTTGATCCTGACCCTGAATGAACTCCGCCTGTCCTGACTTCAGCTATTCCTGACCACTCTCCAGCCTGCTCCTTTGGTACCTTGTCTGCCTGATTGTTCCTGACCCAGCCCATCTGACTACACTCTGCCTACTCCTTTGTGTCTTGTCTGCCCGATGATTCCTGACCCGGCCCACCTGACCACTCCACCTCGCCAGCCCTGACTGCTCTTATCTGTGTACATTCCGTTATCAGTTGGAGGTTTGGTTTTGTTATATTGTGCGTTATATTTGTGTATAACCCTTAATAAATTATATTGTTACACCATACTTGAGCCTGCGTTTCCCTGTGTCAGTTCACGCATCTCTGGTCTTACTGGGAGCCCTGACACCGAAACAGATAACGGGGGGGGGGGGGGGGGGGCGTCTAGCGCTGTGTGGAAGCAATCGGGCAGCAGCACTACCGCCCGACCCAAATGCTTCCACCTGACAGTTGCTTGCCCGCAGCTACCTGCCCGGCAGCCGGAACTACATGTCCTGGGTGTTGGGCAATATAAAATGAACATCCTTGCAGCCCCCTCCTCACATACCCTGTAATCTCTTATCTAGAACTGGATACAAGATGAAAAGAGAACAGAAAGGGTTGCAGCTTTTTGGAGGCTGAGAACCTGTCTCCCTGTGTCAGTCCAGTCAATGCTCAGTGTAGGGCAGACAAGGAATCGCTCTTAGCAGGCTCTGTAGTCCAAACTCTGTACAGACAGGTGAACTGTGTTAATGTGGCCATTGTTCACCAGACAGCACCATAAACTTTCACATTGTGGAGTCTTGCCTGCAAAGTGCTCTGGGAATGGTTAGAACACGGATTGACTGTATTATTTTAACGTGTGATGGAAATGTCCTTCAGTGTGTAGTAAGCACGGGTATGCAGTTCCTTCAGAGCACATACGTCGGCTGTAAAGAAACCCGAATATCTCCTAAATGGTGCACGTCTAGGAGATATTCATTTTACCTACAGGTAAGCTTTATTATAAGTTTACCTGTAGGTAAAAATGAACAAAGTGGCTTTACTACCACTTTAATAGGGCTTTGTGCAAGCATACTGCAACCTCGTGTAGTGTACATGGTTGCAGCGCAATGCAGCAGGCATGCAATGGTTAACGCGGGTATTGATTAGCCTCTTTTATGCCTGTCAAATGCCTCTGAGCATGTTCTGTTGTATTGCCTTAAAGGAGATCTATGGTTGCTGAATATACTTTTCATCTTATAACATCAACATTCTAAGGGCTCATTCACACTTGGCTGTTTTACCAACGCTTGCCAAATGCCCCTATAGCGTTTGGCAAGCGTTGGTCCAGCATTTGCAGAGTGTTTTTTAACGCTCGGCAAACGCTCCAAAACGCCGCATGCGCGGTTTAGCGGCGGTTGCTAGGCATTTGCCGAGCATTAAAAATGTCCCAGAAACGCCTATAATGCAGTTTGAATGGTGTTACCGATCCGCAAATGCCCCGCAACCACACTGCAAATGCCGGCTGGGCGTTTGCGGAGCAGCACCATAGACTAGAATACGAGGCTTCAACGCCTCCTGACTCGACCAGAGGCGTCCGTTTTGCCGCAACGCGACGCAAATGCTCCCGTTAGAACAGCACCATGTGCTGTAATGTGCAGAATTGGCAGAGGTGTTTGAGAAGCGGTAAAAACGCTTCCCAAACGCCTCTCTGCTGCCTGCACACAACGCTAGTGTGAACGTAGCCTAATAACAGTACAACTAATAGGTATATTTGACAATCTAACATAAACTTACTTGAAAAATCTCCTGTCATTTTGTGAGTTCTGCCTGTCTGCTGGTCATCTCTTTCCACAACTTCCTGGATTCCCTGCACGCTTTGCAGCTTCTCTTCAATTTCTAAAGGACTACATGTCCCATGGTACCTTTCTTCCTGCAAGCAATGATTACTGTAGTGACTCCGCCTCCAGAAACTCCTCCTCTCAGCACCTCTGTAGTTCAGAAGGCAGGCTCTGTGAAATGTGTGACACAGCAGTGCCATCCACAGGGCATAGTAATTAAGTGTCACAGAGTTCAAGAAAGGAAATGTGTGGGATCCTTCCTTTACAAACTTCAGCATTGTTCAGATTAATAGTATACTAGAAATAATTGAAATACATTGTGGAAATGAATATATGATTTTACATTTTGACCATAGACACACTTCAACCTAATAGAGGCGCTGTTTAAGCATTTTTATAGGAAGGGATGAACCTCACCAGTAGCCTGTTGCACTCCCATGCGTTCCTGTGCGGTCCCGTTCTGACTGTTCATTTATGTTAGCTGCAAAATGCACTGGAAAATAGAAAAAGTATTGCTAGTACTACTTTTTAGGATCACACTGCATGGTGCTGCAATACCATGTGATTTATTGGTTGCAAATGCACTGCATTTGCAAGATGTGTTTTGGGTGCCATTAACAATTCATTGGCACCCGTATGCATCTTGCAAGGGTAGCTTATTAACCTGTGGTGCGGGAAATGTGTACGCGTTTTGGTGTGAACTGACCCTAATCCAGTGGAGACAGGGAGGTGCTGGTTCACATATATGCAGATTGGATGCACTTTGAACCACATCCAATCCACATGATGTGAAAAAACATTGCTTCCTATGGTGTCTGTTCACATATGTCCGGTGCACTGGCGGTGCAGATTCAGTGCTGTTTGAAAAAGAGTCATGTACGATTTCTGAGCAGTGCCTTCAGGTTCTGGTGCAGATTACAGGCTATTGACTTCTATGGGAACCGTTTCTAGACCGCATATGTGTGACCAGGATAAAATCCTGAGCTAATCCTGTCCTGCACCTGACATGAACCACTGAACAACTACTGTAATATAGGGGTCCTCAAACTACGGCCCGCGGGCCACATGCGGCCTGCCGAGCACACTTATCCGACCCACCGGCAGGGGACACCAAGTACAGGGGTGGGCAGGGGGCTGCTGTCTCTTACCTGGCTCCGGTCCCAGTCCCACGACGATCCAGTCCAGGATGCGCTGCTCCTTCACTCTGGCTGCTCCCTCACTCGATGTCCGCACTGCCGCTCGGCTCTGCCTCCTCACCGGTGATTGGGCGCCAGTACTGTAGCTCAGGAAAGGCACACAGGCGGCCAATCACCGGCGAGGAGGCAGAGCCGAGCGGCCCCGCGAAAATCAAGGGAGGGAGCGGCCGGAGTGAAGGAAGGAGGACAGCTGACTGCCCGGTAAGTGTGCCGTACAGATGGTGCTGCTGCAACCAGGTATGCTGGCTGCAGCAGCACCATGCTGGAACAGGGGTCGGCTAGTTAAGTGTCATTGCTGTCAGTGGGAGGAATAGTGCCCCATCATTGGTGTCACTGATACTAATGATGGGGTATTATTCCTCCCACTGACACCAATGATGGGGCACTATTCCTCCCCCCACTGACACCAACGATGGGGCACTATTCCTCCTCCCCACTGACACCAACGATGGGGCACTATTCCTCCCCCCACTGAGACCAACGATGGGGCACTATTCCTCCCACTGACACCAACGATGGGGCACTATTCCTCCCACTGATACCAACGATGGGACACTATTCCTCCCACTGATACCAACGATGGGGCACTTTTCCTCCCACTGACACCAATGATGGGGCACTTTTCCTCCCACTGACACCAATGATGGGGAACTATTCCTTCCACTGACACCAATGATGAGGCACTATTTCTCCCACTAATACCAATGATGGGGCACTATTCCTCCCACTGACACCAACGATGGGGCACTATTCCTCCCACTGACACCAATGATGGAACACTATTTCGCTCCATAAGACACACTTGGGGGGAAATGTGTGTGCGTCTTATAGAGTGGCCGGCCCAGTATTCCCGCTGCCGTTGTATGTCCGCAGTCTCTGAGCAAATGCGGACACAGTACAGGAGATGACCATAGTTTTTTTTTAAAACTATAGTCCGGCCCTCCAACGGTCTGAGGGACAGTGAACTGGCCCCCTGTTTAAAAAGTTTGAGGACCCCTGCTGTAATACATAGATTCATGCTGTGAGTGTGTGTGTGGGGGGCAGGGGATCCGCCTATAGATTTTCTACTAGATCACTCAATTATGGTGCATTTTATGAAAGCACACCAAAAGTCCTGCATGCTGCATCTTTGTTGCGCTTTTAGAAAATGCACCAAAAGTGCGCACTCTAATAGAAATTCGATGGGAAATTGCAGCAAAGTGAAATCAGCCTATAGGGTCATACATATGGGCATCATGTCACAACATTTTATTAACATTTTATGAACTTCGGCAAGGTTAAAAAAATAGCTTGTTTAAATAATTAACATGTAAGCATTCGTGTGTGTACAAAAGTCTCCGGTCACACAGGATGTGAACTGGCGTGCGATTTGCATGCTTTGCAACTTGCAACTCGCATACCAAGTCACACCCTATTGTCCGCAATTAGAGCGGACATATCAGTGCGGTTCCGACTTGGTCAGATCAACACTGATTTTTAAAGTAGTACATGCAATACTTTTGGTGCGATTTGCATCTGTGTCACATGTCTTGGAAATCGCACCTGAAATCAGCAGGTCACCCGACTTTGAAATTGTGCGACTTCACTGTAAGTCGCACAATTTCAAAGTTGGGTTTGATGTGAGTGGGCTGCTATGGTTAGTTTACATTTGTGCACTGCGTTAAAGCAATGTGTTATGTCCCCATTAATGTACCTGCGGGGATTGTCGGCTTGCTTTACAACTTACCTTTTCGTGGAGCAGGTCTGGTGTCACCCCGTGTGGTAGGTGTCACTCGGTGCAGCGTGCACCCCCCACACCTGCCTAGGGACGCCCCTGGACACATCCAACATAAAAAACAATTGTAATGGCGTGTAAACTAGTTGCATTCATGCATATTTAGACACGTATGCATCTGACAGTGTTTAGAAGTTTATAACTGTCCGTCCACTCCTCCAGTCTTACTGAAATACATCTATGTGCATACACATGTACATGCGTCTATATGTGCTTACAAGTGTATAGGTGGAAATTACACCCAAATGCTCATCTTGAATGCAGGATCTGGGCATTTCTCTATTCTAAGCCTAATGGCCAGTTCACACCAGTACAGAGTGTAGGCAGCCTGTATTCTATGTGCGTTTTCTGCATCGCGTTCAAAACGCAATGCACTTGCAATCTGCAGTATCAATGTTAATTTAATGACACCCCAAACACAGGTCGCAAAAGCAGTACTTTGGACTGAGCCAAATCGCATGGTACAGTAGTATCATGTGATCCGGCTGCTGTGCATTTTTTAAAGTAGTGTATGGGCTGAAATACACTGTAGTAGGATGTGTTCATGTGCGATTCCTGGTGTAAACTGGCCCAAAGGCCACTATGTGCAAGGACATGTTGGCTATAATAAAGCTGCATTCAGATCCAATCATCCAAAGACATGCTGGTAGGCTATTTGGATCCTGTCTAAATTGTTCCTAATATGAGTATGTATGAAAGTGTTACTAAACCCACAACAGTAAAATCAGTCTGTATATGCAGTAAAGCATGCTTGGTATACTCACTGTGGAACCTAAGGGGTTAATCCTCTGCATTGTGTAAAAAGGCCATTTGATCCTGACTTCTCTGCCCCTCCTCTTGTTCAAATATCCACCTGATAAGACAGACTGAACCTGTACCCACATTCACATGTTCAGTCTGGTGTGTATTGCTAGAAAGTTTTTTTTTTTTCTTAGGAGGGTGCATGTGATCAGCACAGGGGCAATCAGCGCTGCCCAGACAGAGGTCAGGGGTTCTGCATCCTCCTAGTGCAGAAAGAAAACTCTTCCTCCAAGCTTTAACCAGTGCTCTGCTGAAGTCACAAGACTGCTCTAACTGCTGATGAGAAAAGGTATTTAGCAGTTTATATTTACTAAAATAATTGCATTTCCATGTTGTGTGTACTGTGGGAGAGCAGATATAGTGAATGCAGGGTCCGGGGAGAGCAGATATAGTGAATGCAGAGTCCGGGGAGACCAGATATAGTGAATGCAGGGTCCAGGGAGACCAGATATAGTGAATGCAGGGTTAGGGGAGACCAGATATAGTGAATGCAGGGTCAGGGGAGACCAGATATAGTGAATGCAGGGTCAAGGGAGACCAGATATAGTGAATGCAGGGTCTGGGGAGACCAGATATAGTGAATGCAGGGTCAAGGGAGACCAGATATAGTGAATGCAGGGTCCGGGGAGACCAGATATAGTGAATGCAGGGTCCGGGAAGACCAGATATAGTGAATGCAGGGTCCGGGGAGACCAGATATAGTGAATGCAGGGTCCTGGGAGACCAGATATAGTGAATGCAGGGTCCGGGGAGACCAGATATAGTGAATGCAGGGTCCGGGGAGACCAGATATAGTGAATGCAGGGTCCGGGGAGAGCAGATATAGTGAATGCAGGGTCCGGGGAGACCAGATATAGTGAATGCAGGGTCCGGGGAGACCAGATATAGTGAATGCAGGGACCGGTGAGACCAGATATAGTGAATGCAGGGTCCGGGGAGACCAGATATAGTGAATGCAGGGTCCGGTGTTTAGTAACACTTGAATGTAAGTTAGGGACCTTAGATTGTTCGCCCCTTGAGGGTTAGGGACTGATGTGAATGTACAATATATTTGTAAAGTGCTGTGTAAATTGATGACGCTATATAAGTACCTGTAATAAATAATATATTAAAGCGGCATTTATTTCCGCTAATCTGCATGAGCCCTACAGGAATTGTCAGTATTTTTTAAAAACACTGTTAAGTATCAAAGAGTTCATTGTGAATAAGGGACTATATACTCTGTGCGTGTGTATATATATATATATATATAGAGAGAGATATGTATATATCTATATATATCTATACAGATAGATATATATATATATATATATATAGATAGATAGATAGATAGATATCTATAGATATAGATATCTATCTATATCTATAGATAGATATATATATCTATATATATAGATATATATATGGTATGATGTTCCTCACAGTAAAGTAGTGAAGGATTATTGTTGTGACAGCGATGGGTTAATGGGAGGCCCAGCCCTCTATGTAGCTCCTCCCCCTCCTCCTTGCACAGCCTGGCAGCAGAATCAGGAAGGTCCCATTCATTGCAGTGCAGGGAGAGGAGAGGCTGCCGGGGTCACAGAGGTACAGTAGGAAGGGGGATTGCCGGAGGTTCCTGTTTATGTGTTCTTTCTCCTGCTGACGCAGCATCTCTCTGGTTTTCATTTCTGCATTTTGCGCATATGTTGCATTTCTCCAGCCAGGGGCGTAACTAGGAATCATGGGGGCCCCATAGCAAACTGTGGATGGGGCCCTCCAGCTCATTCTCTGTAGCAGTTAGTGGGGTCAGAATAGGTGTCATTGATAGGAACAAAGTATTCCTAAACCAAGATCAGGCAGAGAGAGCCGTCAGCATGGTCCGTACAGGACTAGTGATCAGTGCTGGGGATAAATATTATAGTTGGAGTAGCAATAACTCCCCATGGCTCCTTTGATTTTCAGATTGAAGGATGTTGGCTGGGAAGGTACTGACGGGGCCGCCCGGTCTGAATTGTGTATAACAAGCTGAACTCTGCAAGTTTAATAAAATCTGCTAAAAGCAGATAGGATGGCTGAGGCTTGCAGTCAGGGGCGGACTGACCATTTGGAAACTAGGCACTGCCCGAGGGCCCGGGGTCAGTAGGGGGCCCCATGAGATGCCCCTGGTACCTTTTTCATAGGCTTTTTTGAGTTTGGGCAAGGACACAGGGGCCCCATGATCCTCCTATTTCCTGGGGGCCCCATGAGTTGTCAATCTGCCCCTGGTTGTAGTTCTCCACAAAAAGACAAAAGAAACTTGTATTGGGGTTATAGAGTAGTTGTGAGCAGAAGAATGAATATCTGTGTCATAATGTAAAGCAATGTTATCATTATTATTATTGTTTATTTATGGGCAGCACAATGGCTAAATGGTTAACCCTTCCGCCTGGCAGTATAAGGGCCGTTGGTTTGAATCCCAGCCACGGCATCACCTGCCTGGAGTTTGCATGTTCTCCCTGTGCCTGCGTGAGGTTCCTCCGGGTACTCTGGTTTCCTCCCACACTCCAAAGACATGCTGGTAGGTTAATTGCCTCCTGTCTAAATTGTCCCTAGTATGTGTATGAATGTAAGTTAGGGACCTTAGATTGTACACCCCTTGAGGGTTAGGGACTGATGTGACTGTACAATATATATGTATAGCGCAGTGTAAACTGACAGCGCCATATAAGTACCTGAAATAATAAATAATAATGATAACATTGCTTTACATTATGACACAATTATTCATTCTTCTGCTCACAACTACTCTATAACCCAGCAATGGGCAAACTACGGTCCGCGGGCCGCATACGGCCCGGCGGACCTTTTAATCCGGACCGCGGAGCTAGGCTCCTCTCGCAGTCCGCCCTGAAGACCGGTGTAGCATGAAAATCTGTCTCCTATGAGGATCTGTCCCCCTCGACGTATCTGCGCATGTCCCGGAGATCGCCGATCGGCTGCTAATGCCTGAAACTGGCACATGCGCAGATACGTCGAGGGGGACAGATCCTCATAGGAGACAGATTTTCATGCTACACCGGAACGGCGCGGGAACACGGCGAGAGGAACGCGCGGAGCAAAGGTAAGTGAATTGACACAGGGGGAACTTGGGGACTTAATATGGGGAATGAATTACTATAGGGGGGATGAATTAATATGGGGGATGAATTAATATGGGGGATGAATTACTATAGGGGGGATGAATTACTATATGGGGGATGAATTACTATATGGGGGATGAATTATTATGGGGGATGAATTACTATATGGGGGATGAATTACTATATGGGGGATGAATTACTATGGGGGAATATTACTATACTTACTATGGATGACACATACACATCATTCATCTACTCTTGGTCCGGCCCCCGGGTCCAATATATGAACCCATTGCGGCCCGCAAGTCAAAAAGTTTGCCCACCCCTGCTATAACCCCAATACAAGTTTATTTTGTCTTTTTGTGGAGAACTACAAGCCTCAGCCATCCTATCTGCTTTTAGCAGATTTTATTAAACTTACAGAGTTCAGTTTGTTGCACACAATTCAGACTGAGTGGCCCCGTAAGTACCTTCCCAGCCAACATCCTTCAATCTGAAAATCAGAGGAGCCATGGAGAAAATTGTTGGGCATACAGCGTCTGCATACAATCAGATGTAACCTCTGTTCAGGTATTTGTACAATTGCGGATAGCTGACAGTAGAGATTTCTCTATCCTCGCTGTTTACCATGGATGAGGGATTGATAGACCCTGCAGGTTGAATGAAGGTAATCTTTGTGTACGGCCAGCTTTAAAGTGTTACTAAACCCACAACCGTAAAATCAGTCTGTATATGCAGTAAAGCATGCTTGTTATACTCACTATGGAACCTAAGGGGTTAATCCTCCACATTGTAGAAAATTCTTTCTTCTCTGATCCTCCCCTTCTTCTGTTGTTCCCAATCCATTTTCTGATAGTATAGAGCTCTAGGTGTCACTCTGCACATGTTCTGTTTGGTGAGAGTTTTTCTTTTTTTCTTTGGAAGGGTACATGTGATCAGCACAGGTCCAATCAGCACTGTCCAGAGGGTCAGGGGTCATGCAGCCACACAGGACAGTCAGAAGAGAATGAAAACTCCTCCTACAAGCTTTAACCAGTGCTCATCTGGACACTGATAGAAGTCACAAGACTGCTATATACTGCTGATGAGAAAAGGTATTTAGCAGTTTATATTTACTAAAATAATTGCATTTCCATGTTGTGTGTACTGTGGGAGACCAGATGCAGTGAATGCACGGTCCGGGGAGACCGGATATAGTGAATGCAGGGTCCTGGGTTTAGTAACACTTTAATTTCTGGTACCAAAAGAGCTTTATTTAGAGGACTGACATGACATAAGATCTTGAGAGATAAATGACACAAAATGGTTGAAAAAAAAGTATCCATTGTCATAATATAAATGATGGGGTCTGCTTAGCAGAGAATGATGTTTTTAATACAATATGTTAGAATATGTTGGTTACATAACCGGAGTGGCTGATAGTCTTCATCAGTTTCCTGTAGATGGGCCTTATAACCTGGTCACAAAGATATCGATCATAATATGCAATTGGATACGATCCAAAAAGAAGAAAAAAAAACTCTTTTATATTAAGTAAAAAAAAAGAAATAAAACAAGCTTCCTGGTGGCAATGAACACTGGCCACAAGAACCATAGCTGGGGACATCCATACGTTAAGGCAGTGTTTTTCAACAGGAGGTGCTGCAAAGAGTCCCCAGGGGTGCCGCAGCAAAACTACATAAAATTACCCGTACCTGCCCAATCTGATCTAGAGCGATACTGTAGAAGTAAGAGAGCACAATCGCAACTCCTCCCGGATCTCTCCTCCTCCTGCTATGTGTACTCTTGCCAGCAAAATAGAAAGCTGTGCGGGCCGCCTGTGTCCTACCAACCGATGATGTTATCGGTTGCTAAGGTCAGGTCGGGCGGCCCCCATAGCTTTCTGTTTTGCTGACAATTGCGGTTGATCTGGCTGGGCAGTGTGTATGGAGTACGTGTAGAGGATTGATCGGCAGTAGAGTGGGAGAGAATATAGCAAATATGCGTATGTTTGCACCTGCTAAAACACATGGTACCGTAGCACCATGTGTTTTGTCGTGGCATGATTTAAAAATTATGCTAGCACCTTTTTTGTGTGTGTATAACGAACATACAGTAGAGCAGCCCATTAAAAAATGTGACGCGCAGGAACACATAAAAAAGAGAGCATGCTTGGACGCACCTCCTGAGTCCTCACACTGGTGTGCCCCGGGATTGTGCGCAATTCCAAAAGGTGCCTTGACTGAAAAAAGGTTGAAAAACACTGCATTAGGAGTATGTGGAGTGGTGTCAGACCATTGAAATAGAAAAGAAAAAGAGCAGCAGAGGGAGATTCTCAAACCCATAAGAGAAAGGGGGAAAGTAAGACACAAGAAAGAAAGCGGGGGAAGAACAGGGACAAGAAGGGGCAGAAGAGGTTCACCACTGCGGAGTGTCAGACTTGTATGAACCCCCAAAAAGGGGTGGAAGGGAGCATTGCTGTGTTGATTACAGATGGGTCAACGTGGTTTTGAAGCAGGAGACTGGTTGGTAGTCTAGCCAAAGTTGTCAGATTGAGAGGAACCGGTCATGTCTGAAGTCCAATACCCTCTGTAGCAGACATGTAGAGGGCAGTCTATATCACTAAAGCTGGGCATACAGTAGATTTGTGAATGGACATTTGCACAAACATTTGTACAGAAATTCTCAGTACTTTTGATGACTTGACAAATGGGGGTTTATTTACTAAAGCTGGAGAGTGCAAAATCAGACTCCCTTCTGCATAGAAACCAATCAGCTTCCAGGTTTCATTGCCAAAGCTTCATTGAAGAAGCTGAGGTTAGAAGCTGATTGGTTTCTATGCAGAAGGGAGTATGATTTTGGACTCTCCAGCTTTAGTAAATAAACCCCATGACGTCTGAAAGTATTTCAATACTTCGTTTTGATTTTATTTATTTATTTATTACAGGTACTTGTATAGTGCTTTACATATATATTGTACAGTACATTCACATCAGTCCCTAACCCTCAAGGGGTGTACAATCTAAGGTCCCTAACTCACATTCATACATACACATACTAGGGACAATTTAGACAGGAGCCAATTACCCAGACGAAACCCACGCAGGCATAGGGAGAACATGCAAACTCCAGGCAGGTGGTGCTGTAGTTGGGATTCGAACCAATGACCCGAGTACTGCGAGGCAGAAGTGCTAACCATTGATCACTGTCCTGCCCATTTTAACATTTGATTTGAGAACAAATGGCCCATTGCACCACAACAGACCAAAAATCATGCATGCAGCACACATTAGTGCATTGGTACGCATTGAGCTGTGCTACAATGCATATTTGTCGGCATGGTTCAATTAAGTTCCATTCATTCAATGAATGGAATTGTAGTTGATGTTATGCCATGCAATAGTGTGAATGATCCTCCATGCAGTTGTATATCATTGAATATTAGTAGTGTGCCAGGGTGAAAAAAAAACTTTTGGTGATTTGTATTATGTATTTTCTCCTAGTTACTGATCAAGTGGTATTACACTTAAAAGTAAACATTTTTTTTTATCTTGCAGCCTACCAATACTTAGGTGTGATGACTGCATTTCTTTCCTTTCCCTTTTTCTTTCCTTTTCCTTTTTTCTTTCCTTTTCCTTTTTTCTTTCCTTTTCCTTTTTTCTTTCCTTTTCCCTTTTGCTTTCCTTTTCCCTTTTGCTTTCCTTTTCCCTTTTGCTTTCCTTTTCCCTTTTGCTTTCCTTTTCCCTTTTGCTTTCCTTTTCCCTTTTGCTTTCCTTTTCCCTTTTGCTTTCCTTTTCCCTTTTTGCTTTCCTTTTCCCTTTTGCTTTCCTTTTCCCTTTTCCCTTTTGCTTTCCTTTTCCCTTTTCCCTTTTGCTTTCCTTTTCCCTTTTGCTTTCCTTTTCCCTTTTGCTTTCCTTTTCCCTTTTGCTTTCCTTTTCCCTTTTGCTTTCCTTTTCCCTTTTGCTTTCCTTTTCCCTTTTGCTTTCCTTTTCCCTTTTGCTTTCCTTTTCCCTTTTCCCTTTTGCTTTCCTTTTCCCTTTTCCCTTTTGCTTTCCTTTTCCCTTTTCCCTTTTGCTTTCCTTTTTCCCTTTTCCCTTTTGCTTTCCTTTTTCCCTTTTCCCTTTTGCTTTCCTTTTTCCCTTTTCCCTTTTGCTTTCCTTTTTCCCTTTTCCCTTTTGCTTTCCTTTTTCCCTTTTCCCTTTTGCTTTCCTTTTTCCCTTTTCCCTTTTGCTTTCCTTTTTCCCTTTTCCCTTTTGCTTTCCTTTTTCCCTTTTCCCTTTTGCTTTCCTTTTTCCCTTTTCCCTTTTGCTTTCCTTTTTCCCTTTTCCCTTTTGCTTTCCTTTTTCCCTTTTCCCTTTTGCTTTCCTTTTTCCCTTTTCCCTTTTGCTTTCCTTTTTCCCTTTTCCCTTTTGCTTTCCTTTTTCCCTTTTCCCTTTTGCTTTCCTTTTTCCCTTTTCCCTTTTGCTTTCCTTTTTCCCTTTTCCCTTTTGCTTTCCTTTTTCCCTTTTCCCTTTTGCTTTCCTTTTTCCCTTTTCCCTTTTGCTTTCCTTTTTCCCTTTTCCCTTTTGCTTTCCTTTTTCCCTTTTGCTTTCCTTTTTCCCTTTTGCTTTCCTTTTCCCTTTTGCTTTCCTTTTCCCTTTTCCCTTTTGCTTTCCTTTTCCCTTTTCCCTTTTCCCTTTTGCTTTCCTTTTCCCTTTTCCCTTTTGCTTTCCTTTTCCCTTTTGCTTTCCTTTTCTTTTTCTTCCTCTAGAGTGGGGGGGGGGGGGGGCTCTAGTACAGGGGGTGAATTACTGGCCTGATTACTAATGCAGCCACCACATCTAATGATTGATAAGCTGCAATATATTCCATTTTTGTTTTGAGTTTAATACCAATATAAGTGCCACCTGGAACTCCATTTTTAAAACCACAGAATAACCATACCATGACTATACTGGTTCTTTAAAAAATAAGTAATTTGCACATTATATAAATCGTAGGGCTGTGTGTTTTGTACATGTACCTTACCCTCCATAAGTGAGTAGACCGCCATTCCAGTAAAGGCACAAAAAACATTTCTGCAGGAGGAAAGTCTAGTGACATGACTTTCACCGGTTACATGACCAGTCTGTCCTCCAATCATGGAGCTTTCTCTGTAGCGTTATACATGTGACACTGCAGACCCCATTTTATCAATGGGTCACAGAATGTAGGCACGGCTGCCGTGTCCAACAGAAGGCAGTGTTACTTTTATTCTAAATAGACCCTGTAGTCTAATCTTCTCTCTCTGTGTTCAGGTCATCATGAAGGGATTATATTATCAGGTATCTGCAGCGCAAGATGAAGAGAAGTTCATATTGCAAGAAAAGGTGGGGTTTTTTTTTTTTTTTTTTTCATCTTTGCCACAAATAATTATTCTGCATCCTTCCTTTTTTCAGCCTGTTCAAATGTGTAGATTTGGTGTTGGATTTTAGTGTTGGTTCACACTGGTGTGACTTCTGGTGCGACTTGAGTTGCACAGAATCCCAAGACAAGGGAAATCACATTCTATTAAATTGTACCCATGCTAATCAACTCGACTCGAATGGTGCAACTTTGGAAAAGGTTCCTGCACTACTTTGTTGTGATTTGCAGTGCTTCTTAGCAACTTGGCCAACTAGAACATGGAAAAATGCAACCAAGTCGCACTACATAATCACACTGAAAATTGCATCAAAGTTGCATCGCAGTAGTGTGAACCAAGCCTAACATTTATACATTTAAACATCCACAGCCTTTCAACCTGAGATTATAGCATGCACAGGTCCGGTGCTAGACTATTTTGTGCCCTAGGCAAGACCAGCTACTTGCACCCACCCCCCCACCCCACTAAAAAAGTAAAACTTAAAAAATTGTAGCCTGTACAGGAATGCTTTCTCACTTCCTTGCCAATGTTAGCTATGTGTGGAGATTGACTGGGTGCTGGGAGGAAGTGATGTTGCATGGCACCTCCTGAACTGAATACCTCTTATTCATGGATTGGCTGAAGTTTGCAGGAGATGGCCTTATCTCCAGCTAACATCACCTAATCCTGTCTGGGGACAGTGACACCAGGACTCAGAAGTGATGTTTTAAATGTTGCTTCCAGGCCATTAACACAAAGGGGAGATCAATGAACAGGTGTTCGCTGATCTCCCTCCCTTCTACCGGTGGCACCCAACATGCATGTCCCATGTCTGCTGATGGGCGCGTGGAGCCTGGGAAGCATGGCAGGGCACATGGGGGGGGTATGGAAGTGATCAGGAGGCTGCACAGCTATCAGATCATTTCCACCTGACAGTTCGGTGAACTGATGGGGCCCAGGGAAAATAAAATTAAAGTTTCAGCAGGGCCAGCCCTGTATGGCAACCATGGCCATGGCTGCGCCCTAGGGGGCAGTGCATCCTAGGCGGCTGCCTAGTTTGCCTAGTGGTAACACCGGCCCTGAGCATGCACTTATGCACAGTAGAACCAGTGTAGGCACCCATAGGTTTTGTTCTTCATCTTGCCATTGGGTGGGTCAGCTCTCCAATGAGTTTGTCCTGGACTAGTTTCTCCTCTAAACCAGAGCACTGCAGATGCAACTGGGGAAGGTTTTCCAATCAGCCTGATCAGTGAAATGCCCAAGATTGAAAGTTAGGAGTTGTCCTGTGTTGCCCCCATAGACGTTGAACTATTGCCCAATCTGTCCAAAGTACACCCAAACCACTCCTAAGAGAAATATGGGGGTCCCCATTCCTGATCTAGCTCTGGCATATGTTCTTGGTTTGCTCACGTGACATTATGGGGTTGATTTACTAAAACTGGGGAGCGCAAAATCTGGTGCAGCTCTGCATAGAAACCAATCAGCTTCCAGGTTTTATTGTCAACTTAATTGAACAAGCTGAAGCTAGAAGCTAATTGGCTACCATGAACAGTTGCACCAGATTTTGCACTCTCCGGTTTTAGTAAATCAACCCCTATGGGTCATCTTCCTCCTCCTATTCCACCACAAGTGGGAGGATCCTGAAAGCTCCATGTAGTTGCACAACATAAATACGTGGTGCCACTCTCTGCAGCATTATCCTGTAGGCCCAGGGATGACATACCAGGTTCATGATGTCCTGGGCTGAAGAGAAGTGGGTTGAATGACCATGGGCATCATTCTGTTGAAAAACCTTCTTCACCTTTTGAGTCATGGGGGCAGCTCTGGATTGAAGGTGAGTTTTGCAGTAAACACCGGAGTTTGGTTTTAGTCCCACTACATTTCCGTTTTTCATCTGTATTATTTTTTTACTTTGTCTAGGCACTGATTTTTTTCAGTTTTTATTAAATTGAACTTGAATTTGAATTGTATTACGTTTTGGTGTTCTGGGACCTCTTTTGTTCCTCTGTATAATTTTTTCATTATGACTTTGTCTGGGCACAATCTTTTATTTTTTCATTATACTGTGGGTTGCTTTTAATTTCATTACCTTCCTATGTTCTGAGATCTCTTCTGTTCATCTGTGTTCTTTTATAATTCATTTTAATCAGGAACCAGCCTCGTCTCCCAGTGATTATCATGTGAAACTGCAAGTGAAAGCTTGTGCCTTGAGTCAGATTAATACTAAGGTAACTACTTGGTGTTGAAATAGTCTGTTTATCTTAAGATGAGATTTCAGTTTTGCACAAATGTTGGCAGGTTGAACAATTGTATCATTTGATCCACAGAAGACTTCTGTCTCTTGAGGAATCTGGAGGTATGGCCTTTACCTGTGTTCCCAGCTCCGCCCATCTACAGAGATGCAGACAATGATTTGCTACTCAGGCAGAGGCAACAAACCAGGCAACCACATCACAATGTACTTCAGACCCAAAAGCATTGCTTAGTTAGGCCACCGCTAATTAGAGGTAGTTTGGTCCTGTCAATAGTTGTTTGAGGGGTATTATTGTTGTCTTTGGACAGCGAGCAGTATAGTATAGGGGAGGGGATCATGTTTGGTGGGTAGGAGTTTCCCTAAAACTGGAAAATCAATGCTTTCCTATCCCCCCCACCCCTTGCAGCTCCATAGTACTTGGGCCTCTTTCACACGTGCGGTTGTTCTACCTCTTGTAAATGCATGCTTTTTTATTTTGAAATACCAACACTCCTGGCACAGAGATCACTTGTGTTTGTACACTGTGTTTGTCTGTGATTACGTGCATTTCTGTACGTTTACATGCGGCTGCATTTAGCTGCGGTAATAAATTCCTGCCTTTTCTACGGCAACTGTTTACTTGTTTCTTCTTTGTACTGCGATTATCTGCGTTTATGTATGGATAACTGCAGTACATCGCTCCTGGACTTTATTTTTCCTAAACGCATAAAACCATATGTTATGAAAACGTTGCTAAACGCAGTGTGTGAATAGAGCCATAGGGATGCATTGTCTGCATTTAGCTACAGTAAATATGTTCCTATAATCGCAGCTAAAAGCTGAAATCTAACTGCCTGTGTGAAAGGAGCCTTATGCAGGCCATAGACTGCTCAAAAACCGTGCATTTTTTTCGACCAATAAATGAAAAATCCGCCGTTCGTTAAACCGACGTAACCACCAACGATTACGAAAATCAGCCGACCAAGTCATAAAGTTCACCCCATATAACAGGCAAAACATCTGGTCACGGCTTACGCGCATATTTTAAAAACTATCGTACGATTTGGCCATCATTGATGCGAAAATCAGTCGTTTTTCACAAATTTTCCAACATGACCGATTAATCCAAAAGTGGAAAAAACGCGAAAACCGGCCGACGAATTAATCCACTAACCGTGTGAAAATCAGCCGATTTAATCTTTCGGACGAACAATTGGCTGATTTTCGAACCGTCTATGGTCGGCATTAGATAGCAGGGTTTGGCCAGTGCTTGAAGTGGGACTAAACCCATCGAAGGCATGCCTTGAATGATAAATGTATATTATATAGGGCGCGCTTGTTGGAACCCAACCTCTGTAGCTGTAAGATAAAGGTGTCGGATGGATATCAGGGATGGATGGATGGGAGCAGTAACACTGAGGCAGCTCTTAGAGTGGAAGCAAGGCTCTAATGCAGTAACAAGAAAAAGAAAGGAAGGCGCCTCTAAGTGCAGTATTGACAAGTGTAGATGAAGGGGGTGGTAATGCATTTCAAAGCATGCTCAATAGGCTCCTTCTTTAGACCTCTGAAGAAGGAGCCTATTGAGCATGCTCCAAAATGCATTACCGCCCCCATCACCTCCTACATCTGACTCTGCTTTCCAAGCTTCATTTTTGATGCACAGGCACATCCTGGACTCTACTTCTTGATCCTATAGACATAGTTTGCTGCTGGATGTCCCACCTGGATCTAATTACCACAGGAAGAGTCTTTTTAATTGTTTATCTTGTAAGTGCAATTTATCCATTGTTTACTAAATAAATTGTCAATACTGCGCTTAGAGGCGCCTTCCTCTCTTTTTCTTGTAAATGCCTTGAATGATAACACTTACAGTCACTCTTGCGCTTATGTTAGCTCTCAACTGAACTGTCAAGCCCTCAAATGGCTGGTTCCATAGATGATCACATGTGCAATAGCAAGTTCAGAGCAAGCAGAGGCCAAGATGGCATCCTCCTTGGCTGTTAAGGAAAGGCGGGTTTAGTGTATTACCATAACATTATATGAAAAAAAATATATATATATTCAAATATAAATGAATGTGTGAAACACAAAAATAGTGAAACCCTCGTGAGTGTTTCACTATTTTTGTGTTTCACACATTCATTTATATTTGAATATATATATATATTTTTTTTTCATATAATGTTATGGTAATACACTATTTGAGTTTCTTTCTTCTTTGAGGTTTTCACAAAAGTCACCGGAAGCAATCAACACTATAAGAAAATTTCAAGTTTATCACAGTTTTTTCTTCTTTGAGTGATTTTGAACTATTAAGACACTGGACATATTTATGATTATTGTTGGTTGGATCATTCTTTATCACTTTTAAGGTGTGTGGTTTGTTTATATATCTCAGTTGGGGATTTGCTTAAAGAGGGGAGATTCTTTTTAGAATAATTTTTATATAATTTCATCTGTTGGTTTAGTGGAGGTTCACTTTAATATGTGTGCATTATATTGTACATAGATTGCGGACTTCAAAACTTTTTTTTTTTTGTCTCTATATTAGCTTATTTCAAAATTGTATCCAGAGCGAGAGTTTGTAGCAGTAGGAAGAGAAGTGGCTGGCGTAATCCTAGAAGGTAAGAGATGGCAGACACATAATATAAATTTATATTAATTTTGTCGTTTTATATTGCATTTACATTATTTTCCACAGTGTCTTATTACAGACAACTGAAAATTATATCTGTTGGGGAGATTTCCTTTTACTCTCTGTTGCAGAAACACAACTGGAAGTGAGAGAAAATCTATCCAAAATGAGAGCAAATGTCTTCCTAGACAGTTGTCACCACTAGAAGATTTTCCCTTGCCTTTTGCTCCAGGGACAGTAACACGTCTGTCCTGGTAAAGGAGATTTCCCCTCACTTCCTGGGGTATCACCAGGTAGGATTTAGGGCAGATTTTTGCAGTGAGAACACAGGCAGCATATTACTTTTCAGCAGAGAGGGGAGGATTTGAGATTTTGTTTTTGTTCTCGCCACATTGGGTAAATGGGCTCTCACTTCCCTTGTGGTCAGCAGGATAGAAAGTAATGAGAAATCACTCCAAAATGGACACAGCCACCAGGTAACAACTAGAATAAGTTATAACCCTTTTCATCACTGTCCATCTTTGAAAAAATGTTGGTTGGAGTTTGGCATTAATACATAACTGATGATCTGCTTTTCCATGCAATCTTGTAATTCTACAGATCTTGAATTTTTTTTATATTTAGTGGGATCTAAAGTATCTTTCTTTCACCCAGATGACGAGGCTGTAGGTAAGAGCACATACTGTACCTATGTCTGTATTTTTTCTTTGCTTTGTAGAGTTAAGCTTCCCATAGGTGAATTGAAATTTTGTCTGGCTCAGCAGGAACTGGCTGAACTTGGATCCATCTGTGGCTGTTCCCGCTTGTCAGAAGTCGATCTAATGATTGATTTCTGTTGAAGGGGACTGTTGGAAAACTTTTTTCGATCGGTGGCTTGCAGCCAATCAGCTGCAGCTGCTAACCGGTGTGTTCTGACAGTGGAGGAGGGCCCGCTGTTTGAATACAATAACACAACAGGGAGGATTCTTTTATCCACTGAACATGTGTGGATAGGGGAATCTGCTGGCCTACAAAAAAAAATGAACAGTCTATGACTAGCCTTACAGTGTAATTTTTATAATTCTTTATTCCTGAGTTTGGGGTCATTGTTACCTTTTTTTTTTTTTTTTTTTTTTCTAATTCAAATTCTTGTAGACAATACCACACTCACAAAAAAGTGAAAAACATCTCCAGTATATACAGTACGTCAAAAGGAAAGGGGTAATATCCCCCAAGTACAGAGATTGCGATGCAATAACCAGCCAGGAGTAGTACAAAAAGTAAACAATCGACAGGCAATACAATATACTTTAGTGAAGAGTGCCGACATGAGGTGCACCCCCGGGGGGGCAAAACTAACTGCAACTTTGAGTGTTGGAGTCCGTCCATTTTTATGGAAAGTGTATATAAAAGAATGAGGAACAGAATGGAGTCCGAAACCAAAAGCTGGAAAAGAGACAAAGGGGGGGGGGGGGGAGAGAGAAGAAAAAAAGGGGGGGGGGGCACATTGTTGCCTTTTGACAATGACACCACAGCCAGTAGAAGTTCCAGTTCAGATGTCTTCTTTCTGAATGTTAGCATTTGCATATACTTAGTCACTAGTCAGTGCTCATGGCCAGTGATAGGCTGATGGGACAAAAATTGCTGGCAATGATATTGTCCAGTATTCCTATAGGGCAGGCCATAGATTTATACAAATTTCTTTCCTTATACCATGGGTGGAAGGAATCAAAATCACTCGATTCCCTCATCAACACAGTCAGTGTTGATGGGGGAATGCCTCCAGCAGCACTATTGTGTTCTGCTGGTGGGGAGCCTTCCCTTCCCTACTGCTGGCACTATATATGCTGGCAGTGATTTGCATGCAAAAAATCTGACAGGCTGGTTGTACCGAAGTCCATCAACGGATCATCTTCAGTACAGCCAGTCTGCCCATATATGGAATGAATCTCGGACAGTTTTGGCCAAGATTTGATCCATCTATGGCAAGTTTAGTCATGCTGCTGTCAATTTGGATTACTGTTTCAAAAAATGCAACGATCTGGCTCCTTAGTGTCTATTGTCAACGTTTATTCTATACATGTCAAAACGATAGCACCCTTCACCAAAAAACAAAATAAAAAAAGACAATGGGGGGGACTTACTAAAACAGGAGAGTGCAAAATCTGGTGCAGCTCTGCATAGAAACCAATCAGCTTCCAGCTTTTATTGTCAAGGCTTAATCAAACAAGCTTAATTTGAAGCGGATTGGCTACCATGCACAGCTGCACCAGATTCTTACTGCTCCAGTTTTAGTAAATCTCCCCCAATGCTGTCTTTGTCACACTTACACAGTCCGGATGTCACACTGACTACCGTGTATGAATACCATGACCCCAAAACAAATAATTTAGTGCAGCAATTTGGCCCACAGAATAAAGGGGTAACTAGAATTTAGACACAGTGCCCAAAATGTCAAATACTGCCTAAAAAAAAAAAAAAAAAAAAAAAAAAAAAAAAAAAAAAGGCAATACTTTTCATCAAAATATACAAATTCACATTGTCTTAAAGGAGAAGTACAGCCAAAGCTCTGACACTCAGCCAGTCCAAACTGGGGAAAGATCCCTACTTCAAAGTCAGGATCCACCGCAGAGTCTGGAGCAGCACCTTGCTTAGCCTCCCAGAGAGCTGCTGAGAGCCTCAACCAGCCGCTCCTTTCCACTCCACAGCCCAGCACTCCAGTGAGTGCTGGGGGAGGGGGGGGGGGCAGAGCAGAGAGCGGTGTCTGACAGTCACCGGTCTCTGCTCAGAACTGCTATGAGAACTCGGCGATAAGCAGTCATATGATTGCTGAGCTCTCACTCTTCTTTTTCAATCCTAACTATTTTATTGATGTCAATTGGTAAGACAAGAAAGGTAACAGGTTACACAATATACATTTGATACAGTTTTACATAGTTTAGTTATGTCTACTATAAGTCAAGCCATCATAAAAGATCGTACAGCATTCCGTAGGTAACATGCAGAATATAGGACAAAAATCCAAAACAATTGAACTCCGTTTCATAAATCACAAAACATGTAGAATAGAAGCAATTAAATAGTTCCTAAGAGGTGTGTTTACTTAAAGCAAAGATTTGTTTATAGCCGTATCAGCATTACTTACATTAGCCGCAACCTATCTATCACTGATTGTGACAGGGCCAGTCCTGGGGATATCTAACCAACCTTGCCAAACTAAATAAAGTTTACGCAGGGCATTGTGATGTCGATGAGCTAATTGTTCTCTCAATAGCAAGGGGTTGAAATATTCTACCCAATGTTCCTCCACAGCACAGTGGAGGCCATCCAGGGATTCACGTATTCTCACTATTTTTCACAATTTCTTTTGGCTACTTGTAGCCTCCTTGGTCACCATAATTATCGGTGTGAAAATTGATCCCACATTTCAGGGATTCACTTTATATGTTAATCTGAGTTTCATCATAGATAATTTTAGCTCATACTTTTTGGAGTCCCATTAGGACTTTTTCCTTTTTTTCCTTTATATTCCTATCACTGGTGTTTTCTTTATTAATACAATATTAATTCATATTTTGGTCTCACCATGGATCCCTGAGTGGATCAGTTCACTTTATGATTTGTGAGTGATTGTTTATTGTATTCACTGAATTTCACTGGTGACATACATTAGTCACATATATTTTGGCGATTACGAGCCATTAGACCATGTTTGGATGATTTATACTGTTTTTCTGTGCATTCTATTCTATTCACCAAGTTCTTTTATATATTGGTATGGTACATCATTTATTTGTATATTTATATATATCTGAGTTAAGCTAGCGTAGGAGTAGTGTAGGATTGGGGTAGCGCTGCACCAATTTACTTTATCGTTTGCACAATATCCATTTGGTATATGGTTGGGTGTTAGCAGCCCCCCCCTCTTACTTGCCATTAGTCCATTGTGAGTAGCGCAGGAGGTCCCTGTTGATTTAATGGATGGCTGTTAGTGCGCAATGTGGACAGGATGGTCCGACACTAATATTCGGTGGTCACCATTCATGAGAAATTGCCATATTTTTTCTTACTATCTCTTTATTTTACACGTGTACTTTATTTTGTGTTGCTCGAATTAAAGCCTCAACAAATTGTCCCATCTTTAACTGGTTGCTTTGCACAATAGGAATTTTACCCCTTGATTCTGATGAGTCTGGTCTCTGTGAAGTCATCTGGGTCCATGAACATGATTTGGGTGAGTGCTGATTGTTGAAGTGTGATTATGGGGTCAATTCACTAAAGGATTCCACATGTGATATGAAGGTCACCTGACTCATTTTTCTGAAATATCACATGAGATAAGAGAGTAAATTCGTCGAAGTATAATATCAAATGGTAAAAACTGCAAAAAAAAGGAGATAAATAATTAAATTCAATTCACTAAAGAACACACACATTTGTTATTTATCACCTGCAAATAGGCAGTCTGTATTTTAGCAATGTACAAAATAACAATGAGGGGAACTCACTGCACTGGCCAATAAGTTAAAAGTATACAATGTATCAGCCTGGGTTCACATATGTGCGGGGCTGGTTTGCAGTGCGATTTGTAAAAGAATCCGCCGTGACTTCGATCAGCGGTTCAGGTGCGATTCCAATGCAAATTGTTAAAGTGGATGACGTTGGAAATTGCACCTGAACCGGGCCTGAAAATCATAACAGACTCTTTTTTTAAAATCGCACTGCTGCTGGCCTGCATATATGTGAACCGGCTCCATAGAAAAGATTTTTGGTTCACATCATGCGAATCGGATGCTGTTCAAAATGCATTCAATTCGCATATTTGTGAACTGGGTCTTAGTGTGGAAATTGTCTTCCGTGAGTTCAGGAATGAAAATAAATTGTAATTTTTAACAGACGGAGATTGTTCTGTAAATAAAAGCACACAATAATGTTTTCAGTGTCATAATATTTCTGTGTGTATTTATTTACAGAACTTCTTGTGGTGTTGGCATTTAAAAAAAAGTTGTGAAAAAACTATGCCAAAAATACCGCTAAATTTAATGAAATAAATATAAAATATAAATATTTAGCACACTAAATAACACTTTTTTTTAGTGAATCGACTACTTTTGAGAAAAATGCTACATGAGTTATTTTAATGCAAAAATGTATGTCTTAGTGAATTGCCCCCTATGTCTCCTGTGGGGTAATCTTTTTTTTTTTTTTTTTTTTTTTTTTTTACATCAAGTTTATTGGATGGCAACAAAGTTACAGTCAAATCAAGTAGGCAGAGAACAAAAAGAAATGGCATACAGGTTTACAATACCAGAATAGAACAGGTACAGATGGTAAGTGGACAGATCAGTACAACCTGTGGGGTGATATTAGTGGACAAACACATTTTCTGTCCTCCAAAAAAGTTCATTTGCAGGAACTGCTGGCTAGAGTTCTCTTCGGAAAGAGAGAAAACACTGTGGATGGAAGACTCTCTGCTGCCAGCTATTCTATTCAGGCAGCCGCTGGCCATTAGTTTTCCAGCCAGCTCAGTTGACTTTTACTCTTTACTGCTACTTTACCATTTCCATTTTTTCTTTGAAATGTAGACTTTATGCCAGGGACAAACATTTCATGACAGCAGTCATGTAAAGTAGGATGATCTCCAAAATTAAATACTGCAACCAGACTGGTTCAGCAGGCACCAGTCAAGATTCGATGCATCTAAGGACAGTCTGGTTGTACTGAAGTAGATCCATTAATCAGCTTCAGTACAACCAGCCTGTTGGGCATTTTCTTTCTATAGCTGCTGTCAGTGATCGTTTTCTGCTGGCAGAGAAGGCTCCTTGCCAGCAGTACACAGTAGGACTGCGGGAGGAATTCACTGATTGTGTTGATGGGGAAATCAAGCAATTTATTTTCCTGCAATCACATTGCATAATGTATGGCCTGCTTAGCTGTACTGAAAAAAATTGTTCATTCAAAGAAAATTTTCCATCCTGCTCCTTTTGAATTTTCTTATCACTGTGGTCAAAAACAAATGTTGATTTGACCTCACTAAAGATTCAAAAATCAAACGAACATTCCCCAAACAAAAGTTTTCAAACTAAATTCTATTAGTGTATGGCCAGTTTAAGGTACTCTGCTGCCGCTTGTACCCCAACAATGCTAACTTTCCACCTGAGACACTAATGGCTTCATTGCAGTCTGTGAAGGCAAAAAGTAGATACCTGGAAAGGTAGGGGACCACACAGGTTGCTTATAAAACATCCACTGGAGAGGAGCCAGGCACGTATCCGTTCACATCCATAGGCAGCTCTGTTCCTAAAATGGGCAATTTATTATGTATTGTATATTTTATGTGCCGATTGTTCTCCATTATTATTACAGTATTGCATCTCTTATTCTGAGTAATAACAGGACACCATCCTTCCTGTATGTGGTTTTGTGTCCATGTCTTGTTTATCTAGTGCTGTGGTTACACCCTGTACTTCCCTTTTCACATCTCTGTCCTGTTCTGGCTTTCCTGGACATTCTGCCCAGGTCATCAGTCTTTCCCAGCTACGGTACAGTAAAAAAAAAAAACATTATTGGTGCTCTGCAGAGTGTCATGCTTCACATCCTGTCCTTTGGAGCAATGTAACACAGATCTACAAGGCTTCCTCTGCATGGGGCTCTGTCTCTGCCTGTGTTCTGTTTGAGATGAGTTTTATTTAGTGAAGATTTTTTGGATTTCTGGCAAAAGTGAACTTGTTGGTTGAACAACGTATTGAACCATATATATTGTAACTGTGCTGTACCTTGTCATGGTAGAAATTGGAGTATGTGTCACACAGTTCTTAGTGATTCAGGTTAAGGGGCTCCAGAATGTCTACTCTGAGCGGATAAAATTTGGTTTGATAGTTTTCTCTGGGATTGTCAGTTCCTGGCTTGGGTTCTGGAGTCCAGAGTCTCCAAAGAGTCTTGGGAGTTAGGAAGTCTCTAACCCCATGTCCACAGCTTGCAGGAGACCAGCAGTCTGTGTGTGCCCAGCCTAATTAACCACCTCCCACCCGCCATATAAAGAAATGACGGGCGCTAGGTGGTTCTCTCGTTCTGGGAGGATGTCATATGACGTCGTCCCACTCTAATCATCTAACGTCCAATGACTTCGGCTCTGTCATGTGTGATCAACTGTGTCCAATCACAGCTGACTGCATTTAAATAAGGAAATGCCGGTTATCGGCATTTTTCTCTTCTCGAGCTGTCACGCTGACATGCCCATCAATGCCATCTGTCAGTGCCCATCAGTGCACATCAATGCCACATATCAGTGCCCATCTGAGCTGCCTTTCAGTGACAACTATCAGTGCCACCTAACAGTTCCAGAAAGTGATGCCTATAAGTGCCATATATGAGTACTGCCTTTCAGTGCCCATCAGTGATGTCTGTGAATGCCCACCAGTGATGCCTGTCAATGCCCATCACTGCAGCCTCATTACTGCACATCAGTGAAGGAGAAAAAGTACTCCTTTACAAAATTTTATAACAGAAACTAAGAAAAAAACTTTTTTTTTTTTAATTTTCAGTTGTTTTGGGTTTGTTTATAAAAAAAAAAAACCCAGTGTTTGATTAAATACCACCAAAAGAAAGCTCTGTCTAAAAAAAAAATTATAAAAATTTCATATGGGTACAGTGTTGTCAATTGCTACAGCACAAGTTGATCAGGAGGTCCCAGCCAATGATTTATGGCCGAGACCTGCTGATGAGCTGAACGAATAACAGAAGTGAGCCCTGTGTTGGTAAGCAACACAGGGCTCTCTACAGACAGCAGTGATGTGCTGTTTTTTCTCTCCTTGCAAAGCAGGGAGTAAAGAACTGCACATTACTTAGCGAAAACGGCACACAGTACACACACTAAACATTGTTAAGCACACAATAAACCCTATGATTGCCCCTAAATGTTAACCCCTTCTCAGCCAGTGTCATTAGTACAGTGACAGTGTATATTATTAGATAAGTAATTAGTGTTGCGCTACTCTGTGAAAAATGAATAAATTAATGTATCACCATAAACATCTCATGAATAAAAAAAATAAGCATAATTCACTAACAATATAAAATAAATAATAAAGTCCAACATGATCAATAGTGAAACAGTCTCTGTGCTTCTTAGCCAATGACTATCATTTACATCAGTGCTTCCACTTATAATCAAGTGCTCCACCACAAAAAGAAATTCGTGTCACCTCCACCTTAAAATTGAATGGCCGCTCACCTGAAGCATCGGACCTATATACATAGGTCTAACAAACAGTCATTCCAAAAATGGACAGCAAAAACTTGTAATGCATAATATTAATGGTGTTTGTTGAACCAGATAACGATACCTGTAAGGTCCTCTTCTCCACTCGGCATCAGCATAAGATATAAGAAAGGGCAGCCTTTGATCATATAATATATGTAGTTTATTCAATATAAACAGCCAAGTATGCACTTACAAAGATATAGTGTACAACTGCATATTAGCAAAACCCTGAACTTCCGGTCCGTGGCTCCGTAACTGGAAGTGACATCACTAAGCTCCGCCCTGCGCGTTACGCCACAAACCCACGATGCTTTATCAGGGATAGCTATCCCTTCCAGCTGGATCAGATAGTGATCTGATGTGAGGAAAGCACAGACAGTGCAGTAGTCAGACCTTGCAAAGGAAATCTGCATGTGTGGCTGTCGTAAAGACTTCATTGATGTCCAATTATTGCTTTTGTTAATATATGGTTATCACTTCCACCTGGCAGCACTAGGGTTGTCGATTTGAATCCCAATCATGGCACCACCTGCCTGGAGTTTGCATGTCCTCCCTGCGTGGGTGTCCTCCTGGTACTCCGGTTTTCTCCCACACTCCAAAGACATGCTGGAAGGTTAATTGGCTCCTGTCTAAATTGGCCCTAGTATGTGTATGTGAGTTATAGGCCTTAGATTGTACACCCCTTGAGGGTTAGGGACTGATGTGAATGTACAATATATATATGTAAAGCTCTGCGTAAATTGACAGCGTTATATACACTCACCGGCCACTTTATTGGGTTCACCTGTTTAATTGCTTGGTAACACAAATTGCTAATCAGCCAATCACATGGCAGCAACTCAATGCATTTAGGTATCTAGACATTGCGAAGACCACTTGCTGAAGTTCAAACTGAACATCAGAATGGGGAAGAAAGGGGATTTAAATTACTTTGAACGTGGCATGGTTGTTGGTGCCAGATGAGCTGGTCTGAGTATTTCAAAAACTGCTGATCTACTGGGATTTTCATAGACAATCATCTCTAGATTTTACAGAGAATGGCCTGAAAAAAATAAAATATCCAGTGAGCGGCAGTTGTGTGGGCGAAAATGCCTTGTTGATGTCAGAGGAGAATGGGCAGACTGGTTGCTGTGACATTCAGATGGTTCAGAATTTGACATAAACAAAATGAAAGCATGGATCTATCCTGCCTTGTATCAATGGTTCAGGCTAGTGGTGGTGGTGTAATGGTGTGGGGGAGATTTTCTTGGCGCTAGCAAGGTGTACCTAATAAAGTGGCCGGTGAGTGTAAGTACCAATAATAATAAATATGGCTGTAAGCACTCCTTCAGCATACAACTACTAGAAACCATTGTTATACTTTACATGGGACAGAGAAGAAGCTTCTCATCAATTATTAACCATACACTATGTGCATTTGTATTTTCAGTTCACAAACCAGAGAAAGTGAGCTGGGTGGAGGCTGCGGGCACCATCCGGGATGGACTGTGTGTGTATACCGCCCTGCATTCACTAGCACGCCTGGCACCCGGGAGATCTGTGCTGGTACTGGATGGAGCAAGTGTATGTAATACAAGTCGTCTATATAACGCATCACTCGGGTAACATGTACTGCTGTAGCCATCCTGTGCTTTACTGATTGGCAAGTGTGCAGAGTTAAGGAATTAAAGTGCATATACAACCACAAACTTTTTTTTTTTTTTTTTTCTGGTTTAGGATGGAGTGGGGAAGATTAGAGCACCTGTCAGGCTCGGTTCACACTGCCGCGTCTTGGGTTCCGATTTGTAAGACCCCAAGTGGCATGACATCCCATGTTAGTCAATGAGAGCTGACTTAATTAGCACCACTGAAGTCTCTCCGACTTTAGAAAAGATTCCTGTACTACTTCAAGGCAACTTCTATCCGACCTGTGCCCATAGACTTTAATGGAAGTCGCCTCCAAGTCGGATCCTCATCTATAATGATGTAATTTGGATCCGACATTACAGGAAGATTACCCTGGCCTTCCCTGAAAGTTGCTTCAGAGTCGCTTCAAAGTAGTACTCAAGTCGCCTGGCCAGTGGTGTATTTGGGTTTTGTGCTGCCCTAAGCAACACAAAAATCATCTGCCCCACGGACACCAAATGCCCCCCCCCCTTCCACCTCCTGTGGAGAAAGCCTGACATTGACCAACAACACCCCTGCCCCCCAACTGGGAGAGTCTTCCACTATTTCCCCCGCGATAGAGAGAAAGACACTCATCTTCACAGCTCCTGACATCCCCAGGAATGAGAGGCAGGCTCTGCATACACCATCAAGCAGCCCGCAGCCCCTCTCGGATCCCACCTTGTTCCCATGGCGTGTGTGTCCCTTCTTCCATCCCTTCTTCCGGGGGGAGATGCCACCCCCCCGGAAGAAAAATTCCACCCTAGGCAAATGACTTGTGGTAAATACGCCCCTGCGCCTGGCAAAGTTGCACTGTAAGACGGCACAACTTTCAGGCCGTAGTGGTGTGAACCGAGACTCGGGCTTTATTGGTACCCGGGGCTCCTTTGGAGAGATGGCCCCTTACTTCCTGTAACAATAGTTTACCAGACAAAAAGTGAGGGGAAACATACAACAGGGACACACAGCAATAAAAAGTCTTCCCTTACTCTACTAGAAAAAGTGTTTTTATTTCTCCCTGTGTAACTGTTGGAGATTTTCATCATTGTGATGGCAAAGGAGGGGAAATCTTCAGAACAGAGCCCCCGATAGCAATATCATTTGATCGGGGTTTTAATCCTTTTCCACTCCATGCAAAACATTTAAAAAATTGGTCAGAACACAGTATACTTATGTTAGATATGACCCCATGAACAGAAGAATGAAATGAGTCATGTCACCCCACCTCAACTGCTGCCTTGCCCTAATCCTTACAGTCGTTGTTAACCCCTACATATACCCAGTGAAGTGACTAGCCTCAGGTGATACACAGAGATAAACAACTCCTCCTACATACGTTGTACCTGTTAATCTGCTGTCTTCTCTTAATAGCAATACTCTGTAAAAGGGGAGGTCAAAGCCAACAAGACCAAGGGGAAATGCTGAGCGAAAGTTATAGGAAGCCAGTGGGTGATTCCGTCAATCAGCATCTATCCTGTAGGCCTCTCACACCTATCTAAACTAGGAAACATTAAAGTGTTACTAAACCCAGGACCCTGCATTCACTATATCTGGTCTTCCCGGACCCTGCATTCACTATATCTGGTCTTCCACGGTACACAAAACATGGAAAGGTAATTATTTTAGTAAATATAAACTGCTAAATACCTTTTCAGCAGTTTATAGCAGTATTGTGACTTCTGTCAGTGTCCAGCTGAGCATTGGTTAAAGCTTGTAGGAGGCGTTTTCATTCTCCTCTGACTGTCCTATAAGGCTGCATATCCCCTGACACTCTGATTAGCCCTGTGCTGATCACATGCATCCTCCCAAAGAAAGAAAAAACTCTCTAGAAATACACAGCAAAACACACAGGGCGGCATGGCTGCAGAAAAGTGTGTGTGTGTTCGTTTCCATACAAAGCAATGTGCTTACAGTGTAAAGCGCGCGCACACAGAAACACAGTTAACCCTTTGATCGCCACAGATGTTAACCCCTTCCTGCCCAGTGCCATTACTACAGTGTCAGTGCTTTTTATTAGCACTGATCACTGTATTGTTGTCACTGGGGATGTCAGTGACAGTCCCCCCCCCCCCCAGTGTCAGAATGCCCACCGCATTCCTGTTATAAGTCGCTCCTTGCCGCCATTACTAGTAAAAAAAAAAAAACCTTAGAAAAATGCTAGTATATATAAACTTCACAAAAAACAATTAATTTACACGTATTGGGATTTTTGTTTAGCAATGACATGTCGCAGAATAAATTTTGTCCAAAATTTATGACGAAATTAGATTTTTTTTTTAAAATTTCCTACTGGACATGTTTAATAGCAAAACAGTCAAAAATATTGGGTTTTTTTTCTTCAAAATTGTCTGTATTTTTTTGTTTATAGTGCAAAAAATTAAACCGCAGAGGCAATCAAATACCACTGAAAGAAAGCTCTATTTGTGGGAGAAAAAGGCCGTAAATTGAATTTGGGTGCAGCGTTGCATGACTGCGCCATTGTCAGTAAAGTGCGCCATGTCGCAAAAATGGCCTGGTTAGGAAGGGGGAGTAAATCCTCTGGAGGGCAAGTGGTTAATATCTGTTAACATCCTTAACTCTGCACATTGGCCATCTACTGCAGATTGACAGAAGTAAGTGAACAGTCACATTACTGCAGCTTGATGGCAGCAGGGCAGGTTAAGCCCATTTTGTATAGCAGAGTTGGGAAAAGCCAAAGACACTGTAATGAAATGAACATCTTGCTCTTTCTCATAGCCCATCGGCACGCTGGCCATTCAGCTCTCCCATCATAGAGGAGCCACGGTGATCGCAACGGCCAACAGTGAGGAGGACAAGCAATACCTGGATAAGCTCAGACCTGGTGTAGGTGAGATCTGCGAAATGCACATCACACCGCTCAGGGGTAGTAATAAGAACCTCACTTCCGAAATGGTCCTTCTGAAAAGGATCTGAAGATTAGCAGTTCCAACATGTAGAATCCAAAGGTCTGGACGGCTGCACATCCAACTTTATTGCAGTAGTAAAAATACATAAATACAGCAAAAATGACACTGAGGGCAGCAAGTAAAGGCAACGCGTTTCATGAATAGGAGCTGAAATGCATGAATAGTGAAATGCGTTGACTTGCCCTGCTGCCTTCACAGCGTCATTTTGCTGCATTTAAGTATTTTTACTACTACAATAAAGCTGGGGGTTTCTTCAGGGCTCGTTCACGCCGCGGTGCAGAGAAGTCAGTTTTTCTGTATGCATTTTGCAAGGGCACAATAAAATCAATTGTAACCATGATAAATAGGTTGAATCTCCCTAACAGAAACACAAGACAGCAAATCTGTATTCTGACATCTCTCCACCCTACGCAAGTCTTCAAAAAATATTTTGGCTTTAGATAAAACTTAAATCTGCACTCCCGACACAAATGCTTTGTTTTAAATATATTCCTCAATAGCCGCAAAGGATGTAAATCTACTTTGTGCACACCAATTGCCTTCACAAACCCAGATATTACCTTGTAAAAAAAACAGCAACATCATTGCTGTGCAGCCTAGAGCTATGGAGTGGATTCAGCAACTCCACCCACTTGCAGAAATCTACAGGGGGGTATAGACAAGAGCAGTCACCCTCCACACACAGGGAGCAGTTTCTGCAGTGCGTTTTTGTGTTTTTTTTTCCCAACTTGCTGGGCAGATCAAAAACGCACTACATGCTTTTCTGCAGCATCACCATTGATGTCTAAAGAACCAAAAACGCAACGTTTTGCGTTTTAAAAAAGTCCCTGACCCTTTCCAAAAAACGAATAGGGTGAAAACGCGGAGATGTGAACCTGTCCCATAGGAAATCATGTTAAATGGACTGCTGTGCGTTTCTGCAAAATGCAACGGAAAACGTATAGGTGTGAACCTAGGCTCACACTGGATTACTACACAGATCTGGAGGAAATACACAAAGCGCACAAGATTTAACCTCTTGGCGCTGGCCGAACACAAATGTGCGGCCTTACAGCATCTAGGCCTAGACAGTGAGCGGCCTCACATTTGCGCTCTATTTAAAAAAAATGTACGTGTGCTGAGAGCGCGCGCCCAGCACACACGTTCGGTACTCACGGAAAGGTCCCGATCTCCTCTTTTTGATCAGGATCTTTCCTAATCATGTGACAGTGAATCACGGCGGTCACATGACCCTAAAACCCCGCCCCGTCACATACATTTTGTCCCTACTGCTTTGTCCTGTTCCCTGCCTGCATTTTGATTGTTCTTTCTGCCTGGAAATTTAGAAAAGTCCACGGCGTCCAAATAGTGTCCCTTTATGTCAAAATCGGTTTTACACCGGCTAGAGAACAGCGATAATAAATCAGAACTACTTGCAGAATTGAGTGATAATGATTCATGGGGGAAATTCGTCATCAGACACTGAAAACGATTTTGCGACTTTGCTCAGCGATGTGTGAACTTGGCGCTATATTTCAGTGTTTTTGGTTTGATTATATTATTGAATTAAATGTATTATTATATTATTTTTTTATGAGTATTTCTTTTTTTTTTTTTTTTTTTTATAAATATTTATTAAATTTTCCACTTCATATACAAAACATTTCGACATTTCTATTAAAATCATTATCACAAACGGTTTCTCTTCTTACGTAAATTATCCCTGTATATAACTTTCTTTTCTTACCCTCCCACCCTCCCCTTTCCACCCCCCCCTCCTCCACCCCCTCCCACGCTCAACATTCCCTTTACTCTCGTTAACTCCATATTGTTCTATTTTTCCTAAATCCCAGTTCTAAGTCTACTTCCAGGAATATTATCGCTTCATATATTTCACCTTTTCTCTGTAATCTTCCCAACCTTTCCATTTTTGTTTATACAACTCCAACTTATCCTCATGCGTATAATACAATCTTTCTGTCCTCTAGCCATCCAATCCTCCTTAGTTGGCACCTCTCTTTTCTTCCAGAATCTGGGTATCAAACTCTTTGCTGCGGTCAGGTAATGCCATATCCCCGAACTCTTATATGTTTTCACTGAGTTCTGAGATATGGAGGAGGCATAATTCTGGATCTAATCCTATATTAATTTTAGTGATTTTCCCTATCAAATAAACTATCCTCCGCCAGAACACCTGTATTTCTGGACACTCCCACCAGACATGATACCACGTGCCCTCCTCTCCACATCCTCTCCAACACATCCGTGATATTTCCCTGTTCATCTTGTGCTCCACGTTGGGGGTAATATGCCATCTATTCAAACACTTAAAATTTATTTCTACTTCCCTCATACTAATATTTTCGTGAATTAATGTGTACATTTTCCTCTGCTCCTCCTCCTCTATTTCTCTCCCCATATCTCTTTCCCATTTCTCTATGTGCGTTAATTTTGTGTCTGTGTCAAGTTCCATTAATATTTTGTGTATTTTTGCCAATCCGTGTCTACCATTTCCCCGTGACTCTAATATTCTCTCAAATGGGTTCCAATCTTTTCTAGTTCTTATAGGCTTTGGAAGGCTTTCAAAAAAGTAATATCTTAGTCTATCCATCTTATTAAAGACTTCACCCTTTTTTCCCTCCATGACCCTATATGATTCTATTTCCTCTCCTACCATTATATCTCTCAATTGCGCCTCCTGTTTTATGATCCATTTCCCTTCTATACTATCCTTACCCGGAATAAAAAAATTTGTGTTTCTAAGTGGTATTAATTGTAAGTTAAAAACCCACCCCTTTTGTTTGTGTAGTAAATCCCATTCTTTTAAAACATTAAGAGTGTACGTGCTTGTGCTCTCCTCTAGTTCCCTATATTGTGCAGGTACCCAAATACTTTTACTTAAACTTATTCCACTCAGTGCTGTCTCTATTTTAACCCAACTTTTCTCTGGATTATGAATCCAGTCAAAAATTCTCGCAATTATCCCCGCTTTGTAGTATCTCCTAAAGTCTGGTACCCCCAATCCTCCTCTTTCTTTACTTCTGGTCAGTATTTCATAGCCTATTCTAGGTTTTTTATTCCTCCATATACATTTTATTATCATTTTCCTAAGTTCTTTAAAGTATGCCTCTCGGAGTTTGATTGGGATCGTTTGAAATCTATATAATACTTTGGGGACAATTACCATCTTTATCAAGTTTATACGACCTATCCATGATGGATTTCCATTTCCTACTCTCCTCCGCTCCTCCTTAATCTCATTTAATAATGTTATATAATTAGCTTTATATAGGTTCTTAATTGAGGCTGATAGTTTTATTCCTAGATATTTTAGTTCTTTATCTCTCCACAGGAAGGGGAATTCCTCTTGTAATTTTTTCTTTTTCGCTGTTTTTGAGGTTTATGTTTAAGATTTCAGTCTTTGTCGGGTTAATTTTCAGATTCGACAGGTCTCCATACTCCCTCAATGCTTTCATTAAATTTGGAAGTGCTGTTCTAGGGTTTCCAACATAAAACATCAAATCGTCCGCATATGCCACTACCTTATGTTCTCCATCTCCTATCTTTATTCCTTTTATATCTATGTTCTTCCTAATCGTGGACAGTAAGGGCTCCAGTGATATCACATATAACAATGGGGACAATGGACATCCCTGTCTTGTACCATTTGACATCTTAAAATACTCTGATCTTCCTCCATTTACCATTATGGTAGCGGTAGGCTCTCTATATAATTCTCCAATCCACCCTCTCATTCTATCTCCTATTCCTAACGCTTACAGAGTGCCCATCATAAAACCCCAACTTACTCTGTCGAATGCCTTCTCAGCATCTATCGACATCAGTATCGTTGGAGTTTTCCCTTTTTTACCCTCCTGTATAAGCAACAATGATCTCAAAGCATTATCTCTGCCCTCTCTTCCTGAGACAAACCCCGCCTGGTCTCTATGTATCTACTCTGGCATCAGCTTTTTCAATCTATTTGCCAAAACCTTTGCATATATTTTATTGTCAACATTCAGCAGTGCTATTGGTCGATAACTTGCACATTGTGAGGGGTCTTTATCTTCCTTCTGTATTAATACTATATTAGCCTGTAAGGATTCTCCCCTTATCTTCATTCTATTCCCCAAAGCATTCATATAAATCTTCATTTTAGGAATTAAAAGCTCATTATATTTTTTATAGTATTTAGCCGTATATCCATTCGGACCTGGACTTTTCCCTCCCGCCATGCTTTTTAACGCTATCTTTATTTCCTCTGGAGTTATTTCTGCCTCTAAAGAGTTCAGTTGTGTTTCTCTTAATTTCTGTAGGCCTGCCTCCTCTAGATATGTCTTTCTTTTCTCCCTATTTACTATTTCCGGTTTCTTAAACATATCCTGAGGTATGATATTATGCAACTCATTATAATACTCTTTAAATATTCTAGCAATATCCTTGGTTGAGTGTACAAATTCCCCCTTAGGATTTCTTATTTTCTCAATATAATTTCTATTTTTCTTCTTTCTTAAAGTTCTCATTAAGTACTTTCCCAGCCTATCTCCCCATCTATACCTTTCACATGTTATTTTAATAAAGACTCTTCTTTTTTCCTCCTCCATTACTTTCTCTAATTCTTCTTTCTTCTTTATTATCAGTTGCATTATCTCCTTAGATCTTTCCCTTTTATGCACCTGTTCATGATCATATATTTCCTCTAATAATCTATTTATCTTTTCTCTCCTTTCTTTTTTGCCCCCATTGCAATGAGTAGACCTCTAATGTAAGCTTTATGTGCTTCCCACACCGTTGCAATCGAGACATCCTCTGTTTCATTCTCTTCAAAAAACCATTCAATTTCCCTCTCTATTCTTTGACCAATCTCTTCATCCATGAGAAGTGCCTCATTCATCCGCCACACATATCCTTCTCTCTCCTCTCTACCCCATCCCAACTTCATTGCAACCGGGGCATGATCCGACAGGGTGCTTTCACCTATTTTTGCTTCTACCACCAACTCTATCAATCGGTGTTCTACTAATATGTAATCTAGTCTAGAGTATGTCTCATGTACGTGTGAAAAGAAAGTATAATCTCTCTCCTTCATGTTCCTGATTCTCCAGATATCCACTAATTGACACTCATGCAGCAATTTCTTTAACATTCTCAAGGGCTTGCTTTCCTCCCTCCTCACACAGGAAGTAGTATCCATCCGTGGGTCCATACATATGTTAAAGTCCCCCGCTATTATCATACATCCCCTTTTAAAATCCATCAATCTCTTCAACACTTCTCTCATAAACCTCTCCGGATTTTTATTTGGACTGTATATGTTTGCTATTGTACACTCTATTCCCTGTAATTTACCTCTCAAAAATAAAAACCTTCCCTCCAGATCCGTTAATCTCTCCTCCACCTCAAACCTTACGTTCTTTGCGAAGCCTATAGCAACTCCCTTTGCTCTTTTAGTTGGTGAATCCGCATAAAACCATGTTGGAAAATATCTAGTCCTCAGTCTAATCTTCGATTCTATCTCTAAGTGTGTTTCCTGCAAAAATACCACTGAGGATTTTCTATGTTGAAGTTCTTTAAATAGCCTAAATCTCTTTCCTGGACAGCTTAACCCTTTTACATTGTAGGTTATATATTGGATTTCTTCCATCTTACTCTTTTCCTGCTAACTCCTTCTTCCTCCTTCCCTTCCTCTTTCTTATTCCTATTGAGCGTTTTTACCCCACTACACTTTTCTCCCCCCTTATCCCTCCCCCTCTCTCTCAGTACTCCCCTCAATCCCTTTCCTCTCCCTCCCCTCCCTCCTCCCCCCTCTCTTTAGGCCTACGTTTTTGCCTCAACATCATTTGTGGAGATAACATCCACTTTTGACTTCATCCTTAGGGCTACGCTCCTCCCATGGACAGCCTCCCCTCCCTCCGAATCCCCCCATTGACCTCTCTTTCTACTTATACTTCTAAAGAAAGAAAGGGAAAGAAGTTAAGCTAGGGTAGCGGGGGGGGGGGGGGGGGCACTGGATTGGGAACAAGGAGATTCAGAGAGAAGAAAAACAAAAAACAGAAAAAACCCTCTCTCACTTCTCCCCCCCCTCCCTACCTCCCCCCTCCACCCGTCTCCACTCCTCCCCTCTTTTTAATCTATTTCCCCCAGATTCTTCTTCCCAACCATTAATTTCAATTCTCTGCATTTCAATCTATCACAAAAGTTTCTCAAGTCCTCTGGGAACCTCAAATAGGCAGTTATTCCGTTTTTCCATCCTATTAAGCACTCCGGTACTCCCCATCTATATTGCACCTTCTGTTTTTTCATCAGCTCCAGCAAAGGCCTCAGAGCTCTCCTCCTCCGGAGAGTCTCCGATGACAAGTCCGCATATATTTGGATATCCATTTCTCCATATTTTATTTCTGATTTTCCCTTAGTTTTCCTCCAGATTCTTTCCCTTTGCTGCAGTTCATAAAATTTAACAAGTATGTCTCTCGGCCTTTCCTTCTCATAATTCCCCTGGAGTCTCCCGATTCTAGAGATTCCTTCTATATTAGTCCTTTCCATATCAGAGTTTCCCATTATAAAGTTCAGAATTTTGTAAACCTCCTCTTCCAATATTCCTCCTTTTTAAACTTTCCGGTATCTCTCTTATCCTTATATTTCTCCTTCTTTCTCTGTTCTCTTGGATTTCCGCCTTGTACTGCAATTTTTCCTGAGCTTTTTCCATATTAATTATCTTCTTCTCTAATTCGGAAATAATCTGGGTCTGATTTTTAACTTTCTGCTCCGTTTCTTCCACTCTTAGCAACAACTGCCCCAGATCATTCCGAACATTTACCATTTCTTGCTTTATTGTTCTCTCCAGATCTTTAAACATTTCTGTCATTTCTTTTTTATTTGGGATTTGGAGCTCTTTTTCTGTCTCTGATATTTGGTGACTACTGATATCCAAGTCCATTAATTGTTTAGGGCTTTTTTGCTTACTTAGTTCTAATTCTCCTTTGTCATTTCTGCTCTGGGGCCTTTCCGGGGTCACATTTCCCTGGGATGTGTACTTTTTAATTGTACCCGTTTGGGTCCCTTTTGGCCCGGTTCCTTTTGCACTTTTTTTCATTTCTTCTATATCTTTTCTATTTCTCTAGAGATTTGTGTTCAGAAGAAGCCGTTTATTTAATTTACAAGTCCCAGCCCTGTCCATTCACTTTTCTTTCCTACATATGTTCTTCTCTTTATTTATATATATTCTCTTCTCTGGGGGTCCCCCCTTTTCCTCACACTCTCTGTTTCCCCACAGCTCAAAACAGATTTTATATGTGAAGCCACAGCCAGACTCACTCACCCTCCTTGCATATTTCTTCTTGTGAGACGGCTCCAGGCTCCCTCCTCCAGTTTCTTTCAGCAGGTCAGCTCCTCTTCACCTCCTCTCAGGGGGACCCTCCAGGACTTTCTTCCGCTCTCTCCTGCCTTGGACCAGGCTGTTCTTCTCTGCCAGCATCTCGACAGGGGGTCGGGATAGCTGGACGTTCAGCAGTACAATGTCTCTGCTCCCTGTCAGCCGATGGCCGGCCGGCCAGCTTCCTTGCCTCCCAGGGATGCACTGCGGCTGGTCACGTGACCTAGCCGCGCCTCCCCGTCTCTCGGCAACCAGGCTCACTGCTCCAGCCTCTCACCGCTGCACTCCAGCTCCCAGGCTCTCCCTCCCGCGGGCCGTCACTCATCCGAGGGAGCCCACCAGGCCAAGGTAAATCGCAGCCTCCTGGAGCTCCATGCATCTAGGGGGGTTTGGGGCCAAGGGGGGGGAATCGGACGGAGGAGCCTCGTGCAGGAGCTCCTACCACGAACTCCCTGCCGCCGCCATTGTCAGGCTCCGCCCCGTGCTGTTTATGAGTATTTCTTAAATTATAATTTATGATTTCGTGTTTCAAGTTTTATCATATCCGGAATGTTTACTAGACTCTTGTTCGGACAGATTTCAGGGAGTTATTCCTAAATTACAGGCCTACAATAAAAAAATACATATTTCCGTGCAAAAAAATGGTACGGCTTTTGGTACAAAATTCCTGACATAATCATACCGCCAGGGAGGTTAAAGGACTGGGAGGTGTCGGCGCTAAGGGGTTAAGGAAGAATACACATGGTACTTCAATTTAGACAATATTTGCTAATCCAATTGTTTAGCTTAATAATTTTACAATTGCATCATTTCTAAGATGGAATTATCTGTTCACTTTTTTCTATTCTTGCTTGTTTTTAGGGGTGCGACAGGCAGTAGTAGGTGAGTCTTTATTTTACTGATTCTTTATAAATGATTTGATTTGTGTAACATAAAATGAGTAGCTTCAGTATATGTGGGTGTGCTGATATTGTAGCAGGCTGACCGTCTGCGGGTGACTTGTTCCTTCACTTCTCCTTTCTCCGGTGTTCTTCCTAGTCCATGGAGATGCACAGTGGTTAGGTGCTCAGCCTCACATCTGCTTTTCAATGTTGCAGCATGCTGGTTTAAATCTCTGTACATGATGAGAATATTGGACGAATGATCGATCATTTTTCTTTGCATGTTAGTCTCATTTCGAAAGTGAAGAGGTTGCTAAAGTTCCGAAAATTCTTGTACAACAGAATACAAATTCGGAAGAGATGTAATGTATTTGTATTGTGTTTTCAGACAAAAACAGTCTTTACTAAATGTATTTATTTCAGGTACTTATATAGCGCCGTCAATTTACGCAGCGCTTTCCATATGTATTGTACATTCACATCAGTCCCTAACCCTCACGGGGCATACAATCTAAGGTCCCTAACTCACATTCATACATACACATACTAGGGACAATTTAGACAGGATCCAATTAACCTACCAGCATGTCTTTGGAGTGTGGGAGGAAACCGGAGTACCCGGAGGAAACCCACGCAGGCACAGGGAAAACATGCAAACTCCAGGAGGTGGTGCCGTGGCTGGGGTTCGAACCAACGACCTGAGTATTGCCAGGCAGAAGTGCTAACCATGAAAATAGTACGATCTGGTGTTGTACGAGGAACATTTTTGTGCTTGTCCCTTCGATTTTGGACAAAAGCTGTGTACAAACAATCAGATTATTGTACGATCTCTTTGAAAGCGGTATTTTGCATACAATTTACTGATCATGTGTACTAGGCTTAATGCAAATTGTCGGCCGATAAACGAAAAATCGGTCGGCCCCGTTGCCGATGCTACCACCAATGTCCACGAAAAACGTCCATTTTTCGTCGATTTTCCAGCATGACCGATAAAAATAAAACGAGAAGATCCACGAAAAATGGCTGACAGGCTGGCCCCACTAACAGTGTGAATATTGGCCGATTTTTCATGCTGACGAAAATTCGGCCGATAAGCGACCCGTCTTTGGCCTGCATTAGTGTAAGTTTAGGTAAAATAAAAAAAAAAAACCCATCAACACACAGGATGGTACTTACATCTTCTGTCTGCAAATTCATCCATTGCAGGAGTAGGGGGAGGGGGTGTTGAGGAGGAACATGGCAGAGGACTTTGATTTCAACTAGGACAGCCAGTACTAGCACAGGGAACACTTCTTAAATGGAAGTACTCTCCCTTGTGCTGTGTTTTTTCATTCATTTATTTATTTATTTATTTTATCTTTTCAACGGTACATGCAGGAGGTAGCTTCTCAATAGGCAAATGCAAGTCAAGCTATACTGTAAACTCCATCTTGTATACAAGCAAAGAAGGCTCTTGCCTTGGCAATTACCATACATGGCAAACAGATATACCCCATAATTAACCATAGGCTAAACAACAGAGCATTTTAATTTTAAGGCCTTTATACCTAACCAAGAGCACCCCTGGATGTACAAACAGGGAAACTAAAAAGCTCAAAATTAGACAAGAGTTTAAAGGAGTATATAGGGTGGAGACCCCAACAAACTGTGAGTAATCCTAGTGGCCACAAAAATGTGCGACCTGCTCAGATCATCCACATGGGCCACGCACCTTCCTTAAAGTGTTGCTAAACCCCGGACCCTGCATTCACTATATCTGGTCTCCCACAGTACACACAACATGGAAATGCAATTATTTTAGTAAATAACTGCTAAATACCTTTTCTCATCAGCAGTTAGAGCAGTCTTGTGACTTCTATTGGTGTCCAGCAGAGCACTGGCTAAAGCTTGTAGGAGGAGTTTTTTATTTCTGCTCTAGGAGGATGCAGAACTCCTGACCTCTGTCTGAACAGTGCTGATTGGTCCTGTGCCGATCACGTGCACTCTCCCAAGGGAAAAAAAAACTCTTGCAATACCCACCTATCACGTACCTGGTGTTAGAGGCCAGTGGAGAGAGGGCTTCTCTTGCAGCTAGGTTCCAGACTCCCCTGAGAGTGGGACAGCAGGAGTCAGGCCCAAAGTGGCACAGGTCGCCTGTAGGAGTGCTCATTGGTGGTCCACCCAGGAGCACAGCTGATGCACTGAGATGGGATCTGCAGACAGGTGGTGCCTGTGCAAGGTATGCAAGCCTTCCGGGAAACAGAGGATCACAGGACAGCCTGTTCAAAGCCGAGGTCAGGTACCAGGTGGAGATCAGAGCAGACGTAGTCAGATGGGATAGCCGAGGTCATACACAGAGGAGCAAGAGAGAATATCCATTAGCCAAGCTGAGGTCAGATCAGGGGTTAAGCAGAGAAGACAGGTCCAAGAGCAAGCCGAGTCGGTACCAGGAAATCACAGATCAGAATAGAACAGGAACAAGGTACTGGGAAGCCAGAGATCAACCAGCACCTGAGAGTAGGGCAGGGCTTCCTTATGAAGGCTGTTTGGCGCCAAATTTGAGCCGATGTGAACTTCTGTAGCCATGTAAGGTACTGGCAGGGGTGCCAGGTCTCCTAACACCTCTGCCGAGGACAGAGCCCTGACACCACCAAACTGAGCATATGCAGAGTGTCTCCACATGATATGTCTTCTCAGGAGATAAGAGAGGGACTCTGGACGAAAAGGAGGATCAGAGAAGTCAGGATCAAACAGCATTTTTACATAATGCAGAGGATTAACCCCTTAGGTTCCACAGTGAGTATAACAAGCATGCTTTACTGCATTGACAGATTTTACTATTGGGTTTAGTAACGCTTTAACGGAAATTATGCCTGAGAGCCCATGATATCTCTATATTCAGGTGAGCATGTGAAGTCCATCTGGAACAACCAAGTTTTATTACATCATTCCTCCCAGTGACTGGTGGAGGCCATCAAAGTCTCCATCTGATGAATCTTGTTTATGCTGGCGAACCACAGCCAAACTAATGGCACAGTGGTCTGCTTCCAGCAAAGTGGTATGCAGGCCTTGGCTGCATTCAATAAATGCAGCAAAAGTGAACGTGTATAGCATTTTAGCGACGTTGGTGTTGAATATAGAGGAAGGCCACCACCTTCTGCAGGAGCTTGTAAGCAGATCGCTGGTGCCATGCAGGTCTCTTGCAGATCTGTCAGAATATCTGCTTGCTGTACGAGATGTGCGAACAAGCAGATATACTGACAGGAAGAATCAATGAACTACCACGGTGCTCTACCTGCCTCTATAAACATTCAGCATGTCACCTGCAAGGACCTCTGACTTGAATCTTACTGGCCATGTCTATCATTTGTTGACAAAATTGAAGTTGCCCTAAAGCCAAACTCCTCCTTGCCACAACTCTTTATTTCTATATTCCTTGCATTTAGGCTGGCCATACAGTAGCAGAATTTTTCATACAAAAATTTTGATTTCGTTCGACTTTCTAATGGTTAGTGGGGTCAAACTGGAGTTCTTTTTTGAACAATATATCTTGCTAATGTACTGTGATACATCTAGGTATTTAAGTGCCATCAGCACCAGATCTTGGTGATGGCCTTAGTAGAGTCTCCTAGGCATAGGAAAAACCACTGTCATCCTCAAATAATTTATTAATTTAACAGATGTATATTCATATAAAGTATTGTGGACATAAGACAAAATGGTGTTTAATGTTGGTCATACATTTACCAATTCAGTTGAAAATGAAGGCACAGTCGCACCATCCCAAGGCTTTCCTCTCAGCTGATTTTCTCATTAATATTTTGGCTTGGTTCTGGGAGCTTGGTGATGCAAGCCACCCAGAGAACCCACACCCTGAACATTTAGAACCATGAAGAATTGGTAGCAAAACCACACTGATGTTCATTTTTGGTTTCCAGAATACTTTATAATGCTTTAGGGTTTAGTTCCTTTTATCAACCATCAGTGCCATAAAGACACTAGGAATTTACACTTGACCTTACTAAGACATCTGTCTGTCCTTGAAATGAGGCGAATAAGCAGTACGCATGCAGTCAACAATTCCTCCCTTAGTAAAGGGAGAATTGGGTCCATTTGTGCAGAGAAATCTTGGTGAGCAATAGTGAGCTCCTCTTAAAGGAAAAATCTTTATTGGTCAAAAAGAATGCCCCACATGCATTCTGAAAGCAAGCAGGAGGAAGAGGAGAAGCGTTAAGCTGCTGCAAAGAGAGCCATACAGGGGATCTGTTCCAGTAATTACCCCTTCCCTCGCTATACCAATCACCCTCCCTGCCCACAACTGATTCACCCAGCTGCCATGGCCCCCCTGCTGTCCTGGGCTCCTTACTGGAGGACTAGTGATACCCCCTTAAACACTGCCCTGCCCACATGGCCCATTTATGACCTGAATCTGGCTGTGTATGGCTACCATAAGATAACCAATATCACTTTTGTTAGTGTTTTTTTAATTTGTTTTTTTTTTTTTAAAGCTTTATTCCATACAAATGACAAGCTTACTGGGTTGGCCTTCTCATGACAGCTCCTGCAACTTATCTTTTACAATGATATAATGGTGCTTCCTTGTCTCCTGAGCCCATGTCTTAATTGGTTTGCACTTACATAGGCTTCTGACCCCTACAATATACAGTCTGTTTAAATCTTTTCCACATTGCTATGGTGAGTCACCAGCAGCTTCTATTTATTTTTTTTTTTACAGTACGTGCCATGTTGCAGGTAAACTTGCTGCGCTCCAGTTTGGTGTGCAAATCAGAGCATCAAACAAGTAGCTTTGAGATATTTACAATTGCCTTTAACTACCCCAACAGTATGGATGTTATTGCCTATAGCAAAAGTTTATGCTCTAGCTGATGTATTTGATCATAATAGATAAATAGATATTTGATTGGTTGCTGTTAACAGCATTTCCACTTTTCCTTTCTTCTGTTTTTTCCCACAAGTCCAATGAACTTTATTGATCAAATACTCATAAACCAACCAGTCGGTTTTAAGTTGTGAGTCTTTTGCTGCAGACTAAAAAAAATGTAAGGATGGATCTGATTGGTTGGAATCAATTAACATAGGATTTGTTTCTATCAAACCTTCTGACAAATGATTTTTGTCCTCAAATCTTTCGACTGCACCAAGCATCTCAGCCCAACCTCCCCCGAGGAAGTAACAATCAATTGTAGTAGATATTTTTGAATAACTACTTTTCCTGAAAGTAGACTTTCTCTCCTCTCACCTGTGCTAGCATAAAATTTAGTTGAGCTCATTTAGTTGAGCGAGCATTTAAATCCTACAAATCACAAAAATAATGCCTACACTTCTGATGTCCATGGTTCTTCATTCTCATTTCTGGAGATCTAGGACCCACGGCAGTCTTCTCCTCATCTTGTAGATGGGCAAAAGAAAGAAAGAGTTAAGTTTCTTTTCTCTACAGGAGAATGAATAATTGGTGCCTGTCCTACAATACCAGACAATTCCCAATATCAGAAGTGCTTCTTTATCCCCTGATTAAACATCTGCAAAGCCTAATAATCTCCCTACATGTCCTGCAATCCTTGTATGTCCACAAAAGCATACAAACTAGAGCTACAAATAGGTGAAAGTTATTATAGTAATATTTTAATTATATTTTAGGCAATTTTTATACCTTCACTTTTTGTTTTTTGCCCCCTTCCCCAGCTCGTGTTATAGACTTGTCTAAAGGTAATATTGACTTGGCAGAGAAATGTTTGGAAGAAACAGGAGGCCTGGGAGTTGACATTGTTCTTGATGCTGGAGGTTGGTTTTGGACTTTATAGTAATTTTTTGTGTGTTTTATTTTTACTAAAAATTGCATGTGAATACGTATTTACCACTTGCAGGCAACAGGTGTGGAACTGCAAGCATTAGAGTAATTTTGTAGCTCAAAACACTGCACTTTTGAAAAAGAAAGCTGAATAGGAGAGATTAGATTACACACACTAGAGAATGGCGCTAAGGAAGTTTGTTCATGGGCAGGGCCGCATCCACCATTGCCTCCCAGGAAGACACCGTAGGAGGAGTAGAAGAGGGACCACCGAAGGAGGATTTTTTTCTTGGCATAGAAAAGTAAAAAAGAAATCAGCAATTTGGCGCTAAGGCTCAGTGCACATTCTGCCGAATATTGCCCGTTTTCTGTTTGCTAGTGTGTACAGCAGCCTGTTCAACAGAACCCAGTCTAATGACCAGCTTTTGTTGAAGGGACATACTGGAAAACCAGCATCATAGAATATATCCGACACACGACCCTATGGGGTTTATTTACTAAAGCTGGAGAGTGCAAAATCAGACTCACTTCTGCAAGAAACCAATCCGCTTCCAGGTTTCATTGCCAAAGCTTCATTGAAGAAGCTGAGGTTAGAAGCTGATTGGTTTCTATGCAGAAGGGAGTCTGATTTTGGACTCTCCAGCTTTAGTAAATAAACCCCTATGTGACCTCGCTGTCCAGTCCTTTTGGGGTCCTATCTTCACGTGTTTTGTGATTGTCGTAGACTGGCTAATTTCTGGATGGGTGTTTTTTATTTACTAAATCTCAGGTTGGAGCTGTCCCTTCCTGTTTCCCCTGAGCTGGGGATTCAGGATGATGAGCAGCATTCCCATCATACCAAATTGCTGATTTCTTTTTTACTTTTCTATGCCAAGAAAAAAATCCTCCTTCGGTGGTCCCCCCTCTACTCCTCCTACGGTGTCTTCCTGGGAAGCAATGGTGGATGCGGCCCTGCCCATGAACAAACTTACTTATATCAGAATAGAGGTTGCCCTTGGAAATATGATAAAGTGTGGTCCCCTTGGACTTCAAAATAGTGTTCCTTTCTCTGCCTCATCTCCCCCTTTCCTTTTTTCTTCTCCCCTATTCTCCCCCTTGATTTCATCACTGGTTCTACTCTCCTTATTCTTCCTGCTACCTCCCTTTATCTTTCCTTTGGATAAATATCCCCCTATGAGCCTCCGATGCCTTCTCAAGGTTTAACTCAGGGACCTTTGACTGAGTGGTAACTTAATACACACTGTTCTTTACATGTCTACTTACTGTTCTGTTGAACTGTATAATTGTACTTTATTAGATTAATGTATTTGGTCTATATGCATGGCATTGTATTTTGTACATGAGTTTATATTGCTCTGTAATACTCTTCAATAAAGCACTCCTGATTTGTAAAAAAAAAAAAAAAAAAAAGTAAAATGTATTATATAAATATTAAAAGACAACTATATAGAACTTTTTTTTTTTTTTAAATAAAATTTGCCAAAACATATTTAAATATTAATGCTGGATAAATACGAGGGGCATTCAAGTCAAACCAGGACTTTTATTTTAAAGGTATTAAAAGGGATGCTAGCATGGCGGTACTACAAGTAGTAGTAAGTGGCAAGTGTGTCCTATTACTGATGGTGTCACACATGTCGGGGGCCAGTCCAGAGACTGTTAATCAAGATGGCAGACAACAGTGTTAGTCCGTGCATGGAACAACATGTGGTGATGTTTGTTGTGAACAAAGGCATAAAACCCGTGGATATCTGCAGAAGCTTTCAAGCACATTACAGTGATGAGACGCTTAGCCGCAGTAGGACATTTCAATGGTGTAAATGTTTCAAAGATGGCCGTACCTCCGTCAGTGACGATCTTGGCCATGGTGGTTCCCAGGATTTTCTACCCTGTGGTGCCACTATCAACAGTGAATATTACTGTCATGTTCAGGCTGGTTTGATCACTAAGGGCGTCCTGTTTCTCCAGGACAACGCACAAGTTTATACTGCTCACCGCACTACCTGCACATTACAGCAACTCGACTGGAAGGTATTGCCACATCCCCCTTACAGCCCAGACCTCGCTCTAAGTAATTTCCACCTGTTTGGACCCCTAAAAGAGTTTCTCAGAGGTCAGCATTTCAGCACTGATAATAAAGTGAAACCGTCTGTGCTAGGATGGTTCAGATGTACTGACAAATCTTTCCTTACAAACAATTTCATGGCATTCGTTAAACGCTGGGATAAGTGTATAAATGTAGCAGGGGAGTATGTAGAAAAATTAATGCATTTTCCACTCCTTGAAATTTGTTCTTTTATTATATAAACTCAAAAGTCCCAATTTGACTTGAACTCCCTTGGTACATATTGAATTTACTGCCAGAAATTGCAGTGGCAACAGTATCATGCAGCATGTGAATGATGATCTGTTTCTTGTTCTCAGTGATTCTTTACAATACAGATGACCACGTTACAAAACCAAAACTTCAGCCTCACAAACATGACATCATCACACTTCTTTCTGTCGGAGGACACTGGGTAACAAGAGAACACAACCTGCAGGTACCCATATACTAGACCAAATACTAATGGCCTTGTAACTATCATTATTCAATTGAGGATTAGGTTAAAACAAGTGCCAAATAGGAGCTTTGTGAATTTAGCTTTATGGGTGCTACAGGATTGTGTGTCCATCGTCTATAAATCACCTACTTCTCCCATTGCAGATATTGTATGTTGACAGCCAGCCCTGCCTCCTCTCGTAATACCCAAACAGCAGCTGCATGTAACTTGATGCAGCTGCTGTTCAACCGAAAACTTTCCAGCAGGCTACTTCGATAAAAGTTGATTGAACAATCACATGAAACTGAATGAATTCATATTCCAGCATCAAAAAAAAATAAAAAAAATTATATATATATATATATCAATGCAATTATGTTGCTGCTGCAAACATGTCTTCTTTTAGCGCTGTGATACAAAATAATAAACGTGCAGTCCACCAATCATAAAAAAATATTGTACACCTTCACCGGTTGTGCTCTCACTTGGTGTATATGACCAGACCGTTAAATGAGGTCATAAAAAGCTTCTGTCCCTTTAATTGGACTTCTTGGTAAATGGATAGGATTATCCCTCTTTCCTTGGGATGGATGGACGGAGTGTTCCCTCTTCCCAGCAGGGGATCGCCTTGCTTTCTTATGGATTTTCCTGGAGTCGGATGGATGGATGGAAATATCCCTCTTCCCCTCATAGGTATAATAGCTATGAAATGTAATCATGAAATATAGTGCCTTATCCTCTTTAAAATTAATGTATTCAATAAAGTAGTGCACTCACATGTATTTCAAGTTAAAAATGCATGAAAATGTTGAAATGTGGATTTACAATGTATTTTTGAAAAAAAAAAATATATTTTATTTAGATGATGGAATATTATTTATTTAATATTTATTCACATCTTTATTATCGCAATTGGTAGTGGAGCGCGACACTATTTTAGATTTTATTCTCTGACACAATGGTATGAGTATGTGTAGAGTGTAAGCAAACCACATGTTTTCACAATTTTTACACAATTTTCGCTATTGTATTTGGTTTTACACCATTTTTAGCATCATTTATAATATTTAATTATTTATTAACACTCTGTATACTCCGTAGTAGCGCACAAGACCCCACACTTTAGTAGACATTTGGTTCTGTTGTGGGCTGCTGAGTGGCAGTGTCACATAGCCTGGGCATTGAAAAGAGTTTTTCAGAACAAAGGTTTTATTTATTTTGGCTGCATAGTACCATTCAGTGCTTTTTTTTTTTTTTTTTTTTTTTTTAACTGCACTTCTCCCTTAATTAGCAGAACATCATCACTATTTTATAAATCTTTACTTATACAGTATGCATGTTCATTTATTCATTTAATGTGTATGTGTTTACATGAGGTAAAAAGGCATTTCTTTTTTCAATGATCTTTTGTATTGCAGCTGGACCCACCAGACAGCCACAATCTGTTCCTGAAGGGGGCATCACTTTCCTTTCTCAATGATGAGATCTGGAACCTGTCCAATGCACAGCAAGGAAAATATCTGCATATCCTTTTCTGATCTGCAGTAATTCATAATAATGAATATTTGCTGGCCAGCCTCCTCTGGACTTTTTGATGGTGATTGATGTTTGGCTTTAAAGGATACATTCACCTTTTGACCAAAAATAATAAATGCACTTTTTTTTTGCAGGTAAATAAAAATGTGCATTTATTATTGTTGGTTGCAGGAGCCTGTAAAGCATTGCACCAGCGATCAGCAGATTGCTGGTGCCATGTAGGTCTCCTGCAGACCTGTCAGTATATCTGCTTGCCCGTACATCCTGTAGATATACTGACAGGAAGACTCCATGATCTACCACAGCGATGTGGTAGTTGATTGAGAACTACAAGCCAACAGCTGCTAAGGCTTTCGGGATTTGTAGTTTATTCATTCACAGTGTTCTGTGAATGAATGACGCGGCCGTGTGGGGGGAGCCACGCACGGCTGCACTGTTGTTAAAAAGTGACAGCTTGTACGGTGAACTTCTCCCCGTACTTCTGTCACAGGGAGGTGGGGGGGGGGGGCAGCAGGCAGTGGCTTCAGCTATGGGAACAATTCACGTGCTCCACCATAAAAATTGGTGGAACATGTAACATGTTCCCAAAAGTTAACTTCTCCTTTAATCAGAGGTGTTGAGCTGTAATTAGCACTGTATACGTGCATGGTTTTCTCAAGTGGCTTTCTTGATGGTTCCACCTCCATTCACAGTGGTTATCGTCATTACAAATATAAAGAGGTTTGTAAAGTTGGGTCTCCTGGACTCTAAATGTTTGTTTGCAAGTTTTTTATTTTTAAGCTATAGGGAAAATCCACTGCTACAATAGGACTTTTGTTGCATTAAAGTGGTTGTAAACCTCAGATATGAAATCTGAACAAAGCATATCTGTCTATAGTGTGTACTTGTCTCAATCCAGAGCACTAAGCATCATTTCTCTCTGCTGCCTTGTTCCTCTGCTATCTGCATGAGTCACTTCTGACAAGTTTTCCTGACACCGAGGGAAAAAAGGGGAGAGGGATCTCCAGCACACAGCCTTTGACAGCCTCAGCTATGTTCCTGTGTGCTGTGTGAAGGGGGGGGGGGTGTTTCTTCCCTCCAATCAGCTCTCAGACCTGTCCTCACTAAGCTCTACAATGTGTGATTTCTGCTCTCCACCCCGTTTTCTGACATCTCAGACAAAATTTATAAATTCTTGACTTTGAACGGATGTGGAGAAGACTGCTAAATAGGTACAACGTGTGTGGGAAGATTTGTTTCATCTACTGTATGTGTATATCTGAGGGCAGTCACTTCACTTAGTATATGTAAGGGTTTACAACCACTTTAAGGCTGAACTCCGGGATAAGCAAATATCGTCTAAATACATTTGTCATGTGTATTCTTCCTTGAATCTTGGTGTGATTTTGTGTATTTCTTTCAGATCTGTGCAGTAATCCAGTGTGAGGCTAGGTTCACACTTCTGTGGGTGTGTGACTGTGGGGGAGATTTACTAAAGCTGGAGCACTCAGAATCTGGTGCAGCTGTGCCTGGTAGCCAATCCGCTTCTAACTTCAACTTGTTCAATTAAGCTTTGGCAATAAAACCTGGAAGTTGATTGGTTTCTATGCAGAGCTGCACCAGATTTTGCACTCTCCAGTTTTAGTAAATAACCCCCTGTGTGTAATTACATGCTTCCCTGCACCCACAGCAAAAACGGGCAGCTGTTAGTAGACGCACAAGGGTGCCATTAACCACTTGCCACCCTGCCACTGTAGAAATACAGCGGCAGGGCAGCACTGGCAGGCAAAACCACGTTTTAAAACATGTGTTTTGTAAAAAGGGGGCGCGCGATCACCGCCGCGGATGTCAGTCACCGGGTCACAGCCGATCCTTAGCGGCGGTTTCCCGGCGATCGGCGGTAAACAGTGACACGGAGCACAGCTGCAGTAGCTGTGCTGTCTGTCACTTCCTTGTCCGCTCGAGGATGAGCTGATCGAGACAGAAGAGTTTCTCTCTCTCGATCAGCCTTGTCCCGTGCAGCACACCCCCCCCCGCCCCCTAGTAAAACACTCCCCTCACTCCTATAACCCTTCCCTGCAAAATAAAGTTAACCCCTTCCTCCCCAGTGCCATTAGTACAGTGTCAGTGTTTTTCTTTTTGCACTGATCACTGTATTCGTGTTTTTGGGGATGTCAGTGACCCCAAGTCAGTACCCCCCAATGTCAGAATGTCCGCCCAGTCCCGCCATAAGTTGCTGGTCGCTGCCATAAGTCACTGATCGCCGCCTTAATTCACTGATCGCCGCCATTATTAGTATAAAAAAAACCCTAAAAATCCCAGTATCTTTCCCGCCATTTGTAAACGCTATAACTTTCACGTAAACCAATTAATTTACACGTGTTGGGTTTTTTTTAGCAAAGACATGTCGCAGAATGCATTTTGGCAAAAATTTATGACTAAATTTGATTTTTGCATTTTTTTTTTTTTACTGGACATGTTTTATAGCAAAAAGTCCAAAATATTGTTTTTTTTTTTCCTCAAAATTGTTAGCCTTTTTTTTTTTTTTTTTTTTTTTTTTTTTGAGCGCAAAAAATAAAAACCGCACAGGCGATCAAATACCACCAAAAGAAAGCTCAATTTATGGGGAAAAAAAAGGATGTAAATTTCATTTATGTACCATATTGCATGATCGCGCAATTGTCCGTTAAACTAGCGCAGCGCTGTATAGCAGAAAAATGGCGTAAGTTGCAGTATTTATACCATAGTTTGTAGACGCTATAACTTCCACACAAAGCAATCAATATACACTTATTGGGATTTTTTTTACCAAAAACATGGAGCAGAATATATTTTGGCCTAAATGTATAACCAACTTTGAGTTTACTATATATTTTTTATAGCTGAAAGTAAAAAATATTGTTTTTCTTCAAAATTTTTGGCCTTTTTTTTGTTTATAGCGTGAAAAATAAAAAGCGCACAGATGATCAAATACCACCGAAAGAAAGCTCTATTTGTGTGAAAAAAAGGACGTAAATTTCGTTTGGGTGCAGCATTGCATGACTGCGCAATTATCAGTTGAATTAGTGCAGCGCCGAGTAGCAAAAAGAGGCCTGGTCATTAAGGGGGGTAAATCCTCTGGAGCTCAAGTGGTTAATTCCACGCACAGGATAGAGCAGTGCGTTTTGTGCGGTGAACCACATAGCACTATGCAGTTTCCCTGCGACTGATTTTGAAAAAGGTATGGGGGCCTTTTCCCTTGTTTTCAATAGGTGCAGCAGCCCATATAAGTGAAACTGATGGACAGAAATACAAATTCTTTAAACATCCTATACAGTATTTGTATTTCAGCTGTGTATTGAGCTGTTGGCCTGGAGTTCAACTTTAAAGAATACACCCTTAACTTTTTTTTCTCACATATCCTGAAAGATGTGGTGGACAAACTGTCATGTGGAATATTCAGGTAAGTCATTATAGTAACAACAGACATAAAAACATATTGCCAAGATGCAATCATAAGTGTATGACATTTCATCTTGGACGGCTGCAGTTGGGAGCAGCAGAGACCTCCTTCTTATGTACTGCAAGTCAATGAATAGGAAGTAGATTGCCATTCATGAAACTGAACCTTGTGTCCTTGTGTTCCTTCATCAGGCCTCAGTTGGATGAGCTGGTTCCATTGTATGAAGCTAAAGTGGTAATGGAGATGGTGCAGAAGAATGAAGTGAAGAAGCGGCAAGTCGTCCAGTTATGAGGCAGTAAAGATCATACAATGAATGACTACTGGCACAGTTCAGCTTTATGTCTCCTGAATGGCCTTTTGAATCTCTGTCATAGATTGCACGGCCTAGGAAATGGAACCCTAAACAGGGTGTTGGAGTTTGATTATGAAGCCCCACAATCTGAGATGCAAACTACTATTGTCCGGTGTTTATCAAGTAAAGTTGTACTGGCCCTCAAAGTCTCGGAATGTCACTGTCTGAGCTTCCATCCTAAAATGACAGATACTTCTGGTGAGAGTTCACTCTCGTGTGGATGTTCCATAGATAGATGGACTCATAATTGCATTTCTGTGTGGGAGTAAAAAAGGACACTGAAGATCAGAGTTGAGTAAAGCAGTGTTGAGTCAATGTTGACAAATCTAAGGAATTTTGGGAGCTAATGTAGAAGTCTGTGGCTGCAATAGGTCAGTAGTTTAATGCTTTGGTGGGAGGGTGCGGCCATTCCGATAGATATGCTGCATAGCTAGTGTAATGTATATGGATCACTCACCAGTCAGGACTGGGCTTCTGTGGATTGTGCAATCTTACTGAGAGATGTACTGTATGTTTCAATAAATGAGTTTTCTATCATTCCCCCACCCCCTTATTACAAACTGTAATTCCATGTTTTGTTTTGTTTTTTAAGTTAAGCAAGTACATTTATTTTCGGTGGTGATGCCTCCCACTTCCTCATTTCACCCAACTACCCCTCTGTCCACCCCAGTGCTTCTCTGTCTGCCCAGCTACCCCCTTGTCCACACTATTGCCCTCTTGTCCACTTATCTACACCCTGTACCCCTTGACCATCCAACTACTACTCCTTCCAGCCCACAACCCCCATCCACCCAACTAGCCCCGGTCCAACCCACTGCCTCCCTGTCCACTCTACTACCCCCCTGTCCACCTAACTTACCCCGCTACCACTGACCACCTGACTAACCCTTTGTCCATCGGACTACCCCCTGTCCAACCAACTGCCTCCCTGTCCCACCACTGCCTTCCTGTTCCACTGCTGAGTACCAGGGCCCTTTATCCTACCACTAAGCACCAGTGCCACCTACAGTCAGGTCCATAAATATTGGGACATCAACACAATTCTAACATTTTTGGCTCTATACACCACCACAATGGATTTGAAATGAAACTAACTGGAAAATGAAATGAAAATGAAACTGTCAGCTTTAATTTGAGGGTATTTACATCCAAATCAGGTGAATGGTGTAGGAATTACAACAGTTTGCATATGTGCCTCCCACTTGTTAAGGGACCAAAAGTAATGGGACAATTGGCTTCTCAACTGTTCCATGGCCAGATGTGTGTTATTCCCTCATTATCCCAATTACAATGAGCAGATAAAAGGTCCAGAGTTCATTTCAAGTGTGCTATTTGCATTTGGAATCTGTTGCTGTCAACTCTCAAGATGTGATCCAAAGAGCTGTCACTATCAGTGAAGCACGCAATCATTAGGCTGAAAAGGCAAAACAAACCCATCAGAGAGCAAAAACATTAGGCGTGGCCAAAACAACTGTTTGGAACATTCTTAACAAGAAGGAACGCACCGGTGAGCTCAGCAACACCAAAAGACTCGGAAGACCACGGAAAACAACTGTGGTGGATGACCGAAGACTTCTTTTCCTGGTGAAGAAAACACCCTTCACAACAGTTGGCCAGATCAAGAACACTCTCCAGGAGGTAGATGTATGTGTGTCAAAGTCAACAATCAAGAGAAGACTTCACCAGAGTGAATACAGAGGGTTCACCACAAGATGTAAACCATTGGTGAGCCTCAAAAACAGGAAGGCCAGATTAGAGTTTGCCAAATGACATCTAAAAAAGCCTTCACAGTTCTGGAACAACATCGTTTGGACAGATGAGACCAAGATCAACTTGTACCAGAGTGATGGGAAGAGAAGAGTATGGAGAAGGAAAGGAACTGCTCATGATCCTAAGCATACCACCTCATCAGTGAAGCATGGTGGTGGTAGTGTCATGGAGTGGGCATGTATGGCTGCCAATGGAACTGGTTCTCTTGTATTTATTGATGATGTGACTGCTGACAAAAGCAGCAGGATGAATTCTGAAGTGTTTTGGGCAATATATCTGCTCATATTCAGCCAAATGCTTCAGAACTCATTGGACGCCGCTTAACAGTGCAGATGGACAATGACCCAAAGCATACTGCAAAAGCAACCAAAGAGTTTTTTAAGGGAAAGAAGTGGAATGTTATGCAATGGCCAAGTCAATCACCTGACCTGAATCCAATTGAGCATGCATTTCACTTGCTGAAGACAAAACTGAAGGGAAAATGCCACAAGAACAAGCAGGAACTGAAGACAGTTGCAGTAGAGGCCTGGCAGAGCATCACCAGGGATAAAACCCAGCGTCTGGTGATGTCTATGCGTTCCAGACTTCAGGCTGTAATTGACTGCAAAGGATTTGCAACCAAGTATTAAAAAGGGAAAGTTTGATTTATGATTATTATTCTGTCCCATTACTTTTGGTCCCTTAACAAGTGGGAGGCACATATGCAAACTGTTGTAATTCCTACACCATTCGCCTGATTAAAGCTGACAGTCTGCAGTTAAAGCACATCTTGTTTGTTACATTTCAAATCCATTGTGGTGGTGTATAGAGCCAAAAATGTTAGAATTGTGTCGATGTCCCAATATTTATGGACCTGACTGTATCTCTCCCTTCTGCTCCTCCCTTGTTCTTTGCTGAGCACCAATCTTCCCTCTTTTTCTACTAAGCATCAATATCCCACAATTTGCCCCAAAGAACACCAGTCATTTATTTCCACTGATGACAACAGCAGGCAATTTTTTCCCCCCACTCACAGCACAAATTTTTTTCCCCCACTGACCACAGATGGCGTGCAAGTTTTTCCCCTCATTGACCACTAAAGCTGAACATTTTCATCCCACTGCCAACAGACCTGAAGCATTTGTTCCCCAACAAACAGTATATGGGGCACCATAACACATGACCATTGGACCCTGTATATTGTGTTGTACACTACAATAGTGCTGACCACTGTACATTACATTCTCATGACCAAAGTGTTTATTGCCTCAACAGTTGCTGGGTGCAGTCTCTGACTATTGTAATGATGGTCTTCTTTAAGATCAGCTCAGACAAGGTTTAGCACTCTACCTATATTCTGTTTTATTTTTTCAAAATGGCTGTTTAGATTTTGTGAGATCCACTATTGTGGAACATGAATTGAGGAGTGTGCTATAGGTACAAGAATGGTGTGTATTGGTTTTGTAAATATTTACAACTTTTCTCTACGTGATTCAGGACTCACTGCAGTGTAATGCTGCCTGAAGCCTCATGCTGTCTGGGCGTTTAGCCTCTGAGCCCGAAGATCCAGTTTTTTTGTGCAGGCTGAAGGCAAGGCCCAGTGCCAAGGCAGCCTGTGAACAATTATGAGGGGTTGACAGCTGCTGGGACTGGACAGTGTTGGAAAGCTTGTAGGAAGGAAAGGAGGAGTAGCTGGCTTTCAACTGTTGCATGGAGAGCCATATAGGAGATCACTTTCAGTAACTGTCCTCCATCCCTGCCACACTGGTAACCCCCTCCTGTCCATGACTGGATTTCCTCTGCTGCCCTGGCCCCTCTGCTGTACTGATGGGACCTGGGTCCCATACTGGAATCCAGGCTGTACCCCCTTATCCACAGCCCTGGGTCAAGGTGAACCGTAATAGGCGGCTCTTAACAACATCCTAGGAATTTTCCAGTCAGGCTTCATGCGGTATGTACAGTTGCAAGAAAAAGTATGTGAACCCCTTGGGATTACGTGGAGTTTTGCATGCATTGGGCATAAAATGTGCTCTGAACGTCACAACAATAGAAGAACATGGTCTGCTGAACATAATACTACACAAACATTAGATGTTGCCATGGTTTAATTGCACATAACATGTAAACATTCACAGTGCAGGGAGGAAAAAGTATGTGAACCTTTGGACTTAATAACTGGTTGACCCTCCTTTGGCAGCAATAACCTCAACCAAACGTTTCCTGTAGTTGCAGATCAGACCTGCACAACGATCTGGAGTAATTTTGGACCACTCCTCTTCACAAAACTGTTTCAGTGTAGCAATATTCTTGGGATGTCTGGTGTGAATCGCTCTTAAGGTCATGCCACAGCATTTCAATCGGGTTGAGGTCCGGACTCTGACTGGGCCACTCCAGAAGGAGTATTCTGTGCTGTTGCAGCCATTGTTTTGTTGGATTACTTGTATGCTTTGGGTCATTGTCCTGTTTGCATCACCCATCCTCTGCGGAGCTTCAGTCGGCGGAACTGATGGTCGTACGTTTTCCTGCAAAATGTCTTGATAAACTCTGGAATTCATTTTCCCATCAATGACAACAATCCGTCCAGGCCCTGAGGCAGCAAAGCAGCCCCAAACCATGATGCTCCCTCCGCCATGTTTTACAGTGGGGATGAGGTTTTGATGTTGGTGCGCTGTGCCTTTTTTTCTCCACACATAGTGTTGTGTGTTCTTCCCAAACAACTCAATCTTGGTTTCATCTGTCCACAGTATATTTTGCCAGTAGTGCTGTGGAACATCCAGGTGCTCTTTTGCAAACTTCAAACGTGCTGCAATATTCTTTTTGGACAGCAATGGCTTCCTCCGTGGTGTCCTCCCATGTACTCCATTCTTGTTTAATGTTTTCCTTATTGTAGATGTGTCAACAAAAATGTTAACATGTGCCAGAGATTTCTGTAGGTCTTTAGCTGACACTCTGGGATTCTTCTTTACCTCATGCAGCATTCTGCACTGTGCTCTTGCAGTCATTTTTACAGGACGACCACGCCTAGGGAGAGTAGCAACAGTGCTAAACTTTCTCCATTTGTAGACAGTCTGTCTTACCGTGGACATATGAACATCAAGGCTTTTGGAGATACTTTTGTAACCCTTTCCAGCTTCATGTAAGTCAACAATTCTTGATCGTAGGTCTTCTGAGAGCTCTTTTCTGCGAGGCATGGTTCACATCAGACAGTGCTTCTTGAAACCAGTAAACCCAAAACAGGTGTGTGTTTTTTAAGGGCAGGACAGCTGTCAGCAACACATCCAATATCATCACACTGATTGGAGTCAAGGTTGGCTCACTCCTGGCTCCAATTAGCTCTGGGAGAAGTCATTAAGCTAGGGCCTCACATACTTTTTCCTCCCTGCACTGTGAATGTTTACATGTTATGTGCAATTAAACTATGGCAACATCTAATGTTTGTGTAGTATTATGTTCAGCAGACTGTGTTCTTCTATTGTTGTGACTTAGATGACGTTCAGAGAACATTTTATGCCCAATTCATGCAAAACCCCACGTAATCCCAAGGGGTTCACGTACTTTTTCTTGCAACTGTATATGGCTTACACCTATAGCAAGAGCAATCTTCCCCTTTAGTCAAAGCTGCACAGTTTGTTTCTATGTACAGATGCCCCTTATCTTCATAGGCAGCTTAATGGTGAAGGTGAGCTAACCCTTTAATAGCCCAGAATTCTTATTACAAATGCCGGGTAGTAACCCTATTTGTATTCCAAATTTACCTCACCCCTCACCCCTCTCCCCAATGGACCCGCAGAAGGGAGAATGAATAAAAAGTGTTGTGATGGACTGCCTGACACCCCTACTGGGTATCTCCGCCAAACTACAGCTTCCTCCACTCTGGAACCACAATATAGCAATTTCAGCCCAAACTCCCTAATTACCAGACAGGACCAGTATATTAGGTTAACACTGTGGATAGCAAATTTACCCTGAGCATCAGACCGAACCAAACAGGTAAAACAGGACTGACTTTATTAAAAAAAAACCCCACAAAATCTTTATACACAAAAAACGTTAAGGTATGACACATCAGGAGCAAATCAAATCATATAAACAACCAAACTCAAGAGAACAATGGGTTCCTTTCTAGCACTTAAGGCTCATGTACACGGGGTGTTTGGAAAACTTTTCTGAACGATGGAAACTGACTGCTGGAAAATGTAGGTTAAAAAACGTAAGTTTATCTGCATTTGCATACCGCGTTTATGTGCGTTTTGCGTTTTAGAAGCGTTTTTAAAAGATAACCTCAGGAGACCTTACCAAATGCCCAGAATGCCCTGAAAAATAGTAAAAAATTAACTATTTCAGACATTTTGAGCGGAATAGAGAGAGCAGAAGCAGAGAGAGCAGTATGTGTTGAGATTACCTGTCTTCTCATTGTTTTCACTATGGATCCCATCATGAGCATAATGTGGCATGTTCTACCATTTTTTCTTGCACGCAAAACCTGTACCAGGTCCATTTGAATACATGCAAAACGCTTTGCATGCATTTATGATGATGTAAAAAGGCTCTGGATATCATCTGGACATGGAACAGTTAAAAAGCGCTTCTAAACGCAAACCCTTCTAAATGCGGTTGACCGCGTTTACAAGCGTTTGGCGGTTGAAACTCCGGTAAAATCTACTCCTGAATTCAAGTTTTGTGCATTAAAAAAAACGACTGTAAACTCAACTGCCTGTAAACTACATAGTGTACATGGACACATAGGAAAACATTAGGGAGAGTTCAGGGGCTGCTGAAAAAAATGCAGAAAAGCTCCTGAACGTCAGTTTATCAGCTGCACTGTACATGAGTCCTAAACAGTCTGAACTCTGGAGGTGATTAAATAAAGTTAGAGATGATCACCTAGAGTCAGCCAGGTTAATCCCATTATTCACAAAACAGAAATAGGTCCCAAAATTAGCCCCTTCATGCTGGATTCACACCGTGTACCTAATATGGGCACAGGGTGACTTAATGCCAGCAGAGCTGCCTGCAAAGCAGCAGAAATCTTCTTTGTAACCCCAAAAGGTGCGAGGGGGGGGTCTCCATAGTTCTGTGTCCATAGTCAGTGGGAAAGAATCTGGCCCCAATCCCCTCCAAGGGCCCAGGTCATGGTGGTTTCCGTGACAAGTGTCTGGGACAAACTTTGTCTCAACTGGATTGTAGTCAATCAGCTTTTCAAATTTTCATTTTCTAAGCTCTGTGGGGAAAAAATAAAAGAAAGAAGCTGATTGATTGCCATGGGCAATGGCGCCAGTCAAAAACTTGTCTGACACTTTCTATTCCCCCCAGAGTTTTCTCTCTGTCCGCGACTCCATCTATAACTAACTTACAAGTTTTATCCAGAGTGTGCAGTGAATCATTTGAGTACGAGACCTACTGAGTGAATGATTTGTTGCACCCTGCTCTGGCCAGCAGATGGCACTGTAGTCCGAGAACTCTGCATCAGCTAGGAGATGGCGCTGTAGCTCAGACACCATCCCCCCACCTGCAGATGGCGCTGTAGTCCGAGAACTCTGCATCCGCTAGCAGATGGCGCTGTAGCTCAGACACCATCCCCCCACCTGCAGATGGCGCTGTAGTCCGAGAACTCTGCATCCGCTAGCAGATGGCGCTGTAGCTCAGACACCATCCCCCCACCTGCAGATGGCGCTGTAGTCCGAGAACTCTGCATCGCCTAGGAGATGGTGCTGTAGCTTGGACACCATCCCCCCGCCTGCAGATGGCGCTGCAGTCCGAGAACTCTGCATCCGCTAGCAGATGGCGCTGTAGCTCAGACACCATCCCCCCGCCTGCAGATGGCGCTGTAGTCTGAGAACTCTGCATCGGCTAGCAGATGGTGCTTTAGCTCAGACACCATCCCCCCGCCTGCAGATGGCGCTGTAGCTAAGACACCATCCCCCCGCCTGCAGATGGCGCTGTAGCTAAGACACCATCCCTCCACCCTCAGATGGCGCTGTAGCTCAGACACCATCCCCCCACCCTCAGATGGCATGTTTGCTTTCCATGTTTGGGGTGCCATAAAGAATTCATGGCATCACCAGCGCAATGTGTATTTTTGCATGTCCCTAGAAAGCACACGAGAATCCCTGTTACTTCACACCTTCTCAGAATGCACAGATATGAGTGGATCCTTCTTGAGCTACTTTGCTATGTTTTTTTTGCACATAGGTCAGCCGTCTGAAATAAATATTGTATATATATATTGCAGCGCTGTAGTTAAAAATTTAAATTAAAATAGTTCGTATAGTTCTTTCAATAGAATCAAATATGTGCAGGTCTCCTCCTCATTAGGTGACTGGAATCAAATAGGAAAAATGCGCACTCACCGACCGCACATTTTAAATGCGCCTGTGTATGATTTTATCCAGAAGACCGGTCAGGCATGCAGCTCCAGAAACCACATGGATCCTCCCTCTCAGACACTGACATCAGCCTTGGGTGCAGCAATACCTCCAGATCCAGAGACCCTCTCGCCCCAAATGATAGGTAGACAGGGATCCCCCTTCTGGTTCCAGGTACCCCAAAAGTGGTGGATGTAAATCTGAAACCCTCCAACTGGGTTGAGCAGATAGAGACTTCAGTATGGCAGAGTTCCCATGGCAAGGAGATATTCAGCCACTGAGTGTCAGTATTACAGCAGTTCAGCCTGAACTGCTGTAATACTGACACTCAGTGGCTGAATATATATATATATTTACTATTTATTTACAGTCTGAAATAAATAAGCTGCCCTAATGTAAGCAGTGTGAAAAACACGCAAATTCCCCCCCCATTTCAAAATTCACTAGATGTCAGTGGGTCTGGAGCATTTTGCCAAATTCCAGGTTGCAAGTGTTTTACTGTGTTTTTTGCTGCAATGTTTTGTATTTTTTGCACGTGACAAAACGCATGTATTTTTCATTTACAATCAATGGCACCACAAGTGAGATGCATGGTGCATTCCAGCAATGTGTGCAGGACTATGATAAAGACACATTTCACATTGCTGGGTGTGAATGGGGCCAACAGAGCCCTGCGGATGTGTTTAACCACTTGTCTACTGGGCACTTATACCCCCTTCCTGCCCAGGCCAATTTTCAGCTTTCAGCGCTGTCACAATTTGAATGACAATTGCGCGGTCATGCAACATTATACTCATATGAAAGTTTCATCATTTTTTTTTTTTTTACACAAATAGAGCTTTCTTTTGGTGGTATGCATTTGCTGTTGGGTGTTTTATTTTTTGCGCTATAAACAAAAAAAGAAACAATTTAGAAAAAAAAAAAGTTTTTCTTTGTTTCTATAATAAAAGTTTGCAAACAGGTACTTTTGCTCCTTCACTGATGTGCATGGATGAAGCTGCACTGATAGGCAGCAGTGATGGGAACTGATAGGCGGCACTGATAGGCAGCACTCATGAGCTGGCACTGATATGTAACAATGATAAGCACTGATATGTAACAATGATGGGCACTGATAGGCGGCACTGACAGGTACCACTCATGAGCTGGCACTGATATGTAACAATGATGGGCACTGATATGTAACAATGATGGACACTGATGGGCAGCACTGAGGCGGCACTGATATGCAAAGATGGGCACTGATAGGCAGCACTGATATGCAACAATGATGGACATTGATGGGTGGCACTCCCTGACGGGACTGACTGGCGGCACTGCTGGGCACTGACTGGCGGCACTGATGGGTGGCACTGCTGGGCACTTGTGGGTGGCAGTGCTGGGCACTGATGATCGATGCGGATCCCTCCTCTGACAATTGCGCTTATCAGCAGTACTTTCCTCATGCTGTGACAGCGTGAGGAAAGTGCAGCTGATAACCGGCAACTGTATTTACTGGTTATCTGCTCCGTCATTGGACACAGCTGATCACATGGTAAAAGGCTGCTGTGATTGGCCTTTTACCACATCATGTGATCAGCTGTGTCCGTAGGACACAGAGATCACCGGGTGCGCTCCCCCAGGGGCGTGTGGGAGGGCACGTTCTGGCAGGACGTCATATGACGCCCTCCCAGAACTGGCCAGCTGCAGTGAAGCTGTCATTCGGCTATCTGAGGTCGGCAAATGGTTATAGACTTAAAGTAGAACTAAAGGCAGAATTTTTTTTTATGTGCGGAGAGGGATTAGAACCCCTGTCAGGTTTTATCACTGTCTGTATCCCCTCTAGGGAGATTCCCCCTCTATATTTGTCCTGTTTACCATTATCATTGAAAGTGAGAGTAAAAGAAACCCCAAATTTTGAGTTGTCCCCAGAACATAGATGGGAAATCTTCCAATGGGACACTAGTTCTGGTGACCTGGGGGTCCCGAGGAATTCCCTTAATTTGCAGGGATTTCCTCTCACTTCCTGTTTGGCTATGAGACAGGAAGTGAAGAGAAATCTCCCCAATGAGACAAAGATGGCAAAAAAAAAAAACTTAGAGGGGCTATAACCCTTCCTTACTGTATCCAAAATGAGAAAAAACGTTTCGCCTATAATTCTAACTATGCAGGTTGTGTTTGAGCCGTTTCTGTATAGCGTTTTGTACCTGCATTTTTGATGTGTTTTGTGTTTTTTCTTTATTTCATTTTTCTTGTTGCTAGGCAGATTTAAAAGGTAAAATGCATGAAAAACACTATGCATGCTTTTCTGCAGCCTTTCCATTGAAGTCTATAGAAACAAAAATGCAACTTTTTTGTGCTCAAAAAAAGTCCCTGACCCTTTCCAAAAAACACACCGGGTGAAAACGCACAAGTGTAAACATGTCCCATAGGAAATCAGACTGTACTGTGTTACCGTAAAACGCTGCAGAAAATGCTTAGGTGTGAACCTAGGGTAAGGCTGCATTCACACTTGAGCATTTTATAGCTTGAAGCTCGAACCTCCAAAAAAGCTCAAACTTAAACAAAAAATCAATTGTTTTCTATGGTGCTGGTTCACATTTCATCGCGTAAACAGGCACCACAGAGAACAATTGACTTTTTAGTCCTCATGCCCACTGGACATTTTTACAGCGGCTGTTTTGGTGTTTGACGTTCTTTTGTACAGTCAAACTCCCCAGCATATTATCCTATGTGTCCATGCACACATAGACTGTAATCAATGTTTTTTGGCAGGAACCCCCCCCCCCAATACTAGCAAGTTTCTAGAGGAGGTGTTTAGTTGGAAAAATGCTCTAATGCTGAAAAAGGTGGTAAAACGCCACAAACCAGCAGTGTTTGGATGTTTTTTGACCCCCCAAAAAATTGTGGGGGGGGGGGCAGGAGCAGACTGACCATTTGGGAACTTGGGCACTGCCCGAGGGCCCGGGGTCAGAGGGGGGCCCCATGAGATGTCCAGGGTACCTTTCATAGGCTTTTTTGGGTGTGGTTTGAGTGTGGGCAAGGACACAGGGGCCCTATGATCCCCAATTTCCCAGGGGCCCCATGAGTTGTCAGTCCACCCCTGGGGGGGGGGGGGGGAGCTAGCAAATGCGGCAAAATGCCACTAAACGCTAATAAAAAAAACGCTAAAAAACTCACGTTTTTAACATGACTTTACACAGCGAAAGTTACCAGTGTTATCAAATGTCCCGTGTGCATGAGGACTTTGAGGTTTTTGGGAGCTTCAAGCTACAACACGCTGAAGTGTAAATGTAGCCTAAGAGAGCTGCGTTTGTAGACATCACTAATATCACATCTAAAGGACCCCGGGGATTCGCTATAGACTTCACTATGGGCTCATGTACACGGGGCGTTTGGAAAGCTCGTCTGAACAATGGAAACTGACTGCTAGAAAATGTAGGTAAAAAAAGTCAGTTTAGCCTCGTTTGCATACCGCGTTTATGTGCGTTTAGAAGCGTTTTTAAAAGATAACATCAGGAGACCTTCCAAAATGCCCAGAATGCACTGAAAACAGTAAAAAATTAACTATTTCAGACATTTTGAGAGAAATAGAGAGAGCAGAAGCAGAGAGAGCAGTATGTGTTGAGATGACCTGTCTTTTCTGGTTGTATTCACTATGGATCCCATCATGAGCATAATGCAGAACGTTCTACCATTTGTTCCTTCATGCAAACCTGGAACTGACTGCGCTGGTGTACCGGGTCCATTTGACTACATGGGAAACGCTTTGCATGCATTTCTGATGATGAAAGGCTCTGGACAGCATCTGGACATGGAAGAGTTAAAAAACACTTCTAAACACAAATGCTTATAAACGTAATTAACCGCGTTTACAAGCATTTGAAACGCCGGTAAAATCTACTCCTGAATACAAGTTTGGTGTGTTAAAAAAAAACGACTGTAAACTCAACTGACTGTAAATGAATGTAAACAACGATGTGTACATGGACACATAGGAAAACATTAGGGTGAGTTTAGGGGCTACTGAAAAAAAGCGCTGAACAGCTCCTGAACGTCAGTTTAGGAGCTGCAGTGTACATGAACCCAAGAGTGAACTTATGGCGCATGCCCGAACTGTAGCTGGAACGCACGGCTCCCAGAAAAGGACAGGCCACCTGGAACGCGTGCTCCGGCCAGCAGATGGCGCTGTAACTGAAATACTATGCTCCGGCCAGCAGATGGCGCTGTAACTGAAATACTATGCTCCGGCCAGCAGATGGCGCTGTAACTGAAATACTATGCTCCGGCCAGCAGATGGCGCTGTAACTGAAATACTATGCTCCGGCCAGCAGATGGCGCTGTAACTAAAATACTATGCTCCGGCCAGCAGATGGCGCTGTAACTGAAATACTATGCTCCGGCCAGCAGATGGCGCTGTAACTGAAATACTATGCTCCGGCCAGCAGATGGCGGTGCAGTATCACAGTGGGAGCAGCTTAGTCATTACTGCACGCAGATCCACCTGGTTGTAGTAAGTGCAGATGCCGGGTGTGCTTGCCATAGCTGGGACTGACACCCAATACAGAGCACCTCTTGTAAAAGCATACTTCCCGTCACCCTTCCATGCTGGGACTGGAGGTCATTCACTTGCAGGAAGAACACTTATAATAACCACAGCATGATATCGATTATAGCAAACCATACATCCGGCCAGGAGGGGGCGGTGCAGCTCAGGTCAGGTGATGCATTGTGCTCAGTGCAGATAAATGTGAGCAGCAATCATAGGAGGAGACACGTGGGCTGTACATTGGGATAGAAGACAGGAGCTGATTCACTGGGACATACAGAGATAGAAGACAGGAGCTGATTCATTGGGATAGAAGGTAAGTGTGCAGAATACTCCTCCATGATCTGATCAATGCCACATATATATATATATATATATATAAAAAATCTGCTGCAGAGCCTTCATTCTGTACAAGAGTGGTTTATAATGTATCTCTGCTCTCCTCTGTCACCCTGTCCTGATTTACACTACTGTCCCCCCTGTCCTGATTTACACTACTGTCCCCCCCCCCCCCCCCCCCCCCGTCCTGATTTCTGATTTACACTACTGTCCCCCCCCCCCCCCCCCCCCATCCTGATTTCTGATTTACGCTACTGTCCCCTCTGTCCTGATTTACTCTCCCGCCATCCCTGTCCTGATTTACTCTCCCGCCATCCCTGTCCTGATTTACTCTACCGCCATCCCTGTCCTGATTTATCCCTGTGCTGGTTCCCTGTACTGTCCTAGACCTGTAAATGCAGCTTAGTGACGCAAATACTAAACATTAAACCGTTATCCCATAAAATGCACTGCACACGCATGCAAATGCATTGAAAACATACAAATGCGCCTGCAGACATGTACAGTGAAAGGAGCTGATTCATTGTAGTGTGAAAAGCAGGGTAATGCCCCGGTCTTATCGGATGCGATTTGCATGCCATGCGACTTGCAAATCGAGGCCAAGTCGCATCCTGTTGTCTGCTATTAGAGCGGTCGTATCGGTGCGGATTTGACTTGGTCGGAGCTGCACCAATTTCTAAAGTAGCACATACACTACTTTTGTTGTGATTTGAATAGACATCTGTGTCGGATGTCTTGCTAATTGCAACTGAAATTGGCAGGTCACCCAATTTCAAAATCGGCTTTGATGTGACCGGGGGGTTAAGATCCACTTGCTCTCTTGAGGTTTTTTCCTCTTTCCTGACCAGGCCATTTTCTTTGCGTTGCAGTACTTTAACTGACAATTGTGCGGTCATGCAATGCTGCACCCAAATTAAATTTAAATTCCCCCCCCCCCCACAAATTGAGCTTTCTTTTGGTGGTGTTTGATCGCCTGTGCAGTTTTTATTTTCTGCGCTATAAGAGGAAAAAAAAGACCGACAATTTTGAGAACAATATTTGACTTTTTTTTTTTTTTTTCTATTAAAAATGTCCAGTAAAAAAATTTTAATCAAATTTTTTTCATAAATTTAGGCCCAAATGTGTTCTGCTACTTGTCTTTGCTAAAAAAAAAAAAAAAAAAAAAAAAAATCTTCCCAATATGTGTAAATTGGTTTATGTGAAAGTTATAGCGTTTACAAATGGCAGTGTATATATACTTTTGATATTTTTTATTTTTTTCCTTACTAGTAATGGTGACGATCAGCGACTTATTGCGGGACTACAGCGAGCATTCTGACACTGGGGGGGGGAACTGGGTTGGTGTCACTGATATCCACAGTGATCAGCGCTAAAAGAAAAACCCTGACACTGTACTAATGACACTGGGGAGGAAGGTGTTAACATGTGGGGTGATCAAAGTGTTAACTGTGCTGGGTGTGTTTTACTATTTCGCCCTGTGTTTGTGCTTCACTGTAATCACTACTTTGCATGGCTGTGCTGTCCACAGCCATCCAAAGCAGTGTGAAGGAGTTGACAGGGGGAGAGAACTGTTTTGTTTACAAACAGTTCTCCTCCCCATCAGAGATGCTTGGCAATCACCAGGCGCCGGCAAGTAATCTCTGGCCGGGACCTGGTGATTGACAGCCACGACTGATGGTGTGGGTAGGGCGCAGCATGTACGTCCCCTACCTGGAAATGCAAAATCGTGTGTGTGTGTGTGTGTGTGTGTGTGTGTGTGTGTGTGTGTGTATATTTATAAGTGTGTGTATACATACATACACACAATCTCTCACACACGTGATTTTGCGCAATCATGCCACCCTGTAGCAGTATATCTGGAAGTGGTTAAAGAATAAGTTAACCTTTTAAAAAAAAAAAAAAAAAAAAAAAAAAATTAAAATAAATAATGAATGCACATCTTTATGCAGGTAAAAAAAATATATATGCTTTTTTTTTTTTTTTTTTTTTTTTTTTCTTTGTCGGAGCCTGTAAAGCATTGCACCTGTGATCAGCAGATTGTGGGTGCAATGCAGGGAAGGTATTTACAGAATGACAGGAAGAATCAATGAACTACCTAGTGCACTCCCTAGTATTTAGGGCCCTTTCACATGAGTGGACCGATCTGTTTTTCAGGAGGACCCAACTGAGACCATACATTGTTCTCAAGGAACAAGGAGGCGCATATGCAGGTTTATTCCAGCCTGCATCCGATCTGCTAAAAACAGACAGCTGGGGGATCCATTCCCCCATCTATCTAGTGCAGGGGTCTCCAAACGTTTGCCCTCCAGGTGTTGAACTGCAGGTCCCATGAGGCCTTGCAAGACTCTGACAGCCACAGGCAAGACTCGCAGAGGCATAATGGGACTTGTAGTACTTCAACAGCTGGAGGGCCATAGTTTGGAGACCCCTGATCTAGTGGAATGGATCGGATGACAGTTGGATGTAAGCAGAAAGGCAGTCTGTTTACATCTGACCACCCATGGAGAACAGCTGGCTGTGTCCGTGTCCTCTTTGCACAAGTGGAGTGGACATGGGCCCATCGTTGGTCTGCTCAGCAGGGATTAGTGGACAGATCCCCCGCTGAGCAGGTAGATCCACTTGACAGAGTCTTCCAGTGTGAAAGGGCCCTAAAACAGACTGTGCAGCCTTTGACTAAAGTTGAATGATGCCTTTGCTATAGGTGTAGGCCATTTGCTTACCTCATGAAGCCTGGCCAAAAACTCCCAGAGATGGCCTCATCCTGTCCTGCCTTATTGCTAGGAGACTCCCAGCCAATTCAAACCTCTTCACATGCGGTCTTGCTCCCCTGTTCAGTAGGTCACTGTTGTTGTGACCGAGGAGACAGTGGTCCACACTTGTGTAGGGGGTTTGAGAACTTGCTCCTGTTATGGTAGAGGTGAACAGTAGCAGCCGGGAGTGTCTTAGTAACATCCTAGCAACAAGTCAGGACAGACTGTACAGCTTTGACTATAGTGGTATAATGCCCTTGCCCTCTCACTACTCTACCCAAATATTAGGGGGAAAAAAAAAAATAAATCCTTCAGTTATACTTGCATTCTGCTGTCAGAGGTCTCATGGAAGGGGGCTTCTTTACAGTGAAGCCCTTTACTTCAAGGGCTCATTCAGATGGACATTGACACTCCTTATGCATGCTGAGTCAGTTTTCTGCAACTGGCCTGGAGCTATGTGCAGGCAATCTAAGAAAGTGGATGCACAGACAGCCACATGTCAAAATTAGACATGTGTGTAGGAGCGGCTGCATGGATTTAAGAGGAGATTTTAAACCATTTACGGACACCACCTGCAGCTTACATGTGGCTGACACCCACATACCAGCTCAATAGCAAGAGAGATGCAAAAAGTCTTTAGCGTTTGGTTGGCGGCTTTCAAGAGAACCTGTCCATTTGTCCCGGACAGACCAGGTGATAAAGTCCCATTTAACCAGTAAACTTGAAGATCAGCGGGAAAAGCATTTCTAACACCATATAATAGCAGTAACAATTTCACAATTGCATTTGTAGTACAGCGCAGCTCTCCAATACCATTTTGAGAATGAAAGGCCAGGCCATGCAAGCTCTGCAGCAAAGCGTTTTCAAAATGATTGTGTTCTAGAGAAAACCATGCGTTGTGTTTCTCTTGGCTATTGGGATCAGTCTAAATATATTTTGTGCCAATAGCAGATACTGCAGGCCCGGCATACAGATTACAGAAGAATTGTGTGTTGTTTGATCAAAACGGCTGATATTTGCATGCTAACACAGCAGAGAATTTATTCCTAAATAAATACGTTTTGAGGGGGGAGAATGGGGTTTTTTTTTTTGTTTTTTGTTTTTTGCTGCGGTGGACGGAGTAGTACAAAGTCTGATTTTTGAATGTTTGGTAGTTGGTAGACACAGCTGGGACCAGTCACCCAATCTCCCTTCCTGGCTGTTATCTCATGGACGCCTGTGCTGTGTGTTGATGCGGACAAGTGAGGGAGTCTCACTCCTACAGCGGTATTTCTTACAATGTACAGTAAATGGAAGGTTCAGTGGTAAGGCTGAGATACCTTTGTAGCAAGTGTGTGGAGTCGGCACCTTTTGGTACAAGAATCTCTCATATGCCTTAACTCTGGTAAAAGAGCCAACTTTATTCTGTTTTAACCAAGTCCGCTAGTAGTAGTTGGTTACATTCAGTTGGACTTGCTCTCTAATTGGTTGAGTGTGTTTCATTTATTTAGATCATGTTCTAGCCAATAGTAGTTGGTCACATTTATCTAGGTCATGGTATGGCTAGTATGAATACTAGGTCACGGGTCTCCAAACTATGGCCCTCCAGCTGTTGATGTACTACAAGTCCTATCATGCCTCTGGGAGTCTTGCCTGTGGCTTTCAGTCTTGCAAGGACTCATGGGATTTGCAGTTCCTCAACACATGGAGGGGACATAGTTTGGAGACCCCTGACCTAGGTCATGGTATAGCTAGTAGTAATTGGTCACACACATCTACATCATGGTATAGCTAGTCGTGGTGGATCATACTCATCTAGCTCATGATTATTAGTGGGTCACATGTATATCTAGGTCATGTAGTAGAGGGTCACATGATATAGATAGTAGTAGGTGGACACATGATATAGCTAGTAGTAATTGGTCACACATCTAAATCATAGTAAAGCTAAAAGTAGTGGGTCATACTCATCTAGGTCTCGGTATAGCTAGCAGTAGCTGGTCACTTTCATCTAGGACAGGGGTGTCAAACTGGCGGCCCTCCAGCTGTTGCGAAACTACAAGTCCCATCGTGCCTCTGCCTCATGGTACTTGTAGTTTTGCAACGGCTGTAGGGCTGCCAGCTTGATGCCCCTGTTCTAGGTCATGGTATAGCTAGTAGTAGTTGGTCACATTCATCTATGTCACGGGGTAGCTGGTAGTAGTTGGTCGCATTCATCTAGATTATGGTATAGCTAGAAGTAGTGGGTCCCAAACATCTAGGTCATGGTATACAGTAGCTAGTAGTAGTTGGTCACATTCATCTAGGTCATTGTATATCAAGTAGTAGTAGTTCACTATCAACATTCAAAACCAAGCCCAAATAAATGTGGCCAACTACTATTGGCTGTACCTGGATACATGACAACTTTCAGACCTTTTTCAACCAATTCCACACCGCTTTTTATCATAAAAATATCTAAACAAATTGAGGCAATCTGCCAGCATGGAGATGTTGGTTGGTCATCCCTTTCTGCTTTGATAATCGGACTATGGAAAGTCGATAATGATTGAAATTGCCTTTTGTGCATGGTCTGCATAATGGTACTTTCAGACATTTTTATACTTTCTTATCGGATCAGGAAAACCTAGCCCACCCAAAGACTTGCTCCCACTAACCTGTTTTGAACTTTTCAGAGATGGCGGAAGTGGTTCTGGTGATTGGCAGTGGTGGCAGAGAGCATGCCTTAGCCTGGAAGCTTGCACAGTCTGCCCATGTGAAACAAGTCCTCGTGGCACCAGGAAACGCGGGTACTGCCAACAATGGGAAGATCACAAATTCTGGTAAGACCCACATCTGATACACAGTGCCAACAATGACTTGAAAGCCCCTTTTTCACACTTCTGTGTCTTTGTTTTGGTTTTGGTTTTTTCTTCCTTAACCCCTTCACGCCTGAGTAAAACAAATCTAAATGCCCAAGCACAATTTTGCTACGTTGACATGTGTTAGTAAAACCGTACATATCACAACTACTTTGTACATCCAGGTGAATTATACCTTGTTCTTTTTTTTCAGGACAAATTGGGCTTTCATTTGGTGGTAAATGATAATGGATATCTCCCAGATAGATAGATATAATCCAAGGAAAACTGGCCCAAAATAGTAAAACAAATTTATTTTATTTGTTTTGTTTATTTAGCTGTGTTTTTTTGTTACTACCATAACCTACCACCAAAGAACAACCCAAAATAAATTCTCCAGCTCTTGACGATCGCAGCGATACCATATATGTATGTTATTTGTACCCGTAGTACAGCCCAGAAACAACAGTGCGCATTTTTGTTTTTCCTTAAAACACTGACACCAATTTTTTTTTTTGACCTTTGACCCTGACCTTTGTCCAAACACTAACCCTGGCCCTGAACTAGATCAAACCTTGATGAAGGAATTTTTCTACTTTATTTTTTTTTTTTTCCCCTCTATGCCAGGAGTTACAGAGATACAATGTATCTCTCTTCTATATTCATAGAGAGAGAAAAACAAGGTGGCTGGGCTGTACAGTGACTGATCACTGTGATGGCCTATCAGATTCTATCACAGCGATCATGTGACCCGGAATCGGGAGTCCCAGGTCCCGTTCGTTAGAATGGGACCCGGGGCTCTGTGTCACCGCAGTCTTTGTGCTGTGAGGGCACCGTGCGACACGCTCCCAGCACAAAGACAGGTACACAAATATGTGGCCCCACGGAAAAAAGCCCAGTTCCATGAGGCCGCACATTTGTGTTGCGTCAGCATCAAGGGGTTAAGTCTAATGTTGTTTATGGTGTAGCTGGTCTTCAAAAACATCCACTATAAAATTCTAGATTATGAAACCATGAAGGGTTCTAAAGTTGTTGATAGAATAGAAGTGAACCAGCTTGTGGCTCAAGAGGCCTTGGTGGTTGTAATTTGGAACCTGCTACAATGACCAAAATCTAAGCTCTGGGTGACCCTGTCAGCATTCTCTCAAACCCCCCCCCCCCCCCTTTCCCATCCTTTCGATTAACTTTTTTGTTAAAGGAGGAGGTGAGGAAATTATTTGGCTGAAAAGCGCCTGCATCCAACAGAAACAGGTACTCTCCAGGTATTTAGCTGCCTCTGGAGCAGGGGGGTGAAACTGAAATCTACATGTGTTTGGCCAGCTTAAAGTGGTTCTAAAGCCTTAAGATTTGTGGTGCAAAAATGAGCCCTAGAGTGCTCAAAAGTGAGGGACTAGGCTTTGACAGGTAGATGGCCCTCTTGACAGGTGACATGAGTGTGCGATTATTTCAAAACTGAAATGCCAGGACAACCCTGAGTTTGTATGCACCTTCACCTGTCTTCCTAAGGGCCCCCAAATTCCAGGGTTCTACAATCTGCAAACCCTCAATTTTGGAAAAGTCAAAGGCTGGTCTGCTCCTTCTTGCTTACTGTAACCTGTCCGTGGACTTCAAAGCCTTAGTGAATCCTTTTTTTTTTTTTTTTTTTTTTTTTTCTGCATAGCTGTAATAAGTCATTGATTTATAAAGTATTAAAGCTATCAGATTGTCCTGACCTCTACCACACCTGAGTGTCCCACTGATTGGAGCTCCTTAAAGTGAACCTGGACTTATAAAGTGAAGATGTTTTAATGAACATTTAGAAATGTTAATTGTGCCTAAGCAGTGCTTCCCTTTTTTTTTTTTCTTTCTATGGTATATGTGGGTGCTTCCCATACCTACAGCCTTGTAGCTAGATATCTGCGGTGTGAGATCTAACACCTCTGACTGCCAGTCCCAGAAGATGCGAAGTGACATTTGGTGATGTCCTACTGGCTGTTCTCCTTCTGGCAGCTCTGACCTAAGGAAGCCATTGCCTGCCTCTACCAAGATGTCTGCCTCAACACAGAGGCAGTACTGAGCAAGAATTGTATGTCGGTAATAGGGAAAGATCAGCTACAGTGAAAATGCAGGCAATACTGGTGACTAGTTCATTGGATACTGTTCAAAAAAGAGGCAAAAGGACAGAGTCCAGTTATTCTTCAGCCCCGGAAGGTTTTACACCCCCTCCCACCCCCCCCCCCCCCCTTCCCCTTCCCCTTCCCCTTCATGACCAGGGTATTTTTGTGTGTGTGCTATTTGGCACTGAGCTACTTTAGCTGGCAATTGCACGGTCATGTAACACTGTACCCAAATTAAATTTAATTTTTTTTCACACAAAACTTTCTTTTGGTACAAAAGTTTGTGTGTGTTTAGAGTTAGTGGTTTTTTTTTTTTTTGGTTTTTTTATACTAGTAATGGTGATCTGATACTGTGTGGGAAATGACTGACGACATTAGTGACGCTAATACAGTGATTATTATTATACAGGATTTATATAGCGCTAACAGTTTGCGCAGCGCTTTACAATATAAAGGAGACAATACAATTACAATACATTTCAGTACAGAAGGAATAGGAGGGCCCGGCTCATGGAGCTTACAATCTAAAGATGATCAGCGCTGATACTGTACACTGTCACTGTACTGATGCTGGCTTGGAAGGGGTTAACTAGGGGTAATCAAAGGGTTAATGGTGTGCCTAACAATATGTAATGTGTGCTGCTTTTACTAAGCCACATCACTGCTGTCTGTACAGCACCTTTGTTGTTTGTCAACACAGGGCTCTGTACTGTCATTCACTAAGCTGATCAGCAGGTCCCAGCCATAAATCAGAGAATTTTTATTGATTTAGTTGGGTATACAAACAAAATAAAAATCCCCACTTTTACCCCAACAAGAACCCCTGCCCTCCCCCTATCCTCCCACAAGCTTTCCAACAGTGGGTTACTCTTAAAAAAAGAAAATATGACAGCCATGTAACCAAGTACAAATACATGCTGGTTAACGCCATATGGTATACAGAATAACTATTTGTTTTTTGTTTTTTTTAATGGATGACTGTTGTGGCCCAGGGGATCATGTAGCACAATAATAAAGTTTGATTTCACTTGTTACAGAATTCTTATGTCAAAGCAGTCTAGATGGGTGATGTCTACCACTATTATTTCAGTCCCATATACTGGTGATTGAGAATACCAGGAGTACCAGAGAAAGGGGTATAGGCACCACAAGATCACCAGTATCCAATTCCCAAGCTGAGTTGGACACTCACTACTGCGTCAAGCAAAAATACTGTTCAAAATCTGTGACGTACTGGCTATTTTTGACATGCCCAGCCAGTCTGCCCATAGCTTGTCAAACTTGGTTGGGCAGCCACGTTTAGTGTATGTCAGTTTCTCTTGTTAGAGTAGTATTGGTGGTTTTAACCAGCCCATACAAGTTGGGGGCAAAGGGGCGATCCACTGCTGGCTGAAAAAAAAATGTTGTATGGGTACTGCAGAGGGTATCCATTCCTCCTCCATAAAGCCCGGCATGGAGGGTTGAATTATTTATGGTGGTTAGGACTTAATATTTAAGGAAATTTTTGGGCTTCTCCAAAGCTTATGTATAAGGGTGCATAGAGATGGATCACGGCCTGGGCAGGAGGCATCTGGGTGTTGGGCAAATTTTTAAAGAGTTTGAGGTGTACAATAAGATCTGTAAAGGACAAAACTGTGTAAGGGTGATGGGGATAATTGGTGGAAGAGTTTGTTTATGCAGATGCATGTGTGGGGTGTGTTTTTTTTTGTTTTTTTTTTTTCTTTTTTAATTCTCAGTGTAGTGTAGAGGGTTTTCAGCCCTCAATGCAGCTAGATTTGATGTTCATATCCTTCAGAGGACATGTGCCTCTCACATGCCCATTCAGTCAACCTTGTGACCTTGGTAGAAATAATTAAAATTTTGGCATAGATGAGCTATCAGCCTATTGAAGTATATAATACAGTAATGCTGAATTACTTTTTTTTTTTTTTTTCTTTTTTTTTTTTTTTTTTGTGACGTGTATTTGTTCTGTAACCAACCTTATGTGAGTGAGCTCGGCATGCTGAGATGTGAGCATTTTTCAGCCCACCTCAAAATTCACAACTTTTATGGTTGAGGACAAATTTTAAAAAAATCTAGGAATTCTGTTCATGGTCCTGGTTATGCCTGATGGTGTATTCTAACTTTCCTTTATTACTACAGATGTCCCAGTTGGAGACCATGCTCAGGTCACACAGTTCTGCAAAAACAACAACATAGCTTTGGTGGTTGTCGGGCCAGAAGCTCCTTTAGCTGCAGGTAATGCTTCTTACATTGCAAAGTGTGTGTGGTGGTTTTGTTTTGTTTTTTCCCCCCAGCAACCTCCTCCCACTTTTTAGCATTTGCACGTACTTAACTTGATGATTCTTCCTCCCCCTTCTTCCTTTTTTTTTTTTTTTTTTTTTTATCTCCAGGTCTGGTGGATGATTTGAGGGCAGCTGGAGTGAGAGGTTTTGGTCCCACTGCAAAGGCGGCTCAGCTGGAAGCTAGTAAAAGTTTTGCCAAAGACTTTATGGACCGACATGGCATTCCAACAGCAAAGTGGAAATCTTTCACTGACCCTAAAGAAGCTTGTGACTTTATCACTAGGTAGTTATCAAAGTACACAAAGTGGAATGGTAAAATTCATAGTTGCCAAAAGTCCCTACAATAGAATCCTTTTCCTTTCAGCCTATTTATACTGTACATACAAGGCTTCAGAGTTGAAAATATGGCAGTATGACCAGAGCAGCACTGCCTGCAAAAAGTGGTTAATTGAAAATCCATGCGGAGTAATATAACTGCATTAAATAGCTACAAAAATATTTTATTTGATCACATGGATCATGAAGAGGTTAGACATAGACATGGTGAACAAATCATAATAAAAGTTAAACATTCGGCATCTTCAAATCCTGGTTAATAATCGGCAAGCAGGAATCCACATAAGGCAATGAAGTTTCCTAACTACATGATCATAGAGTTCCATATGGTTCCACATAGTATCTGGATAGGGAGATCATTCTTCAAAGATATTCTTTGGTAAACGCCACAATAAACGGAATGACTTCCTATAAAGGAAACCAAAGAAGGATCATGGTAGTGGAAACATATAAAGAATAATATATACCCAGATCATGTACTTAAGCAAGATAGCCAGGCTAAGTAGTAGTTCCATTACCTTCTCATGAGCTTAACCATCATGAAAAAATGATGAATGTAGGGCCTTCCTGGGTGACCACCCCAAATAGAAATGAATCCACAATAGCAAGTGGTTCTAAGAATGTATAGACATAAATCATGAGTATCAAACAAAATACCTGAATAGAATAAATATAAGGGTAAAAAATATATTACCATAAATAGGATCAAGGAGACTCCACCTCACTTGAAATGAGAGAGAGAGAGAGAGAGAGAGATATAACAGGCTGTATATACCCAAATCAGGGTTTCCAAAAATTGCTCTTACAGAGAGATGATGCGGTTACAATAGAATCATTTTTCCTTTCAACCTATTTATACTGTACATACAAGGCTTCAGAGTTAACTGGAGGTCCTATTACTCTTGTCTGTCTCTACAGTGCTGACTTCCAGGCCCTGGTGGTCAAAGCAAGTGGCCTGGCAGCTGGAAAGGGAGTGATAGTGGCCAGCAGCAAGGAAGAGGCTTGTAAAGCTGTTAATGAGATTATGCAGGTAAGAAATGGTGGTATTTTCAATGTATGGAGTAAGCCCATAAAATAAGACTTTCTGTATCCAGGGGTAGAGTTGATGGAAGGTTAATGGAACTCTTATGTTTTGACCCTCTTATTGCTCAGTTTGCTACAACTTTATAAACCAATTTTAATTGATCTTTAAAATCAATCGTTACACCCAGTTAAAGAATTCTTACCATTACAAGAGAAAAAATGGAAACTTTGTACATTGGTCAGAAATATTTCCCACATTGTTATAAAATCTGTTCAACAAATACTTTCACTTACATGTGCACTTCTGATGTTCATGAGCATCTGTTACTACTTGGTGGTAAATTATTGTTCATGAGTACCTGTTACTACTTGGTGGTAACTTATTGTAATGTTCTTCTAAAGATCACAGCACTTGTGAATAATGGGCTTTCAATTGGTAGTTTGTGCTGACTGTGAGCTGTCTATTTTTGAGTATCTTTGTGGGCTGGTGTTTATGTATCTTGCATGCTAAATACCGATCGTAAAATGTTCCTATACCCAGGACCCTGCATTCATTATATCTGGTCTCCCACAGTACACATAACATGGAAATGTAATTATTTTCGCAAATATAAACTGCTAAATGTTTTCTTTTTTGTTTGTGTTTTTTTGTTTTGTTTTGTTTTTTATCAGCAGTTAGAGCAGTCTTGTGACTTCTTGTGCCCAGCAGAGCACTGGTTAAAGCTTGTAGGAGGATTTTTCATTCTCCTCTTACTGTCCTGAGGATGTAGGACCCCTGACTCTGTCTGGGCAGTGCTGATTGGTCCTTTTGCCAATTACATGCACTCTCCCAGGGGAAAAAGAAAAGAACCTCTAGCAAACACACCAAACTGAGCATGTGTAGTTTGCCCCCAAGGCTCTGTTCTATCAGGAGATGAGTCGGGGACATTAGCACAAGGGGAGGATCAGAGAAGACCGGATCAAACAGCCATTTTTACACAATGCAGAGAATGGGTCTTGTGGGGTTTGGGTCCCCCCCCCCCCTCCCCCCAGGAGTTTTTTTTATGCATGCTTATGGTGTGAATGAGCCTGTTGTGTGCTGTTTTAATGCCAAACACCTGTGCATTGATTTGGTTTATTCTCCAAAACTGTTTTGATCCTTAATTGCAAACAGTTGCACTCAAACATGAGAGAATTCCACGGTTGATATTGGTGTTTAGATGCTCCAAAATCGATAATCACTGATTATCCGCTATTTTCTACCTGATTATACAAATCAAATCTATCCTATCTCATTATATTGGCAGACCTACAGTATATATTGCAGTGTGGCATGCCTACGTGTTTGTTATCAAAATTTTTTAAAATGTGTTTCCTGTGATTGACTTTGTCTGCTTATTCCTATAGGATAAGGCATTTGGAGAAGCTGGGGAGACTGTAGTAGTGGAGGAGCTACTGGAGGGTGAAGAAGTTTCCGTATGTATCATAGGTTGTCTGTGTAATGGTTTTTGTTTCTAATTTCTCTTGTGGCGTCCTGCAGTATACAGTGTTGGAACCTCTGTGGTCCAGTCATATAGTACAGGGATTTAGCCTCCATGCTGGAAGCAAGCTACAACAATCAGTTACAGTGCTGTCCTGTAGAAAACCTTTGCATTCCAGTCATGTTTTTAAGGCCTCATGCACATGGTCTCCCAGGGTGGAACAACTATATTTCTGCACCTCTGAGCCATAGGGGATGCATACAGCAGCCCATAGAAATAGATGGCTGTGTGTGTGATTATAAGCCAGTATTTGCATAAATTTGCGCATGTGTACAGCTCTGTGCCCCTGGACACAGACCAGTGTACAGCCAATGATTTTTGTGGGTGGCTGTATGCAGCACATGTTGCTCGAGCAGGGAAGTGTGCCCGAATTATACTTTGTACCCCACTAGGCACCTGTGTGCATGATGCCTAGGAGTGATTTCAAGCATCATGCTGTCATGGGATTGTTGCATCTACTGCTTAGTGTATTTTAATAGTTTCTGGGAAGTCATTCTGTCTTTAATTTCAAATCTGTAGAAGTGTAGCTGATAGAGACGCTCTCTGCTGTAGATGACCATACAGGTAGATCAGGGGCATGCATAATTAGACTGCAACTGGGGTGTGGGTAATTGTAGCATGTCTTAAACATGTTAAATGTAATTAATGGGCTGCATAGTCCGTCATTTAGTGGTTAGCATATCTGCCCTGATGGACTGGAGTCACTGATTTGGATCCCTGTGAGGACATAGTCTGCATGTTCTCCCTGTGCTTGCATGGATTTCCTCTAGATATTATGGTTTCGTCCCATACTCCAATGGCATACTCATAGGTTGACTGGCTCCTGTTAAATTGACCCAAGTATATATCTATGTGTGATTGTGAGATGGGAACCCTAGATTGTAAGCTCCTCGAGGGCATTGACTGATCTGAATGTGCAAGTGTGGCATAAATTGTCTGTGCTATAGAAACGCCTGTAATAAATAAACATTGTTCTCGGTTACTGTGACATAAACTGAAATGCTGGATTTTCTGTTACAGTGCCTCTGTTTCACAGATGGGGTCACTGTTGCTCCCATGCCTCCAGCCCAGGATCATAAAAGACTGATGGATAGGGATCAAGGCCCTAACACAGGAGGGATGGGAGCTTACTGCCCTGCACCCCAGGTATGGACTGGGAAATGCTTCTGCAACAATATGCACTAGCTGCTAACTGAATATTTATTGAAACCGCATAAAATCCTCTAACTCTTGTATGGTACTGTTCAGATATCTGAGCGATTACGTGTGGAAATCCGGGACACTGTGCTGCAGAAAGCCGTAGATGGAATTCGAAAAGATGGAACGCCGTATATAGGTGAGGTCCATGTAATTTAGATACTTGTAGGAAACAGCATGGTTTCCTACTGATGACTAAGACTACTGAAATTCTAATATCCAAAAGTTATACTCTCTATTTAAAAAAAAAAAAAAAAAAAAACTCTTGCAGCGCCCCCTCTCCTACTAGCAGGGTCAAATGCATGTGAAGTCTAGGGGGTGGAAGAATAAGGTGTAATAGTGTGGGGTTTTTTTTTTTTCTCGTTATACTGGCGCTCTTCTCCTTGATACTCAAGGTTGTGGGCAGGTCCTCATGTACAATGCAGGACTATTGGTCCTTCAGTATAATTCATGATATCTGTGTGTAACAGCCTGAAGAGACTTCAGGGGGACTGGTTTCACAGCATGGAGGAAGCCTGCTTGAGCAAGCTAAATGGTCATTATTAAACCATATTACTCTACCCCTAGACTTGATTTTTTTTTTTTTTTTTTCTTTTTTCTCCTTGTGTTCCCTTTGCCTAGAGTGGGGCATTAAATCAGAGCAGGTTGTTAAAGGGACTTTGACTGTAATAATGGATGTCTTGCTGTATTTGTATGTTATCTAAAATGCCTGACACATTTTATTTTTAGGTGGTGCTGACAGACTTCTGTATGTGTTTTCAGGTGTTCTCTATGCTGGAATTATGCTTACTAAAGATGGACCTAAGGTGCTCGAGTTTAACTGCCGATTTGGAGATCCGGAATGTCAGGTGTGTGAATGAGTAACCCCTGCTTGTACTTATCTTTTATGGAATACAGAAATCATTTAAAACTACAATAGGCGTTGTAGCAGCCAATCAGAACATCACTATGACTATCTGAATTTTTCTGAACGAAGGATATCTGGCTGCTGTCGGTTGTTATATGGGTATTTTATTTGAAGTTCACCTCTCACTAACTTACAAATTGCCTTGAGTGAATCCTTGACATGTCGCACTATTATCATTTTCAAAAAACCTTTTTTCATAAAGCAGTCTGAGCTCCAGTCAGATGACTTTTTGACTAGGCCAAGGTGATTTCATCAGACTTCTGCAAGCAGGAGGACATCTCTATCTTGTCTGCCACCAGTTATCAGACTAAAACAGTGTATCTTGTGTTATACAATGTAGGAGGTTGTAGCTGGGGCTGATCTGTGTTACACTTGTAAAAACCAAGCATGGGCACCAGGGTTGTGAGCTGGCATCTCAGTCCATAGTGTTTATGGTGGATGATAAAGATGGCTCCATCTTACTGGAGGTAAAAGCAGATGAAGGCATTATCTGGGGGAGTAATGTGTCTTCTAGGAGCTAACAAATACATTACTTAGCATGGATGCATTGACCTAAAAAATATCTGATGTGAAGTCTGCTTTAAGATAAGGCATGTAGATTATATTGGCTGAAGTGAGGTAGGAGACAAATGCAAAACACTTTGTAATGTAAAAGCCAATTCCTGTAAAAAGGCAATCTCTCCCATTACGTGTGTAGTTCACATGGGAATAACATTTTTAAAGTACTTTAACTCTGTTTTCAAGGTGATACTGCCACTTCTTCAGAGTGACTTATATGAAGTTATCCAGACCACTCTAGATGGACGCCTTGCCGATTCTATGCCAGTGTGGCTGAAGGACTATGCTGCTGTTACTGTAGTTATGGCTAGCGGTGGTTATCCTGGAAGCTATGCCAAAGGCCTGGAAATAACAGGTGAGAATTTGTATCAAGTACACGGTGTGTGTGTGTGTGTGTGTGTGTGTGTGTGTGTGTGTGTTTGTGTGTTTTTCTCTTGCCTCGCATGGGTCATGTTGGTGCAGCATCTCAGCCCTTCACAGGTTAATGGAAACCTTTTCATGCCAGAGTTTCGTTCAAGTTGAAACTGAATTGTTTATTTTTTTTTGGGGGTGGAGGTACAGCACAAAACAAATTTTAGTTACATGTATTGGTGTGTATCCCATTACCTGCAGACAGCTGCTTGTGTTAAACCACTTGCCTACAGGGCACTTATACCCCCTTCCTGCCCAGGCCAATTTCCAGCTTTCAGCGCTGTCACACTTTGACAATTGCGTGGTCATGCAACACTGCACCCATATGAAATTTTTATCATCTTTTTGAGACAGAGCTTTCTTTCTGGTGGTATTTAATCACCTCTGGGATTTTTATTTTTTCTTAAACCAAAAACCACTGAAAATTTTGAAAACTTTTTTTGTTTTACAATTTTGTAAAGTGATTTTTCTCCTTCACTGATGTGTGCTAATGAGGCTGCAGTGATGGGCACTGATAGGCTACACTGATAGGTGGCACTGATGAGGCACTGGTAGGTTGCACTGATGAGCATTGACTGGCATCACTGATGGGCACTGAAAGGCAGCACTGATAGGTGACACTGATATATGGCACTGATAGGTGACACTGATATATGGCTCTGCTGGGTGGCACTGACTGGCAGCTCTGCTGGGTGACCTTGAAAGGCAGCTCAGATGAGCATTGGCACGTGGCACTGATGGACATTGGCACGTGGCACTGATGGACATTGGCACGTGGCACTTCTGGGGCCACACTGATCATCAGTACTTTGATGATCAGTGTACATGTCCCCTCCGCGGAAAGCCGATTACCGGTTCTCCTCTCGAGCTGTCAGTGTGACAGCTCGAGAGGAGAGAAGTGCCGATAACCGGCATTTCCGTGTTTACATGTGATCAGCTGTGATTGGACAGCTGATCACAGGACCGAGCCGACATCTTCGGCTCTTTCCGTGATCCGCTGTGTCCGAGGGGCACAGCGCACCGGCGATCGCTGCGCGCTCCCTGAGCCGCGCATGCGCAGTGAGAATGTTAGGACGTCATATGATGTCCTATCAGAACGAGAGAACCACCTTGCGCCCGTCATTGTACTATAGGGCGGGCGGAAGGTGGTTAAAGTGCCTCCTTCAGAGGATGCTAGATACTACCCTGAGCAGCAGACACTGCTACTGAAAAAAGTTGCACTGCTCACCTGCCCCCTTCTGCCTTTTCTATAGTTCACACTACTCTTCATGAAGCATAGCATTCTTGTGGATGGGAGGTGGAGATCCTGCTATTTAGTTATGTGAATGCCATAAAGGATAAAAGGGGGTGGCATGAGTGGTGCAACTTTTTTCAGTAGCAGTGTCTGCTCTTAATTATCACAGCGCCAAAGGATAACTACTCCAAGCAATATCTGCAGGCTTTTTATCAGAAGCAGTCTTCTGCAGGTAATGATACACATCATTTGTACACTGATTAAAAAGTGTTACTTTAATTTTTTTTTTTTTTGAGCAGAGTGTAGCATCAGGTCAGTGAAACTCCTGGGATATTGATCTGGTCAGTTAAGTGGCAGAGGGGGTTGTTAATCAGTTTCAGCTGCTTTTGGTGTTAATTTCATTAACAGGTGCACTAGATGGGCAATAATGAGATGACCCCCAAAACAGGAATGGTTTAACAGGTGGAGGCCACTGACAAATTTTTTTTTACTGACTGTTTTTCACAAGTTTTGCATTTGGCTAGGGTCAGTGTCACTCATGGTAGCATGAGGCGATACCTGAACCCTACATAGGTTGCACAGGCAATCCAATTTCTCCAGGATGGCACATCAATATGTGCCATTGCCAGAAGGTTTCCTGTGTCTCAAGAGCATGGAGGAGTTTCCAGGAGACAGGCAGTTACTCTAAGAGCTGGACAGGGCTGTAGAAGGTCCTTAACCCATCAGCAGGACCGGTATCTGCTCCTTTGTGCAAGGAGGAACAGGATGAGCACTGCCAGATCCCTACAAAATGACCCCCAGCAGGCCATTGGTGTGAATGTCTCTGAATAAACAATCAGAAACCGACTTCATGAGGGTGTCCTGAGTACCCAATGTCCTCTAGTGAGTCCTGTGCTCACTGCCTGGCACCATAGAGCTTGATTGGCATTTGCCATTGATCACCAGAATTGTCAGGTCCACCACTGGAGCCCTGTGCTTTTCACAGATGAGAGCAGGTTCACCCTGAGCACATGTGACAGACGTGAAGGGGCCTGGAAAAGCCGTGGAGAACATTATGCTGACTGTAACCTCGTTCAGTATGACCGTTTTGGTGGTGGGTCAATGATGGTCTGGGGAGGCATATCCATGGAGGGACGCACAGGTATCTGGATGAAATCCTTGGACCCATTGTCAGACCCTACATTGGTACAGTGGATCCTGGGTTTCTCCTGATGCACGACAATGCCCAGCCTCGTGGTGAGAGTATTCAGGCAGTTCCTGCAGAATGAAGGAATTGATACCATTGAATGGCCCCCACGCTCGCCTGACATAAATCCAATAGAACACCTCTGGGATATCCTGTTTCTGTCCATCGACACCGCCAGGTTGCACCTCACTGTCCAGGAGCTCAGTGATGCCCTGGTCCAGATCTAGGAGGAAATACCCCAGGACACCATCCGTCGTCTCATTAGGAGCATGCCCCATGTTGTCAGACCTGCATACAAGCACGTGGGCCATACAAACTACTGAGTACTATCTTGTGCTGCTGCAAATACATTTCAACAAAAATGGACTAGCCTGCTACTTTTTTTTTTTTTTTTTTTTTTCCCCTTTTGATTTTTGGGGTGTCTTCGAATTCAGTCCTCTGTAGGCTGATTATTTTCATTTCCATCAAACGATGGGGCATCCTTGCGTTCCTAACACATTACCCAGTCCATATCAGTATAGATATCCAACATGAGATTTCCCCCCCCCCCATTGAGATATGATATATTTTCAAAGTGTTCCTTTTTTAATTTTTTGTGACCAGCGTACATAACTAATGTACATGGCACCAAAAAAGAAAACTACGTTTCAACTCTAATCTTTACTTTGTAAGTACAAAATCTAGCGGATGGCAAATGACTAGCCACCAGTATTGGATAGTATAGAAGTGTGGTCTCCCTGCAGCTGATCTGTTCCTCATTACGGATTTACCTTTTACTGATCTACTGTGTGCAGGCGGCCCTGAAGATAGGCAGTCGAGACTTTGCTTGTTCATGTCAGCTGCTCCATTTGGTGACTGGTGGGGTAATGATCAAGAAGCAGCAGGATAGATGGGGAAGAAACACAACTCCACAGAATAATCTAATATGCAACCTTCGTACCGCATTGCTCTTTTTCAGGAAAAATGTAACATCGCAGAGTAGCTTTGTGTGGGGTTTTTTTTTTTTTTTTTTTCTTCTCCTCCCATAGCTATATGTATTTTTGGCTTGCAGTGGGCACTGGCCCCATTTAGCTTTTCTTTGCTAGTTCTACTAAATCACCCTTTATATCCTTCTTTGTTTTTAGGGTTGTCTCAAGCCAAAGAGCTTGGTCTGGAAGTGTTTCATGCTGGCACAGCTCTGAAGGATGGAAAGGTGGTGACCAGCGGTGGACGGGTTCTCACTGTCACCGCCATTAGGAAGAACTTGATATCTGCTCTGGAGGAAGCCAACAAAGGAGTAGCTGCCGTACAGTTCTCTGGTGCGATATACAGAAAAGACATTGGTTACCGTGCTATCGCTTATCTCAGGCAAAACAGGTGTGTGTATAGGAAGACTGAAACAATGGTTTAAAGCCCTTAAAGTATAACTAAGCCTTTTTTCTGGAGAGGGATTACAACACCTGTCAGGCTTTTGTTTCTATCTGTTCCCCCGTTAGGACAAAGAGTGAATCATCCTATATAAATTTTTTTTTTTTTTTTTTTTTTTTTTTTTTTTTTTTTTTTTTATGGTGGGGAAAACAATCTCTAATTTTAGGTTGTCCGTAGAACAAGAATAGAGGGAAAATCTTTCAATGGGGTTACTAGTTCTGTTGACTCTTGGAGGGATTTCCTCTTACTTCCTGTGTTGGCTATGGGACAGGAGGCGAAGGGATATTTCCCCAATGATTCAGCCCCCATCCTATTACTCTCCTTGCTGACATCATACATGGGTTTTGTGATATTTGTGTAGAGTGGGAGGCTCTTTAAAAGCAATTAGAACTGAAAGCACTGAACCACAAAGAAGAAGAAAAATTACAAATTCCATGATGCTTCAGTATTTGGAGAAAAAACTGTCTCCAGTGCTTGGTGCTACCTGCAAAACATGTAGGATTTCTTGTTTAGTATATTGCCTTCCTTTATTATTTTGATACCTTAAGGAAATCTTTCGACAGTCCTTGAATTGAGTTTAGAGACCTCACCATCTGATCTCCTGAGCAGTCAGTTTGATTCTTGCTTGATGAGCTCTCTGGATTTACTATAATGGCATTTGGTACTTGGCAGCTGATGGGTCAGCATATACTCTGGTACAGACCCACAATAAAAACTTAGCAGCACTCGCAGAGTACTTGCTGCATTTAGATTGGAGACAATCTGGAGCCAATGGCATGCCTCCTGTAGGCCTTTGTACATGAAATGCCTTGCATGGGATTGACGCAGAATGTTATATGGACAGTACAGACATCTAGTGCAGAGGCCATGAACTATTCTCAGCTACATTTCAATCCTGTATTGCCATTTGTTCTAAAATGGTTTGTTCTCCGCCATGCATGAATGGCTGCCAAGGGGTTTCATAAGAGACCCAGTTCACAGCTTTGGGCCTGTGTCCGTAGCCACATGAAGCTTACTTTCAATTACATTCCAGTTGCATTTGCAATCCATACAAGGGGTTTCTGATACCATTCACAGTTCAATGATGGGTCCATTTGACAGGCAGTTGACCTGTCTCCCATCAGCACAGACCCTTTATGTGGAATTTTTTTTTTTTTTTTTTTTTTTTTTTTGGAGCACGGTCAGTGTTTTGATAAAGACAACGACAAACTGAAAGTGAACATTTTAAGGGAAAGAACAGTTAGATGAAATAACTTCTTAGTGAACTGAAGACATATTAAAGGCTATGTTAAGTCAAACTCTTCAAGAGTGCCGATTTATGCCCGCATCACCACCAGTTCCATTCATAGAAGCTGTACTACATGCACTGGCCACTTTATTGGGTACACCTGTTCAATTGCTTGGTAACACAAATTGCGAATAAGCCAATCACATTGAAACTCAATGCATGTAGACATGGTGAAGACTACTTATTGAAGTTCAAACAGAAACTGAGCATCAGAATGGGTAAGAAAGGGGATTTAAGTGACTGTGACCGTGGCATGGTTTTTGGTGCCAGACAGGCTGGTCTGAGTATTTCAAAAACTGCTGATCTACTGGGATTTTTATGTACATCCATCTCTAGGGAAATTGACTCATCAGACCAGGCAACATTTTTTTTTTTTTTTTTTTTTTTTTCTTTTTCAGTCTTCTATTGTCCAGTTTTGATGAGCCTGTACAAAATGTAGCCTCTGTTTCCTGTTCTTGGCTGATGGGAGGCACTTGGTGTGGTCTTCTGCTGCCGTAGCACATCTGCTTCAAGGTTCGAAGTGTTGTGTATTCAGAGATGGTGTTCTGCATACCTTGGTTGTAATGAGTGGTTATGTGGTTTACAATCATCTCAAACCAGTCTGCCCATTCTCCTCTGACATAAACAAGGCATTTTTGTCCACAAAGCTGCCACTCGCTGGATATTTTCTCTTTTTCTGACTTTTCTCTTTAAACCCTAGAGATGGTTGTGTGTGAAAATCCCAGTAGATCAGCAGTTTTTGAAATCGTCTGGCACCAACAACCATGCCATATTCAAAGTCAGTTAAATCCCCTTTCTTACCCCCCATTCTGATGCTCGGTTTGAACTTCAGGTCGTCTTCACCACATCTACATGCCTAAATGCATTGTGTTGCTCCCTTGTGAATGGATGATTAGCAATTTGTGTTACTTAGCAATTGAACAGGTGTACCTAATGGAAGTGGCCGGTGGGTGTATAGCTTCTATTAATGAGAAGTGCTCTATCAATGGAGGAGGTGTATTGTTCATCAGCTCATGCTTCATTGATGGAAGCTATAGTACAGCTTATATGAATGAAGGAGGAGGCAGAAAAGGCAGGCATAGTCTACACTCTTGGTGAGTGCCTGTCACAAGTCCAGTGTTCGTATTAATTCCCGCATCACCGAAGGATTATGGCTGTGAGGATATGAGGCCTGGGCTTTGATCACAAATCGAAATGTGTAGTTCTGTATATATTAAAAAAAATTTTTTTTTTTTTTTTTGTGAATTCTCTGCAATATTGGCGTTGCGTTTAATATGTGGGGGGTCTTATCTCAAGGAGTACTGTTGTGTTCCTACAATTACTACAGTTTGTATTGTCTACATTTTTTGTAATAAAGCACTACAAATGTGTTTGGTGTGTTTTACGTGTAATATACATACATCCTTTTGTGTTATGTCAGTCCTTGGGATTATATTCCCAGAAAATGTCTTTATTCTCAAATTAGGAGATGGGGAGAGTTGCTCTTATGACTCCTACTTGTGTGAATTTTTGCTTCAGGTTTTGAGCTCTTCAAAAGGACTGCATGGGCCTTTTGAAGAAGGGACTTGTCCTGAAAAATGTTAGTGCAAATAAAGTATCACAGATGCTAGTCAGCTATTTTTGTAAAAGACACAAATGCAAAGTTGGTCCATTCTGCTGTGACATCTGTACATTAATTGCTTTTGTCTGGCACCCAAACAATTGGTCATTTCATCCATCGGGCAAGTTTTTCAACCCTTACCACTGTGCCATAATTGTGGGAAGTGAACGAATGTACACTTAAAGCGGAGCTCCACCCAAAAGGGGAAGTTCCGCTTTAAGGACTGCTCCCCATTAAGGATTGGCACCTTTGGGGGGGGGGGGGGGGAGCGGGTACCAAAATTTGACAGGTACCCGCTCCCACTTCGGCTTCGATTGCCTAGGCAAGCGGAAGGTGTCCTCATTCCCTGTGGTCTTTTTGGACGTGACAGCTCCCAGAAAACGGGACTATTCATGAAGTGCAGCCCTACTCGCGCATGCGCAGTGAGTACCCGGCTGTGAAGCCTCAAGCAATCACAGCTGGATGCCCACACTGTAGATGCCGGCCTCCTGGAATACAGGACGGCTGGTGAAACGGGCTGCGGGGACACAGCAAGGGACAGGTAAGTGGCTGTTTTTTAAAAGTCAGCAGCTACAGTTTTTGTAGCTGCTGACTTTTATTTTTTGACAGCGTGAGTGAAACTCCGCTTTAAGTTTGGGAGATGTCCCCAGCAACCGCTTCTATATTATGGAAACACTACACAAGAAGTATGAGTTGAGAAAAGAAAGTGGCATTCGCCTTGAAGCACAAAACTGCAAGCGTATTGCCCAGCACAGTCAAAGCGTTCTACCTCATTTGGGCTCTAAAGCTCCAAGAAAGATTAAAAAGTTTGTGGGTAGCAGTACAAGAACCTACACTTCAAGGGGCAACTTGTACAGAAAAAGCACAAGCTCTGAAACTAGAATATAAAATGGCTTTACATTGAGCCTCCTCCACACTAACTTTACCTACAATCTGGAAAAACAGAAGATCGGTTTCCTGCAACAGATGAGCCATGGTTGACTGGCTGAAGGGCCTCTTACTCTTCGAGATAGCAAGTTAGGGATATACATTGGACAGCAGGATGACAAGCCTACATAGTGCAGAATCGGCACACTTCTAGTTTTGGCACTGGAAGGTTAGTTTGTAAGGTGAATGTGTTTTCACAAAAGTAACATTATAAATGAGGTTTACTAGTACAGGAAACCCCATGCCATATTGAATCATTGCTAGTGAATGAGTTATCTATGCAGCAAATGATTTTCCATTGAATGTTGTATTCTCCAATAAATGCCCAAAAAAGATGCCAGGACTTTAACCACTTGCTGCCCACGGTAATTTTTGAAATTTTTCACATATGTATGAAAATTAGCATTTGCTTTTGCTAGAAAAGTTCTTGAGATCCCCAAACTATATTTTCTGAAAGCGGGCCTTTTTTTTTTTTTTTTTTTTTTGGTAACACTATATTTCTACAGCCATTTTTATAAAAACACAATTTCTTGGTAGAAAGTACACCTAAAAAATGCATTTTGGTGCACACAACACAATACCCAATTTATTGTGAGGGTGGAGGGAAGGCAGGTAGGGCCTCTCCTGAGCCCTGTAAAAGTGATCAGGTGGTTGTATAGCTGCTCAGATCCCTGTTTATAGTAAACCCGGTCCTCAGCTGAAAATATTGATACCATGATCATAGCTGCACCCATGATTCTAGTATAACCACTTCCAGCTGAGGGAAAAAAAAAATTACACCCCCCCCCCCCCCCAAGGGCTGGAAGTAGTTTAAGCAGTACTATTACTGCCACTTGAACATGTATCTATGGTCAAAGTTTAAAATTGTGCAGCATTGGGGTTCCCAGTTTGAATCTTAGTCAGAAAACTATCTTTATGGAGTTTGCATGGTCTTTTATGTGGGTGTCTTTCCAAACTCCAAAGACATGTTGGTAGATTAATTAGGTCCAAATATTGTGTGAGAGAGGCACGTAGGAACAATAAATTGAAAGGTCCTTAGGAGTGAGGTGAGTGCACTGTAAGTAAAGTGCTGTGCAATTGTCGGTGCTACATAAACACCTATTAATTTCCACATTATATCTATTTCAATTGGTTCTAGCCTACTCAGTCATTTTTAAAACCTCAAGATCATTCAGATTAATATTCAAAGAATCTCATACATTTTACTTCCTTGAATGCCCTGTGGGTGGCACTGCTGTGTCCCACATTTCATAGAACCTGCCTTCTGAACTACAGAGGTGATGAGATCATGCAGGCCAGTTATGCCTTTTTGTTCTAATACTTTTGAGGACTGCCCCCTCTCTGTGTGTATTTTAGTCCTATTTATTCCTTCAAAGCTCATTAAACAATTCTTCAATATCCTTGTGTAATTGCCTGCAATTATTCTTTATGCTGTGCTAATGCAACCAGTTGACAATTGAAGCTGGGATGATGGGGGAGAATGCTGACGAGTAAGGGAGTCTGTATCCTGATGGGGCCTATGGGAGGGAGTGCTAAGTGAACGGGCGTCAATAATTTTGGTGATAATCCTTATTGGCTCCAAGAGCAAAAAAGGTTCATCATAGCGGTATGACGTCTGCAGAATGCAGTCTTCAAAAAAAGTAATTGCTCCCCCATATGATGCAGCAACCCAGAAAAGCAATAGTTGGTGGATTCAGAGTCTGCTAATCCTACATCTTTTTAGCATGCAATACACTTCCTATATGTACCTCTCTACTGTGAATGTAGCTTTTTGGCTGTTACTTCCCTTTAATTTTTAGATCCTTGGGTGTTAATATTTCCCTGTGTGTCCTGACAGGCCCCTGACTTACAAAGACAGTGGTGTGGACATAGAGGCTGGGAACAGTCTGGTGCAGAGAATTAAGCCTTTTGCTGCTGCCACTGCTAGACCAGGTAAGCCATAAGCAGTCCTATGGGCTGAGTATTGTAGAGTTGCATGTGGGTTCCCCATCCCTGCTGAGCATACAATGTGATGGGTGAAATAAGGAGAGCGTTTCTTCAATGGAGCAGATGGAGGGCGTGCAGAACTGGATTAGATGTTCTTGCTGCTGGTCACAAGTCTGCTGGGACAAAAGAACCTTTTTTTGTCAAACAGGAAATGTTTACATATACAGGCATGACTTCATCATACTAATGGGAATTGGGAGATATGAATTTCTTGGTTATCAGTTTTTTTATGTCCAGACATTACCAAAATATCCCTTCAAATCCCAGTCTAATCTCTTCTCAACCCTTTGACAGTAAAGTTTAAGCCCTGGTTCACACTGGTGCGACGTGTCATGCAATTTGACATTCAAATCGCACGACAACTCGCACCTAATTTTGCCTGTTAAACCATTTAAAATCTGGGACAGATGTCAGGCAAGCCACACATGAAGTCACACTGACCGGCGGCTTTGAAAACGCGCTACTTCAAGTGAAGTAGTGCGCTTTCAACGCTGCATTCAGTGTGAACAATCTATTTGTAAACAAAAATAATAAATACACATCTTTTTGCATGGGGGGGGGGGGGGGGGGGAGTGCATTTGATTATTACATTTGCAGCCTGTAAGGGGGTGCAATGGCAGGATCCTGCATAGTCTGGGTAAACTGTCTGCTCGTACTGCCTGTATTAATGAAGAGCAGGAAGAATTGTTGAACTAGATGAGCACTCACCAGTGCCCCCCGCAGTTCACTGAGAGTCACAACCTGTCAGCCGTAAAGGCTGGTGGTACATGTAGTCTACTGATTCCCAGGAAATACTGTATGATCGCCGTGGGTGCGGGGAGAAGAACCCCTGCCTGCTGTTGGAGGAGATCGCTGGAGGTGGATGCGTAGGAGCATGTTGCATCCTAAATATGGGTGTAACGTGATAAAGCTACTAAAGGTGAACTTTTCCTTTAAGGCCCAAACTGGTAATAGAGGCCAATATTTGTTTAAAGTAGTATCAAACCCAATGCAAGCATTTCTTCTATTTCCGTTTACCAATTCTTCGACGTGATGGCTGCATTAGTGGTTTTCTTTCTTTTTTTTTTTGTCTTTCGTTCTTTTCATCTGGTCATCCAGTCAGTGAGTTTATAGGGATGAGACAAATCATTTATTGCTGGCAGGGGTGCTTACAATTATCAGCTTTTATTTGTCAATCCTTTAATACTTTATAAGAAGTTATGTTCTTTTTGGCATAGATTCATTAGCAGATTTAAATACACTAACAAAACTGAAGCCACACTGCAATGCTGCTGTCTGCTGTGCCCACCTGTGCTCCTTCATCCAGAGTGGAGGCAGTCTAATACAGAAGGTTTGTTACTGGCCAGATCGCCTACTGAAAACAGAGGGGAAAGAGCATTAAAAAAGAAAAGCTAAGGCATCCACCACATCTAATGATTGGTAAGCTGCAAAATATTACCAGTGTTCAGGCATGCTGTAGGTATAAGAGCGGCAGGTCTCATACAGAGAAGCAATCCTGTCGTTTATCCACCATTCCTCTGCTCTTGTCCATTCATAGGATGTCCTATATTTTATGAATGGATTAAGATTGCAAGGCATTCCCTGAATTGAGGGGAGGAGTGCAGCAGATAATTGACAAGATCGCTTCCCTGCATGAGACCTGCAGGATGCTAGAAGTACAGAGAGCGCTTTGATTTACAATAAGAATTCATAAGATCCCTCCTTTAGAACACATGGTGCAGAATTCATTAGAAAGTGTCTGAAGCACAGCAGTATAAATGGGCTTTTACATGTTTCAGTTAGCGCTTCTCTCATTGCATTCGTCACATATGATGTATATTGCTTTTTATACTTATTTGGGTGTTTTTCCAGGATGCAATGCAGAGCTTGGAGGCTTTGCTGGGCTATTTGACCTTAAAGCGGCAGGATATATAGACCCAATTCTGGTGTCTGGGACAGATGGTGTTGGAACAAAACTGAAGGTAAATTAGTAAAACCATCTGGTTTTAATGGCTGACATAAAGTAGATGGCTGCTAGTAATTTTATCAATGGCATCAGTGAGGTGTTAGAGGCTACAAATACTATATGGCCAAAAGCTTGTAAACACCTGACCATCACACCTGTGTGAGCTTATTGGATATCGGATTCCAAAACCGATAATATGGATCTGTCTTACACCTCCCACTTTACAGCTTTTTTGTTTTGTCTGGTAAAGGCTTTCTATCAGATTCTGGTGTGTCTAGACTTAGGTTGGCCATACATTTAACCCTTCTGGGTTTTTTGGGGGGTTTTAAAGAGGTTCCCCCATCCACACATTACATTTGGATTGAGGGAATCGCTCCTGCTGTGCTATTTTATTCTGCAGTTGGGGAGCCTTCCCTATAACTGGTGGCACGAATTGTTTGGGAAAAACCTAACAGGCTGGTTGTACACAAGTTGTTCGATTTGACTTGTGTACAACCAGCTAGCCCATACATGGATCAGAATTCTGCTAGCTCCATCTGAATCGGTCAAATTTCGATTCATATATGGCCAGCTTAAAGAATGTATCTAATTTAGCCGAAAAGTCATTTTTGAGGTTGGGTACTGATGTTTGATGGGAAGGCCTGGCTCACAGCTGGTGTTCCAATTCATCAGAGGTGTCCAGTAGTATTCAAGGTCAGGGCTCTCTACACACAACTCAACCAAATATGTCCTTGTGGATCTGGCTTTGTGCACAGGAGCACAGTCATGCTGGAACAGAAAGGCGGCTTCCCCAAACTTACCACAAGTTTTCTAGATCACAATTGGCTAAAATGTCTCTATGCTAGAACAATAATTGTGCTCTTGACAGTACCAGGGGCGGACTGACCATTTGGACACTTGGGCACTGCCCGAGGGCCTGGGGTCAGTAGGGGGCCCCATGAGATGCCCCTGGTACCTTTTTTTTCATAGGCTTTTTTGAGTTTGGGCAAGAACACAGGGGCCCCATGATCCCCTATTGCCTGGGGGCCCCATGAGTTGTCAGTCCACCCCTGGACAGTACCATGTACCTTACAACTCTCTTGTATTACGAAGTCCAATTTTGTGACTGGGTATCCGATCAGCTGATTGGCAGACAGCCAAGATTTGTGGTATTGTTGCATCTGCTCTTTGGATATTCCGTAAATGTAGATTTTGAGAATGTTCCAATACACACTCTGTGGTGATCCAGAAATTTGATGTGTTTTACCCCTAGTTTAAAGAACATCTAATTTTAAAGAAATTTGCAGTGAGGCAAACAGAGGTTGCCATTTCTTTTTCCTTTTGAAAATGCTAGTTGCCAGTCTTAGTCATTGATTCAAAACAAGTATTAACGTGATATTAAAGGTAGTAAAGAAAAACAAGTGTGTGTGTTTTACTTACCTGCTCTGTGTAATGGTTTTGCACAGAGCAGCTCCTATCCTCCCCTTTTTTTGGGTCCCCCGCCAGTGCTTCTGGTTTCTCCCCTTTGCTGAGTGCCCCCATAGCAAGCCAGCCGCATGCTACGGGACTACTAGTGTACTTGCTTCCAAGCCCCACTTTGTGGGTCTGGCCTCCTTCCCGCTCCCTCCTCCCTACACCACCTTTCCACCCCCTTTCCATCCTACACATATCCATTGTGTAGACTGTTTAGATTTTTTTTTTATTTAATATGGATGCATCAATATGCTTTTTTTGATTGGCAAGTACGAGTACCGATCCTTTCAGTCAAATACTGTACTCACAGATACTATGGGTATCACAAGTACTGACACTTTGCGGTTTGATTTGTGTCAATGCAAAATGTAGGAAGGCAAATTGCACCGCAAATAATGGCATGCGATTCCTGTCCAAATCGCTTTGGGTTTCCCCACTGCTCCTGTGTTAACCCAGGCTTGTCATAGTTTGAGTTCACACAGGAGCTGCGCAGGGAGGTTTCCCACAATAGAGAGAGAGAGAGAAGAGCATGTGGGGATGTATACCTTGGTGACAGATGTAGGCAGATGCTCGAAATTTGAAATTCTCATGGCTTTCTCTCCTCTCCTGCAGGGATGACAGTTCGGTCTAGAGGGCTTTTGGTTGGTCAGCACTGCCACATGTGTGGTGCTGACAAATCCGAAGCCGTCAAGCCAATACTTCCATCCCTGCAAAGAGAGGAGAGAAAGCTGCAGGGATTTCATATCCCTGAGGCTTTCTATTTCCTACAGCTGAGAATCCGGAGCATCTGCCTCCATGGTATTCATCCCCACAAGTCCACTCTCTGCTCAGCATGGGATCAGTGCAGGAAGGTTTCCTGCACCGCTCCTGTGTGCACTCAGGCTATGACAACCTGGGTTTACACAGGAGCAGTGGGGAAAATCGCATGCAATTTAGACAGTAATCGCATTCTTTTCAAATCTCATGCTTTTTTGCGGTGCAATTTGCATTTTGTATTTTTGCAAATTGCACTGCATAGTATCGGTTTCCGGCATTGGAAGCGTTTTTCTCGAGTTCTCGTGAAAATACTCGGCATCGGTGCATCCCTAATTTTTAACATTTTGGTTAATTTTCTTTAATTTGCGATCTTTTAATTTCTCATTGTTCCCTATTGTAGATTGCACAGGCATGTAACAAACACGACAGCATTGGACAGGATCTGGTCGCCATGTGCGTCAATGACATCCTGGCGCAGGGAGCAGAACCTTTGTTCTTTCTGGACTACTTTGCCTGTGGGTCCCTAGATGTGTCTGTGGCAGCCTCTGTGGTCTCTGGTATCGCCAAGGCCTGCCAAATGGCTGGATGTGCTCTTTTGGGTAACTATCCTTCTGTTCAAGTATATGCTTTGGTGCCTCACCCCATGTTTTCATTGAAGCCCATTGTTTCTGTTAATTCACCATAAACCCGCACTGATGATGGCCAATAAGCCTGTAACTACTATATGCAGTTTTGAATAAGTGACTCTACAATATTGGTCTATATTTGCACTATACACTTGAGGTTTAAGATTCACATCTAGCCAATGGGTCATAGAGAAATCTTTTGCATGACCCTGCTCACTGCCCTGAAATGAAGAATAATTCTTTATTTTGGGTATGTGATGGAATTGGATGTGTGATTGCCTGCTGTTTTTATTTGTGTTTTTTGTTTTTTTTGGGAGGCGGGGCAGTTTTATTGCCAAGGAAAAATTTTTACATTGCAAGACTTCACTGGAACTGCAAGCCAACCATTTGGCTCTTGGTTGCGGCATGGCTCCAATGGTCTCCATGGGTAAGTTTGACAAGTGATGCCTTCTGCTTTAATCTCTCCAAGTTCATATCAACCTGGAAAGCTCCTACATGCAGGAGGCTGCAAATCATGGCACACCTGCTTAAGGTGTATCTGTAGGACAAATGTTTTCTAGTCTTAGGGCCAGTTCACACTACGTGCGTTTTCATTTGCTTTTTTCCTGCATCCAAAAAGCACAGAAATTTAGGTTATATGATTGTCAATGTCATAGTTCACATCAGTGCTTGCAGTTGCAGAAAAAGTAGAACATGCTGCATTTTTTTTTCTGCACAGAACTGTACTGGAATGCTGTAGAACACACACGTCCCTATTTAAATTGAAGAAAAAGGGGGGAATATGAATTGGAATGCATAAAAATGCGCATGTGGAAATGCATCCGGAACGCATCTGGACTGCGTTTCTATATTGTGACTCGGCACTTAAACAGATCACGGAATAGCTTTGGACATCTTGTGTGGTATTTTTGTGTTTGTGTTTTTTTTTTTTTTTTTTTTTTTTTTTTAATATATCCCAGAACAAATATAGGGGCCTAATCTTCGAAGTAAGGGACAAACCATTGCTGACAGAGGTTCTAACCCTCCCCACTTTAGTTAAAACTAAAAATCGAGTTTCGGCTATCAACACATTCTAAGCTTCCCTCCACCTGCACAAGCACATTTTTAGATCGATCAGGGAAAGGTTAAAATCATTCTGTTACCCTATTGTGGAAATTTTCCTTTACCTTCATTTCCTTATGACACCCATGCAAGAATCCATTGGCGGATGGGCGTGGTGGGGGAGATTTTCAGTCATCCCAAGACAAGAAGATATTGGCAAAAATTTAAACCCTGTTAGATGTTTGTGTCCCCATTCTGCTTTTCCTGGCAGGAAACAATGGGAAGTGTATCCAGTGTGTGGACACAGCAATAAAAACCTAACGGAGGCTAAAAATGTTGAAGTTGAGCACAAGGGAGTGATCATTTTTTCCCATTTCAGTGATTCTATTTTTGAAATTTTTTTTTTTATAATTTTTTCTTCATTCTGACATGTTGGTGTTCTATCGTTCACTTGGATGTTATAATTTGCACTCATTAAATTCAGCTGGATAAAACAAAAATTGTGTCTCAAATCATATAGGATCGGCAACAAGGTGAAGATGAATTGTAGACATTTTATTCAGATGCAGAGTAAAAATATTTCCAGAATGCATTCTGGAACTATTTTTACTCTGCATCTGAATAAAATTTCTATAATTCATCTTCACCTTGTTGCCAATCCTATATGATTTGATTTACTGGTTCAGAGGATGAAAATTGCAGAGTCACATGGTGAGAGAGAGAGAGAGATATCTATCTATCTTATGGAAAACATGCTATGAGGGTTGCTGCACCCGCTCTTTGTATGAAAAACTTTCTTTATTTCAGGTGGCAAAGTAACAAAATGTGATTAATTTAAAGGATGGTGATTCTTTTCTATAACCACTGTATTAGATTGAATAAATCAATTGTGTTTTGCCCTTCCTTTTGCTTATTTTATTTTTGTAATGTATAGTTCTGGGTTGTCTTCTGTTCTCTGGCAGGGGGTGAGACAGCAGAGATGCCAGGCATGTATGCCCCGGGGGAGTATGACCTTGCAGGGTTTGCAGTAGGAGCGGTGGAGAGAGGCCACATGCTGCCATTGCTGGACAGGATCACAGCAGGGGATCTGGTGATCGGTGTGGCTTCCTCCGGGGTCCATAGCAATGGTTTCAGTCTGGTGAGGAAGATTCTGGAGAAGTCTGGCCTGGGCTTCTCCTCTCCAGCCCCCTTTGTCTGTGGGACACAGACATTTGGTGAGTGTGCTATGTCAGTGGAGTAACCAAGTAATATTTGTTTCTAGAAGTTTTAACACAATTCTCCTCTGTGTAGTTTAAAGTGACACTATCACTTGTATAAGTATAAAATGCAGCCTTTGACACTAAAGCCAGCCGAACATTGCACGAAGTTTAGCCAGTTCCTGAAGAGTGGTGCAGTCGCCTCTTTGTCGGCATCTTTTTTTTTTTTTTTTTTTTTTTTTTCTTCTAGATTTTTATTAAATTTTCCAATACAAAAATATAACCACCCAATTATACTTCACATTCACCAGTACATGAATCCTCTTTTACGATTTCTTATCGCCCCCCTCCCCTCCCAAATTACCCCTGTCCAGACCTAATTAACTTATTTCTTATTCCTCTTATATTTATCTTTCATTATCTATGTCCCTTTCCTTCTCACACTCACCTTCAGATTCTCCATCATGCTCTCTCTGGGCTTTTTCCCCCCTGACTCCCGGCCAATTCAAAGTATCTCTTGGATGTGTTAAATTCTAACCAACAACCCCATGTTTTCCTACGTTCTTCCATTTTATCTTCCTCCGCAGGACACAGCTCCTCCATCCTAAAAAAAATATTTTCCACTTTGTTTAACCAATCATTTTATTCTTGGTGGCTCTGGAGCTTGCCAAAACCTGGGGATCAGGCCCTTGGCCACACTAATAATTAAATGGTATAGTATTCCATTTTGTACACTGTTTGCCTACAAGCTCAGATTAAAATAAAAACATCCATGGATCCCTTTTGTATAGTAATCCCACTAATTTCCTGGATACTATGAATTATTTCCTTCCAAAACTCCTGTACTCCCACCAAATGTATGCCATTGTACCCCTTTCTCCAAAGCCTCTCCAACATGAAGGTGAAACTGCAGCTTGCTTCTTATGCACCACACTCAGTGTAATATACCATCTCGGCAAGCATTTGTAGTTCATTTCTACTGTGCTCCTATTTGTCACCTCGTGTTTAATTTAAATCTTTTATTCCTTTTGTTGTTCCTTCAATTTAGTTCCAAGCTCCTTTTTCCCCATTTTTCCAAGAACCCAGGAGGATCAGTTCCCTTCCATATCTATGAGGATCTTATACAGTATATCCTAGAGGTAGCTTGTTTTGGAACTGTATTAACATTCAACAATTTTTCAAATGGGTACATATCCTCCTCGGTCCTCAGTGGATGAGGGAGCGATTGAAACAAAATGTCCTAATTGTCCATACCACCACTTATCTAATGTGGAAAATAAATCACTTTTTTTCCCTTAGCTCTTGATATGTGTTAATTCCCCTTAATCAAAATAGCCTTCAAACGTGCATTCTTCTCTTTAATCCATTTACCAAAAATGATATTTTTCCCTGGAGGGAAATACTCTGTACCCACCAAAGGAATCGGTACAGAATTAATTTCCATCCTTTCTGCTTATAAATTCTGTCCCAAACACTTAACATTTTCTTGTTAAAGGACTAATATTCTCATCTAGTGAACGAAATTTATGTGGTATCCATATATTCTTCCCTAACTTTGCCTTACTTGGTGTTCCTTCCATATTTTGCCCAACCTTTCCTGTGAATTAAATGTCCATTCTACTATTCGTGATAACGCTAAATAATATTTCCTAAAATTACGCAACCCTATTCCTTTTTTACCCTACACAATACATCATATCTTTATAGATTCAAAGTGCAGTGCTAAAATTATAAATCTTGTCCGTGATTGAGACCAGATAGATAGATATATTATAAAAAAGTTCATAAAGTGATAATCCGTGCTAGGGTCCCAGTTGCAGTAGTGGAAACATTCCAATATTCAGTGCTGTGCTTGAAGATATGGTAAAAATACGCACTGACCAGATGTGTTTTGAAAATACGCATGTAAATATACACTCAGGAGGTCCCCTTTAAGGATGCGAGGTAGGCCAGGTATGGAATATCCTCCCTCTGGATGGTATACAGCACAGCAGGTGTTCCTGGATTGTAAAGGAATTCGTCCAGCTAGAGGTTCCCTTTAGGGATGGATGCGTGTTTGCAGCCTGATTATGGAAACTCCCTCCTCTGGATACTGGGATGGATTACAGCTATCTCTCAGGTGGGCTCTGTCCATAGGCATGAATGGGCCTTCCAATCAAGTCCGTCTTTCAGCTCTCCAGACCGGACTTGTCTGATCCCCAGGCCGAGGGTCATATCCAATTCTCAGTTTCTTATTAACCCATATAAACCTGAGTATCATCTTCTTTATTACCCCCAAAAAAGACCCTGGAACGCTTATTGGGAGCATGTGGAACTTATAAAGAATTTTTGGGACTATCACCACCGTTTCCAGATTTATATGACCTATCCGAGAAGCTCCACCCTTTGAGAGTCTCCCCGGCTCATCCTTTATTTCATTTGTTAAAGGGATGTAATTTGCCTGGTGCAAGCTTTTCATTGAGGGCGTTAATTTTATTCCCAAATAGTCTGTTTCCTTTTCCTTCCAAGTGAATGGAAACCTTTTGAAGACTCAACTTCTCTTGCTTTGGGATGTTGATAGTTAAGATCTCTGACTTTGCAGGGTTTATTTTCAAATTTGACAGCTCGCTGAATTGTTTTAAAAGTTTCATTAAATTAGGCAATGTTATTCCAGGATTTACTATATAAAATAACATATCATCTGCGTATGCTGCCACCTCGTGCTCCACATCCCCAATCTCTCTTCCTACTATATCCACACGCCACCTAACCCTTGCTAAGATAGGTTCTAGTGATAACACAAACAGTGGAGATAGTGGGCATCCCTGTCTTTTTCCATTGTACATTTTAAACGACTGGGAGTGGGATTTGTTGACCTTAACTGCCGCTGTGAGACCTTTATAAAGCCCTTGTATCTAATTCAACATTTTGGGTCCTAGTCCCAAAACATCTAATGTATCAAACATAAATCCCCAATCCACCCTGTTGAAGGCCTTCTCAGTGTCTATCGACAGGAATATTGTTGGCTGCTTCTCTCTTTACTTTTTGTAAGGGGAGTAATGATCATAGACCATTATCCTGTCCTTCTCTTCCAGAGATAAACCCCACCTGATCCAGGTGTATCTACTCCTGCACAGCTCCTTCAATCTAGTTACCAAGACCTTAGCATATAGTTGTCAGTGTTTAATAAGGATATGGGTCTATAGCTCACACAACACTGTGAGCTATCCTTACCTTCTTTGAGTATAATAGTTATATGTGCTTGCAATGATTCTTCCCTTTTTTTGGGGACCAAAAGATCTCTACATTTTTTAAAATAACCTACAGTGAATCCGTCCGGACCAGGGCTTTTTCCTGAGGCCGTGTTCTTCAGGGCCAAACTGACTTCCTCCGGGGTTATAGTTCTCTCTAGGGCCACTAATTTATCTTCTGCTATTCTATGCATCTCCAAGTCCTTTTAAGTATTTCTGCCTTTTTCTCTTCTGATCTTCCATTTTCTTTTTGATTTCTAGGACTCACATTATAAAGCCTGCTATAGTATTCTTGGAACCTATTAGCAATATCATTGGTGGAATACACTAATTCTCCTTTTGGATTTTATCTATAAAATTTTTAGATTTCCTTTCCTTTTAACCTCATTAAATATTTTCCAGGTTTATTCCCCCACTGATATTTTTCTTTTGATACCCTATTAAATATCCTCCTCACTTCCTGTTCGTAAGATCTTTAAATTTCCTTCCTCATCTTTTCCACTGTTTCAGGATCTTGTATGAGCATCTCATTTAATCTCCAAGTATTTTGTTTTGCCCTGCTCCACTCCAATCTGAAGTCTCGCTGTGACAGGAGCATGATCAGAGATAGACATAACCTCTATTTTGGAACTAACCAATGACTCCAATTGTCTGTCTGTTCTCGATCAATATATAATCCAATCTTGAGTATGTTCCATGTACTGGAGAGAAGGTGTAATCTTTCTCTTGGATGTTTTACTCTCCAAGTATCTGTCAATTGGCCTTGGTGTAATAATCTCTTCAGTAATTTTAATTTCCTACCACCCTCTCTCATCGTACCGGATGACGCATCCAAATACGGATCCAAACACAGATTAAGATCTCCTGCCACAACTAGGTTACCCCTCTTATATTCAGATATTTTACTTAACATACCCTCCAAGAATGTTACTGGGTTTTTGTTTGGGTAGTAAATATTAACTAGTGTATATTCCATTCCTTGTAGTCTTACCTTCAGGAAAAGAAACCGGCCCTCTGGGTCCTCCACTCTCTCCTCCAGGGTGAAGCTAACCTTTTTTGAAAACCCGATTGCTACTCCTTTAACCCTTTTAACTGGGGAATCCGCATAATACCATGTTGGATAGTACTTCAAGTATAATTTATATGTATCGTAGGTTGTGTGTCTCTTGTAGAAACACTACGTCTATGGCATGTTGGTATATTTCCCTAAGAAACTCATGTCTTTTTGTCGGGGAATTTAATACTTTCACATTATAAGTCATGAACTTGATCAAGCTCATTTGTAATATTCCTTCTCTATCTTATCTGTTTTCTCACACTGGGAGCACCGATATAGGTAACTTAAGAACTTCTGATATCTAACACTTCAGGATGTTCCTGTGGTTTTTTTTTTTGGTTTTTTTTCCCCCAATCCCTTGTTTGGGTACTGTGGTTTGTCCCACTGGCTTCTACATCGCTGCATATATAAATAAACCTCTGTGACCGTGTCATGCAGTGTAAAGTGCATGAATCCCTCTAAAAATAAAGTGCGTTGTCATAACAAACATGTGCATATGCAATATGTCAAAATAAATGTAACCAAATATGATCAAATAAACTTCCAAATGTCCATATAAAATTTCCACAATAGCTTTATATACGTGCAAAAGCTCAATTACTTAGTTCATTTATATATTCTCCACTTTTGACTTATTACCATGTGCATCTGTCCCATCACCTATTTCTATATGATCTCACCTTTGATGCTTTGACCAAAAATGAGTGCTCTCCTTGTGGGTAACAATATTTTATTAAAAGATTAAAATATACTCAATTTATGAAGTTCACTATAACTGGTGTACTTCAGTATCCAGGCTTATAGTATGGATAATCTCCAACAAAAAGGCCTCCCGCACACTTCCGGTTTAGCGGTGTGACATCAAAGTGAGAGCATATGGAAATAGGTGATGGGAGAGATGCACGTGGTGATAAGAAGTTAGAAAAGTGGAGAATATATACAGTAAACGCACTAAAGAATCAAGGTCAAGAACTATTGTGACAATCTTCTTTCAAATGGACATTTGGAACTTTGATCATATTTGCGTATTTATTTGATCACATTTATTTTGATATATGTGACCTATATATTGCATATGCACATGTTCGTCAGAACAACACACTTTATCTTTTAGAGGGATTAATGCACTTTATACTGTGCAACACTGTCATATAAATTTATTTATATAATTTTTCACTTGTGGGAACACAAGACGTGTCAGCAGCAGTAAGGACAGTAGTCTCTGCATTTACTGGTGTGTTTTTTTTTGTTTTTTTTTTTGTTTTTTTTTTGTTTTTTTATTATTTAAAATATAAGCACACATGCACTTTAACTTATGGTCATAACAGTCATATTTACTATCCTATAGCACTTTTATTAGAGTGGTAGCACTATATTAATTTTATTTTTTTTACAGTGACTGCGCTGAAGTTTTTGTGGTAGCTTTTAACAAGAGTTTGCTTTTTTTTTTTTTTTTTTACACTTGTTTAATGTCCTCTTACAGCATTTTTATTGTATTTACATTTTAACATTTTGTTTCTCTATCAGGTGAGATTTTACTGACACCAACTAAAATCTACAGCAAAGCCCTCTTACCCATCTTAAAATCAGGCCATGTGAAAGCCTATGCGCACATCACTGGGGGAGGTCTGCTGGAGAACATTCCCAGAGTCCTGCCTGCTTCCCTCGGAGTCACTTTAGGTAACACAAAAAATGAATAAAACAAAAATAAGCACAAATGACATCTGTGAAACCTGCAAGCATTAAAAGTTCCTATATATCCAGCAATATCATGTGTGTGTGTGTGTGTGTGTGTCTGCATAAGATTTTCTGTAAAATTCAATGCATTATTGCAACCTGGAATCATTCCATACACTGCTGGTGTACAGCACGCCACTAGAAATGTAATTTACTGCTAGTATGATTTGGTTCACTGATTTTCCTAGAAGTTTGCTCTAAGCCAGATTTTAGGCATTCCCTGCAATAGGAATTTTAGTTTTGGTGAGATACTCCACAAGGGTTAAAGCAGTAGTAAACCGCAGGCAAATAAAATATCCCCTGCACGGTAATGTCATAATTTGCTGGTACGCATCGCATGGTAGTGCATTATAACAGACTTCCCTTAAAATGAAGCCCTGCAGCAGCATGCTGTCACCGCTGCAGAGGCTTCCATCTTCACCGGGTCCTCTTCCAGGTTCGTGAGCTCTAGCTGTCTGACTGGCTGAGCTACGATGACGTCACTTCTGCACATGCACGTGGGAGTCTCGAGTCACAGCCCAGTACTCTGAAGGAACGGCATACCCATGCCGTTCCTTCAGAGTGCATGCACCTGCTCTCAAAAAGAGTGAATATCTCCTAAACTGTGCAGGTTTAGGAGATATTCATTTTACCTAAAATCCCTGCAATGTACATTATTCGTGTGTGGTTTTTTTTTTTTTTTTTTTTAATTTTTTATTTTTATGTTTCTGCAAAAGTGGAGTTATGCTTTAAGCAGGATGAGTGTTTTTGTTGTAGCTAAGTTTTGAGTCTTGTAACTGAAAAGACAAGAATTCCATTTATTATAGTGTTCCTGTTTAAGACTAATGCATGTGTCACCTTCTTTTCAGATGCGCTTTGTTGGAAGGTCCCAGGAATATTCTCTTGGCTGCAGAAGCATGGAGGTCTGTCAGAGGAAGAGATGAGTCGGACCTTTAACTGTGGGATTGGCGCCATCTTGCTAGTGGAGAGGACAAAGGCTGAGGAAGTTCTAAGGGATCTCCAACCAGCAGAAGATGCTTGGATCATTGGAGAAGTGACGCCCCGGCCTGCAGGTCTTGTATTGGTGTGGGTTAAAGCTGGTGGCTGGTGTGGGTTTTATAGTAGGAAGTTCTCTCTTTTCAACAGGAGAGCAGCCTGTAGGGAGTTAGGTGCCTGAAAACCAGACAAATGTTATATATGCCCACCTATCCACTACTGTACATCTTGCGGATTGAGAGTTTTTCTTGGAACAGCATAGATCCGCTTCCCCTCCCATCACTGGGCTCCACTACTGTACATCTTGCGGATTGAGAGTTTTTCTTGGAACAGCATAGATCCGCTTCCCCTCCCATCACTAGGCATAGCCCGTGTTTCAAACTGACATCCTTCAGGAGATGGGCTAGCCAAACACAGGTGCATTGTTCTCTACTTGTGTGTTAATTGCCAGTCACATGGGCACCAGAGAGAGAAGCCCGTTGTAATGCAGATATGCAGGATTTTTCCAACACCGCGCTCCAGAAATTCCAGAATGTACGTTGTGCTACATTTGTACATTTGAGGTGCCATTTAAAATGAATAAAACCGTAGTACGAGGTATGTCCCTCATTGTGCCTTTTTGGAAACGTGCACTTCACTGCAGATTTGTTATCCACTAAAGACTTAAGGTGGGAATACACAATTAGAAAATCGACCGATCGGTCATCCAATGACCGAGAGGCGTTCGTTTGTTCGTCGAAATCGTGGCTCACATTAACCAATCTGAAAAAAACGTTCGTCCGGAAATACGTAGTGTTGACGTCTTCCGTACAAGTGGAAGTGATGCAGTGTGCGTGTGACCTTGTAGCCACGCCCTTCCGGCCAGAACGAGCGATATACACAATTACCAGCAATGAGTATAATATCGTTTTACATTATCTATATACATAAATAGTGATACATACAATATAATTTGCAGAGTTCTGGTTTCATTATCTCATTAGGCTAATCTATTTTTAACATTTGGGTTTTTCGTTCGTGTTTACGAAGATTCCTTGGACATAAACATCCGAGTCATCTTCTGTTTCCGCTCCTGCGTGATAGCGCTTGATAGATTTTTTTTTTTTTCTCTTGTCCTCCCACCGCATAGAAAATTGGTAGTTGGTATGCGAAATGACAAATTTTTTCACTGTTCAACTGGTTTTTTTTGTTCACAATATCGTTATCGGTTAAAACATCCTGCTAATCAACGAAGAGAAAATCGTTCGATCAGTGGTTACACAAAATTTTTTGTACAATTTTCTTATCGTTAACAGGGCATAGGTCTAAGTTTTTTTTTTTTTTTTTTTTGTTTTGTTTTTTTTTTGTTTTTTTTTTTCTGTTTTTTTTTTTTTTGGGGGGGGTTTTTTTTGGTTTTGTGTTTGTTTTTTTTAAGGCCATGTTTCCTGTTGCTCCCAAATTTAGGAAACATGGTCACATACACCATTGTCAAAATCCATTTTACCAACCCCACCTCCCCACCATTACCTGAATCATGGAGTGCTTCTTCATAAAGCACTTTTTGTTTGAATTCATTACAGTGGTTTGATTTTGCTCAATTGTGTCATCCAGTTTTGGGATCGCCCAAAGTAAATTCCTACATGTCCCATCTTCCAACTTGGTCTGTGATTCCTCCTCCCTCTTCTAAACAAGTGAAGGGCTTGTGCCTATGCAACTTACGGTCTCCCTCTTTGACATTACTTGAGGGAGGTAGAAATGGAAAGGGAGGCAGTTTTAGAGACAAGTGCCAGGTGCAATCTTGGGGATAAATTACAGCCGTGTCTAGACTTGAGGGGGATAGTTGGACTCAGCAGTGCAGTAATGTCGCACCACTCTGTAGTCCCAGCTGCATTTCCTGTAGCTCCATAACAGTTGGTCTGTATCTCCGAATAGACCTGAGGCTGGAAAAAAAATTAAAGTCCTGTATGTGCAATGCTCGGCAGGCCTCACTGGGGGAAAAAAAGGTACTTGCACATTGATTCAACTTTTCCTTTTGCAAAAAGTTGCAAATGTAGCAGACTAAAATTTTCATGCAAAAGACAGAAAGCCATAACAGCAATGCATAATAGGCCTGAAAGAAGGAAATGAATGCAGAAAATACAGTAACATAGTGGCAAGCTGCATTTTATTAAATTTGGTGAAAATGACACCTCAACTTGTGCTGAGCAGAGATGGCACTCTAGTTATGTGTTGTAGTCATTTTGTGATGTAGTTAATATTCAAGTGATCAGTGCCCCAGTAAGTGACTTATTGTCTGTCTGTCTCTGATAGATTCCTGCGGTGTGGAAATCCAAAATCTTAAGGCAGCTCTGCTTGGGACAAATGTACAGCTGCAGAAATATGTGATCCCATCTGTTTATAATGGACAAAACCAGGGTAATGAAGGAAAAACCAGAGTGGCTGTTCTCATCTCTGGGACTGGTAAGCATTTAACTCTCCCTTCCAGACCTGTGTTTTCTTTTTGGTAAAATGCACATTTAGGCATTTTGATTAGCTAAAACCCCTAAATGTATTTTCTCAAAGCGGAGACTCTGGGGTGTATAATGGCGGTAGTTCCATTTTTGTAGATCATGTAATACAAAAGATCACAGTTTTTACATATGGTAAAGCCATGTGCATCTTTGAAGAAAAAAAAAAAAAAAAAGTAAAAATTCCTACGTGTGCAACATTAGAAGTGAGACTATCCAAATGATTCACTCTGAAACGTTTCTACTTTGTGAGTATTAAATCACACCCATCTACAATAAACAAAGTTCCCAACAGTCTTTCCCAAAGATTGGTTAAAGAAAAAATCAAGTGTTGGGTGTTGATGAAAGCCAGGAAGTATGAGTCCCTCTTTTTAGGCCCCTGATGTGTATCCAAGGACTCTGACTCACAAATGCTTTGCACCTTTAAATGGTCATTTGGAGCTTCCCCTTGAGCTTCAGACACTCCTTCCTCCTCTCCTTCTCCAGCACTAATAAAGACAAACCTTTTAGTGCTCTCTGTTTTTATAAAAAGTCTAATGACACATAATATGTAATCGCATCAAAAAGGTGAAAAAATAGCAGTCACCAAACATTGCATCCTACAGCAACACAGCAGTGGCTCTCATGACACATCCAGGCAACGTGATGATGTCACCACCTTATGTGTTAAGCTCTGGGAGGGGCTTCGTCAGAGGTAAAGTAAAAAAGATGAGATTTCTCCAAGTAAATGGGCACCCAATATGTCAAGTCTTAAAATTATACATGCTTGTGAAACATACTTTGATACACAATATTGTCCAATGGCAATACCAGTACATGGTTTCTCACACTTTGGCATGTACGGTAACATGTAAAGTGTTCTGAAATGAACGTTTTTTGTATATATGTGTCTCTAGGTGCAGCATAAATTACATGGGGGTGTAGGGTTTCAGGACTCTAATTTTTTTTTTTTTTTGCTTGGGTGTCACTTTTTTAATAACTTCCTTTTTTTTTTCACTTTACATTATTTCTATTAGGGGAGTTGGCAGATATCATTTTGTGTGACAGGTTCTCTTTAATCACTGGGGTCTTCTAGATTTCATGTTGTCTTCACTATACACCATTGAATCTATTGAAGTACAGATCGTGTTCCATTAGCTGTCCACCTCAATGACAGCAAAAAAACTCTTCTGCGTTCTTTAAAGTCAACCTAAAGTTGCCAAACTTGCAAAGTTTTATTTCCGAAGCTAAAAGTTACCCTGCATATTAAAGTCATTATAAAAGGTATTTATTCTGGATTTTTTTTTTTCTCTTCTTGCCAAAGGTACCAATATGGAGGCATTAATTAGGAGTGCCAAATCTCCCACAAGTGCTGCCCACATCACTCTGGTGATCTCCAACAAAGCCGGAGTTGCAGGGCTGCAGAAGGCAGAGACAGCTGGTATTCCAACAAAGGTGATGGGCTGGCTCATTTGTCATGTGATGTTGTCTCAGTGAGGCTGTGTAAAGTATAATCATTTAAAGCAACCAATCGGAAATAATTTTCTAACTCATTAATTAAAAAAAAAAAATACTCCTTTTACTAAATTTATGTCCATAATAATTAGCCCAAGAATTGGTGAGTGGATCAATCCTGGGACACGGCCCTAGTATTAATATCTTTTTGTCCAAAAAGTCTGCACATGAAAAGTGCAACTTTATTTTGTGATTTGTCCCTTCTATTAAAGTGGTTCTAATGCCTGGACATGTTTATCTTCATGCAGTCCCTGCATTAAGGGTAAAAATGTCCTAGTGTTTGTATTGCCCCTTCACCCCCTGTGTACTAACCTGAGCCCGATCTCGATTCAGCACTGTACCCATCTGCAGCGGCTCCCTCTGCTTAGAGGCAGCAGCGGGAGCCATTGGCTCCTACTAACTGTATCTGCCACCCCTCTCTGCCAATCCCTCCACTGGCTTCCCATTGCCCAACGGATAAAATTCAAAACATTAATAACATATAAAGCCATTTATAACTCTGCCGCAAATTACATCACCGATCTTGTCTCCAAATATCACCCAACCCGTCCTCTCCGCTCCTCACACGACCTCCTGCTCTCTAACTCCCTTGTCTCCTCCTCCCATGCTCGTCTCCAGAACTTCTCCAGAGCTTCCCCCATCCTCTGGAACACTCTATCCAAATTTATCAGACTATCGCCTACTCTGCACACTTTTAGACGATCTCTTCAGGGAAACCTATCCTGCCCTCAGCTAATAATGGAATCTTCTATTCCTCCTAACAATCCATCCCCCACAGTTACTACCTTTTTGTACCACCAGCCCCTCCCTCTTAGATTGTAAGCTCCAAGGATCAGGCCCTCCTAACCCTCTTTTATTGAACTGTATTGTTGCTGTATTGTCTCCCTTTATATTGTAAAGCGCTGAGCAAACTGTTTGGCGCCATATAAATCCAGTATAATAATAACATCATTGAGTGAAGACTTTAGTACAAAATGCCATGATAATTGATCAATGGAGCATAACCATGACCAGCTAAAGATAAGGGTATCTTATAAATCAATTTTGAGGATCTGGCAGCGTGGTAAATGCAACACCAAGCTGGAATATGGCCATTTCTCACAAATTAGAGATAGACTAGTCCTCTTGGAAACACTAGCAATATAACAAGCAGTCCAAGGTTGCAGCTCATGAAACTTCACATCATGCTATTAATCCAAAGTAGGTCATCATTCCACTTGGTGTGTATACGTAGATGGTACATAGCTGGCATAAAAAGGTTGTGCTGGAAATGTCCAACTGCTATGCTATTGATAAGTTTTGTGGCGTAGATCTTGTAGTGTGGGTCCAGGATAACCTGCGCTCAGAAGAAGTGGTTAAAATGAGGTTGGCCATCAGACTGAGGACATCTAGCGGCACAAAAAAAAAATGTTCTGTGAGTGAATCCCTCTATATCGGGTGGCACAGTGGCTTAGTGGTTAGCACGTCTGCCTTGCAGTAAATGGGTCATGGGTTCGATTCCCGACCATGGCGCCTCCTGCATGGAGTTTGCATGTTCTCCCTGTGCTTGCGTGGGTTTCCTTTGGGTGCTCCGGTTTTCTCCCACACTCCAAAGACATGCGGGTAAGTTAATTGGATCCTGTCTAAATTGGCCCTAGTATGTGTATGTATGAATGTGAGTTAGGGACCTTAGATTGTACACCCCTTGAGGGTTAGGGACTGATGTGAATGTTCAATATATATATATATGTGTAAAGTGCTGCGTAACATTGACAGCACTATAGAAGTACCTGAAATAAATAAATATTGAAAGTTTGACACAATCTGTAATCTTTCCGGTAAAGATTTACCGTTGGGTCAAAAATTTATCTTCCAAAGAAGCTTTTTGACAATCTATTGTGATTGCAGTACCTGCTGATATGTGGCAGTTAATGCACATCAGGGAGAATGATGAGTTATGGGAAGACATGCAGACCTTTAGCTGGATAAGTGACTAGTGATTTGTCTGTACAAAGTCAGAGGATCAAATCCATGAAAGCTGATTAGCACATCTCTCTTCCTGCAGTAATCTGGCATGAACCCAAGTCTGGCCCTTCCATTTTCACTACATACCTTATTTTAGACCCAGCGATCTTTTCACTGAGTCTGTGTTTTTTTGTTTTTTGTTTTTTTTATATGCAATGCAGGCAGATCATGGCTAGTGGGAGGGGCTGCACATAGCTTCCTGAACACAGCAGACCACCCTAGGTAACGCCCACACTTGATACTGAGCCTTCATGATTAAATTAACTGAAATTCAGTGAATAGAAGGGGAGGACCAAGGACAGACAGTGGGGGGTAAGAACGAGTTGAATGATGCTGGATGTCCTTCAGCCAGGAAATGGGGCGGGCTATATCTATACTGCAGCTTGTGTTGTACATTTTCAGTAAGACTGGAGGTAAGACTGGAGTACATCTTTAAAGGAAAGGATTGATATGACTGCTTTCAGACTACACGCCACTAAAGTTGTTCCATACTTCAGGTCATCGACCACAGGCAGTACAAGAGCCGGGAAGAATTTGACAACACCATTGATGAGGTTCTTGAGGAATTCTCTATCCAGTTTGTGTGTCTGGCCGGCTTCATGAGGATTCTGTCCGGACCCTTTGTCAGGAAGTGGAGCGGTGAGTGATATGTAGTCCTCATGCACACAGGACATTTTTGCAGCTGCTGGTTTTAGCTTTTTGGCTTTTTTTTTTTTTTCTACAGCCACTAAACTCCCCAGCATGTTATCCTATGTGTCCATGCACACAGACTGTAATCAATGTTTTTTGGCAGGAAAAAAAACCCCAGAACTAGTGGGTTTCTACAGGAGTTTTTTTTTTTTTTAGCTGTAAAAACACTCTAATGCTGAAAAACAAGGCAAAACGTGGCAAACTGGCATTTTTGGATGTTTTTTGTTTTTTTTTTAGCAAAAAATACATTTTTTTTGGCAAAAAAAAAAAAAACCCTAAAAAACACAAACTCGAAAAGACGCTGCTAAACACGAATGCTAAAAGCCGCTGAAAATCTCACTTTTTTAATGTAACTTTACACAGTTAACGTTACCAGCGTTATTAAAACTCCCAGTGTGCATGGAGACTTATTGATACCTAGAAGTGCATGAAAAGGTCTGTCCTGGTTTTTTGTTTTTTTTTTTTTTTTTTTTTGGGGGGGGGGGGGGTTTTCTAAGCAGATCCACAAGTGTACTTGTATTTCTTATATTTTATATTATGTATTTTCTTTAACATTCTGAGTTGGAATGTAGAATTGTTTGTTGTGGCCAAATGCATTGGGAAACATTTTATCAAATTGGGGACAAAGATGCAAATCAGGCTGACTTTGTTTTACAAAATTCTCTTCGACAGGTTGACTTAGTTGACTGTCCTGGCGCAAATACAGTGACAGATTTATTACAGGAGATGACAGATTTGCCCTCTAAGCAGTGGCACAAATAAGAAATGGTCACGGTCAGGTTTTATTTGCTTGCAGGGCTACTTCACAGGAACTGAAGGAGGAATTTGTGAATGCTCTAAAATTAAAGTGGAACTACATTTGCATTTTTAGTTTGTGGTGCTCAGATGCATTCAATTTTTTATATGCAAAGCAAACTCTCCCATCCATCCATATCTCCATGATTTATTTTGTTGAGAAATCGCTTTGAAAAACAGCCCCCTAGCATTTCTAGCTGCAGCCATCTTGAGAAAGGTCAGGTGATTCATATAGCATTTAATTCCTTGAATCCATTTGCCCTTAGCTTAGGCATGCAGGCAGCAGGTTGTGCTTAGCTGAGAAAACCTCTCCTCCCCTTATGAATACTCTTTGGATGTATGATGACGTTTTTGCCCTAGGCCAGAAACCAGGAAGCAACTAAAGAAATGTGTGTTTAAAAAAAAAAAAATGAAACAAGTAAATATGATATACTTTCCTCTGTATATACTAATGCTAGCAGCATAAGGAATAAAATAGTTAATGCTGATTTGAGAGAGTTTAGTTCATCTTTATGCAAGTGACATTGGCAAATATCAGCATACAAAGACATTTTAGACTATTCCAACCTTGTGGTAAAAATTTGGGGAAGAGCCTTTTTCTGTTTCAGCATGACTATGACCCAGTGAACAAGATCAGCTCCATATAGACATGGTTTGGTATGGTAGAACTTGAGTGACCTGCACAGAGCTGGCATCAACCCTACTGAACACCTTTGGGATGAATTGGATTGTAAGTTGTGAGCCAGGTCTACTCATCCAACATTAGGACCTGACCTCACATATGTGCCTTAAATGGACACAGGTTCACACAAACACACTCCAAAATCTTATGGAAACTTTTAGAGGGTGTTCTATGAGACAGAGAAGTCAGATTTCTGTGATGTAAAAAATGAGACCAAGATAAATCATTTCAGAACTTTTTCCACCTTTTTTAATGTGACCTATAAACTGTACAACTCAATTGAAAAACAAACTGAAACCTTTTGAGGGGGGGGAAGTAAGCATAACAAACTAAAAAATGTGGTTGCATAAGTGTGCACACCCTCTTATAACTGGGGATGTGGCTGTGTTCAGAATTAAGCAATCACATTCAAAATCATGTTAAATAGGAGTCAGTACACACCTGCCATCATTTAAAGTGCCTCTGATTAACCCCAAATAAAGTTCAGCTGTTCTTGTAGGTTTTTCCTAAAAAAAATTTTTTCTAGTAGTACAGAAAAAGCCATGATCCGCAAAGCGCTTCCAAAGCATCAGAGGGATCTCATTGTTAAAAGGTATCAGTCAGGAGAAGGGTACAAAAGAATTTCCAAGGCATTAGATATACCAGGGGTTAAAATATTGAGTGCAGACCTACTAGCCGGTCACAAAACTTACTCTCCACCAGTTGCTCCACCCAACCTTGCCCAGGTCCGCCCCCAACCTCACCCCGCCCCGCCCCGAACCACGCCCCCTTAAAGCTTATGAAATTACATTTTTCTTTAGAATAAAGAGTCCAAAATATAAAACTGTACATAGTAATGTATATCCCCCCTCCCCTGTACTCCATTATAGTGATATGACATGTATACAGTAATGTATATCCTCCCTCCCCTGTACTCCATTATAGTGATATGACATGTATACAGTAATGTATATCCCCCCTCCCCTGTACTCCATTATAGTGATATGACGTGTATACAGTAATGTATATCGCCCCTCCCCTGTACTCCATTATAGTGATATGACATGTATACAGTAATGTATATCCCCCCTCCCCTGTACTCCATTGTAGTGATATGACATGTATACAGTAATGTGTATCCCCCCTCCCCTGTACTCCATTATAGTGATATGACATGTATACAGTAATGTATATCCCAGCTCCCCTGTACTCCATTATAGTGATATGACATGTATACAGTAATGTATATCTCCCCTCCCCTGTACTCCATTATAGTGATATGACATGTATACAGTAATGTATATCTCCCCTCCCCTGTACTCCATTATAGTGATATGACGTGTATACAGTAATATATATCCCCCCTCCCCTGTACTCCATTATAGCGATATGACGTGTATACAGTAATGTATATCCCCCTCCCCTGTACTCCATTATAGCGATATGACGTGTATACAGTAATGTATATCCCCCTCCCCTGTACTCCATTATAGTGATAGGACATGTATACAGTAATGTATATCCCCCCTCCCCTGTACTCCATTATAGTGATATGACATGTATACAGTATGTATATCCCCCCTCCCCTGTACTCCATTATAGTGATATGACATGTATACAGTACAGAGCTGGGATATACATTACTGTATACATGTCATATCACTATAATGGAGTACAGGGGAGCTGGGATATACATTACTGAGTAATATATATCCCAGCTCCCCTGTACTCCATTATAGTGATATGACATGTTGTATACAGTACTTACTCCTAGTCCCTCCGAGTTCACCGCAGTGGTGGACAGGGTGTCTCCTCTCAGCAGAGCCGAAGAAACCAGCTTCATAATGAGGCTTGGCGAGCAGGCGCAGTCGCTCCATGCTTCATCTGTGCTCGCTGTTCGGCACAAAGGAATTTATCCTCACATTTGGCGAGCGGCTTTTTCAAGCCCTGAGATATACCATGGAGCACAGTTAAGACCGTCATCAAGTGGAGAACATATGGCGCAACAGTGAGATTACCAGGAACTGGACGTCCCTCCAAAATTGATGAAAAGACGAGCAGAAAACTGGTCTGGGAGGCTACCAAGAGACCTACAGCAACATTAAAGGAGCTGCAGGAATATCTGGCAAGTACTGGCTGTGTGATACATGTGACGACAATCTCCCGTGTTCTTCATATGTCTGTGCTATGGGGTAGAGTGGCAAGACGGAAGCCTTTTCTTGTGAAGAAAAACATCCAAGCCCGGCTAAATTGTGCAATAAACGCATCCGAAGTCTCCCAAAAGCATGTGGGAAAATGTGTTGTGGTCTGATGAAATTTGGCGCAAAAACAACACTGCACATCACCAAAAGAACACCATACCCACAGTGAAGCATGGTGGTGGCAGCATCATGCTTTGGGGCTGTTTTTCTTCTGCTGAAACTAGGGCCTTAGTCAAGGTAGAGGGAATTATGAACAGTTCCAAATACCAATCAATTTTGGCACAAAACCTTCAGGCTTCTGCTAGAAAGCTGAACATGAAGAGGAACTGCATCTTTCAGCATGACAACAACCCAAGGCATACATCCAAATCAACAAAGGAATGGCTTCACCAGAAGAAGATTCAAGTTTTGGAATGACCCAACCAGAGCCCAGACCTGAATCCAATTGAAAATCTGTGTGGTGATCTGAAGAGGGCTGTGCACAGGAGATTCCCTCGCAATCTGACAGATTCGGAGTGTTTTTGCAAGGAAGAGTGGGAAATGTACCATGCTGATAGACTCATATCCAAAAAGACTGAGTGCTGGAATCAAACCAAAAGGTTTCAACAAAGTATTATTTAAGGGCGTGCACACTTATGCAACCATATTATTTTAGTTTATTATTTTTACTTCCCTCCACCTAAAAGATTTCAGTTTGTTGTTCAACTGAGTTGTACAGTTTATAGGTCACATTAAAGGTGGAAACCGTTCTGAAATGATTTATCTTTGTCTCATTTTTTTTTTACATCACAGAAACCTGACATTTTTAACGGGTGTGTAGACTTTTTAGTGTGTGTGTGTGTGTTCTCTCTAGTAAGGCATTATGGCAACTGTTACCTATAAATTCTGTCAGTAATAGAAGTCTGTTCTATGACTCTGCAGGGAAGATTCTTAATGTCCACCCATCGCTGCTACCATCATTTAAAGGAGCCCATGCACACAAGCTGGTTTTGGAAGCAGGAGTACGAGTCACTGGATGTACGGTTCATTTTGTGGCAGTAAGTGTCTAGCTCTGCTGATTCCCTGTGGACTCATTGTTCTCCTTGTTTTTGTTGTAGTTACATGAACCATTATTGTCATCTTTGTAACAAAAAAAAAAAGTGCTGTTTGGTAGGTAAAAGTAAGAGCGTAACCCTGGAGCATTGCCCATAGAGCCAGCTTCTCTAGTGCAGCTATGGTCATTACAATCCTAGTCCCACCTTTTGCAAAAATGTAATAAATGCACCCACGTTAATACAATAAAAAATGTGTGTTTAATACATTTTTGCATTCCTGCAGAGCATTGCAACCATGATCACTGTGCCAGCCCCAGGTACATATCCACTTGAAGAACTGGCCTTTTTTGGCACTTTGTTTACATGTAACAATCAGTATTTTTTGCTAGAAAATTTGTTAGAATCCCTAAACAGTATATACAGCGGGTAAAATCACTATTAACTACTTGCCAACCGCAGATAGCCGAAGGATGGCTACACTGCGGCCGGCCAGTTCTGGGAGGGCGTCATATGACGTCGTCCCCAGAACACGCTCTCCTGCACGCCCCCGGAGATCTCTGTGATAGCTGTGTCCTATGGACACAGCTGATCACGTGATGTGGTAAAAGGCCAATCACAGCGGCCTTTTACCACGTGATCATCCGTGTCCAATGACACGCTGATCATCGGGAAATGCAATTGCCGGTTCTCGGCTGCACTTTCCTCACACTGTCAGAGCGTGAGGAAAGTACTGCCGAGAACCGGCAGCTGTCAGAGCAGGGATCAGCACCAATCGGTGCCCTGATGATCGGTGCCCAGCAGTGCCAACCACTAGTTCCGCCCACCTGTGCCCATCAGTGCAGCCCAGCAGTTGCGCCAGTCAATGCCTAGCAGTGATGCTAGTCAGTGCCACCTATCAGTGCTGTCTATCCGTGCCACCTATCCGTGCCATCTCATTAGTGCTGCTTATCAGTGCTGCCCATCAGTGCTTCTTATCAGTGCTGCCTATTGGTGCCCATCAGTGCTGCCTCAACGCACATCAGTGAAGGAGAAAAATTACCTGTTTGAAAAACTTTTTAATAGAAACAAAGAAACTTTTTTTTTTTTTTTTCCCAAATTGTTTACTTTTTGCGCTATAAACAAAAAAGTGCAAAGTGCCCAGCGGCGATTAAATACCACCAAAAGAGAGCTCTATTTGTGAGAAAAAAATGATAAAAGCTTCATATGGGTACAATCTTGCATGACCGCGCAATTGTCAATCAAAGTGCGACAGCGCTGAAAGCTGAAAATTGGCCTGGTAAAGAAGGGGGTATAAGTGCCCGGTAGGCAAGTGGTTAAACATGTCATTTTAAAGGTGCTTTTGACATGAAATTTTCACCACATATCAGTAACAACCCATGCAATCTATACATGCAAAGAAACCAAAAATAATTTTAGAAATTAAGTTGTGTAATAAAATTGAATGACGCAGGGAGAAAGTATTGAACACATAAAGAAAGGGAGGTGCAAAAAGGCATGGAAAGCCAAGACACCAGCTGAAATCTATCAGTAATTAGAAGGCAATCTTGCCTCTTGTCAGTGCAAATTAATATAAGCTGGTTCAGTCTCAACTGATGGCCTATAAAAAGGTGTCTCCATTACCAAGGTGTCACATAAACATCTCATGATGGGTAAAAGCAAAGAGCTCTCAAGACTTTTGCAACCTTATTGTTGCAAAACATACTGATGGCATTGGTTACAGAAGGATTTCTAAACTTCTGAATGTTCCAGTGAGCACTGTTGGGGCCATAATCCGGAAGCGGAAAGATCATCATTTCACCATAAACCGGCCACGACCAGGTGCTTCTTGCAAAATTTCTGACAGAGGAGTGAAAAGAATTATCAGAAGAGTTGTCCAAGAGCCAAGGACCACTTGTGGAGAGCTTAAGAATGACCTGGAATTAGCAGGTACAATTGTTGCACAGAAAGCAATAAGTAATGCACTCATCGCTATGGCCTGTATGCACGCTCACCACACAAGACTCCATTGCTGAAGGAAAAGCATGTTGAAGCTTGTTTAAAGTTTGCTGCACAACATTTTGACAAACCTGTGAAATACTAGGAGAATATAGTCTGGTCAGATGGGACCAAAATTGGACTCTATGGATGCCATAATACACATCATGTTTGGGAGGTCAAATGGCACTGCATGTCACCCCAAAAACACCATAACAACGGTGAGGCATGGAGGTGGGAACATCCTGGTGTGGGGCTGTTTTTCAGCATACGGTACTGGCAAACTTCATGTCACGGAAGGATGAATGGAAAAATGTACCAAGACATTCTTGATAAAAAAAATCTGCCGTCTACCAGGATGATGAAGATGAAAGGAGGGTGGACATTTCAGCAAGACAATGTTCCCAAACACAAAGCCAAGGAAACTCTCAGTTGGTTTCAAAGAAAGAAAATAAAGCTGCTAGAATGGCCCACCCAATCAGAGTAACGATCAGAGTTCATAGAAGAGGCCCACGGAACCTTCAAGATTTGAAGACTGTGTGGAAGAATGGGCCAAAATCACACCTGAGCAATGCATGCGACTAGTTTCTCCATACAGGAGGCGTCTTGAAGCTGTCATTACCAACAAAGGATTTTGTCCGAAATTTTAAATAATTTTCAGTTGGCGTGCTAAATACTTTCCCTGTGTCCTTCTATTTTATGACACATAACTTAATTTCTGAACGTATCTGTTTTGGTTTCTTTGTATGTGTGGATTGCATGGGTTGTTACCGACATGGTGAAAAATGTTCATAGCACGTTTAATAATCTATTTACTGAGAAAAATGGTGACGTGTTTAACACTTATTTTACCCGCTGTATTTTATTTAATTTATTTTTTTTAAGCAGAGGCTGTAGAGAATAAATTGGTGGGTTTTGAAATTTGTCGCACGGTATTTGCGCAGCATTTTTCAAACGCAATTTTTTGAGGCAAAAATACAATACTTTTAAAATTTGTAACACAAACAAAATATATAGCCCAATTTTTTTGGTAAAATATAAAAGATGATGTTACACCGAGTAACTAGATACCAAATATGTCACTCTTTAAAATTGCGCCCGTACAACGGCGACAAACGCTGTAAATTTTACTATCCAAAGGTGACGCTTTAAAAGCCTATATAGGTTACCACTTTATATTTACAGAGGAGGTCAGGTGCTGGAATTGCTGCCCATAATCGTCACTGCGATACCCTCACATGTGTGGGGGACTAGCTCTGGTTGCGTGTGTCGGTCTGACGGGCGTGTATGCCTTCACACAGGGGATGGGGGTACTTAATATTTTTTATTTTTACACTGTCGCTTTAACCTCCTTGGTGCCGGCCGAACGCAAATGTGTGGCCTCCTGGCGTCTTGGCCTAGTGGCACACAAACTACCTGTTCATGACTTATGGACTTAGCGCCCATGTGAACAAGGCCTTCATCTGAGTTCAACATAAAAGCTGGTCATAAAGGTGGATGGCATGTGTGCTTCCATATGTACAGTTCTTATGAATCTGCTACTATATGTGTTGTGACTGTTTTGCAGGAGGAGGTTGATGCCGGGGCCATCATCTTTCAAGAGGCTGTTCCGGTGGAGTTTGGGGACACGGAAGAGACTTTGTCTGAAAAGGTTAAGAAGGCCGAGCACAGAGCTTTTCCTGCGGCCTTGCAGCTTGTGGCTAGTGGGGTGGTGAAGCTGGGAACAGATGGTAAAATCTTCTGGGACAGGACTCCTGGCAACAAAAACTAGATACCCTCAGCCTTCTAGTGAAGGAATGCCAAACACTGTGACAGCAGCAACCAAACCCACATCTGTTCTTAATGAGCTGACTGCAGTAATCTGATTGGTTGCTGTGAATAATCCGGGTATGTAAGATTATGCAGTGTACAAAGTACACCACTGACCGCCATCCATTCAGGTGACCATACTTGAAATAGCCCTCCCAGTCATTGGAGCTCAATTGAAAATTGGAGCAAAGAAAGTGTCCTTGCTGCCCATCCAACCAATTTGATTTAAGGAAACCTGTACCGTGAGAAATCCAGTGTCTGTCAATTCTGACCTGCTTCTAGGAATACTAGTTACCTGCCTGTCTATAGTTTCAGAATCTTCTGCATTTTGCAATCCAGAACAAACATGCAGGATAAAGTCAGAAGTCCATTTGCATTCTTGTTCCAGGATCTTGGTTGTAAAAGACTGTAGATCAGCCTAAAAGCCTGCCAACTTTTTCCAGGCTAGATTAAAGTGGATCTAAACTGTATCTGAGCAGCACAAACCAAAAACTCCTTATTCATTTTTCATTTTCAAGGTAAACTCGGCCAGCCATTTATATTTCCATTCTTTTATTTTGTTGATAAAAACGCCCCCTAGCATTCTTGCCGCATCCATCTTGAGTAGGGGCAATGATTCATGTAGCAGTAACTTCCTATAATCCATCTGCCCTTGGCTCAGGCATGCAGGCAGGAGGGTGTGCTTGACTGAGAGAGCCCCTCCATGAAAGAAAAAATGCCCATGAAAACTCCCGGGATGTATGACATAATATTGGCCTAGGCCAGAAACCAGGAAGCATTTGGGGGAAAAAAAATTTAAATAAGTATAATATACCATATTTCTGAATGCTAGCAGTATAAGGATTAAACGTGGTCAATTTTGATTGAAAGCGTTTTAGTTGCTTCAAAAAGTAAATTCCCAAACTGTTTGCACATAAGTTTTGTCCATCTTGTTCTTTTATTCTTTTTTTTTTTTTTTTTTCATAATCTGACCCCCTGTGTATATTTCAGCTTTAGAATTGATGTGCTAATATTTCCTGTCCACACAGGGACACACTTCTATATTAAAGCTGAAAGATACATTACACTGCACCCGCTCATTAAGGACCTATTCGGCAACTGTGTTCTCAGCCACTCCTTTAAAATCCTGTTGCATGGATGCTTCTTGAAAGGTTTTTCTACATTCCATTGTAGGATAGGTAATCACCATTGAGATATACAGATTCTATATTTTTCCCAAAATGCTCATCTTTTCCATGGCAAAGGCAGGCAAGACAGAACTCACTACTCGTTTATCCCACACTGACCCTCTGTGCACCAAGTGTCACATTACAGGAAACCTTTCTAAAGGGAACTATGAGGGCCACTGCTGAATTCTTTCTGCTGAAGTCCTATTGAACCTTCAGGTTAGATCATCTAAATACATTCCAGGTGCAACAAAACAAATGGTATTTAATGTCTTACAGGTTTTTCTTTCTAATGCTGCTTCATGCTGAGTAGAAAAGCCTGTAACCTGCCATCAGCTGCAGGGTGGGATGAGTTTGGCCTATCGCTCTGTGTTTCAGAAAAGCTCATGCTCACTGCTGATTTGGATACTTTTTGAAGAAAAAAAAAAAAAAAACCCCGCACAGGAAAAGCCTGTCCTCTCCCAGTAGAGCAAGGACTTCCCTGCAACTGCTGGCAGGGCACAGGTCTTTTCTATGAAGGCAAACTGTAAGGCATTGAACACATTTTTGTTTTGTGCTTCAAGTACTGGTTGCCTAGCCTTAACACCAATTCTAAGGCTTCAGGCTACTTTCACACTGCACTGTATGAAAAACACGTGCGTTTTTGCCGCATCGCGTTAAAATTCACCACATTATGCGTTTTTGATGCCTTTTTTGCCGTGTTTGCATTTTTCCCATATCACGTTACACTACTCTAATGCGATTTCCAGTGCAACTATTGCTGCGACATTGATGAGACTTCAGTGCCACGTTAGATGTTCTCAAGCCTAGGTTCACAGAATCGCATGACCAGGGAATCGCATTCTATTTAGACTTCAACACGATTTCAGCCCCATAGACTTCTGTGTCTCGATTTCAGCCCCATAGACTTCTGTGTCTCGATTTCAGCCCCATAGACTCATCGGCATAGATGAGAAACATTCCTATGCGAGTTTGATGGCTTAAAAAAAAAAAAAAAAAAGGAACCCTCACCTCTCCTCCCTCATCCTTGCCTAAAGCTGAGGTTTTGATCCTTCCTTTTATCAATCGATCCTTTTTTATCAATCAATCCTTCCTTCGTTTTGATTGATCGATCCTTCCTTCAACCGATTGATCCAGTAATTCTTTCTTTGATAGATCAAAGGAAGGGTTGGTCAATCAATTGAAGGAAGGCTCAAAAATTGCAGTTGTATCAAAATCCATAGATGGATGACCAGGGAGGGGAAGGTGAGAGTTTTTTAAAAAAAACAACAACAAAAAAAAAAAAACCACACTGAATCCTTCAAAGATGTATAGGAATGCTTCTTATCTATGCCATTGCAACTTCAGTGCTGTTTCAGCCCCATGGACTTCTATATTCTCTCACCGAATCAACTCCGCACAGTGCAATTTTGGAAAAGGTTCCTGGTGGACTTCTAAGGGCACCATTGAACATAATGTTATTTCCATTGTCATGCGATTCTGTAAACCGGGGCTTGAGAACTTCCCACAGGTGAGTTGTTTTTCATGCATTTGTGTTGTAGTTTCTATTTGTTTCAAGGGAGGGATGCTTTTTTTTTATTTTTGCAGAACAAACGTACACCAAAAATGCGGCAACATGGTTTTTTTTTTTTAAACTGCAACTGAAGGGCAATGGATGAGTGTGAATATCTATATAGGATTTAAAGGGATGCAGATTTCTTCCACTTTTTTTTTTTTTTTTTTGAAGGATGCACCAAAATAGATCAGTGTGAAAGCAGCCTTAATCACAGAGTCCAAGACCTGTAACATACAAGCAGATCAGGAAATTGCTAATCAGGAAAATTCTAAGCCCTTATCTATATAGTTCTGGGGCCCAAAATACTGAATCAAAAGGATGAGCATGACAACCAAGCAGCTAGCATTTTTAGAATAGGAAGTTGGCAAAAGTTTCCATAAAATAGAACAATCCGTGTCATTCTTGTACAATACATATTTTGCTGTTTGTAATATTTACATACGTTTTGTAAGCCTGTGATAATAAAATTGTATATACGAGGTTTGGTACATTCTTGTCTGTCATATATTTTTTTTAAATTTCTTGTGGTTTTGTTTGTAATATGTTTTGATATGCGAAGTCCAAAACTGATGCAGTGAAGCCAATTTAGTATTGGGATCATGACACCTTTTATTTAATTATTTCAGGTACTTATATAGCGCCGTCAATTTACACAGTGCTTTACACATATATATTGTACATTCACATCAGTCCCTAACCCTCAAGGGGCGTACAATCTAAGGTCCCTAACTCACATTAATTTATATATATATATATATATATAATATACACACTCACTGCATGGTACATGCCCTGTGTAGCGTACATTCAAAAAGAACCATGTCTTACGGCTCCACTTCCTGATTTGTTGCTATCTGCTGCCAGGATTGATATAGACAGACAGTAGAAACATTTCCACAAATTGCCCCTTTCCAGGGTGGATAAGCAAAGTGTTGGTGCTCTCGCTTGGCATGTATTTAAACAGAAACCCAAACCGCAGTAAAATTAATTTGCAGAGGCCCTGCTATAACTCAAATCTTGTTGGTGCATTAGAACAATGTCTTCTACTAGATTGCACTAACACAGTACAGCCCTGTGTTCAGTCCTCAGTCTTCTTCCAAGATATGTGGTTGTCGACTCCTAAGTCTAATATTCCACTGGACACTAGATGTAGGGCTTTGGCTACAACTCTTGGTTCAGCTTCTTCCACTTGCTCATTGACCGGGACTTCTGGCTCTGCATGGATTGTCTCTTGTAAGACTGTAGGTCCAGGAGAGGAGCTGCCACCCTGTGTATACGACATATGGACTTTAAGTAAAATCAGATTTACTCTCCATAGAAATTGGCTTGTTAGGATGGCCAAGCCATCCCAGCAAATTTATGGAATTCACAGATGCGTTAAAGCCCAACTTCCAGGCTGCTTTAAAATTTACACCTGCAGTAATCCTGCTCTCTTCACGGCATGACTTAAATGCTTATTTTGTCAAATAACTACAAATATCTAATTTCTAGCTCCACTGGCAGCCATTACTTGTCCCTGCTCTTCAACTTCCCAGGATGTAGGCAGGACCTTGTCATCCTTTGTATACAATGCAAGACTGCTGTTCTGGCATTATCAGTGGAGAGTCTGCAACAAGAGGAGTGGAAAAGAAAACTGCTTCGGGGGGAATGATCTTGCAATGTGGCCTGGGTGAGCGAGGATAAGATATTAGGATTCACCTTCAAGTGAATGGACACCATCCAGGTATAACCTCTGCCAGCTCAGCTAAGCCTTAGTTTTGTCCTCTTGTAGACAACAGGAGAGGGATCTCTGTCTTGTGATGTATCCCTACAAAATGAAAAATTTATAATTTCTTAATCCTGTATCACAAGGCACAGAGCAGTCAATATTCATGACTACTTGGGATGTCCCAAAGCACTGAACATGAGGCATGGACAACAGAAAAAAAAAATAAAGCCAACATGCCAAAATTCTAGACGCAAAACCGATGGAATCTGCTGAGAGATTTGAGGATTATATAGCACAATTGTCCAGGCAAGTGCTATCAGAATCACTGGAATGCCTCCCCCCCCCCCCCCCCCCCTTTCATCTTGCTTAACAGGTGAAGAAGCTGCAGTGGAGGAAGGTGTAGACCAAAGAAAACGGATCCCAAGGAGTCACTAGGGTGTCTACTGTGAATGCCTGGGGCTAGCTGATGTGGGATATAAATCTGTCCAGTTCTCCTGAATCTGGATGCCAAGAGGTCCACAAATATCTCCCCCTCAACTACAGACAAAACTCTGGAAACACTTCTGGATGTCACGTACCTGACCGGAGGCTGAGGTGACAAGAGGGCACCCCTTATGGGTAAGTGCAAACTACCCCTGGAGGTGGTAACATAAGGGGTAGTGTCCACAGAAGCACAGGTTGCCAATGATGTGTTTGCCTGGTGGTTCCAAATAAGACAACACCCATGGGCAGAGAGGATACAGCAGATGCCTCTAGAAGACTGGCAGATCTTGACAGAGCAGGAAGCGTAGTCAGAAGCCAGAGCCAGGAGTCAAGCACAGGCTATAAATTGGAATGGAGGCAGAGGCATAGTCAGGAGCAAGCCAGAGTCATACACAGGACATCAGTCAGGACCAGATCAGAGTAGCAAGTTGGGTCGGTAATGGATAATCAGGCAGAGTAACTCACATAGGAATAGAAGGCTGACGATAATCCAGCAATTACTGAAAGGAGCTGCAGTCCTTATAAAGGCCATTGGGCGTCAGCAACTATCGCGCCTTGCGTGCGCCACTGCATGCCATGTGCATGTGCCCGTTGTTGCGCAAATTAGAGCAGCCATATTGTGCATTGGCGCATTTGCCAGGATTTCTCAGATTTCTTCCCCAACACTGGGTGAAGAGCCCATTCTCCCAGACTCAGCTTCTGACTGCTGAGAAAATCTGCCTGCCTTTCCATGTTGGGATTATGCACAGTGGAGAAGGTTAGAATGTGAAATTCAGGCCAAGACAAAAGTAGGTTAATTTCTTCATGAGCAGCATGACTTCTTGTCCCTCCTTGAAGGTTGATGTATGTAACAGCCATGTCATTATCCAACTGCACTCTGACAAGAATGTAGACAGACCAGTGTAGGAGAGCTAGTGGAATTGGCCATAGTTCCAGGCTGTTGCTCGGCAATGTCTGCTTCTCTGGCAACCATGTTCCCTGAACCGAGAGGTTTTCAAGAACACCTCCACAGCCCAACAAGCTGGCATTTATCTTCAAGACCTTCCACTTCATTGAAAGTAAGGATTTTCTGGTCTCTCGCATCCACATTCATATCCACTATTCCTGCTGTATCACAGCAGGTGCACCGCAGGGGGCCTAACAGGGACTTGACTCCCCTCAAGGGGGCTCACTGCCCCTGACCTGCAGAGTACCCTGCCAGCAAGGTCACAAGGTACACTAGAGCTCACTGACTGCAGGATCCAATGCCGGCCCGAAGGCATTACAAGCCGTCCTTGGTCTTGAGTAGGGGGTCTGGGTAAAGTCCCTATTGGCCTATTGTTCATAGTCATTGACCATGTTAAGGTTTACCTCTGCCCCATCAGGGGTGTAAGGAAGGAGCCAGCCGTAACGGTAACAGAACCCAACTAAAAGATCTTTAGAGAGAGCCAGGTAAGCATGCCCATCACATTCAAACACTAGCACAAAATAAGGCTTGGTGGAAGTGGTAGGGGGGATTCTTGCCTTTTTGGCCAGTGTCATTCCTTTAGGTTCCAGCATAATCTAAGTAGTCATGAATACGAAGTACTCTGTGTCCTATGATGTATAAGAAAAATATTTCACCTTCTTTATCACCCTCATGCAAAATAAGTATTGGAGGACCAGGGGCTGCATACTACATAGGTCAATTTTACAGCAGCCCACAGTGGGAATTTGAAGTCTGTGGGCAGCTATTAACCATAGACTTTCTTTAGAAAAGAAGCAAACTATACAGATGTGCTTACATTAGGAACATATATGACCTCTTCTGTATATACAGTAAAAACAAAAGAAAGTTACACACTTTGTAAAAAGACATTTAGCTGATCAACATTATTGAGTTAAAATAATGAAATAAAAATATTAATTCTTCTGAAGTCCAAAGGCAGCACTAATGAAATATAAAATACTCACCAGCAGGAAAGAGACACTACAGCTGTATAATGCCATTGCCTTCCCAGAAGCTCCTTCTACTTTCTGTGATGGGAAAGGTTGTGTATGGAGCTTCAGAATTTTTCCTGACCAAGAAATATTAGATTAGACTACCTCATTGGTAATGTACAAGTTTATTGATCTGGTTTATTTACCCTATACATGTTAAACCACACTTTGTGTTACATTCTGTGTTTCATTACACCTGTGAACTCTAAAACCTATTACTGTGCAGGGTTTACATAACATTAATGGAATTATAATTTTCTACATTTCTATGAGGCTTCTGAATCCTGATCAGCTTCACAAGACAAAGATGATCTAATGTTGGCCTTACACTCGCAGAATTGTGTTAGAAAACTGTCATTTTCAGAATGTTTTGGGAACAAATGAATTTCTAATTATTGAATTGGTTCCTGGACGAGAAAATAGTAACTAGTCTTGTACGCATAAACTTGTGAAATCTTTCCTGCGAAAATCAAGAGATTGACATGGTACTTAACTAATTTCAAGCAACTTTTTGTTTGAGTCCATGAAGGCACCATTGAGAGGTCAGATGAGCAATTTTTAAACTTTCTCATCGAAATGTTTAAATGAAATTCTACAGGTGTAAGGCCAGCTTAGGGAAGATACTTTCTTGTTGCTATTGCTTTAGTTATGTTTTGTTGATTTCTTAGCATTTAACTTGACCCTGAAATCTGCCTTATACTTTCCATTATTTCACATTTACTTGAAATTTTGGAGGGGTTATTATTCCAATTTGAAATGTAATTTTTTGTATGTTATTTCCCCTTTATAAATTTTAGTACAATAGTTTCATTCTGTACCTTTCCACTTCGCAAGGAAGTGTTCTGACAACATTCGTCCAAAGCCAGCCAGGCAGATCACATCAATTGAGAACTCATCCAGAACTTTGCATATCGTATTCTCAAAATCAGAATGACATGTGAACAGAGTATGGTCAATCACCTAGGCGTAAAAATACAAGCACCAAAAATACCAAGCGGGAATATATCAACATTTTGGTTGAGAAGTAAGTGCACCCTATAAAATTGGACAGAAAAAACACTAACCTAAAACTGAAGTTTAATCTGTGTATATTTTGCCTTCTCTGGTTCCTTTTATCCTCTCAATCCACATGCTAATAACATTTTAAAATAAAAGCTTTCTGTTTTCATTTCATATCTTATTTTAGACCCTAACAAGATCTACACTATATTGCCAAAAGTATTGGGACACCTGCCTTTGCATGCACATGAACTTTAATGGCATCCCAGTCTTAGTACATAGAGTTCAATATTGAGTTGGCCCACCCTTTGCAGCTAAAACGGCTTCAACTCTTCTGGGAAGGCCGTCCACAAGGTTTAGGAGTGTGTCTATGGGAATGTTTGACCATTCTTCCAGAAGCGCATTTGTGAGGTCAGGCACTGATGTCGGATGAGAAGGCCTGGCTCACAGTCTCTGCTCTAATTCATCCCAAAGGTGTTCTATCGGGTTGTAGTCAGGGCTCTGTGCAAGCTTTATGGACCTTGCTTTGTGCACTGGTGCGCAGTTATGTTGGAACAGGAAGGGGCCATCCGCAAGTTGTTCCCACAAAGTTTGGAGCATGAAATTGTCCAAAATGTTTTGGTATGCTGACGCCTTAAGAGTTCCCTTCACTGGAACTGGTTTGGATGCAGCTGCTTGGCCATAGAAACCCAGTTCCAAGTTGCTTCCACTTTGTTATAATACCACTCACAGTTGACTGTGGAATATTTAGTACCAGGGAAATTTCTTGATTTTATACACCTGTGGCCATGGAGGTGATTGGAACACCTGAATTCAATTATTTGGAGGGGTGTCCCAATACTTTTGTCAATACTGTACCTGAGCCCAAATCCCAATAGCTTGTACATTCATGTATCTATCAGGTGCTAAAGGGGTATAACAAGGGCCGGTGCTAGACTATTTTGCACCCTAGGCAAGACCAGCTACGTGCACCCCCCCCCCCCAAAAAAAAATAAAACTTCAAAACAATACTCCACACAGAGTCAATCCTTGTCATTGTTAGCTCTGCATGCAAACTGACTTGGAAGCTGGGAGGAAGTGATGTTGCGCACAGCACGGCTTTTGCGGCACCTCATTGACTGGATACCTCTTCTTCACCAATTGGCTGAAGTTTGCAGGAGACAGTTTCATCTCATCATTATCATGATGATCATCACACAGTACTGAAAGTTCTGTATGTCTGTCTGTATATAGCATATGGCTGTATCTCTGTGCATCAGAAAACAGAAATTGTGAGCTTGCCTTTGCATCGAGTTCCCATTGCTGCCTGTGCCCTCAGCCACCTCTCTGTTGAATCACCTCCTGCCGCCGGGCTACAGCTTCGCCTTCCACCCTCCTCAGCAGGGGAAGGGATAATTAATCCGCCAGTAAAAGAAGCACTCCGTACATGAAAGGCTGTGAGCAGCATCGGTTGGCCACCACTGGTCAGCATCGCAAAACACAGCCACCTGCTCACAAAATTTAAAAAAAAGAGTCCGTCTCTGCTCCTTGCCTCCTGGGCCCCTCTGGTGAACTGATGGGGCCCAGGAAAATTATAGCCAATGTTACAGCAGGGCCAGCTGTACTGCCCTATTGGCAGCCCTGGCCGTGCCTGCGCCCTAGACGGCTGCCTAGTTTGCTTAGTGGTAGCACCGACCCTGGATGTTACTACTTATTAACACTAGAGATTCTGAAGGAACCCTCTGCATACTGCTATATACCCTTTCCAGCAAACTTTGCAATAAGAAATATAGGAATTTTTAGTTCACACATATTGCAATACATGTTTAAGCTGGCCAACTGCAAAGTAATCCCTCTATGGCCAGTCCTACCCTGCTCTGCCAACACAAATGCTACTGTCGACACAATGCCAATATGGGGAAAACAGACACAAAGTAGAGGAGAGCTACTAGGTTCAGGTCTGGCTACTGGCCCACAGTGCAACAGACAAGATATACCTGAGTTCAAATCCCAATATCTTGTACAAGCATTTATCAGGTGCTAAAGGGGTGTAAGCACATATTAACACTTGAAATTCTGAAGGAACCCTCTGCACACTGCTATATACCCTTTCTAGCAAACTTTGTATTAAAAGGTATATCTTATTTGTTGAATTGTGGGTCAGTAGCCAGACCTAAACCTAGTAGCTCTCCCCCACTTTGTGTCTGTTTCCCCATGTTGGTAATGTGTCCATGTTAGAAGCCTTCCATAACACCTAATATCTGCTTACTAACATTATTAACATATGAATGCGTTGGATCTTAATAGATTAATTGAGTTGTTATATTTCTATTTGTTCTAGATTGGTAAAAGTAAGATAAACAGACTTTTAGGGGTTTATTTACTAAACCTGGTTGACTCAGAATCTTGGGCACCTGTGCATGGTAGCCAATCAGCTTCTAACCTTAGCATGTTCAGTTAGGCTTCAGCAATAAAACCTGGAAGCTGATTGGTTTTTATGCAGAAGTGGACAAGATTCTGAGTCAACCAGGTTTAGTAAATAAACCCCTTATAGTCTATGTGAATACATACTGTATATATGTGGATATACATCTTGTTTTTTCTGTATATTCTAGCACCATATGGTAGTAATTGGTCATGAATTGACTAGCTAGCTTTCCTCCCCCCCCCCCCATCTCCGTGTGTAGGAACTAAAGTTCCACTAATAAGAGGATTGTAAGACTCTATTTCATACATGTTAAGCAAGATTTATACTGTAATATTTCTTGATTAGGATATTTATATACGATATAACTTTATATTAAGAATACTTTTGGGAGGTTATATATATATGTATTCGTAACACATTCCATCCCCCCTGAGTGATGGAATGTCAGTAAAGTTCTAGAGGTCCTGAGGATTAAATTTCAGACTCTGGCCTAGGGGAGGGGACGCAAGACTGAAGGTTTATTCAATGCATCTGTCACCAAATATCATTGTGGGACTATAAGAAACAGAAAAGAAAATCAGCCCACTTTAGGAGAAGATGGGGGCTGAATTGCTCCTTATAGAGCAGAAAAAAGACTTTTTAGTAGGACATTTTTAAGAAACTTCGACTAAGGAGCCCACAGATTCACACCCCACACACACAATTATACACACAAAAATAACTATATTTTTTGGACATTATCTAATATTCTGTATTCCAATATTTTATTTCTAATTTTATGATATTAATATTAAATCCATTTTTGAGTTTCTGCAAGAGCTGGAAAGACTTTCTATTTTGGACTTTTCTCACCAATACAAGTTAAAAAAAAATCAAGACAATTCGGTATTTTATGGTCCACAGTAATATTTGTGTTGGCACAGCAGAGTAGGACTGGCCATAAAGGGATTACTTTGACGCAGTTGGCCAGCCTAAACATGTATTGCAATATGTGTGAACTAAAACCCCCTATTTTTTATTGCAAAGTTTGCTGGAAAGGGTATATAACAGTGTGCAGAGGGTTCCTTCAGAATTTCTATTATTGTGGACCCAGTGACATCATCATCGAGTCTCTGCATTTTTCTGCGCACTGCAGACAGTTCATGGCTGGCAAAGCATACATCATCCTCTCTTATATATATAAAATTGTGCAGCGCTGAGGTACTAGAATTAATACACACATACTCAATGTATCAAATAAATAGACTCCAAAAAAATATATAAAACACATATAGTCCCAAATAAAATGATGAAGATAGAGTATTAAGGTATGACCAAGGTGACTTGTGCTAATCCAGGTATGGTGTAATCCCACAATCCATGTGAGCGGCAAGCAAATAGTTAAAGTACGCACTCACCGGATACGCATAGAATATGCACAGTATATGAATCAATGACAATCCGCCCGGAGTCCCTCTTAAGGATGGTATTGGAGATGACAGCCCGGGGTAGATGGTTACACGTCAAGGTAGGTGCTGTGTCTGGAGGATCCCTTTAAGGATACGGACCCAGCCTCTTCTGGGTAATGGAATGGTCACCACTGGGGGAGGGGGGCTCTGGGGAGTTAAAAGCTTGCCAAAGAGCAACAAAAGGAGATGCCCATAGTGTAGTATGTTAACAATCAAGTATATTTATTTAATGTATGAAATGAGGATAAAATGCAAACATACATGCGGCAAAATTCCTAATGTGGATACAACAATCGGCTATAAAATCTGCTATGAGCACTGACCAGCTGGTGTAAGTGTGGTGGCCGCCGGACCTCCCTGATTCGGCGGCGTAATGTCAGGGCGTGCAGGCTTCCTCCAAGACACGTTTCGTACAAGGAGTACGTCATCAGTTGGGGTATGCCATTTGCCAAATAAATATACTTGAATAATAAAATAAATATACTTGATTGTTAACATACTACACTATGGGCATCTCCTTTTGTTGGTCTTTGGCGAGCTTTTAACTCCCCAGAGCCCCCCCTCCCACAGTGGTGACCATTCCATTACCCAGAAGAGGCTGCGTCTGTATCCTTAAAGGGATCCTCCAGACGCAGCACCTACCTTGACGTGTAACCATCTACCCTGGGCTGTCATCTCCAATACCATCCTTAAGAGGGACTCCGGGCGGATCGTCATTGATTCATATACTGCGTATATTCTATGCGTATCCGGTGAGTGCGCACTTTAACTATTTGCTTGCCGCTCACATGGATTGTGGGATTACACCATACCTGGATTAGCACAAATCACCTTGGTCATACCTTAATACTCTGTCTTCATCATTTTATTTGGGACTATAAATGTTTTATATATTTTTTTGGAGTCTATTTATTTGATACATTGAGTTTACTTATACTTGAGTTTACTTTACTTATGTATTAATTCTAGTACCTCAGCGCTGCACAATTTTATATTTATATTTACTTTGAAGGTTTGTGGTTTCCTCTTAGTGTATAGTTGCTTTTTACCATCATAAGCGCTCGCTGATTTCTATACATTATCCTCTCTTAGGTGAGGATGGCAGACATAAAAACTATAGTAATTAAAAAGGTATTGTTAAAGGAAAAAAAAAATCCAACTGCTCATAAGGGAGGAGTCCGAGGAGAGGAAGTGGTTTTCATGAGTGAAGGTCAGCTTCAAATTCACCTACCCGTGTAGGAATCCCAGCAGCCACAGCTTTCCGGAGCTCTTCTATAGCGCTCTTATTGGAGATAACAAGGGCTAGCTTTGTATTGCTGGCAATCTGCCTTAGATTGTCAATCAAAATCTTCAGCTTCATACCTGAAAGAGTAAGGCAATTATGGAACTGATGGGGAAATTGTATATTTTATACATCCTTACTAATGTTGGCCTCACAAATGTTTAACCTCTTCAAGTCCGGACACTTTCACCCCCTTCCAGTCCAGGCCAATTTTCAGCTTTCAGTACTGTCGCGCTTTGAATGACAATTACGCTGTCATGCAACACTGCACCCATGTGAATTTTTTAGCATTTTTTTGAGACAGATAAAACTTTATTTTGGGGGTATTTATTCACCACTGGGATTTTTCTTTTTGTGCTATATAAATGAAAAAGTCCAAAACATTTTGAAAAAAAAGTGTTTTTCTAACATTTTACAAATTCTTCATAAATCGTGGCCAAAATGTATTCATCTATCTTTTTAGTAATAAAAAAATAACCCAAATTAGTTTATAACCAAAAATAATAATTTTTCAAAACTTTTTTTTTACATTGTTATTTTTATTATTTGTTTTTTGTTTTGTTTATTAACATATTGTCACCCTAGCAGTACAGTGCCACCATAGTGACACTGTACTACTTGTGGGGGGTGATGAAGATTTTTTTAACTTTTTTTACACTGATTGTTTTTACACCCATAAAGGCTGTAAAAGCAATTGTTTCTCCTTCTCTCTGGCTGCATTCCTGCAGCCATTGAGAAATACTGTACGAGCTGTGATTGGTCACAGCTTATCACATAGTACAAGGCTGTTGTGAATAGCCTTGTACCATGTGACCTCTGTCATCATTCACAGATTTCACACGTAGTAAGCAATGATGTCAGGAAGTGACATTTTGTTTACTACTGTTCATGTGATCACTGAATGGCCAATCACATGAATCGGGACCTCACATAGAGGTCCCGTGCACCGATCGCAGTACTGCGCACTTCCAGGGAGCGCACACGGGCAATGGATGCTGGGGGACGTTTAGAGACATCCACCCGCATCGGCAGCGCTACCATCTGGCTGCTTATCGACATGGGCCAGACGGGAAGAGGTTAAGAATGCCTCCAAGCCTTGGTTAAAGGGTTATAGGAGGAAAAGATCTGATTACCTTGAATAGCAAAGGAATGTGACTATTTGGACAAGGCAGACCACTGCTCTCCTTTTTGTTTGCATGGGGGGTGGGTTGTCGATTGCTTACACACAAGTCCAGTATATAACACACAGCCAGACTGGAAATATGTGTCTGGACCCAGAGCTTGCGTTAAGCATGCGTCTGTTCTGATCATCAGCCATGCCATATAATGGAGGGACCCAAGACGGAAACAACATCTTTAGTTAAGTATTCTTGTTATATTTTCCTTATCTTTATCTGTATCTGTCATTACTTGTAATAAATGTTTTCCTTATAAGTATTTGTGTGATCTCTCTTTGCACATATCAAATACAACCCCAAAACCCTAACAAAACAGGAACTGAAGAGCAAAACAGCTACATTTATCATCTTTGGTGTTGAGACAATTCAGGCCACCCCCAATCATGACCACACATTGACCCCCACCATTCATCTCATGGTAGCCACCCAAATCATAGAGGCAGAAGTACCTATCTCCTAGAAAACATACTGAGATGTGGAACTGTAGGGTTTCTTCTACACATCAAATGTGGCTATTCTCTCTTCTTTTTCTGTAAACAGTCTTTATTTCTCTATGAAACCACCTCTTCCTGCCCTTGCAACCAACTGGGTTTCTGCAACACTGGAACTGATGTCTGGAAGACCCAAAGGCACCCATGCTGGCCAAGTACAGCACAGTTACATTGTTGTAATGTTCTGCACTGACCCTGTAAGAATACCAATAGGAATCCCAAAACATTGCTTCAGTGATTAGTGCCGCCATCTTGATCTGCTTCTATGCAGTCCTTTAGTGAAGGCTTTACAGATCACATAGGTTGTTTTTTGTTTTTTTGTTTTTAAACTTGAAGTAAAGGTACTTTTTCTTTTTTAGAAGTTACGTTATTCTGTTTAGGTTTAGACTTATACTATACAGTACATATTAATACCAGTACATTTTAAGATGAGCTTTCCGGAAACCAGTCATCAGAATGATGTGGAGCCGGAGGTTTCTATTGTTGAGATTACCGGTACTTTGAAAATGCTAACTACTTGCCTTCCTCTACTTTCAGTACCTTCTGAGAGTTCCTTCACTTCATGTCTATTTAATGACTGTCAGACAGAAAAGGAAGTGAGGAAAAATCTCCCAAAAGAACAAAAAAAAAAAAAAAGGTGGTGAGAAGAAATATCTTTAACAGGGACACATCATTTATAAACTGACCAAGGTTCTAAACCTACTCCACTCAACCAAAATAAACTTTGCCGGAGAAGGAATTTGAACAGGAATCAATCATACCTGTGTTAGATATGAATACAGCTGCCTTTGAGATCTTAGCAGGTGTTTTCTTCAAAATGACAGTTCTTAGTAGCTGAAATGTGTTGATTTTCAAAGCTTCCAAAAGATGATTGATGCGGACACACAAGAAGTCTGGAAAATAAAACAGAAGGAATTGTTGGCATTTTAGATGACACATTTGACAAGTGATGATAAAATAAGAAGGATCTATAATACATTATGATCACAATAAAGATCAGCAAGTGGAACTGTGGAAACCATGTCACAAAATGTATCTAAATCAAAATGTATTATAGCTTTGAACAGAGAAAGGAATAGTGAATTTGTAGTTTTGTGGTGTTGGTTAATAAGGAGCTTCTTTTCTGATTGTTCTAATCCTAGAAGTCTCCCTGACAGAGACCGACTGACAACTCATGGGGCCCCTGTGTCCTTGTCCAAACTCAAAAAAGCCTATGAAAAAGGTACCAGGGGCATCTCATGGGGCCCCCTACTGTGCCCGGGTTTCCAAATGGTCAATACGCCCCTGCTCCCTGATCAGGTCTGTCTAACTTATGCCCCATTCAAACTTCTGCTTTGTGGCAAGGCACACTAACATGCAGTACCCCAATGCATGGCATTGTATGTATACAGTGAGTTGTGTTTTATAAAAAGGGATCATGTATTTTTTTTTTTAATCTGTTGTGATACGTTGGCTAATGAATGCATTAATGCAGAGCAACAGAACACTTGAGCGTAAATAGACCCTGAGACTCTCTGCAGTCTCTAATGGCCTAAACACCCAGAATTTCCAGAGTCTCATGGTACCCAAACACCATGTGACCTTCCATTGTGGTATGCACAGCAGTGTGGTCCGAACATTACTGTACTATGCTATAATGGATTGTAGTGCTATTCTAAGAGTTCATGTACACGGGGCATTGGGAAAACTCTTCTGAAGAATGGAAACTGACTGCTGGAAAACGTAGGTTAAAAAATGTCAGTTTAGCCGTGTTTGCATACCGCATTTAAGTGCGTTTGCGTTTAGAAGCGTTTTTAAACGATAACCTCAGCAGACCTTCCAAAATGCCCAGAATGGACTGAAAAATAGTAAATACTTAACTATTTTAGGCATTTTGAGAGAAATAGAGAAAGCAGAAGCAAAGAGAGCAGTATGAGTTGAGATGACCTGTCTTTTCTGGTTGTATTCACTATGGATCCCATCATGAGCATAATGCGGCACGTTCTGCCATTTTTTTCCTTAACGCAAAACCTGGAACTGACTGCGCTGTTTTACCGGGTCCATTTGAATACATGGGAAACGCTTTGCATGCATTTCCGATGATGAAAAAAGGCTCTGGACAGCATCTGGATATGGAACAGTTAAAAAACGCTTATAAACGCAGTTCACGGCAGGGGGTAAACGCAGTTCACTGCGTTTACAAGCGTTTGAAACGCTGGTAAAATCTACTCCGGAATGCAAGTTTGGTGCGTTCAAAAAAACGACTGCAAACTCAACTGACTGTAAACCACTGTAAATGACTATGTGTACATGGACACATAGGAAAACATTAGGGAGAGTTCAGGGGCTGCTGAAAAAAACGCTGAACAGCTCCTGAACGTCAGTTTATCAGCTGCAGTGTACATGAGCCCTTAATAAATGTCACCACAATACACTACACAATGGGGTTGATTTACTAAAACTGGAGATTGCACAGTTTGGTGCAGCTGTGCATGGTAGCCAATCAGCTTTTATCTTCAGCTTGTTCAATTAAAGTGTTACTAAACCCACAACAGTAAAATCAGTCTGTATATGCAGTAAAGCACACTTGCCATAGACACTGGGAAACCTAAGGGGTTAATCCTCCACATTGTGTAAAAAGACTGTTTGATCCTGTCTTCTCTGATCCTCTCCCTTTTGTACTTTCCCCAATCCATCTGCTGATAGTACAGAGCTCTAGGAGTCACTCTGCACATGCTCAGTTTAGTGTGTATGGCTAGAGTTTCTTTTTTTCTTTGGGAAGGTGCATGTGATCAGTACAGGGCCAATCAGCAGTGTCCAGACAGAGGGGCAGGGGGTCATGCAGCCTCATAGGACAGTCAGAGCAGAATGAAAACTCCTCCTAAAAGCTTTAACCACTGCCCAGCTGGACACTGATAGAAGTTACAACTGCTATATACTGCTAAATTAATTGCATTTCCATGTTCTGTGTACTGCGGGAGACTGGATATAGTGAATGCAGGGTCCTGGATATAGTAACACTTTAAGCTTTGACGAACAAAAACTGGAAGCTGATTGGTTTCCATGCAGAGCTGCACCAGATTATGAACTCTCCAGTTTTAGTAAATCAACTCCTATGCCTGCATAGTGCGCACCACTGGCAGAACAACCAAGGTCGAAAGGGTTGCACTTGCAACCGGGCCTTGGCATTACACCACTGTGGGGGAACTCCAGGACAGCAGGAAAGGGGCACACTGCCAGACCATAAGGCTCAGTTCACACTGCTGTGAACCCAAAGTCATGCGACTTACTTGCAATTTCCTTGGCACTTGTTTGTGTCTTTTGTCATTTAATATGGAATTCAAATTACATCAAAGTTTGCATTGCTGCTTTTTTATGTTAACTACTGTGTGCTAATGGTGATATTGTAGTATTATAGGACAATAAATGTATTTTACTGGCTGTTATAAACTGACCCTAGTGTCCACCATTGTTGGCACAGAGACATTTGTGTTTATCCAGAATGACTGTCTCTTTACTGAAATTACCTGAGGTATTCTGGATTAGACCTCCCACCAACCATGCCTCCTCTTCCTGCTGGATGTCCACTAGAATCTGCTGGGCCATGGTCCTCTGTGCAATGATCATGGCACCTAATCCACAGCTGAAGTTATCCACCAGTTCTTTCTCTGACAAACCTCCCTCCTTGTACAGCCAAGAATACACTTGAGGGATCTTCCAACACAGAGCATCTGAAATAGTATAGAAACTGCTGTTTAGACTGCCAACTTAGTAGGTGACAGGAGGGGCAGATGAGCTGGGCCAGCACAGTCAAAAAAAAAAAAAACTCAAAGAAGAGGAGAAGCCTAAGACATGTAAGGAGGGAGGGGACTGTACTATGGAATAGATTTATCCTGGAGCAGTGAAATTTTCTAGCAAGGTCAAAGGCACATTGCACATGAATAAAAAAAACAATGCAAAGGAAAAGCAAAGCAAGTAAGTATGTAAAATACTTTATTATTATGTTATTTTCCTTGTATTTTTGTAGTTGGAGACAGCATCTCTTTTAGTTATCTTAACTCATTGTTTTCATTCTCAGCCCTCTTGCACCTAAATAATCCACCATAGACTCGTATCATAGTATCTGCTTTGGAATCTCCTTGCAATCTTCCTTCATTCCTCTCAGCACAGGTACTGCCAATTTAAGTATCCTGATATTGTTGCCCTCACCAAAATGCACAGCAAGTAGCAACTTTATAGTTAGAATCAAATCCACATGCAATAGCTGAAGATGCTGGGCAGAGATGGAATTTTCTGCAGTTTGGGGTATTTAATCAGCAGAGTCCCCCTAAGATGTAACAAGGGTTTGAGTGGTCCCACATATCATCCACCATCCATCGTAGTTGAGTGGTCCCACCTATCATCCACCATCCATAGTAGTTGAGTGGTCCCACCTATCATCCACCATCCATAGTAGTTGAGTGGTCCCACCTATCATCCACCATCCATAGTAGTTGAATGGTCCCACCTATCATCCACCATCCATAGTAGTTGAATGGTCCCCCCTATCATCCACCATCCATAGTAGTTGAGTGGTCCCACCTATCATCCACCATCCATAGTAGTTGAGTGGTCCCACCTATCATCCACCATCCATAGTAGTTGAGTGGTCCCACCAATCATCCACCATCCATAGTAGTTGAGTGGTCCCCCCTATCATCCACCATCCATAGTAGTTGAGTGGTCCCCCCTATCATCCACCATCCATAGTAGTCGAGTGGTCCCACATATCATCCACCATCCATAGTAGTTGAGTGGTCCCACCTATCCACCATCCATAGTAGTTGAGTGGTCCCCCCTATCATCCACCATCCATAGTAGTTGAGTGGTCCCACCTATCATCCACCATCCATAGTAGTTGAGTGGTCCCCCCTATCATCCACCATCCATAGTAGTTGAGTGGTCCCCCCTATCATCCACCATCCATAGTAGTTGAGTGGTCCCACCTATCATCCAACAGCCATAGTAGTTGAGTCATTCCACCTATCATCCACCATCCATAGCAGTTGATTCGTTCCACCTATCATCCACCATCCATAGTAATTAAGTGGTTTCACCTATCATCCACCCTCTGCAGTAGTTGAATGGTTCCACTTGTCATCCACCATTCATTGTATTTGAGTCATTCGACCTATCATCTATCATCCATAGTAATCGCCTGGTTCTACCTAACATCCACCATTCACAGTAGTTGAGTGGTTCCACCTATCATCCATTCTCCACAATAGTTGAATGGTTCCACCTCTTATCCACCATCTGCTCATTAAACATCAGATTTGCATGAATTTTGCTTTAAAACACACAAGGCCCAGTTTATGCAATCTGGCATATAGGGACAGCTTACCTAAAACAATTCCTATGGACCTTGGTATGTATCGCAGGATGCTTCCTATTAGCCCTCCTTCAGTAATTGGAATGCAGGCTCTGATGTGGCCAGACTGGAGAGCTCGGAGTAGAGATGGGCTGTATACTGAAGTGGAGCTCATTACTATTTCACCTATACAAAGAAGTATAAGATCAGTAGTTCATAGTATCCTATGGCTCACCAACATCACCTGATTCTATTCTCCATACATAACAATATTGTTGAAAAGAATCATAAGGCTGCATCTGCTGCATGTAGACCAGCCATTCTCAACCAGGTTTCCATGGAACCCCCCGGAAGCTGCTAAGGGTTCCTTGAGCAGTGCGTGATAGACCTTCTATTTGATGGTACCTGTATAGTTCCAGGAGAAATAAAAATTATGTTAAAGGGTTTTTTTTGGGGGTAAAAAGGTTGAGAAAGGCTCATGCTGACTATAAGCCAATTTTAATTTGCCAATGCACCTAAAAGTGATATTTCATTTTCATTGTTTAAAATATTTAATTTATAGTTGGGTTCTGTGCCCTGAAGCAAAAAAAAAATCCCTTTTTTTGGATTGAGTAAAAACAAATGATTTATTTATATAGCGTTGTCATTTTACACTTTGCACATACTGTACATTCACATCAGTGCCTGCCCTCATGTAGTTTACAATCTAAGGTCATATGAATCTCACATAAATACATACATGGACCAATTTAGACAGGAGCCAAATAACCTACCAACATGTATTTTGAGTGTGGGAGGAGACCCACACAAGAACAGGGAGAACATGCAAACTCCATGCAGTTAGTGTCATGATTGAGATTTGACCCAATGACCCTAGTGCTGCAAGGCAGGAGTGCTAATCACTAAGCCACTGGATACCACTAGAACCAGTCAGGATTTAAATGCTGTCCTTATTTGCCTTCACTGCCCATTCTTTCTAAAACACAGTGAATGGTAAAGAAGTTGGAGGAAATCTCCCCAGCTGGAACACACTTCAAATGAACAGGAAGTGAGATGGAATCTTACATGAAAGTGTTACTGTTACTAAGCCCACAACAGTAAAATCAGTCTATATATGCAGTAAAGCATGCTTGTTACACTCACTGTGGAACCTAAAGGGCTAATCTTCATTGTGTAAAAAGGATGTTTGATCCTGTCTTCTCTGATCCTCCCCTTCTTCCACAGTCTCTAATCCATCTGCTGATAGAACAGAGCCTTGGGGACAAGCTGCGCATGCTCAGTTTGGTGTGTATTGCTAGAGTTTTTCTTTTTCTTTGGAGAGTGCATATGATTAGCACAGGGCCAATCAGCACTGTCCAGATAGAAAGTCAGGGGTCCTGCAACCTCATTGGACATTAAGGGGAGACTGAAAACTCCTCCTAACAAGCTTTAACCAGTGCTCTGCTGGACACTGATAGAAGTCACAAGACTGCTTTATCTGCTGATGAGAACAGGTATTTAGAAGTTTATATTTACTAAAATATTTTAATTTCCATGTTCTGTGTACTGTTAAAGACCGGATATAGTGAATGCAGGGCCATGAGTTTAGTAACAAAACAAGTTTTCTTGGCCAACCAGTGCATCTACGGTCCTCAACATTGGCCATTTCTTTATGCTTCTTCAATAGAGCTTGAAGAGCACATCTTGAAACACCAGTCTGCTTTGAAATCTTTGCCTGGGAGAGACCTTGCTTGATGTTGTGTCTTTTTGCTGTGCTCAGTCTTGCCATGGTGTATGACCTGTGACATGAAAGTGTCTTCCAGGATCTAACCTTAGTAGCAGAGTTTGGCTGTTCCTCACCCAGTTTTTTTGCCTGCTACACAGCGGTTTCTGTTTCAGTTAATGACTGTGGGCACAAATCATTAAGCAGTATCCTACTGCATCCGAGTATGCGGTAGGATACCGTACAGCATTTTTAAAAAAAAGACGTTTGAATTCACGAAAAAAACGCTACTAAAATACTGCATGAGTTGTTTTATCAAGTCATGCAGTATTTTAGTTGTGAAAACCATGTGTTGTTGTTTCAGCTGTCAGCAGGGTTCCCCACTGACAGCTGAATGTAAAGGAAACAATTGCAGGCAATTATAAAAAATTATTTTAAAGACGGCATGGGGTCCCCCCTTCCATCCATACCAAGCCCTTCAGGTCTGGTATGGATTTTGATGGGAACCTCCATGCAAAAATTTTAAAGAAAAACGGCGTGGGGGGGTCCCCCCTAAAATCCATGCCAGACCCTTATCCGAGCATGAAGCCCGGTAGATCAGGAGAGGGGGGGACGAGCAAGCGCCCCCCGATCAATACCAGGCTAGATGCCCTCAACATGGGGGGGGTGCTTTGCGGCAGCGCCCCCCCCAAAGTACCCCGTCCCCATGTTGATGGGGACAAGGGCCTCTTCCCCACAACCCTGGCCTGTGGTTGTTGGTGTCTGTAGATGGTGGGCTTATCGGAATCCTGTCTGCCCCCCCCCCCATGTTACCACTACCCATTCACCGAAAAAAAAACTGTAGTGTGAAAAAAACAGGAGACAGGCTTTGACAAGTTCTTCATTAAAAGAATGTCCCCCAAAGTAGATCCAACGTCAATCATGATGCCCAACGCCAACCCGAAAAAAGAAAAAAAAAAGGCTCCGCTCCCGCTAATGGATCCCACTGTCTTACTGCTCTGCTGGCTTGACAGTTCTTAAATATGTAAGGGGTGGGGCCACCCAGTGACATCATCCTTGTGACCCCAGCCCATTATCGACCGGTGCATGCTGGGTCAATGAGTTTTATTTCTTTTATTTTCCTTATCTTAATAAAGGACTTGTCAAAGCCCGTCTCCTGTCTTTTTTCACACTGCGGGTTTTTTTTTGTGAATGGGTAGTGGTACAATGTACCGCATACTCATTCACATGGGGGGGGCTGAGATCTGGGGGCTCCCGTCCAGATTCCGATAAGCCCCCCGCCCACAGACCCCCACAACCACAGCCCAGGGACAAGGTGCTTTGGGGGGAGAGGGAGCCCCCTGCCGCAAAGCACTCCCCCATGTTGATGGCATGTGGCCTGGTATGGTTTCTTGCTCGTCCCCCCTCACCTCACCTGCCGGGCTGCATGCTCGGATAAGGGCCTGGTATGGATTTGGGGGGGGGGGGGGAACGCCACGCCATTTTTATTTAAATTTTGATGTTCCCCTCAAAATCAAAACCATGGTATGGATGGAGGGGGGAGGGAACCCCACGTTGGTTTTTAAATTATTTTTGAATTGCCAGCAATTCTTTCTTTTCCATTCAGCTGTCAGTGGGGAACCCTGCTGACAGTTGATGACTCATAGGTTGTTAGGGACTTGGCGGCCACCCATTCCTTAACAACCCATGACAGTACTGACAGATACAGTACATACCGCATGCCTGGACCACTACTTAATTACCGCATGCATTTAATTATTTATTTCCTTTTGCGAATTGACATTAAGGTCTTTTTATGCGTATTTACTGAGCGTTTTTGCTATTTTCGGTAAATACCGCATACTAGCAATAGTGAATTGACACTTTCAGTATCGCATGTGATATGTGGTCATGTGGCTGACTTAACTCATGCGATAAGCTTTAATGAATTGTGCCCTGTGTTTCAACCTACATATGAAATTGATGATCATTAGCTCCTGCTTGGTATAATTGGCTAATCATACACCTGACTATAATCCTACAAAATCCCTGACTTTGTGCAAGTGTCCAAACTGTGCAAGTGTAAGAACTGATGCTGGTTAGAAGCCAAAGGGTAGTCACACCAAATATAGATTAGATTTCGATTTTTACTCACTTTGCATTCTGTAAATTGATACAAATATACAATTAAAAAAAATATTTTTGAAAGTATTCTTAAGCCGGCCATAGATGGTTTGAATCTCGACCGGTTCAGCAAGGACTGGCCAAGATTCGAATCATGTATGGGCAGGATGATTATACCTAAGTTGATTGATCGATCAACTTAGGTACACCTAGACTGTCAAATTTTTCATGCAATTAATGCCAGCGGCTATAGCCGCTAACATTAATTATTATGTTCTCCCGGGAGGGACGGCTCCCCCCCCATGGGGAGAAAACAAGAGAACCATGGGAGAAATTCCACCATCAACACTAACTGATGGGGGAATCGAGCTGTTTCCTTTCCTGCAACCCATGGTTACAGGAAAGAAAATTCAGCGTCTATGGCTGGCTTTATTTACAGCATTTCTTCACACCTGCCTAAAAATTTTGCACAGTACTGTAGATATATTTTAAAGTAGACAGTATTAATGCTATTCCAGTACACATATGTATTTTCCATAGATCAATACATCACATATCCTCGTGTATATAATTCCTCATCATCGACCTTAGTTTGCCTACGGCTATACGACATTATGATATACTGTATACTATGTCAACCCTTATCAGCTTGGTTGATGAATAGAGTTTGACATAGTACTGTATATATCAGCCTTTCTCAACCAGGGTGCCCAGGCACTCTGAGGTGCCTTGAAGTTTCTTCAGGGGTGCCTTGGCAAAATTTCTAAAAACTGACCAAAACTTGTTTACAAGCCAACGGATGGAACACGCCTGCCTTTTAGTAACACAAAGTCACAGGCTTTCATTGTGATCCATTACGACCTTCTAGCCGCCGGCATCCTGACAACCAATTACATCATCAGTTGATAAGGAGGATGTCAGCTGCCTGCACAGCATCCTAGCTTGACCCTCCCCCGCCCCTCTCCATCAGTGCTGGGGTCACATTAGCTCAGTGATGGAGAAAAACTGAGGGAGAAGAGAAACACTGGAATACTAGTCAGTACCAGTGTGCAAAAGTGTTTTGCTTGGGAAGAATAAATCACCTCTAATGTTGGGTGTCCTACATGAGTTGAGGTTGCTGCGTGATATAAAACTATTAGATTAGTTTTTCATAATTTAGAATGGGGTGCCCTTTTAAAATTATGGACAGTCTTGAGGCACCCCATTTTAGAATGGGGTGCCTCAAGACTGTCCATAATTTTAAAGGGTGCCTCGGGACTGTCCATAATTTCAAAGGGTGCTTTGACTGAAAAAAGGTTGAGAAACACTGGTATATATCATAATATTGTGTATCAGCTAAGGTTGATACAAGAGGATATGTGATCTATAGATCTATAAAAAGTACATATATGTACTGGAACAAGGTTACTATTGAATATTTTAATATTTTTTTATTTTTATGTTTAGGATGCCATAAAGATAAATTTATTTTTAATAGTTTATTTACTTTACTAGTATGTATAGTACCTAAATAATACCCCAAATGATCTTTGGTGGCTGTTGCTTGGTTTCTTGCATTATATGGTATTATCTACAAATATTGAAACCAAACTTCTGATTCTAACCTCTATATCACTTTAAACAATCTAAACAGAGTTGACCCCAAGACAGAACCCTGGGGCACACCATCCACCATCCTAGTCCACTTAGTGACTACCACTGTTTTCTGCCCCTGTTCCTGAAGCCAGCTTTCTATTCACGTACATACGGTTATCTCCACATCTATAGACCTTAGACTGTAAATTAAGCATTTGAGGCCACAGTGTAAAATCCTTTTGCAATTCCTTTTGTGGGGTAGACCATGCCTTAGGTCCACCACTCATAGTGACTGCTCAGGAACTAGCATCAGAGTCAGCAATGATGGCTTTTCTAGGCAACAGCAGACCTGAGAGGTAACTTTTCAAAACCTAAATATTTCATAGTGAAGGGGGCCAAGACTGATAAATATGGGCATTTTGGGGACATTGTATAGTTTGGCATATAGGTTTACATAGTGCTTAATGAAGACAAGATCATCCAAGTTTAGTACCCCAAGTAGCAGCTCCATTGCTCATTGGTACTGCAGAGGTGTATTGTAAGGAATGTTTCTCCAGTATCTTCCTGAGAAGGTCCAGGTTGCTGCAGTGTAGACCCGGAGAGCGGACCCCTATCACCATATCACCGTCTCTCATCTGCTCTGGCTGCGGTAGTTGGTACTCCCTCTCTACCACACCCACTGCACATCCAGACAGGCTGTAGCATCCATCATGGTGGCTCACTGACTGCTGCACTTTTACTCTTTCTGGAAAAAAAAACCAATCATGTGAATTTATTGATGTAACCAAGATGATGGGACAGATTTTAACGATAAATAAAGACAAAAATCATTTTTTCTAGTGTTGGATAGAGTGTGGAAAAAGTTGGAACCTCTGTCAGTTTTTATTGCTGTCTCTGTCCCATCAGGAAGATTAATCCTCTCTATTTGACCTGGTAAGCATTATCAATGGGAATGAGTGTAAAATGTTGAGTTGCCACCAGAACAGGAAGAGGTGATAAATCATTCAATGGGGACATTTTCCTCACTTTGAAGAGATTTGCTCTCACTTCCTGTTGTGTCTGTAGGACAGGAAGTAAAGGGAAATTCCTTAAAGCTGAACTCTGGGCACAAACATTTTCCCTTGCAATGGAGCTGTTCCGGCACTGCAAAAGTTAATCATTCATTTTTGCCTAGGGACCAAATAAAGAGAGATATACAGTACATACCTGATCCTCTGATCCAACCTGTACAAGACCAATCCCTGCAGCTCCTGCACCCCCGCATATTAGCGTTCTTGAGCAGTGGACTGTTCCTGACGTCATCAAGCCCACAGTAGGCTCCATAGACCTGCTCTGGTTGGGAGGCTGCTAGGAATAGTCCACCGCTGGATCACGGGGAGCGCTGTTTACAGTGGAGCAGAAGATCAGGTGAGTATATGCTTGACAAACGTATAGACAAAACAAGCATTTAACCCTTGAAGTGCAGGCAAAGCCCCAATGCTAGGGAAAACTTTTGTTTGACTGGAGTTTGGCTTTAAAGAGGACACAGATGGCAACAAAAACCCCAAACTAACAGGGTTTTTAACCATTCTGAACTCTATCCAAAAGTGGGAAAATTGCTTTTAAAGTGTAACTCCACTTTTGTTGAGAAAAAAAGCAATCCCTTCTGGGTGTTCTATGTACATTGCAAGGATTATAACAAACTGTTGAAGACTCCTACCTTTTGTTATTCTGAAAAATAGCTGTTTGGTTGTCTGTGTCCATGTACAAAATGAATGTGCATGGGAGGGATTTTATTTTTCTAAATCAGCCACTTCAAATGAGGAAAGTGGCAGGGTCTGCATTCCTTTCAACACGATTTCCCTTTGGGAACATCTCACCAAAACTGACATTTTTACTTCAGGGGATGCCCAAAATCGGACTTGTATCTTAGTACAGACTTCTGGAAAAATCATTGAGCCAATCACACAAGCAGGAAATGACATTTCTGGGGGAAGGTGTTCTGTGCACCGTCTGTGCACCATCTGTGTACAGAAAACCTCCAGGTTGCCATATTGCATTGCATTTTACAGAAAATTACAGTTCTGCAGATTGAAGTAAAAAGGTAATTTTTCATAACCTTCAATTGCAATTTGACTTGTGCTGCAAGTGTACATGCTCTAAAATATTTTTATTTTTATTTCCAATTTATTTCCCATGAAAGTGGAGTTACCCTTTAAGCTGGCCATACACTACACTATGCTCAGTGGGTGGCCCTCCCGGTTGGCTGGAAATGTTGGCTGAACAGTGGCTGCAACTAATCAGATGCAGCCACTGCTTGATTATTTTGGCAGCCGGAAGAGCCAGCAGTCAAAATACAATAGTCGCAGCGGGAGATTCATTCATGCGCACTAAATAGCAGGTATATATCAGTGTAAAGCCAGCTTTACATACACTTTAATATAAAATCTTAAGCAAAGGTTTACCTAACATAGAGCTCCCAGTTGTTTTGCACGCTTCAGCCAGTCCTTCCAGTACAGATTCTGCAACCTCTGAATGTAACTTGCCATACGCAAAATAAGGCATAAAAAACAGTGTCTGCGCTCCTCGGGACAACAGGTCGTTCATGCACACTGTCACCAAGTACTGAGCTGCCAATCTGTGCAGAGTACAGGCCTGAGCTACCTGGATCCAAAGCAGAAACAAGAAACATTGGAGTGTAATTGGTCCATGATTAACGTCTGTTAGTCCAGTTCACACCTAAGCGTTTTCCGCTGCATTTTGCAGAAATGCACTACAGTCCATTTAACATGATTTCCTATGAGACGGGTTCACATCCCCATGTGTTCACCCAGTGTGTTTTTTGGAAAGGGTCAGGGATTTTTTTAAATGCAAAACGTTGCGTTTTTGGTTCTATAGATTTTGATGCATTTTGCATTTTATTCTGCCCAGCATCAAGTTGAAAAACCCCCCAAAAACCCCCCTGAAAAATGCATCATTACCGCATGCGCAAAAATGCCAAAAGCTCTACAGAAATAGATCAAACGCAATCTGCATAGATGTGAACCTAGCCTTACAGTACAATTTTCACAGACAGTCTCAATATATTTTGATTTAATTTCAGTTTGACAAAAAGAGGATTTTTCAAGGTAGTTCTATCAGGAACCAGGGGCGGACTGACAAATCATGGGGCCCCCGGGCAATAGGAGATCATGGGGCCCCTGTGTCCTTGCCCAAACTCAAAAAAGCCTATGAAAAAGGTACCAGGGGCATCTCATGGGGCCCCCTACTGACCCTGGGCCCTCAGGCAGTGCCCAAGTTTCCAAATGGTCAGTCCGCCCCTGTCAGGAACACATGTTTTTCATCGAGCGGGTGGTAATAGCTTTGATGGGCAGTAAGGAATTGGCTAGTAGTTCACTGAGGTCTGTCTTCTGCCACAGGCTAGTTTCCATCAAAGTCTCATTCACCCTAGGTCCATATCTGTGCGGGTGGTGCCGCTGCAGATCCGCACTAAAATCCCTGCAGCCGCACCACCCGCACAGAGAAATGCGGGCCCGGCGGGCGGGTGCCATTAGTTCTAATGGCACACTGCCCACAGTGGAAAATGCAACCGTACTGGGAACTGAGATTCCCGTACGGCAGCATTTTACAAAGAAGTGCAGGGACTTCTTCCCTGCGTGTCACGGACACGGAGTCCATTCAAATGAATGGGCTCTGTGCCCGTACAAAACGCGGCCCGCACGGCCGCATATATGTGAACCGGGGGTAAGAATTAGGAGACTGCAGGTGGCAGAGCAGTGTAAAATTGGCCAGCAGCAGGACATTTTTTAAAGAAGGGGACAAACGAAATGTGACAAAACGCACAGACAAATATTTTACTACAAGAGTTAAGCTCCATTCACACCTATGTGGCTTGCTTTTTGTTCCTTTTGCAGTGCTTTTTTGCAGGTCATTTTGTGTGTTTTTACACGCATGTGACGCTTTTTTAATGAGTTTTTTTATACGTTTTACTGTGTTTTGTTCAGCTCTTTTTTTTTTTTCAAGTGCAATTTTTTTGGTGGGCAGAATAAATATGCAAAACACGACAAAAACGTACTACCATGCATTTTAGCAGATTCTCCATTGAACTCTATTGCAGCAAAAATGCTGTGTTTTGCTTTTAAAAAAAGTCCCTGACCCTTTCCAAAAACGCAGCGGCTCAAAGAAGCATAGATGTGAACATGTTCCATAGGAAACCATATTAAATGGACTGAAGTACGTTTCTGCAAAAAGTATTAAAAAACACATTGGTGTGAACGGAGCCTTAGGATACCACAGAGCATCCAGCAGTGTAAAATGAACCAGCAGCAGGACAGTTTTAATCACTGACAATAGGTCTAACCAGAGCATGCCTAACTTTAATTTTTCCTGTGGGAGTTCGGGGGAGGCTTACTGTGAATTTGAATAATATAATAGGATTTATGTGAACACTGTTCTTGAACCCCTTTTTCTTCTTTCAAACAATGCAGTGGTGTGAGGCAAATAAAAGGCATCTCCAAGAACAGATGGTCAACAACGATTGAATTTGCCTCCTGATTGGCCCCTTTTTGCTGCTTCACTATTCCCCTCTCTAAATTCTGCTGTACAGTGACTATAAGAGGCTGATAGCAGGTTAAAGCGGAGTTCCACCCAAAAGGAGAAGTTCCGCTTTAAAGATTGGTCCCCCGCTCCCCATTAAAGATTGGCAGCTTTGGGGAATGGGGGGGAACAACAGGTACCCGAATTTGACAGGTACCCACTTCTGCTGCGATCGCCTAGGCAATCGGAAACGGAAGTTGTCCTCCTACCCTCCCTCCCCGAAGTCTTGTGGGACATGTGACAGGTCCCAAAAGACAACGGGGCCATTCAGGAAGCGCAGTGCTACTCGTGCATGCGTAGTGGGCACCCGGCTGTCACAGCTGGGTGCCCACACTGAAGATGCCGGCGCCTGGAATACAGGACAGCTGGTGAAACGGGCTGTGGCGGGGGCAACGTGAGATCGCGGGACAGGTGAGTGGATGTTTTTTAAGTCAGCAGCTTCAGTTTTTGTAGCTGCTAACTTTTATTTTTTTACAGAGTGAGTGGAACTCCGCTTTAAATTTAAAAATACATTTAACCCTGGTTCACACTAATGTGGTGCGGAATTCGCAGGGTTTTCACCCCGTTCATGCGAACCGCTGCACGTGTATATGATAAGTTAACAACACCTCAAAAACACGGTGTGATGTGCAGAATCGGATCACATAGGTGTGAATACCCATGCAATCCGCTTCTAGTGCAGACCAAAAAAAGGGTCTTGCACGTTTTTGGTGTGGGTGCGGTGTGAATAGAGCCATACAAAATGTATGGCTCCAATCGCAACATACACAATTCGCATGTGATTTGCACAGGAATACAGTGTGGTTCCTGTCAAATCACATGCAATATACTGCACCGCACATATGTGAACCCAGGCTTAAGGATGTGTTCATGATTACAGTCCTGCATTCAGCAGGGTGTGAATCACTGGGTTCACTTCAGTGGAGGTTCAAGCGGCACTCTATGTTTGTTCGCTCTGAGTTTTCCCAAGCCCACATATGGCACACCTTTTATTAGTGATAATTTTTTTTCCAATGCATAGGTCCAAAAAATAATTTTTTGGCCATAGTTCAGCTTTAAGGAGTAGCTTTGCATCTGCAGCAGACAGTGTGCTTCCTCCAATAGTGCATTCCAACATTAGTTTTTACTTTTATAATATTATTATTATTATACAGGATTTATATAGCACCAACAGTTTGCTCAGCGCTTTACAATATAAAGGGAGACAATACAGCAACAATACAGTTCAATACAAGAGGGTTAGGAGGGGCTGATCCTAGGAGCTTACAATCTAAGAGGGAGGGGCTGGTGGTACAAAAGGCAATAACTGTGGGGGATGAACTGATAGGAGGAATAGAAGATTTGGTTATTAGCTGAGGGCAGGATAGGCTTCCCTGTAGAGATAGGTTTGCAGAGATCGCCTAAAAGTGGGCAGAGTAGGCGTTAGTCTAATAGATTGGAGTAGAGAGTTCCAGAGGCTCTGGAGAAGTCCTGGAGAAGAGCATGGGAGGAGGAGACAAGGGAGATAGAGAGCAGGAGGTTGTGGGAGGAGAGGATGGTTTGGGTGATATTTGGAGACAAGATTGGTGATGTAATTTGGGGTAGAGTTATAAATGGCTTCATATGTTATTGTTAATGTTTTGAATTTTAATAAAATGGGGCTTGTGCAAATGGGCGTCATTAATAAAGTAACATGGCTAAATGCAAAACTCTCTACCTTAACAGCACAAGATCACTGACCCTCCCCATACTGGTCAGTCTAACAACTCACCTTTATTTTATTCCCAATGCTGTTGGTGGTACATAGGAACACTGGATCCCTATACTGAGCTGCGTTCACCTCAAAGGAACAAACAGTCTTCCCGGGAGGCTGACGGATGTTCATCAGTGCTAAAGGTGAAAATTGAAACAAAGAATTAAGCATATAAGCCAGGGATGGCAGCCATATACCCTCTCCAAGTAATAGGTGGACCTGTTTAGGCTGGTCCCTATGGAGTGCGGTCCTCCTGGCTTCAGCCTAGGTACACCATGGCATACCTTGCCCCCTATCAAGAGTATTGCACCTTGCAGAGTTTAGGGTTCGAGGCCCTTCTGAGGTTTGGCCATTTCTGTACCCTCTGTCAGGTCTGTGGATAAGGGGGTGCCACCAGTCCTCCTGTACGGGACCCAGGACAGCAAGAGGGCCCAGGCAGCTGGGTAAATTGGATGTGAGCAGGGAGGGTGATCGGCCCTGCGGGGGGGAGGGCAGTTACTGGTACCGATCCCTACATCCTGTGCCCCCACAGTGCTGCCGGATTCCCTCCTCTCCTTTCCAACGGCAGCTGCAAGAACACAATGGGATCCTTCAGGATGGAGAGTGGGGGAAGGTCACAGTTACCAGTCCCTTCCTTTCCTGAATGAGCACAATGAGTGAACGGTACCGATCACTCACTGTGTTCATTCTTAACTGAAGCATAGTAAGCTGTGTTTTATTGAGGGGGGGGGGGGGGGGGCTGTCAGGTTGGCTGTATGGGGCCCTGTGGTTTCTAACAGCAGACCTGCCCTCTGTGCACTATTTTGTGTGATGTGATTTCATGGTTTTTGTTCAAACGCACTGCGGCGCTCCAAAACACAAAAATTAAAAAGACCATTTACCCTTTAAATGTTTGCTGGATATAACATGAGGCTTAACATTTACTATAGACATAAAACTTTCCTTCCAGATTTAATCCCATAATTTAATTTCTGCACAGAATTTATGAAACAGAGGCGATTTCTGCTATGACACCTTTTAAATATCGGTGCTATATTTTATTGCAAATTAAGTAGAAGTGAATCCTGCTGGGGTTGATTTCTGAACCTTTTAATGTATATGTAAACCCTAATAATATACTTTGGTCTACTAAATATACCATTGAAATAGTTTTCTTGTATCTGTGCTGTCTGCGTAGTCTGTATTGTTATCTCAAGTGGTGTTATCAGGATGTGGGTTAGGACTACAGAACACCTCCACCCTATGCTATAGAGAAGAGGAGGGGGAAGTGTTCTCTAGTCATGTTCTAGGGTGACAGTGCTGCTCCTCCATAAGTACAGTACAGTAAGTGAGTGCTGTCACCCCAGGACAAGAAGTGTATGGCCTCATTCACAAGAGAGTATCTATCCATACACCTGTGCCAACGGCCATCTTTACCCACACAAGAGGCACAGATGCAGGCAGCTTGTTCAACTCAATGACAGGCGGCCGGCTGCACAGATCCCCCAGAAGCGCATCCCACATCCGTGTAGGTACAACGCACGGATCAGAAAACAGACAGACTGGTCACCTGATTAGAATCAAACAAAATCAAAGCATGAAAATGAAGAGTACAGAAAGAAAACTAATGCAGCCACACATCTGCAGATTGGTAAACTAACATTTATTTAGATTTTTTTGTATTCTCCCTCTATTCATGTTGGTTTTCTCTATGTTTCGGCATAAACCTACTCCTACAGGAGCCCAGAAATTACAGCAGATTTACTGGGACACAGACTGATGAAAGATATGACTAGGAACAATTTGTATTTCCATTGTATTTCAAGTGAGAGATGTTCCAATTATTAACAGAGCCCAAGGCAATACCTTTAGATCCAATCTCTGTATGGTCAGAAGCAGAATCGGCAGTTATTTGGGTCTCATTTGTAATGTGAGAATTGGACCTGTAGTGTGAAACAGTAAAACCAGTTAAATCAAAATCTTTGCCTTTTCTTACTAATCCTGATTATAGCATGTTAATGTTTTATGGTATACTGTATATTCTGAAAACATTTACATAAACAAATGACTTTCTGTATGACTATACGATGGGCGTTCAAGTCAAACAAGTAAAATTTTATATTCATATAATAAAGGAACAAATTTCAAAAATTGGAAACTGCATTTATTTTTCCACATACTCCCCTGCTACATTTATACACTCTTCTTAGCATTTAACTAATGCCTGGAAATCTTCAGCATAGAATGATTGGTCAGAATGCCTGAACCATCCTAAGACAGCCAGCTTCACTTTGTGAATGATAGTGTTCACCGTTCCCACAGAAAGATTTGTCTCTTGTGCAATTTCATGACAAGGTTATGTGCTGATTCTCCAGGATGAGGCGTTCCATGTGCTGAATGTTCACAGGAATGACTACTGTGGGCTGGGAATCACCATGGCGGGAATCATCACTGATGGACATATGGCCATCTTTGAAACGTTTACACCATTTGAATGTCTTACTGCAGCTGGGTGTCTCTTCACCATATTGTGCTTGACATTTTTTGTAAATATCTGCCGGTTTTACGCCTTTGTTCACAAAAAACTTCATCACCACATGCTGCTCCATGCAAACACTTACACTGTTGTCTGCCATCTTGATTAATGGTCTCTGGACTGGCCCTTGACATGTGCGCCGCCTATCAGTAATAGGACACACTTGCCACTTACTACTGCGTGTAGTACCGCCATGCTAGCAACCATTTTTATCAATTTAAAATGAAAAGTCCCAGTTTGACTTGAATGCCCCTTCTACTATTGTGAAGACATACATACACACACCTTTCTGTATGCTGATGGACTATATCTGCAAATCCACCATCTTTTCTGTAGATGGCCCCTGGAAATGCCACAAAGGATCCCATAGAAGGACTGACTGCTTCTCCAGTGGGCTCACACTTTCCCATCTTTGTCATGGCAAGAAGCTCCTCTGGATCTCGAGCTCTTGCTATGGAATTAATTTCACCAAAAAAGAAGACCATTATGTCACATGACAATATTATGTGTTATATTGATGAAGCCTACCATAAAGAAACTGTGTAAATATGGTAAGTTTGGAAGCCTCGTCTACTTCTCTCTGGAGTCCAACAGTGGGAAATGTGTAGTCCGTTCTAATTTATAAGGGTTCATTATGGCCAAGCAAGCATAGGGGTTGTTATGTGCTCAGGATGCAGGATGCACTCTCTTCAACTGTGTATCACATGAACCAGGGTGGACTGACCGTTTGGAAACTCGGGCACTGCCCAAGGGCCCGGGGTCAGTAGGGGGCCCCATGAGATACCCCTGGTACCTTTTTCATAGGCTTTTTTGAGTTTGGGCAAGGAAAGAGGGGCCCCATGATCCCCTATTGCCCGGGGGCCCCATGAGTTGTCAGTCCGCCCCTGACATGAACCCTATTTATAGAGTTAGAGATCGAAACCCAGGAAGGATACCTGACAGTGCAACAGCATGGGACTGGGCACAATGATAGCAGTACATGACAAGTAGTGATGTCAGTAATGTTGATGTTGGCAGTAATGGTGAAGCTGGGTGTATGAAGTAGTGAGTAGGTGGTTCGATCTGAAGCAAAATGGGACACTTATTTTGATTAGCGTGGGATGGCTTAAAAGCTTTATCGGGATTATATTGCTGTCTTTGTCCCTGTTTGGGTGATTTCCTTATACTTTCCATTTTCTGGCAGTGGTCACCAAGACAGGAACTGAAAAAAAATCTCCACTGGGAATACAGAATAATACAATAAGAAGGCCAGATAGAGATTTTACCCTTTCTTATTATAATCAAAACTAAAAAGTCTTAATTTAAAGGGCAGTCAGCCTTGCTAGGTGCTGGTGGTTGAATTAACAGATTCTTATATTTCTAGGAGACTCAAGAGGTGATTTCTCAAAAACTGAGTTCCCACTTCCAACCCTTGCCTTGTTCATTATAAGGATATGTCACTCCTGCCACTGGATTCAACATTGATATTACATTATGGAAAATTCTGATTTTGAAATATCCAGAGAAGGGGACAGATTGAGAAATTTCAGTGGGGGGCTGTTGGAACCCACCAGCAACGAAAGACTAGATGAACCAAGCATATATGAGTTGCTGTTGAAGAAGGCCTTTTACAGAACATATGTGAGTGTGTATAATGTGACGGTATGGTTCCCTGTCATGGTGTATGTTGCCCAGGTTTCTCAACTAGGCAAGTTGAGGGTCTCCACAATGCTTGTCTAAGTTGGAGGAAACTGTGTTTTCAGTTTCCTCGGTCCTTGGTAAAACTCTGTTTGGGATCTGGAGCCTGGAGATTTCGCAGTTATCTGGATGGGAGGAAATCTCCAGTTCTGGGACCAGGGTTTAGGAATAGCCAGGACACTGATTGTGCAGGTAAGATCTGGGCTTTTTGTAGAGACAGGACCAGGGATCCAGGCTCCACCCTCCAGAGGAGTCCATGTAGGTGCAAGGGAGCAGCCACATGCATGCATGGTGGCACAGTGTAGTCTGACAGAGCAGACAGAGGATCCAAGTCTGTGGGCTGAAGAAGCAGGAACGCTGTGAAAGTGTACCAACCAAGGTACAGCATTTGTACGTGAATGGTTATGAGGACCGAGGCATAAAGCCTGAGCAGTGGTGCTGCTAAAGAGAGCCAGGAGGCTGGATCTTTGTTTTGCTTTGATGGTGGATACCCCTGCATGAGAAACATACATTGTATGGACTTTTTTTGTTTTCTTTTGTAAAAGTGGGCCAACAAACCTTTAAACAATAATTTCTGGCATGGACTCTAGTCACTGGTAAGTGCTACCTTGAGCTAAACAACCCCCAGATATCACAATAAGTATTGTAAACTGACTCTTGAACCTTGCTTACCCTGTATATTTCCCTGCTTTGAGGAAGAATAAGACAGACTTGTGCCCTGACCCCACACAGGTAAATTAGAGGAAAGACTTCCTTCAGTGGCAGTCTGAATCACCTCATATAGGTCAGAATTCAGCAAGGGAGAGATGACCTGTGAATGAATAATTAGAACATAGGAGTAGAAATGGTATATCTTCATAGATGGCACACAGAATGTACAGAAAATTCCCCAAACATTACTTGGTTATCCAGCTCTTGAAAGGTACATCTAAATCCAAGCACCACTGGACCACGTGCAGTCACCATAATTTTGGCACCAAAGAGACCTGGTCACATAAGTAACATCGTCAGTAAATTTAACTTTCAAATAATGTGTGAAAACATAAGTATTGCCCACATTTATTTAGTTGTGTGATAACACCATAATAGTCTATTAAAGTGCACCTAACCTGGCATGACCATTTGGGGTAACAGCAGTACTGAAGTGGTCCATGCTTTGGTGCTTTCAAGAATCTGCATTAGTCTTTAATTTGATTCCTGTGGAGCTTCTATGGATCTTAGGCCCAGGAGATTCAACTTATAATAAAGGCAAGTCCCACCTCTCGTCATTTACCTGTGAAATGTCAAAACTTTAATGGGTAGGAGTGGTTCTGGTAGTTGAAGGAAAGGTGTGGGCTTAGTATCGTGAGGGGCTGTCTTTAAAGTGCACCTAATTCCAAGGGCATAAATGAAGTATATTGCAGGTTGGCCTTAGATGTAGGTTCTCATTTATCCAGGTCATGGTATAGCGAGTAGCAGTCACATCACATATAACTTGTTCTGTAATGGTAAAGATGCTCCATAACTTTACTTCTTCAGTTGTCCTGTGTCTTTGAAAACCCTGAAATGCACTGAGACAGAAGCTCATACATCCAAAAACCCAACACCCAAAACACAAGCAAAGTGGCTTGGTATATACAGTGCAGTATAGCGAGGAATGTAAAGACCTGTACACTGGGGAGATAAAGCAACCTCTCAACAAACGACTATAGGAGAGCAAATTCTGCAGGTCAAGATTCAGCAGTTTTCCTATGGGGCAGGCATTCTTTCGAGGGAAGAAAGAGCAACTGGTTCACAAGAGGCGTGAAACAGGCAATTTACATGGTAGTCCCTAAACAGGGACTGAGACCTTCAATACTATTTGCTTTAAACTTATAATTCCATTTTATTGTCTCTAGCCTGCAGATTTCAAAGGCTTTCAATGGTAGATTTCACAAACCAAAAGGGAGAAAATAAAAGAAGTTCATTGTTAAAGTGGTTGTAAAGGCTGAAGGTTTTTTTTTACCTTAATGCATTTTCTGGATTAAAGTGAAACAAAACCTTCTGAGTAGAGCTCCCTCCTTCAGCCCCTCTTTATACTTACCTGAGCCCGATCTTGATTCAGCACTGTGCCTGAGAGCAGCGGCTCTCTCCACTCTCTCCCTCCTCATAGGGTCAGAGCCTGATCTTGATCCAGCACCGTGCCTGAGAGCAGCGGCTCTCTCCGCTCTCTCCCTTCTCATAGGGTCAGAGCCTGATCTTGATTCAGCACTGTGCCTGAGAGCAGCAGCTCTCTCCACTCTCTCCCTTCTCATAGGCTCAGAGCCTGATCTTGATCCGGCACTGAGCCTGAGAGCAGCGGCTCTCTCCACTCTCTCCCTTCTCATAGGCTCAGAGCCTGATCTTGATTCAGCACTGTGCCTGAGAGCAGCGGCTCTCTCTGCTTTCTCCCTCCTCATAGGCTCAGAGACAGAAGCAGGAGCCAGTGGCTCCCGCTGCTGACAAGCACAGTCAGTGAGGAGGGAGCAGGGGGCAGGGCCAAGCCTCACTCTGTATGTCAATAAACATACAGAGCGTTGCTGGGGAGCGAACCCACATGAGTGCCCCCATAGCACGAGGCTTGCTATGGGCACACTGGGTGGGGGGGAGGAGCTAGGAGAGCCAGCAGGGGACCTGACAAGAGGAGGATCAGGGCTGATCTGTGAAAAACCATTGCAAGAGCATGTAAGTACGAAATGGTTACAGATAGGTGGGAAGAGCCGGCAACTTGCACATTCGTATCAAAGTCTTTATTTAGCTACAGAATAGTGACAGTAAAAACAGCATACATGTTTCAGCAAATAGGCAAAGCTAGAAATGAGCGCTGCATCTATTTTTCATTTGAAGTATGACATGTTATTTTAAAGAATAAATATTTTTAGGTTTTCAGTCACTTTAAGGGTTTATGTACACTTTAACTTTGACTTTGTCAGAAGTCGAATTTCTCTGTACAGACTGGGCCTAGGCTGAAGTCTCACCCAAGGGCTTGCAGGCCCAATGTATTGCCTTTCAGGACTGCTTATACAATAGAATCAGTTCAGGATGCTTGCAGGCTCAAGGTGCTGCCTTTCAGCACTGCTGTTACCATATAATCAGTTTAGGACATTATAGTACCATGTTTCTTGGATCAGTCTTTTGAAGTCAATGAGACCAGTGTATAGCTTTATGACCATGTGAGCTTACCTATATAACTCCAGCCCTCCTGTCTCAGACCATCGATTGCTTTCTTCAGAATATTGCGGGAAATGTTTTTGGAAACTTCTTCTGACATCTCTCATGTAGCAATTGACATTAGAAAGAATATAGAAAAAAACTCAAGCAAAACAATTATTTCTTACAGGTATTTATATAGCGCTGTCAATTTATGCAGCACTTTACAGATATATTGTACATTCACATCAGTCCCTAACCCTCAAGGGGTGTACAATCTAAGGTCCCTAACTCACATTCTTACATACACATACTAGGGCCAATTTACACAGGATCCAATTAACCTACCAGCATGTCTTTGGAGTGTGGGAGGAAACTGAAGTACCTGGAGGAAACCCATGCAGGCACAGGGAGAACATGCAAACTCCAGGCAGGTCATGCCGTGGTTGGGATATGAACCAACGACTCTAGTACTGCCAGGTGGCAATGCTAACCATTTACTCTCTGTGCTGCCCATTATTATGAAAAGCTCTGAAAAAAGCATTAAGTTGGCTCAACTCCGGACAAAAGTTTTTTTATTAGTTCGACAGAGTAATGCTAGGACAGGATGTGATGAGAAATCTCTCCAGTAGGTATACAGACAACAAAACACTTCTTTAAGTAAAATGGAAAAGGGTTACAACCCCTGTTATGTAATTATTATTGTCTGTGTTTTCTTGTTCCAGTCCTGCTATCACAGGTTGTCATATGAACAAAAAGTGAGGTGAAATCTTCCTAAGGCTGAGCCACAGTTTTAACTCCCCCCACTACCCACATAAAGTTCACGATACAGACAGAGAGAGTTGTCAACATGCCATGGCTGCGGTGCTTGCACCACTGCTACAGCAAATTAAACATGGTGACACCACCTGTCAAACTCGGCCATTCAGTTCAATAGAGCCATCCCACAACTGAGAGCTGAATGATTAGTCCCATTGTAAATTATGGTTATCTAAAACTATAAATAAAAGTTTTATCTGGAGTTCAGCTTTTAGTTTTTTTTTCATATTGGTCCCGGAGCTATTTTTACCATATGGAATTCATGGGCTAGTTCCTAGAGCCGTAGAGATGGGGAGGAAGCAGCTTATATTGTCACAATTTATTTCCCTCTTCTCTTTATCTCTTGTTAAATGTGACTAGAGAATAGTAGCAAGAGGTGTTTTAGGAGAGTTGAGAGGAGTCTGAAGACTCACTATAGCTCAGGAAAAATCTATCCTTTCTTTTGGTAGCCCGTATAGTTGAAAAAGCAATATAGAAAAAGCAAAACAATTATTTCTTACAGGTATTTATATAGTGATGTCAATTTACGCAGTGCTTTACATATATATTGTACATTCACATCAGTCCCTAACCCTCAAGGGGCGTACAATCTAAGGTCCCTAACTCACATTCATACATACACATACTAGGGCCAATTTAGACAGGAGCCAATTCACCTACCAGCATGTCTTTGGAGTGTGGGAGGAAACTGAAGTACCTGGAGGAAACCCATGCAGGCACAGGGAGAACATGCAAACTCCAGGCAGGTCATGCCATGGTTGGGATATGAACCAACGACTCTAGTACTGCCAGGTGGCAATGCTAACCATTTAGCCTCTGTGCTGCCCATTATTATGAAAAGCAAGAGGTGTTTTAGGAGAGTTGAGAGGAGTCTGAAGACTCACTATAGCTCAGGAAAAATCTATCCTTTCTTTTGGTAGCCTGTATAGTTCAGCTTTTAGGTTTTTTTTCATATTGGTCCCTGAGCTATTTTTACCATATGGAATTCATGGGTTAGCTGCTAGAGCCATAGAGATGGGGAGGAAGCAGCTTATATTGTCACAATTTATTTTCCTCTTCTCTTTATCTCTTGTTAAATGTGACTAGAGAATAGTAGCAAGAGGTGTTTTAGGAGAGTTGAGAGGAGTCTGAAGACTCACTATAGCTCTGGAAAAATCTATCCTTTCTTTTGGTAGCCTGTATAGTTGAAAAATAGCTCTACATACTGTATATAGCATACTCCTCCAACAGCACATTCAGAAAGTCATTTTTAATAATTACATGACACAGAGCACATAGCTTGTGCAAAGAGATATGTCATTCCAGTGGGCCTAAATCAGGCAGCTGAAATACAGCTCTGATTGGTTTTCTCCTGGTTAGTTTTACACTTGTATAGGCAGAAATGTTAATCCGTATTTTATACAATTTTGACAGAGGGGTAGCGCTGTCAGACTCACCGTAGGATTTTCCAAAGATGAAAGTAGCTGCACTTCATCTCCAGAAGGTTTTTGAATGTACACAGGGGGTAAAGGTGCAAGCGTTCTCCCATCAGTGATGCCCAAGCACTATAGGAACATCAACATGTCTTCATTAATAAAATAGTTACTATCAAATAATAAATAACATTTCAATAAGGACTATTTATAGCTGAAATGGAAATATCAAAATATGATATAATATAATGTAATTTAGCTCCATTATCAGTATTGGACATAGCTTCTGTGCAAGAAATTTTTTGGGCCATCCCTATTCAAACAGGGGGAATGGGCATCACAAATAATCCTTCCAACTTCTCCTCTGCTGTTAAATACTATTATATCAAATTCATAATTCGGCACTTATAATGATGGCAAGCTTGCAAAATATTTGGTTTTTATGATTAATCATAATTATTATTAAAATGTGTGAATTGCCTTGAGCCAGTGATAGTGTTAATTTCAGTTACGCTGAGACAGGAGAGCTGAACTAACCAGCTAAGAGCTAAGTATTCTACAATAGGGCATAGCTGGATAGAAGACTCTAGTGTAGAATGTCATGGAGTAACCAAAATAGTATAAGTATTACATAACGTATTCTAATAGTATCTGTGTGTATTTAGCTTGATTTATAAGTCGGTAATATTGTTACATACGTAGATTTCTGGTTATACAACATTACTGAGATGTTGTAAAGATACATTCTTAATTTATATTATTTAATCAGAGACTGGTCAAATGAGCAAGCTGATGTACCATCACCAGCTTATTATGTTCACTACATATGTGCCTGTCAATCAAAAGACCATATATGTAACATCCCCTCCCTTCAATGAAATTGCTCTGCTAAGCAGTATTGTTTGCCATACAAGGTTCTAAGATCACGAATTATGACGCTTACTTGCATCATAAAAAGGCATCTTAGGAGATGCGGGGAGTCACACACACTCATACACACACACACACACACACACACACACACACACACACACACACACACACACACACACGTCTGTCCATCCATACAGATACAAACAAGAAAAGCTGAGAAGCTGGAACAGGTGCATGCTGTTAGACAAGAAATAGTCACTAACGTCTACTTCCGGAAGACTCTGAAGATCAAGCTCCACATGGAAGAGCACATGAGATAGTCGGCCATGAGAATAAGGGTGACACATCTTTAAACTTCTGCTTTGATATCTACATGGAACTGTTCATGATACGCTTTACATTGTTATTTTAAGCCTTTGAGTGATAAAATAAAATCGCACTTTATTTTTTATTTCAATGGCTCCTTCATTTGCAAAATTGCCTATAGACACTAAAGAAGTATTATTTGTGTCTCAGAAAATTCTACATCTGCTTTAGAAGTGAGCAGTGTTCAGGGGTACATGACAGATTCAGGAGGTCCCAGCAGTCATCAGAACCTAATTTTTTGTAAATGGAACCCCAAAATCCCAGGGGTCCACATGGATGGTATATCTGTCCCTACCTATTTTGTTTTTTTAAGAATAACTCTTCAAAAATACACATTTTATAGTTTTCTTATAAGGAATTTTTTTTCTCCGATAATAGGTGCAGGAACTCCTGCTTTTCTAGTCACCCCCATATATAAAGTAGTTTGTATGAAATTTATTAACCGTAACAAAGAAAGCAGTAAAATAGACCCTCCCCTGAACAACAATAGATCCACCCACAACTATAGACCCCTCCAGCAACAGTGGACCCCCCAGCAACAATGGACCACCTGTAACAAAATACCCCCCCAACAACAATAGACCTATGGCAGCAGCAACAGATCTCTCGCAGTCAGCATCAATAGACCCCTCCCTCAGCAGTAGATTACTCCCAGTAACAGTTGACCCCACAGCAACAACAGATACCCCACCAGCAACAATAGGCTTCCCCAGCAGCTATTTCCCCCCCCATAAAAAAATTAGTCTTTCTTGCGACAATAGACCCCCAGCAGCTACCATCAATAAACCCTCTAGCACACCCCAGCACCCTTTTCCATTGGATACATTCAGTGCTGGAGGTGCCCAAACCAAAAAAGCCCTTGCTCATAGCTGGTGAAGCAACATAACATTTCAAATTATTAACAGTTCCCGATCGCGCTATAGCACGGTCGGCTAGTTCTGGAAGGGCATCCATGGACGTCCTCCCAGAACCGCGCCCCCTTCGGACACAGCTGATCACATGGCTACGGAACGGACAAATCACAGACGCTTTTACCATGTGACTAGCTGTGTTCAATCACAGCTGATCACCGGGTAAATAGGAAATGCTGGTTATTGGCAGTCCTCTCCTCATGCTGACAGCGCGTGAGGAAAGGAGAGCCAGAAAGCAGTATTTCACAGGGGGACATCTACACTGATCATCAGGACACTGATGATCAGTGTCCTGGTGATCAGTGTAGCCCCATCAGTGCAGCCAATAGTGCCCATCAGTGCCCATCTGTGCTGGCAATCAGTGTTGGCAATCAGTGCTCATCAGTTAGTCAGTGCCGCCTATCAGTGCCGCCCATCAGTGCCGCCTATCAGTGTCCATCAGTGCCGCCTAACAGTACTCATTAGTACAGCCTAACAGTGCTCATCAGTGCCGCCTAACAGTGCTCATTAGTGCCACCTAACAGTGCCCATCAGTGCCGCCTAACAGTGCACATCAGTGCCGCCCATCAGGGCCACCTAACAATGCCCATCAGTGCCACTTATCAGTGCTGCCTCATCAATGCCCATCAGTGCAGCCTATCAGTGCCCTTCAGTGAAGGAGAAAAATTACTTATTTACAAAACTTTATAATGGAAGCTAAGAAAAACTTTTTTTTTTCAAAATTTTTGGTCTTTTTTAGTTTGTTTAACAAAAAATAAAACCCCCAGTGGTGATCAAATAACACCAAAAGAAATCTCTATTTGTCTAAAAAAATATGAAAAATAAGTTTGGGTACAATGTTGCATGACCGCGCAATTGTCATTCAAAGTGTGACAGTGCTGAAAGTTGAAAATTGGCCTGGGTAGGAAGGGGGTAAAAGTGCCCGGTAGGCAAGTGGTTAATGTACAATAATTATCCAATTATTTTTCAACTAGAATTATTTTTATAAGTTCATAATGAAAATGTATTTGTTACAGGTATTTACAGTATATAGTGCTGACAAGTTACGCAGCACTTTACATATTGTACATACACAACAAACCCTGCCCTCAAGTAGCTTACAATCTAAGATCCCCATCTCACATAGAAACACATACTGGGGACAACTTGGAATGGAGGCAATTAACCTACCAGCATGTGTTTGGAGTGTGGGGGGAAGCCCAGGCAGCCACATGGAGAACCTGCAAATTCCATTCAGTGTCCTGACCAGGGCTAGTAAAAGTATAGCCTTTGTAAAATGCTGCCCAACTTCACATGTTAAGCTGGCCGTACATAGTTCAGTTTCCCCCACCTACCCTTACATTTAAGGTGGACACGAAAATTCTCCCCACTTTCATTGTAGTCTGACAGCATCAGAATACACTGATCAGCGCTGCATCTGATTGGCTACATGCACTGATCAAAGCAGAAATTTCCAACAAGCTGGTTCATGAGAAGTGGATTGATAAATCGACTTATGAACGGGAACAGCCATACATCTATCAAAATTTGTTTGGTTCCTGCTGAAATTTTGGTTTATGTATGGGTAGATTTATAAATATTTATTGTGGAGAATGGAGAGTTCAGTGAATGCAAGCAACTGTGTTCCATCCAAATCCTGAAGTGGCAGCCCATAGATTAACTGTCCCGGTAGAACACACATGAAAACAGAGTAACTGTAGACAGGTAGAATAAATATTCTCTAGACTTACATAGAATTCTTCACCTTGCAAAAACTCTTCAACAATTAATGGCACTGCAGAAGCTCCAGGTATCCAATCCTGGCAAAATAAAAGGAAGTCATAATTAAATGACACAATATTATTACTATTATTATTATACAGTATTTATAAAGCGCCAATAGTTCGCTCAGCGCTGTACATTACAATGGGGGACAGAACAATAACAATACAATACAATGCAAAACATGAGGGGATTGAGGGCCCTGCTCTTTGGAGCTTACAATCTAGGAGGGAAGGGATGGTGGCACAGGAGGAGAAAGCTGTGGGGGATGGAGTGGTAGGAAGAGTGGAGGAGATCGACAAGTTAGCAGGGGGTGGGGTAGGCTTCCCTGAAGAGGTGGGTTTTCAGGGTGCGCCTAAAGGAGAGGAGAGTAGGTGATAATCTGATGGGTTGGGGCAGGGAGTTCCAGAGGATGGGTGACACCCTGGAGAAGTCCTGGAGGCAGGCATGGGAGGAGGAGACCATGGAACTAGAGAGAAGGAGGTCTTGTGAGGAGCGGAGTGTGCGTGCTGGGCAGTACTTGGATATTAGGTCGGTGATGTAGTTCGGGGCAGTATGGTGGACGGCTTTGTACGTCAGTGTTAGGATTTTGAATTTGATCCATTGCGCAATCGGAAGCCAGTGAAGGGATTGACAGAGGGGGGTGGCGTAACTGGAGTGGTTGGAAAAGTGAATGAGTCTGGCAGCCGTATTCAGGATCGACTGAAGCGGGGATAGCCAGCGGCGAGGCAGGCCAGTAAGGAGGGAGTTACAGTAATCGAGTCGTGACATTAATTTGATCTGAAAGAGCACTGTCTGTTCTGTCCTGTTATTAGATTAATTTCCTATTTTATGAGTTAAAAAAAGGTCAGCTGGAACCTAGATAATAGCTAGAGGCAAGATACTGTATATGGCATTCTACTAAGTCTCTCTTATGCAACAGATCCCTAAAATTTCCAACGTAATCAAATTTGAGGGCATCCAATGGTGCATTAATAAAAGATTTGCATACCAATTCATCCAGTGAAAGTGAATGTATATTTGGTTTGTGCACATGTTGCAAAAAAAAAAAACAAATGTTATGAGGCTATGTCCAGTGCCATTTGAATGTTTTTCATTGATTTAAAGCATATAATACCACATTTGGCCATTAGATGGTATCATAGACAATTCCTATGATTATGATATATTGATTAAAGTGGCATTAAACCCATAAGGAACCATTTTTTGTATTGCAGCTTACCAATTCATAGATGTGATTGCTGCATTAATTTTCTTTGAAAATGAGTCTTACTTTTGTGAGGTGCTGGACAGCTCTACATGCTTCATCTTTATCCCGGGTGACGCACAAGTGTTCGCCAGATGTGAAAACACAGGTCTTTACCACCAGCGCTGGAAAATCTGTGCTTGATTATAAAAACAAACTCTAAGTATTCATTTACTAATGTACATATCATCTACGTCATAGGTATACACATACAGTAAATGAGAGTGCAAAGTCACCTGTGCAATCTCTGACCAACATAATGCACTACGACCTTTGTAAATTAGAGGATAAAGAACCATGGACAAAGGACAGAAACCCAGGACAGTCAGTGGCCTTCATACACAGTTCTGCCTGCTCTTAAATGATGTAATCTGCTTAATTGCTATAAGGTGTATCCTATAATATGAGCCTATTAAAAGTATTCATTTTGAGTTTGCAGTAGATGAGTTAAAAGGTAGTAGTACTGCCTGGACCTTGAAGAAGGGGACATACCCCGAAAGCTTGTCCTCAAAATTTTATGTTAGTGCAAATAAAAAAAGTATCACGTCAGTACTCAATTTTTTCTGTCGCAAGCAGGGGCGGACTGACCATTTGGAAATTCGGGGCCCCGTGAGATGCTCCTGGTAGCTTTTTCATAGGCTTTTTTGAGTTTGGGCAAGGACACAGGGGCCCCATGATCCCCTATTGCCCGGGGGCCCCATGAGTTGTCAGTCCACCCCTGGTCGCAAGTGCACTAATAAGGCTACAATCACCTCAAGCAGTAGATGAGTTGAACTTGAAGTACTGTACCTATCTGCTCCTTATAGCTCTGATGGCAAGATCTCTACATCAGTGTCCTCAGTTCTTCCCATCTGTCACATAGTTACATAGTTAGTCTGGCTGAAAAGAAGTCCATCTAGTTCAACCATTAAAAAAAAAAAGAAAAAAAAGTTATAATCCTGTACCCACAGTTGATCCAGAGGAAGGCAAAAAAACCCAGCAAAGCATGATCCAATTTGCTCCTGCGGGGAAAAAAAATCCTTCCTGATCCCCGAGAGGCAATCAGATATTCCCTGGATCAACTTTACCTATAAATGTTAGTATCCAGTTATATTCTGTGTATCTAGGGAAGGTTCCAGGCCTTTTTTAAAGCTATCCACTGAGCTGGCCAGAACCAACTCTTGAGGGAGTCTATTCCACATTTTCACAGCTCTCACTGTGAAGAAACCTTTCCGTGTATGGAGATTAAATTTCTTTTTCTCCAGACGTAAAGAGTGCCCCCTTGTCCTCTGTGATGACCTCAGGGTGAATAGCTCTACACTGAGTTCACTATATGGACCACTGATGTATTTATACATGTTGATCATATCCCCCTTAATCTCCTCTTCTCAAGAAAGAATAAATTCAATTCCTCTAATCTTTCCTCATAGCTGAGCTCCTCCATGCCTCTTATCAGTTTGGTTGCCCTTCTCTGTACTTTCTCCAGTTCCCCAATGTTCTTTTTGTGAATTGGTGCCCAAAACTGAACTCCATATTCCAGATGAGGTCTTACTAATGATTTGTACCGGGGTAATATGATATCTCTCTCTCTCTGGAGTCTATACCTCTTTTAATACAAGAGAGGATTTTGCGCACTTTAGAACCCGCAGCTTGGCATTGCATGCCAGTATTAACCTTGTGATCTACCAGAACTCCCAGATCCTTCTCCACCATTGATCCCCCCAGTTGTACCCCCTCTAGTATGTATGATGCATGCATATTCTTATCCCCCAAGTGCAGAACCTTACATTTATCAACATTAAACCTCATTTGCCACATAGTTGCCCAATTACACAGTGCATTGAGGTCGGTTTGTAAGTTGGAGACATCCTGTAAGGACGTTATTCCACTGCACAGCTTGGTGTCATCTGCAAAGACTGAAATGGGAGTTTTAATCCCAGACCCTATATTGTTTTTAAATATATTAAAAGGTAAGGGTCCCAACACTGAACCCTGGGGTACACCACTGACAACCCTAGACCATTTAGATAAAGTAACAGCAGATAAAATGTAAAGTCTGTGTCAGCACTGGGGAGATTAATATTCTCTATTTGCACTGATGACTATCATCACCAAGACAAGATGTCAATGGGACAATCAATTTATTATTTTATTGTTGCCAGAACAGAAGGTGGGGGAAAAAATCCCCAAATGAGAGATGTTATCTCACTTAAGAGACATTTGACTTTTTTGTGTTGTAGCGCTACACTCACTGGAGCAGCCACCAGACTTCCTATGGGTTCCAAGCTTGTATGCAGCCTCTCTGGACTCTCCGTCTGCAATAGATGTTCACCACTGGTTCTCCTATACAAACCTTAACTTCACTCCTCTCAGGCAACACCTCTAGCAGGAAAATGCAAGCTTCAGGCACCAGCCTTGGGTCTAACTTTTGTAATCACATGTCTTCCCCAAACCACAAGCCTGGGAGTTTAGGAACTAGCATACACACTCACAAGCCTGGGAGGCAAGAGAGCTTTGGCAAGGTTCCCCCAGATATTTATACCCTATACAGCATTCACGACTAGCAATTTATTTATTTATTTATTACAGGTACTTATACAGCACCGTCAACTTACACAGCACTTTACATATACTGTACATTGTGCATTCACATCAGTCCCTAACCCTCAAGGGTACAATCTAAGGTCCCCAACTCACATTCATATACTAGGGCCATTTTAGACAGAAGCCAATTAACCTACCAGCATGTCTTTGGAGTGTGGGAGGAAACCCACACAGGCACAGGGAGAACATGCAAACTCCAAGCAGGTGTTGCCATGGTTGGGATATGAACCAATGACCCTAGTACTGCCAGGTGGAAGTGCTAACCATTTAGCTACTGTGCTGTCCAGCAATAAACATCTTTGTGGTTGGGTAGAGGAAATAAATATTCTTAACTCTGTTTTTTGGATCTTCCTACACTATTGCCAAGGACAATCCCCAACAGCAGACAGAAGCAAACAAGAACCAAAGCTTAGGGAAAAACCAACAGAAAGCAAAATTATCAATTCAGGCTGAGGCTGACTACAGCCCAGCAGTAATAAATGTAAAATAGGGACACGACTGCTTATGGCAGGGTCCCTTCAAAATGATTTCCTACTCTGTTAAAACTAAAAACAAAAAAAGTTTGGGTTTTAAAAGGGATTTTTTAACTCTTTAAACTCTTACTTTTAAAAAAGGAGTATAGCGAATGCAACTAGTGAAGTGAATCATCCTCTGTGGTTTCATGGTTTCCACAGTGCTAAATTGGTGGGATGCAGGACTACATTTTAGTAGTAAGATCTGCATGCTGGATATAATATGATAGCACATGATTTGTTGCAGTTTTAGATTTGGGTGGACTTACTAGGTAATGAAATGACAGGCTTCGTGAGGGTTGGTGAAAGATTTCCATCTAGCAGTGGGGATTCCATATTGTTGCATGAAACACTTGGCAGTACTCTTGTTGGCCTGTAGCAGAGCTGCCTTTGCAGTTGGACCAAAACACTTCACTCCAGAGGCTGATAAATCATCTACAAATCCTTCAAAATGGAAACAAGGAACAAAAGTTCTGAACGAGTCATCTTATGCCCAACACATGAAAATATTACATCATTCTAAACTGGATCTTTAATCAAGGGCAATGTTGGGGTGTTGGGGGGGGGGGAGCAAGAGAAAACAAAAGTGATAAACTGTTCTCCTTCTTATGCTGCCAATATATTTCCTAAAGTTGTCACATGGGGACAGACACAGCTCTGTGCAAGCCCTGACATGAACTTACACGGGTCTGTTTCTTTAGACCCTGTGGCTTAATGGAGTTATGGGGAAGTGGAAGGGTGGGCACTGCCATATTGCTTTTGCACAGCCTGGAGAATATGAAGCCAGCCTTTTAACAACACTTCTGCTCTTCCTCTGGGCTGTTGACTTTAGAAAAAGATTTTTGGGAAATTTGCAAATCAGTAACAGCACGGTTTGGTCTGCATATGCTGGATATTTTGGGGGAAAGAGAGGTTTTGGAACAGCTGATTAAGAACCTTTTGGTGATACCTCAGTGTTTGTATATGTATAGGTGAGGTGTATGGGGATTGTAAAGGTTCACCAAAAAACTAATTTATCAGAAAGGTTTTTATAAAACAGTTTTCAGAAAAAAAATGAAAAATATCTCTTACCGGCAGTGAGAAGAGGAATGGGGCTGATCACAACAAGGCTGATATTGTGGTCCTTGCAGAACTGCATCAACAGTGCTCGGTTACTTGTTAACACCGCTTCAGAGAATGGACAGAACAATTTACAGAAAACATAAATTAATAGCAGCAAAGTTAACATATATTATGTGTTTAAAAGGAAAGAAGGTAAGAGAAAAAGAAGGAAAAAAAAGGACAATAAAAAAAACGGCAGAAGTAAAGGAAATAGGGAAATAAAAACAGGCAAACGAATAAAAAAAAAGGTATTAGGGAATGGTAAATAAAAAGAAAATGATAGGTGAGGAAAACTTAGGAGAGGAGAGAGGGAATAGAAAATAAAAATAAAATAGAAAATGGCAGGTAAGGAGAACAGAGGAGAGGAGATCACGAGAGGAGAAGAGTAGCACAAAGGAGAGGGGAGAAGAGGACAGGTGAGGAGAAGAGAGAAGAGCGGAGAAGAGGGGAGGTGAGGACAGATGGAGAGAAGAGAGAGAAGAGCAGAGAAGAGGGGAGGTGAGGACTGATGGAGAGAAGAGAGAGAAAAGCAGAGAAGAGGGGAGGAGAGAAGAGCAGAGAAAAGGGGAAGAGAGGACAGATGAGGAGAGGAGAGATGAGCAGAGAAGAGGGGAGGAGAGGAGAACAGGGAAGAGGAGAGGATAGATGAGAAGAGCAGAGAAGAGGAGGGGAGGAGAACAGGGAAGAGGGGAGGAGATCACGAGGGGAGGAGAGTGGCACAAAGGAGAGGGGAGAAGAGGAGAGGTGAGGGGAAGAGAGAAGAGCGGAGAAGAGGGGAGATGAGGACAGATGGAGAGAAGAGAAGAGCAGAGAAGAGGGGAGGTGAGGACAGATGGAGAGAAGAGAGAGAAAAGCAGAGAAGAGGAGAGGAGAACAGGGAAGAGGGGAGGAGAGGAGAACAGGGAAGAGGGGAGGAGAAGACAGGTGACGAGAGGAGAGCAAAGGGAAAGGGAGGAAAGGGGAGGAGAGGAGGAATGGAGAACTACCCCAAAATAAAAAAGGAAATCCAAACAAAATATAGAAAATAGGGGAAGGAAACCAAGAAAGAAATTTATAAGAGAGAAAACAAAGAAGCAAAGGAAATTATTAATGCTATAACAAAAACAAAAGGCTAAGGAAAGGGGAGGTGAAAACAAAGACAACGGTAAAAACAAAAGGCAAACGTAAACAAAACACGTAGAAGGAGAATACAGAAAAAATGAAAAGACCAAGAGTCAAGTATTATGGGCCAGTTTAAGTACGGAAATTATCCTCAATGGTTGGAAATCCTTTAAGCAAGCATTTTGTAATATTAGCAGGTTTCCATCCACATTAAATTTCTCTCTTACCTGACTTACATACTTTCCCACTCTCTGGTGTACTATCCTTTCCAGGAGCAAAGAAAACCTGTTTTATATGGGGGGACTGAGCCAGACTGCAGCACAGGCTCTCCTCACAGGGACTGCTGCCAATCACCAGGACTCTGTCAGTCATATTACTGAATAAAACGGAAGAGAAATCACATTTCATGTTCTATGATTCCTGATGTCACATTTTAAGGTTTTTTTTACCATACCATTTTTTAAAGAAAAAAAAGTAACAACAAAAAGATAGATAGATAGATAGATAGATAGATAGATAGATAGATAGATAGATAGAATGACTTACGTTCAGTTTGGATTTTCTAGTCTAGGTCTCTGAGTGAGTCCGCCGGCTATGTCAGTGCAAATGATTCGGAAGAATTGTCCTTTATCTGCTGCTCTAGTATTGGCTCATAGAATAGGTCAGCTCCTACAGTTGTCTCATATGCTTTGCATGCCATAAATAAGTAAATATATGATATTTATGACTCTCTATAGAACCTTCTACAATGCATCCTAGATGGGTATAAGGAATTATTTAAAAATGTCTCCTCTATTTTACAGTAACATTACAAGCCTCTTGTGGATGATACAAGAGAAAACCTGGCATGTTATAGAGCCCTCTGACTCTCAACTCTTAAAGCAGTACAAAACCCAAATGCAAGAATTTGCTATATTGCAGCTTACCAGATCTTAGATGTAATGGCTGAATTTGTGTGGTTTTTTTTTTAGGCTTTCTTTTTCTATTTTCATCTAGTGATCTAGCCAGTAAGTCTGTTTTCAAAAGAGTTCTGCAGTTAGAGGATGGGATAATCCATATACAGTGAAAGAAATAAGTATTTGATCACCTGCTGATTTTGAATGTTTGCCCACTCACAAAGAAATGATCAGTCTACAAATTGAATGGTAGGTGTATTGTAACACTGAGAGACAGAATAGCAACACAAAATTCAAAAGAAATGCATGTGTAACAAATTTATACATGTAAATCAGTGTCCAAAAAATTCTTATAAACCCAGTGAAAAATCACTATAGAAAAGTCTCACTTTCACCCTTTTTTGTTTGTTTTTGGCATAACTAATTTTGGGATTTGGATGAATTTTTAATGTGAGGATAATACACTATTGAGTTTTCTTTTTATCTTGAGGTAAACAGCACATACCGGATTTATACGACGAGTTTTTGGAAGAAAAGATTTATGGACTTTATTGTGTTTTTTTGTTATAATTGTATGGACACTAAGAAGGGTTTTTGATATTAATTAATGTCTAATAAATGATGCACTGATTTGCATGTTCATGAGGGAAATAAGTATTTGATCCACTATCATTCAGCAGGATTTCTGGCTACCAGGTGTCTTTCATACAGGTAACAAGCTGAGATTAGAAGCAGTCTCTTAAAGGGAGTGCTGCTAATCTCATTTTGTTACCTGTATAGAAGGCACCTGTCTACAGGAGCAATCAAACAATCAGATCCAAACTCTCCACCATGGCAAAGACCAAAGAGCTGTCCAAGGATGTCAGGGACAAGATTGTAGACTTACACAAGGCTGGACTGGGCTACCAAACTATCGCCAAGCAGCTTGGTGAGAAGGTGACAACAGTTGGTGCAATCATTTGCAAATGGAAGAAACACAAAACAACTGTCAGTCTCTCTAGGTCTGGTGCACCATGCAAAATCTCACCTCGTGGAGTGTCAATGATCATGAGAACAGTGAGGAATCATCCCAGAACTACACGTGAGGATCTTGTTAATGATCTCCAGGTAGCTGGGACCACAGTCACCAAGAAAACAATTGGTAACACACTACACCAACAAGGACTGAAATCCTGCAGTGCCCACAAGGTCCCTCTGCTCAAGAAAGCACATGTCCAGGCCCGTCTGAAGTTTGCCACTGAACATCTGAATGATGCAGAGGAGGACTGGTTGAAAGTGTCGAGCTCTTTGGCATCAACTCGCCATGTTTGGAGGAGGAGGAATGCTGCCTATGACCCCAAGAACACCATCTCAACTGTCAAACATGGTGGTGGAAACATTTTGCTTTGGGGGTGTTTTTCTGCTAAGGGTACAGGACAACTGCACCGCATCAAAGGGACGATGGACGAGGCAATGTACCGTCAAATCTTGGGTGAGAACCATCTTCCCTCAGCCAGGGCATTGAAAATGGGTCGTGGATGGGTGTTCCAGCGTGACAATGACCCAAAACACACGGCCAAGGTAACAAAGGAGTGGCTCAAGAAGAAAAACATTAAGGTCCTGGAGTGGTCTAGCCAGTCTCCATACCTTAATCCCATTGAAAATCTGTGGAGGGAACCTATTGAGACATAGGGATGGAACTATTGTTGTTGGGGTGGTATTTTGTTGCGGGGGGTCCATAGTTGTGGGGGTGGATCAGTTGTTGCCAGGAGGGATCTACTGTTGAGGGAGAAGTCTACTGATGCTGCATGCTGGGTCTCCCTGCAGGTGATCACTGGAAATTGACAGTGATCACCGGACAAAGCAGTAATATCTAAGTGCAGGAAAGAGATACAGACCACTACATCCAACCCCGGGACATGGTAGTCATGAAAGCAGAAAAACAGCAGTGTATGAAAAGGCATTTTTTGGATAGGGTAGAGAAGGATGAAATTCTCTATCATTGCTGTCTGTGTCCCCACTGGGTAGATCGTCCCCTCTATTTGTCTTGGTGACCACTGTCACTGAGATAGAGAGTGATAGGAAAGCATGAACTTTACAGCTGTCAACAGAACAAGAAGTAAGTGTAAATCCTCCAATGGGGACACATTTTACAATGACAGATGTCCATGATGGGAATTCCCCTAATTTTCAGAGCAGTAGATTGGAGTTCCCCAGTGTATTGATACAGCTTCTACAGGAACAGAGTCCGCTCAGCCAACCAGCTGTCATCTATCGTGGTCTCTTCCTGCTGCTGAGTATGAGGTGCGGAGGCATGCGGTGTGGTCGTTCGGGGGTGAAGGGTCTGCCTGTGCGGTGCATGGCGGTTACATGGTGGAACCGTGTGGAGGGACTGGGATGCCATGAACGCGGGCATCACAACGCTGTGACGTCAACGCGTTTCGCCCATTGAGTCACGTGAGCTTCTTCAGGGGATTCGACCTGCATGGTTTAATGCATTACTATTGACTGCCTCTCCTTGTTATACCAGTGCATTGATCTGGTTGTGTCACATATACTCTCTAATTGAGGGCTATTCCACTCTTTATATGAGAGCTACGTATTATGTCATCATAATGAAGCTTTGTCTATACCAGGGGCGGACTGACAACTCATGGGGCCCCCGGGCAATAGGGGATCATGGGGCCTCTGTGTCCTTGCCCAAACTCAAAAAAGCCTTTGAAAAAGGTACCAGGGGCATCTCATGGGGCCCCCTACTGACCCCGGGCCCTCGGGCAGTGCCCAAGTTTCCAAATGGTCAGTCCACCCCTGGTCTATACATGGGAAGTTTGAGGACTGCCTGCTATGTCATACTTGGATCGACTCCACTCATATATCTCCTTTTTGAGGACTGATTGAGTTTGTTCCAGCATTCATAAGTTTGATCCTGCCATTAATCTGTACACTGTCTCTTTGATTCCCATTATATTTTGGTTGTCCCTTTGTTCTTCATCTGACACCACATGACCCCAGGGGTTTCAGGGTGTCTTATCTCATTGGCCGATCGAGTGTGCGGTGCTTGTGTGAGTGTGTGTGGTTGTGGACCTGGATCCCGGGGCAGGTGTTTTATTGCATGGCAACATTGTCATGATTTTACAGTGTAGGGTGGAGGGCATTGTTTCTTTTTGTACTTTGTTATGAAAGTGTCAATAAACATTACGTTTTAAGTCGCAGTATGTTCTCCTGAGGACTTCTTTCCTAGTGGGTTCTTTACCTACTGGTCAATTTTTCTACTGTAGGTAGAAAAAAACATAAATTTAATTTGGGTGCAGTGTTGCATGACAGCGCAATTGTCAGTTAATCCCTTTACGACGGCCGCACACAAATGTGCGGCCTCCCGGCGTCTGGGCCTAGACGCTGAGCGGCCGCACATTTGCGTTCAGGTAAGAAAAAACATATGTGCTGAGAGCGCGCGCCCTGCGCGCTCCCAGCACACATGTCCGGTACTCACGGAAAGGTCCCGGTCTGCTCTTTCGATCAGGACCTTTCCCGATCATGTGACCGCTGTGACAACGTGTCAAGGCAGTCACATGATCCCTAAACTACACCCTGTCCGCCCCGCCTCCCGGCTTCTGAAACTCTTAAAGGGCTGGGAGGCGCCGGAGGGAAGGGGTTAAAGTAACGCAGTGCTGTATCACGAAAAATGGCCTGGTCAAGAAGGGGGGTAAATCCTCCGGAGGGCAAACCTAGTACACACTATGAAAAAATCAGACCAATGATTATTCAATTTCCCACGAAGGTGTGTATCATAACTCACACAAATCTTCGGCCTCACGGAAGATTGGGCTTTTTTCCGTGGGGCCGCATATTTGCGTACCTGTCTTTGTGCTGACACCACGGTGTCACTGAGAGCCCCGAGTCCCGTTCTAACGATCGGGACTCCCGATTCCGGGTCACATGATCGCTGTGATAGCCTCTGATTGGCTATCACAGTGATCAATCAGTTGTTTTTTCTCTCTCTCTATGAATGGAGACGAGAGATACATTGTATCTCTAACTCCTGGCATAGAGAGGAAAAAAAATTAAAAAAAAAAAGAAAAAGAAGAAGATAAATAAATAAATATTTAAAAAGAAAAAAAGAAAAAATACCAAGATCAAGGTTTGATCTAGTTCAGTGCCAGTGTTAGTGTTTGGGTCAAGGTCAGGGTCAAGGTCAAAAGGTCAGAGCCAAAGGTCAGGATTTAAAAACAAATTTGGTATCAGTGTCAGTTAGTGTTAATGTCAGTGTGTTTTAGGTAAAAAAAACCACAAAAACAAAATGTGCACTATTGTTTCTGGGCTGTACTATGGGTACAAACAGCAAATAACACATATATGGTATCGCTGCGATTGTAAAGAGCTGGAGAATTTATTTTGGGTTGTTCTTTGGTGGTAGGTTATGGTAGTAACAAGAAACACACAGCTAAATAAAAAAAATTTCTTTTTACTATTTTGGGCCAGTTTTCCTTTGATAATACAAAAAAATCAGGAGATATCCATTACCATTTACCACCAACTGAAAGCCCAATTTGTCCTGAAAAAAACGTGGTATAATTCACCTGGAAGTACAAAGTAGTTGTGATGATATGTACGGTTTTACTAACACATGACAACATTTCAGAATTGTGCTTAGGCATTTAGATGTGTTTTACCCAGGGGCGGACAGACCATTTGGAAACTCGGGCGCTGCCCGAGGGCCCGGGGTCAGTAGGGGGCCCCATGACATGCCCCTGGTACCTTTTTCATAGGCTTTTTTGAGTTTGGGCAAGGACACAGGGGCCCCATGATCCCCTATTGCCCGGGGGCCCCATGAGTTGTCAGTCCGCCCCTGGTTTTACCCTGAGGCGTGAAGGGGTTAAACAGAAATCGGACGTTGTCTTCACCTACTCTAAAAATGTTCTAGCTTACACCCCTGGCTAGAGCAGTATACTAATAATCAGATGATCGGCCAGTTCCTCATATGGAAATGTTTGTACGATTTTCTTATGGCGTGTGTGGGCCATAATAGACTAGAATCGCTTTGGTAATCTGGCCATGATGACCTTACGAATGTCGAACATAAAGACTATCTAATACTCAAAGGCATGTGTCAGCATCCATTAACTGATCAGCTCTTTAAGCCCGGGTTCACTTTCATGTGAGCTGGTTTTGACAGCGCGATTTCAGCCCCCGTCTGGTGCAACTTGATGAACTTTCAAAGTGTATGACAATGGAAATCGCACCTGAACCAGGCTCAAAATTGTACCGGAGTCTTGTTGAAAACACGCTGTGGCTGGCCTGCACATATGTGAACCGGCTCCGTTGAAAAAGCACCAGGTGCACATGTTGTGTGAATCTGATGCTGTTCAAAACTCATCCAATTGGCATATATGTGAACTGGGTCTAAAGTAGAAATAAAGGCATTTTTTTCATTTTGGATAGCGTAAGATAAGATTATAACCCCTGTTAGTCTTTTTTTGCCATCTGTGTTCCACGGGGGAGATTTCCCTTCACTGTTTGAGTCATCCAAGATTATCCGCACTAGTGCTCTATTCCTGTTCTGGTGAGAACACAAAAGTTCCCATAGCCAAAACAGGAAGTAAGAAAAATCACTCCAAAGTGAGGGGATGAACTAGTGTTCCCATTGAAAATTTCCCCTCTCTTTCTGTTCTGGAGACAACCCAAAATTTGGGATTTTTTAAATTTTCCTTTTCAATGATAAAGGTAAATTATACACATAGAGAAGGTGAACCCAGTGCTGTCTTAATGCATGGGCACCCCTGGGCACTGCCCAGGAGCCCCACGATAATCTTACATTACATCATATTTGCCAACTGTCCCGGATTTGCTGGGACAATCACACTTTTTACTAAGCTGTCCCATGCAGCATCCCAGAACCTGTACTGTGCCGCCTGATCCCAATATTGTACCCTCCTGCCCCCCTCTTCCCCCGTACTGTGCCTTTCTGTCCCCCCCCCCCCATACTGTATCCTTTGTGTTGATTAGTGTTTGATTTATGCCATGTTTTTATATTGTTTAAAATCAATTTTATTCAAAGTACTAATACTGTACATATACACTATATTGCCAAATGTATTGGGCCAGCCCTCCAAATCATTGGATTCAGGTGTTCCAATCACCTCCATGGCCACAGGTGTTTACAATCAAGCACCTAGGCATGTAGACTGCTTCTACAAACATTTGTGAAAGAATGGGTCGCTCTCAGGAGCTCAGTGAATTCAAGTGTGGTAACGTGATAGGTTGCCACCTGTGCAATAAGTCCATTTGTGAAATTTCCTGGCTACTAAATATTCCACGGTCAACTGTTAGTGGTATTATAACAAAGTCGAAGCAACTAGGAAAAACAGCAAGTCCGCCACAAAGTGGTAGGCCACGTAAAATGACAGAGCGGGGTCATCGCATGTTGAAAAGCACAGTGCGCAGAAGTCACCAACTGTCTACAGTCAGTACCTAAAGAGCTCCAAACTTCGTGTGACCTTCACACGAAATTGTGCAGAGAGCTTAAAGGAATGGGTTTCCATGGCCGAGCAGCTGCATCCAAGCCTTAAATCACCAAGTGCAATACAAAGCGTCGGATGCAATGGTGTAAAGCACACCGCCACTGGACTCAGTGGAGACGTGTTTTCTGGAGTGACCAATCAAGCTTCTCAGTCTGGCAATCCAATGAACATGTCTGGGTTTGGTGGTTGCCAGGAGAACGGTACTTGCCTGACTGCATTGTGCCAAGTGTAAAGTTTGGTGGAGGGGGGATCATGGTGTGGTTTTTTTTTAAAGGGATTGAGCTTGGCCCCCTAGTTCCAGTGAAGGGAACTCTTAAGGCGTCAGCATACCAAGACATTTTGGACAATTTCATGCTCCCAACTTTGTGGGAAACGTTTGGGGATGGCCCCTTCCTGTTCTAACATGACTGCGCACCAGTACACAAAGCAAGGTCCATAAAGACATGGATGAGCGAGTTTGGGGTGGAGGAACTTGACTGTCCTGACCTCAACCCAATAGAACAGCTTTTAGATGAATTAGAGCAGAGACTGTGAGCCAGACCTTCTCGTCCGACATCAGTGCCTGACCTCACAAATGTGCTTCTGGAAGAATGGTCAAACATTTCCATGGAAACACTCCTAAACTTTGTGGACAGCCTTCCCAGAAGAGTTGAAGCTGTTAATGCTGCAAAGGGCGGGGCCAACTCAATATTGAACCCTACGGACTAAGACGGGGATTTCATTAAAGTCCATGTGCGTGTAAAGGCAGGCATTCCCATACTTTTGACAATATAGTGTGTGTTTAATTCTATCAACCATTTATACTTTAATTCTTGAGAGTAGGTGCGTAAATAGAGGCAGGTTAATAGGGGCCCCAGTGCATTACTTTGTCCAGGGGCCAAGATGTCTATTATGATGGCCCTGACACAGACAGCAATAAAAACTGACAGGTGTTCTAATCCCTCTCCACTCTATCCAAAACTAAAAAAAAACTGTTTTGCCTTTAACTATCTGTGTTGCCCACAGCCACCAATCCAATTATTTTTAAAAACTTTGAATAATATGTGTTTTTATTTTATTTATTGATTGATTCTTCGTTTTCACCATGACCTGATCACGTAAAACATCAATACGCACAAGATGCATTTTTATAAATAGATCAGAAGAGGGCGCTGTGACATTACAATACAGAACCACATTTCCCAGAAGCTCTTGCTGCACAACAAACATGTCAGCTTGCTAGAGGGGAGGAAGGGGCACACATGTGATTTCTGCTCTGACACGGTAAGTTTACAATGTGAAAAGCTGTAATTGAAGATATTATATAGATCTTGTGCAGCCACTATGCTGCAGACTTGGATCTGACCTGTCATTGGATGTGCCCTTTCATTGCAGGTCTTCAACTTTGAAATGTACCTGTTTCCTTTATTTATTTATTGCAGGTACTTATATCGAACTGTCCATTTACGAACGCTTCATGCTGGTAATCCTAAATAGTCAACAGTTGCTGACCAGCAAACGCATGTGATAATAGTGTACAGAGACCTCTGCAACGTGCAGTGACTATGGTCAATCAGTCAGCAACTTTTCACCAAAAGCAATTGCTACGGTTGGTCATAAAATGGTAGGTGCCTTACCAAGAATGAACGCCGGGGAGAAATCTTCCATAGTTTGGGGGCCTGACACCATGAAGCATCAGCCAGATCACATACAAGATTTTTCACCGAGTTGAACAATTCATCTGGGTGGTGAGTGCTTCCTTCAGTTGGACATGCCTAATAATTCTTAAAGCAGAACTTCAGGAATTTGTTTTTTTCACCATGTAGTAGGGCTGTGTCTGAACTGCATGGGGAATTTTTTTCTTATGGAGTTCTGGTTTAAGGTAGCCCTTGCCGCCCCATTACAAAGGAGATGCTTTAATCAAATATATGGGGCAGCACAGTGGCTAAATGGTTAGCACTGCCACCTGGCAGTACTAGGGTCTTTGGTTTGAATCCCAACCACGGCACCACCTGTCTGGAGTTTGCATGTTCTCCCTGTGCCTGCGTGGGTTTCCTCCAGGTATGATGGTAGGTTAATTGGATCCTGTCTAAAATTGGCCCCAGTGTATGTATGAATGTAAGTTAGGGACCTTAGATTGAGGGTTAGGGACTGATGTGAATGTACAATATATATGTAAAGCGCTACGTAAATTGACGGCGCTATATAAGTCCCTGAAATAAATAATACGGCCCCATTCACACCTAAGCATTTTGTGGCTTGAAGCTCAAAGCTCCAAAACACTCAACTACCCATGTTCCATTGTCTTCAATAGCCCCTGCTCGCGTATGAGTGTCCTTTCACTTGGAGCTGGACTCCAGGCACTCATAAAAGTACATGAGCTGCTTTTTTGGCAGAATTGAGTGTTTTTGGCCCCATACACTTCATCAAAAATGCCTGAAAAAGCCTGATTTCAGGCATTTGTTAGCCTATACAGTGGGGAAAATAATTACTTGATCCCCTGCAGACTTTTAAGTTTTCCCACTAACAAAGAAATGAAGGGTCTATAATTTTTACCATAGGTGTATTTTAAATGATAGAGACAGAATATCAACCACAAATCCAGAAAAAACACATAATACAAATTTTATAAACTGATTTGCCGTTCAGTGAGTAAAATAAGTATTTGATCCCCAAGCAAAACATGACTTAGTTCTTGGTGGCAAATCCCTTGTTGGCAAGCACAGCGATAGGACGTTTCTTGTAGTCGTTTACCAGGTTTGCACACATCTCAGGAGGGATTTTGGTCCACTCTTCTTTACAGATCTTCTCTAAATGCTTAAGGTTTCTTGGCTGTCACTGTGCAACTCGAAGTTTCAGTTCCCTCCAAACATTTTCTATAAGATTAAGATCTGGAGGCTGCCTAGGCCACTCCATGACCTTAATGTGTTTCTTCTTGAACCACTCCTTTATGTATTAACTAATCTCTTCCCCCTAGTCTTTTCCATTGGCTTAAACACAAACACCCGAGGCTTGAATACACATGTAAAATGCTTGTAATGCTGTATGCTTCTAAAATGCTCATATATGCTTAGAAAAAGACGTTCAAGTAAAAACACCTGAAAATCGCTTTACTCGGGTTTGAAGGAGAAAGTATCTTTTTAAATTTGACATTGATAATTGCCATCACCAGTCGCTAAATGCTGAAGACATTGTAAAGTTTGGTATCCATAACTTCTACTTCCAGGGTGGCTGTGCTTTCTTGCATGGTCTCCCTGGAGCCACCCTGATGTGTGTGATCCGGGCTGAGTCTGTCTTGTTCTGTATGCACTATGCATAGGGCAAACATGTGCAGTGTGTTAGGGGGTTCCTTCTCATTGTGCCTGCTTGGTTGCCAGGAATGGGAAGAGCATTGTGGCCTGGGTCTTTAGTAGTGTTTCCACTTTGGTACTGTACTAAAGTTGCACATGTACAGTGTGGCCAAGGTTCTTATTGTGTTTAAGGTGTGCTTGCGAAGTATGATGGTTGGGCAAGCAGTCATAGAACTTGTAGTGCACTGTCAGGAATGGACTCAGCACTGGTGGTGGGACTCACCTACCATGTGGGCTGTAGTATCAGAGCTGGCCAGCAGGTGCTCTCAGCAATCAGAAGCTCACTCCTGCAGGCAGCCATCACCTGAGGCTGATTGCAGGAGGTGTATTTAAGGAATGGCCAGACCTGCAGTCGGTGCCTTGGTGTTGTTTCCCATGAGCCCCTGTACCTTGTATCCTGTGTTCCTGTTCCTCTGCCTATCTGATTTGTTGCCGACTCTGCATTGTTCCTGACCCTGCTGACCGTCTCCTGTTTAACCCCTGGCTTGCCTGAGCATCCTTCTGCCTGATCCTCTGTACCGTGCTGCCCGTGAGTTACTGAACCCGGCTTGTGACCCTGACCATTCTCTGCCTGATCCACTGTACCACGCTGCCCATGAGTTACTGAACCCGGCTTGTGACCCTGACTATTCTCTGCCTGCTCCTCCGGTACCTCACTGCCCGCACGTTGCTGACCTGGCCTGCCTGACTACGCCTGACGCTACCCAGACGATCCATCCATCCCGCACGGATCCAGTCACTACTGTCCAAACCTGCCTGCCCCTCCACATCAGGCTTTCCCCCCGGTACATACCCTCGGCGGACCCCTCTACCACAGTTGGGTGCACTCAGGGGCCGCGACCTGGTCTCAGTCCTGCGCCAAGTCCATCCCCACCATCAGGGGCTCTGGTGAAAAGGCAGACTGGGGCTTGGACTCCGCGCCCTGGGGAATCCTGTTTTATGGGTCACTAGAGATCCCGCCGGGCGGTGCCTGACAGTACCCTACGGCCCGCCTGACCATTCCACCTCTCCAGCCCTGACTACGCCTGTGTTCCTGAAGCCTGCTACTTCCCTGTGTCAGTCCACACATCTCTGGTCATACCTGGATCCCTGACATGCACGCTCTTGCCTGGAAGTTTAAGAAGCGGCACTGTGCGATTTAGAGCCAGCAGTGGTGAACATATTTCCTTATCGGAGTTGTCTCACAATATCTAAGAAAGCAAGCCTGCAAAATCTAATTATCTTCGCTGACTTCATACCAAAGGAATGTCATTACAAACTGACCAAGTCCTTAAAAGGTTCCAAGGGGGTTGGCCATTTACTTACACAAGTCCTGTATATACACAAAAGGGTTAAGTGAGCGGTAAAGGTTCAATAAGCTGCTGAAACACCAAAAGGCACCAAAAAAACCCTCCAAAGCATAAATATAAAGTAAGGTGCAGCGCTAAAACTTTGAATCAGTATAGCCACATATACGAAATGGTTCCATAGATCAAACACATGAATAAATATATATAAATAAATAAAATGACTCGTGATAAAGTGCTGAATATATCAAACAAGATAAAGGTTACTCAGTGGTATTGCATAAATTTGTCACTGTGTAGTGACCAATAGTGCTATAAAGTGCTAAAAAAGATGAGATCTAAATTGTCCAAATATAGGTGCATGGAAGATCTGGTAATCTTCAGCTATTGGTGGTCTATCCAGTACTGTGGTGACGTGACCAATGATGTAAAGACTGCGCACTCACCAGAAGGTCTTGCACATGGTCTGATGCTGCCACATGCTTGATGGCCATCAAAGCTGAACTATGTCAACACTGCTGTTGGAGACTGAACAGATGAGAAATTAGAGAGCTACATGAGAAGAGTGACAGAGCCATTACTGAGAGCAGAGTGAGCAGTGAGGGGGAATACTTGACCAGACCTATTCACCTTTAAAGGGGCCTCCAGTTCATCCATTGAGAGCAATGTCTCTAAATGTGCTCATTGATTGTGCATCTGGTGAGTGCGCAGTCTTTACATCATTGGTCATGTCACCATAGTACAGTATAGACCACCAATAACTGAAGATTACCAGATCTTCCATGCACCTATATTTGGACAATTTAGATCTCATCTATTTTAGCACTTTATAGCACTATTGGTCACTACACAGTGACATATTTATGCAATACCACTGAGTCACCTTTATCTTGTTTGATATATTCAGCACTTTATCACGAGTCACTTTATTTATATATATTTATTCATGTGTTTGATCTATGGAACCATTTCGCATATGTGGTTATATTGATTCTAAGTTTTAGCGCTGCACCTTACTTTATATTTAAGTCCTGTATATAGCACAGCTAAAACTTGGAATAATTGTCTCATCTCAGAGCTGCTATCATGCATGCATTTGATTGTGATCATCTGTGCCACACCATCTAAGATGGAGGGACCCGTGGGGCAAAAAGGCATCTTTAGTTAAGTATTCTTGCTATATTTCCTAATATTATTACATTTGTTATCTGTATCTGTCATTACTTAATTAAATGTTGTACCTACAAGTGTTTGTGTAATCTCTCTATGCACATCTCAAATACAATCCACAAAAAGGTAAACTATCACATATTCATGATAAAATATTATGCACATGTTGGGCACAAGAATGAAGCAAACATTTTTGTGGAGCATGAATAACATAGAGTGCATGTTCACTTAAGTTAAGTTAAAAAAAACTCTTCAGCATTTAAATACTACTTGTCATGCAACTTGACAGATTAAAGTCGCATTATGAGTCGCACCCTATTACCGGTTATGGAATTGTACAAATCACTACGACTCCGATTTGCACCAACTTTGAAAAAGGTTCCTGCACTTTTGCAATTTGCAATTTCATGTGGGGCTTGCATTGACATCTGTGCATGAAGTCACACAGATGTCGGCAAGCTGCACATGAAGTTGCACTGATCAGTGGCTTTGAAATCGCACTGAAGTAGTGCGATTTCAAAGCTGCATTTGGTGTAAACCAGGGCTTAATATGGAGTTACTGTCCATGCTTTGTGGCTCTGACAGCCTTTACTATTTTGGGATGGCTTTCCACAAGATTTTGGAGGCCGTCTGTGGAAATTAGTGCCCATTCAGCCTACTGACATCGTAAGGTCAGGTACTGGTGCTGGATGAGAAGACCTGGCTCACAGTCAGCATTCCAATTCAACCCAATGTTGTTCAGTAGGGTTGAGGTCATGACTCTGTGCAGCTGACTCGAGTTCCTTCTTACCAAAATTATCAAACCATGTCTTTATGGTGCTGGTCTTGTATACATGGGCACAGTTGTGCTGGAACAGAAAAGGGCCCCAAACAGTTACCACAAGGTTGGAAGAGCACAATTGTCTAAAATGTCATTAACAGTTCCCTATCACTGGAAACACCTAAACTCAATATTTTTCAGACGTTGCACATACTTAATGTACCTTGATAATGCTAGTAAGCTTGTACAGGTCTTATGTTCAAATATCGCTTATGGTAGATAAGCTTTTTTGAAGCTCTTATGCCAAAAGAAAATTATTAGTACCAGACTGAAGCAAATCAGTTCTGTTATATAACAAATGGCAGAATGCTTGGTGTTAGTAACATCTATCTCTTTGGAGGACTTTGCTCCTTCTACGTAGTCTTGTGCAAAGGACAAAGACCTATGTCAACCAATTAGCAATTTTTATGTTTTTTTCAGCCCAAATCTAATTTGTTCTTTTTTTTACTTATTTTAGGTTTATTTAAAAACAGAATTGCAATTATGAAACTTGTACGGGTTTTTTTGCCTCAAAATATAAAGTATTCACTCTCTTTATGTTCATGGAACCCAACCGTCCGTATGCATGCAACCTACAAGCCCAAAAGGAGCATTAATGACTGTTATCGACTTCTAAATGTTCCAGAAGGCTGCTCCGCAGATGAAGTTAGACACTCCTATAGGGTGTTAGCAAAGAAATATCATCCAGATAGCGGTGCCATCACTGCCAATGCCAACATGTTTATGCAGATCGATGAAGCCTACAGAGACCTCTTGATACACTTGGCTCAAGAGTCAAAAACAGGACAAGCCCTTGAAGATGATGAGGAAAAGATCTCGGAGTACAAGATACCACAGCACAGGCATTACTTGAGCAATGAAGGAGTTGGCTATGGCACCCCTAGCCAGCGGCAGAAACAGTACATCCAGTTTCGTGTGGATCGAGCAACCGACCAAGTTCTGGATTTTCGAAAGAAAAAATTTGAACGCGAGTATGCTGAAAACTCAATGGTTGCAAAGGACGTCAGGCAGAGTAAAAAGGTAAAAATAACTCAAGCCATAGAACGCTTGGTGGAAGACCTGATCCAAGAGTCCATGGCAAAGGGAGACTTTGACAACCTCAGCGGCAAAGGAAAGCCCATTACCAAGTTTTCCACGTGTCCACATATCGACCCGATGACTCACAACCTCAATCGGATTCTAATAGATAACGGTTATCAGCCTGAATGGATTGTTCTGCAAAAGGAAATACGAGATACGACCGATAAGCTTCGAAATGAGTTGGTAGCTTCTCGTAAGAAAATAGGAGAGCCCATGACTTATTTGAAGGAAAAGGAATGGATGAAAATCTGTGAGAATTTTAGAGAAAACATAATAAAGCTAAACAAGAAAGTGAATGACTTTAACCTGGTTGTGCCTATCATGAGCCGACAGATGGTCCACTTTAACGTCGAAAAGGAAATTTCTCGGGCTGAGCAGGCCTACAGTGTGTTAAAGGAGGAAATGGAAGCAGCAATTGAGATGGAAGCAAAGAAAAACTTGGACATTAAGCAAACCAGTCGTATGAAAATCTTATTAAATTGGATAAATCAATTTAGCAAAGAAATTAAATAATTTTAAAAAGTTTCTAGCATTCTCTTTAGGTTGATAAGTTTTTGCTGTCAGTTTTCCGAGTCCAGTCATTTTTAAAGGAATCCATATACTTTAAGCAGTAGTAAACCCAAAAACAAAAATGTAATACTTTTCAGCTTACCAATTTTTAGAGGTGGTGGCTGCATTCGTTTTTTTTTTTATTCTCACCTGTTGATCTGGCCAGTAAGTCTGTTATTATGGTAATTTGAGGGATGAGTCAAATTAATTAACACCAACTGGGGTGATTACAATGGTTAGCTTTTATTTATTTATTTATGCAAATTTTTATATCGAAAGTAAAAAAAAAACTGCTGTAACTGCTTCAAAAGTGTTATCTTGAGTTCAGCTTGAATTTGTTAGTCAAGTCCTTTCAAGGCTCAGTTCTGACTGCTGCGACCTCAAAGTTGTGCAACTTCCAGTGCGACCTTGCATTGTGACTTGTAACTTCAATGTGACTTTTTTGAATTTGGCCTAAAAAACCCTCTGAAGTCTCAGCCAGATTCGCAGAGATAAGGCAAAGATACGACTACATTGAGACTTCCGTGATTTTAACATTGTAGTCTTTGGCACTGATGTTGCATTAACCGCCTCCCACCCGCCATATAGTACAATGACGGGTGCAAGGCGGTTTTCTCGTTGTGGGAGGACGTCATATGACGTCCTCCCATTCTAATTGCGCATGCGAGGCTCCGGGAGCACGCAGCGCGGCGATCGGTGGTGCGCTGTGTCCCTCGGACACAGCGGATCACCGATCAACGGAAAGAGCCGAAGATGTCGACTCGGTCATGTGATCAGCTGTGTCAAATCACAGCTGATCACATGTAAACAGGGAAGTGCCGGTTATCAGCATTTCTCTCCCCATGAGCTGTCACGCTGACAGCTCGAGAGGAGAGGAGAGCCAGTAATCGGCATCGCTCAGAGGGGACATGTACACTGATCATCAGGGCACTGATGATCAGTGTAGCCCCAGCAGTGCCACCCGTCAGTGCTCATCCATGCTACATATCAGTGCCACATTTCAGTGCCTACCAGTGCACATCAATGCCACATATCAGTGCCCATCTGAGCTGCCTTTCAGTGCCACCTATCAGTGCTGCCAATCAGTGCCACATATCAGTGCCAGTCAGTGCCCGTCAGTGCTGCCTATCAGTGCCGCCTAACAGTGTCAGTCAGCGCCTCCTATCAGTGCCAGTCATTGCCATATATGAATGCTGCCATTCAGTGCCCATCAGTGATGCTTGTCAATGCCCATCAGTGCCACCTACCAGTGCCTCCTCATCAGTGCCACCTATCAGTGTCCATCAGTGCAGCCTATCAGTGCCCATCACTGCAGCCTCATTAGTGCACATCAGTGAAGGAGAAAAATCACTTACGTACAAAATTTTATAACAAAAACTAAGAAAAAACTTTTTTTTCAAAAATTTCAGTGGTTTTTGCTTTGTTTAAGAAAAAATAAACCCAGAGGTGATTAAATACCACCAAAATAAAGCTCTATCTGTCACAAAAAATGATAAAAATTTCATATGGGTACAGTGTTGCATGACCGCGCAATTGTCATTCAAAGTGCAACAGCGCTGAAAGCTGGAAATTGGCCTGGGCAGGAAGGGGGTATAAGTGCCCGGTAGGCTAGTGGTTAAAGACAGAAAAGCAGTGCAGGAACAATGTTTTTGTGTCGCTGTGATGTGAGTTTCAGAAATTACGACAGCACCCATTGCAATGAATGTGTTTTTACTTCTCATGTGTCTTTCTGTGTTGCAGGTTGCAGCAAGGGAGAAATGTCACCAGCACATCAAAGTACTCCAATATGGGTCCAAATCTTTAATAAGCAATCACAAAGTTATAGCAAGAGCAACATTTCGGAGTCTTGCAGGCAGGGCTGTGGAGTCGGTAGATAAATGTTCCGACTCCGACTCCTCAGTTTTGTGTACCTCCGACTCCGACTCCCCGACTCCGACTCCTCTGTATTAATATGCAAATGTATTTTATACATTCCTTGAAGGAAAGAAAGGCAACATACATGTCATTACCACAGGACTACTGGCTGGGAAGCCAACAGTCTACTGTATTGAACAGTTTAAGCAAAAGACAAACACAATGAAAACAACAAAGTTTTATTAATTTTTTTTTATTAATTAATCAAGTGGCTGGATAGTAGCAGCAGGCATAAACATCAGGAACAGGAACTTTACCAGTCCAAAAATATAAACCACATTATTTGGTTGTTTTAGAACAAAAACAAAGCTTATCTATATGAACCAAAAACAAAATCTGTAAAACCTAGAAATGGTTTATATTAATCTTGAAATGTAGTTATAGGCTTAGCAAATGCAAATCAATTCAATGTAGAGTTCTAAGGAAGAGAATTGCCTCTGCCAGATCCTCTTTCATAGAGGCTCTTAAGTCAGACTTTATAATTTTTAGGGCTGAAAATAATCTTTCGACACTGACTTGGGTGGGTGACATTGCAGTAACTATTCTGGCCACATCACTAACGATAGAGAGAAGTAGAGAAGTCATTAATAATAACTTTTTGTGAATTGGGACATTTAAACTTGCTTTTTTTTTAATTCCAATCTAAATTTAATCGGAGTCGGAGCATTGTTTGCCGACTCCGACTCCAGGTACCCAAAATTGACTCCGACTTCACGACTCCGACTCTGACTCCACAGCCCTGCTTGCAGGACCCCTTCATCAGGCATGTGACGTCACATGCCTGATGAAGTGGTACTTTGGTGTGCTGGTGACATTTCTCCCTTGTGATGTTTCTCGGTTCCAGCCGATTGGTCACTGTACAGCACCCACCTACACATATAGCCACTCTTTGATGCAGGAATGTGTGTGTTGGGGTTTTGGAATTGTGCAGGTTACAGCAAGTCGCACCAGAAGTCGCAGCAGTGTGAACCAGGGCTAAATCTGTTAGTGTATCTAATACTACCCTCTCCACAGACTGACAATTCTAAGGTTCTTCAGTGTCTCTGTTGATCCTCCATCCAGTGTGGAGACACCCTAAGACAGGAGGTGTGTTACTGGCCAGATTAGCAGGTGAAAAAAAAGGGAAAAAGCATTAAAAAAACAAATGCAGCCACCACATTTAAGAATTGGAAAGCTGCAATATATGCATTTGTTTGGGTTTAGTACCACTTTATGAGGACGGGAAGGAGAACAAGTGAATATGGCCATGCATGCAACAATCTTTTTTCAGGGACTAATGACCAGCAAAGTCATCCCTGCTGAACAATTAGGGCTCAGCAACGCATGCATACATAACCTGCATTAAGATCCGTAATATATATGGATATGAATGCAGCAGTATAGCAGTGCTATGGACTTATTACACTGGTCTGTGGCTTTTAGTTGCGTAAATCAAAGCTAGAATAATTTGTGCTAACAGTCTGATTTTGACAGTAATTTATGTTGTACACATGTAAATGTTTGCACCTATGTACAGTGTAAATGGACCCTATGTGCCATGACATGTCAATATTGACAATGTGTAGACAGCAGTGCAGAATGACTGCAAGCCGAGGTTATTCTGTGCCTGTGCCACCACTGCTGATCACATATTTACATCTCCTTCTGAATGACTTCATGTGGCGATGGCAGCACCAACACAGAATAACTTTGGCATTCAGTCATTCAGGAAGGCTGAGATTATTCTGTACCTACGCCACCACATAAATGACTCATTTAAAGGGAGATGTAAACAGCATCAGTGGGCTATGTTAAAAAAAAAAGTGACAGTTGTAAAAGAAAAGGTATGCACCAGATGGGAGACCCAATGGCTACATCCAGTTTAACTGGGAGTGTGATATCTGGGTTAGCAGGCAATGCAGACAAACCATCTATCTGGTGACACACAGTATACAGTGAAAATACAGTGCCTTGAAAAAGCATTCATACCCCTTGACATTTTACACATTTTATCATGTTACAACCAAAAACGTAAATGTATTTTATTGGGATTTTATATGATAGACCAACACAAAGTGGCACATAATTGTGAAGTGGAAGGAAAATGATAAATGGTTTTCAAATCTTTTTCAAATAATTATCTGAAAAGTGTGGTGTGCATTTATATTCAGTCCCCACCTTTCATTGTAATTACAACTGCAAGTCATTTGGGGGATGTCTCTACCAGCTTTGAACATCTAGAGAGTTACATTTTTGCCCATTCTTCTTTGCAAAATGGATCAAGCGCTGTCAGATTGGATGGAGAGCATCTGTAAACAGCAATTTTCAAGTCTTTTCACAGAGTCTCAATTAAATTTAGGTCTGAACTTTGACTGGGCCATTCTAACACATGAATATGCTTTGATCTGAACCATTCCATTGTAGCTCTGGCTGGATGATTAGGGTCGTTGTCCTGCTGGAAGGTGAACCTCCGCCCCAGTCTCAAGTCTTTTGCAGACTCTAACAGGTTTTCTTCTAAGATTGCCCTGTATTTGGCTCCATCCATCTTCCCATCAACTCTGACCAGCTTCCCTGTCCCTGCTGAAGAAAAGCATCCCCACAACATGATGCTACCAGCACTGTCTTTTACGGTGGGGATGGTGTGTTCAGGGTGATGTGCAGTGTTAGTTTTCCGCCACACACAACGTTTTGCTTTTAGGCCAAAAAGTTCAATTTTGGTCTCATCTGACCAGAGCACCTTCTTCCACATGTTTGCTGTGTCCCTCACATGACTTCTCGCAAACTACAAATGGGACTTCTTATGGCTTTCTTTCAACGATGGCTCTCTTCTTGCCACTCTTCCACAAAGGCCAGATTTGTGGAGTGCACTACTAGTAGTTGTCCTGTGGACAGATTCTCCCACCTGAGCTGTGGATTTATGCAGCTCCTCCAGAGTTACCATGGGCCTCTTGGCTGCTTCTCTGATTAATGCTCTCCTTGCCCGGCCTGTCAGTTTAGGTGGACGGCCATGTCTTGATAGGTTTGCACTTGTGCCATACTCTTTCCATTTTCGGATAATGGATTGAACAGTGCTCCATGAGATGTTCAAAGCTTGGGATTTTTTTTATATCCTAACCCTGCTTTAAACTTCTCCACAACGTTATCCCTGACCTGTTTGGTGTGTTCCTTGGCCTTCATGGTGCTGTTCTCTAACAAACCTCTGAGGGCTTCACAGAACAGCTGTATTTATATTGAGATTAAATTACACACAGGTGGACTCTATTTACTTAATAGGTGACTTCTGAAGGCAATTGGTTCCACTACATTTTAGTTAGGAGTATCAGAGTAAAGGGGGCTGAATACAAATACACACCAAACTTTTCAGATATTTATTTGTAAAAAATTTGAAAAACACAATTTTCCTTCCACTTCACAATTATGTGCCAGTTTGTGTTGGTCTATCACATAAAATCCCAATAAAATACATTTACGTTTTTGGTTGTAAAGTGACAAAATTTAGAAATTTCAAGAGGTATGAATACTTTTGCAAGGCACTGTAGCAGAAGGAAAGAAGGCTGAGTAAAGGGTGATAATTCAAAGGAACAATAGGAGCAACCCAGAGATGGCTGGGTCTTCAAACCTTTGTAGAGATAAATAAGTCAAAATCAGAGAAATATCTGAAATGAGACCATACCGTCCACATAAGTTTGCATGAGTCACGTTTCTCCTCATCCCACGCGATCATTTCGTTCCACATAGTCAATCTTGTCCATTTCACAAGCCCATTTGGCCTGCCGCCCATATCTGGCTATCACAGAACAAGCAGCTGTGATAAAATGCCTAACTAAGCTTATTAAATTTGTTTATAGGAATGTGGCAGCATGGACAATACAGTAATTGAGGTTCATTTGGGATTTTATCCACCAGTTTGTTGAACAAGTGTAATATTTTATCAGATTATAATTTCTCATTCCCACCATTTTCAATTAGATTCAGTGAAATTGCTTAGTTGTGTGTTTTATCGGCAATATCCTGACATAAAGTCAGTAACATCAGGAGAATGGGGCTTTTTTGTTAAATGCCCTTTAGATATAGCCAGTCAATTAGTAAATCTCTTATTACATTAAAAATAAAACTTCTGTATAATTCAAAATACACAATCTTACTATTATTTCCTAAAATGTAAAAAAGGAACGATGAATAAAAAGAAATGTAAACAAGGGTATATAGGTATGAGAGCTGAACTGGTTAGTGCATTCCCTGCATGCTGGCGGGGGGGGGGGCCCTTACACAGTTTTAGGCCTGCGCCATCCTGGGACTGACTATCAACATTCCCCAGGGCTGTCCCACCAAATCTGTCCACTAACCATCCCACCGAGTCTTTCAAGAGACATCCCAATCGAGCAAAGTGAAGGCCCAGCAGAGGCTTCCCCATATATTCAGTAAAGAGACAGCCCAATCCAGCAAAAAGACAGCCCTATATAGCAAAGAGAAAGCCCAGTCCAGCAAAGAGACATCCCTATCCAGCAAAGAGACATCCAAATCTAGCAAAGAGACTGCCCCATATATCAAAGAGACAGCCCAATCCAGCAAGAGACATCCCCAAATAGCTAAGAGACAGGCCAATTCAGCAAAGAAAACGTCACAACACAGCCCCACATCCACATATAGCCCCTCAGCATTCATATAATGCCAGTCTGCAGGAATGTCAGCTAAGCCAACAGTTATAGGAATTGTGCAGTAGCACCTGCAGCACCTCCATTTAATGGACAGGACAGTCCATGGATGCTTTCCTCTTCACCATCGGCGCCACCAACCAAACTCCAAATTGATCCCGGCTGTCAGTAACTGATCGTGCCAGAGTGGCCCTTTCCTCTCAGATGCACACTATAAGTTGGACGTTTTGTTCTCCATCTTTCTCTTCCAGCCTAGTCTACCACCGTTCACGTGACAACTGATGCCCCACCTACCAGCCAGCCAGGAGCCCCAAGGAAGCTGTGAGAGGAGGAATCTGTCTTTTGAGCTGTGTGCTCTCCTCTTGTTACTGAAACAAAACACCAGAGTGGGCAGCTCAGAATGCCTGGATGGCCGGGCTCCTCGGGATGCATGGGCCCCCTACATATGTATTGGTTGTTCCCCCCTCTGATGGCAGCCCTGTTCCTAGCTATAAATGTCCCAAGCTGTCGGCTTTCAGATGGAAGCAATTTGGCGGCTGTTCCATAGACCCCCCTGAATAGGTGCCTTCCTCTTTGACCCCGCTGCCAAGTTTTCCATTATCCCCCCTTGTGGCCCCAAGACCAGCATGGCATGTGTTGTCAGGTAGCAGGCAGGGAGAACAGCGGAGGTACATTCACTCATCTCCCATAGCTAATAAGGTCCTGGAAGCAATTAGGATTTTGTCACTTCATCACGAAGAAGCTGGGGAAGAAGCTAATGGAGAGTGAACAGCTTCAGTGGAGTGCAGGAGACAGTGATGCATGTGGGGCCGCTTAACCCCACGTCTTTCAAATTGGGGCAAGCTGCTGTGTCCGTACAGCCACTGGGTTCCCCATAGACTTGATTGGGCTGCCTGCTCACAGCACCTGGCGACACAAGCCACATAAACAAACCACCAATATACAGACTATTGGCTGTAGATGGCAAAGACTGCCAGTAGGGGAGTCCGAAAATGTACCTGTCTTTGCGTGTGTGCGGAAAATCAACTGTGCGTGCACAGATGTGCCAACGGGCTTTGTCAGGAGAAGGCTAGAACCCATGGGCACATCTGTGCTTGTGCCACAACTGTGGCTCCTTAACTAGTTGCTGACGGCAGATAGCCAAATGACGGTTGCACTGCGGCCGGCCAGTTCAAGGAGGGCGTCATATGACGTCCTCCCAGAACACGCTCTCCTGTGCGGCCCCAGGGGCACGCACCCGGCGATCTCCGTGATCTCTGTGTCCTACGGACACAGCTGATCACGTGATATGGTAAAAGGCCAATCACAGTGACCTTTTAGCACATGATCAGCTGTGTCCAATGACACGCTGATCACCAGGAAATGCAATTGCCAGTTCTCGGTTGCACTTTCCTCATGCTGTCAGATCGTGAGGAAAGTACTGCAGAGAACTGGCAGTTTTCAGAGCAGGGATCGGCACCGATCATCAGGGCACTGATGATCAGTGCCCTGATCGGTACCCAGCAGTGCCACCCACCAGTTCTGCCCAGCAGTGCCACCCACCTGTGCCCAGCAATGCCGCCCAGAAGTGCCGCCCACCTGTGCCCAGAAATGCCGCCAACCTGTGCCCAGCAGTGCCACCCACCAGTGCCCATCAGTGCAGCCCAGCAGTGCCGCCAGTCAGTGCTGCCCAGCAGTTGCGCCAGTCAGTGCCGCCTATCTGTGCCAACTATCAGTACTCATCATCAGTACCCATCATCAGTGCCAGCTCATCAGTGCCGCCTATCAGTGTCGCCTATCCGTGCTACCTCATTAGTGCTGCCTATCAGTGCCCATCAGTGCTGCCTATCAGTGCAGCCTCATCAACGCACATCAGTGAAGGAGAAAAATTGCCTGTTTGCAAAATTTTATAATGGAAACAAAGAAACTTTGATAGGCTGCACTGATGGACATTAATAGCCAGCACTGACGGGCACTGATAGGTTGCACTGATGAGGCAGCACTGGTGGGCATTGATGAGGCACTAATGATGCTGCACTGATATGCGGCACTGATGGGCGCTGATAGGCGGCAATGATGGGCACTAATAGGTGGCACTGACTGGCGGCACTAATGGGCATGGATTGGCAGCACTGCTGGGAACTGATGGGCAGCACTTTTGCGGCTGCACTGATAATCAGGGCACTGATTATCAGTGCAGATGTCTCCTTGGACAGTTTTTGGATAATAGCGTGAGGATAATACTGCCAATAACCGGCAAATGTATTTACATGGTGGTCAGCTGTGATTGGACACAGCTGATCACGTGGTAAAAGGCCGCTGTGATTGGCCCTTTTTGCCCAAAGGACACAGTGATCACAGACAGTACTGGGTGCTTGCCGCTGAGGGTGCGTTCTGGGAGGAGGTCACATGATGCCCTCCCAGAACTGGATGACCACTCTGTAGCGGCCATTCGGCTATAGCATGGTAGGGAAGTGGCTAAGGGGGAGTGGAGCCACCTGGTATGTGGATTGAAGTTCTGCTTTTAGGATCTAAGCCTCCGTGTGAATGAGGCCTAAGACTTGACATGTTGGGGATCTATTTGCTCGACACAACCCCATCTTTTATGTTTTACCAAAAAAATTGGGTAATATACAGTGCATTGAAAAAGTATTCACACCCCTTGAAATTGTCCACATTTTCTCATGTTACAACCAAAAGTGTAAATGTATTTTATTGGGATTTTATGTGATAGACCAACACAAAGTGGCACATAATTGTGAGGTGGAAGAAAAATGTCAAATGGTTTTCAACATTTTTTACAAATGAATTTGTGAAAAGTGTGGCGGTATTTGTATTCAGCCCCTCGGAGTCAATACTTTGTAGGACCTCCTTTCGCTGCAATCACAGCTGCAAGTCTTTTTGGGTATGTCTCTACCAGCTTTGCCCATTCTTCTTTGCAGAATAGCTCAAGCTCTGTCAGATTGGATGGAGAGCGTCAGTGAACAGCTATTTTCAAGTCTTATTTTAACAAAAAACCACCTCCTAAATAAATGTGATAAACAATAACCCTTAACACAAACAACACTTTCCCCTGATTATTATCTTTTTTTTGAGGTACATGCACATGGGAGATCGTTAGAAGAATTTCTGAAACATCTTGAACTTTGATATTATAGGATAGTGAGAGTTAATAACTGTTTGATGGACTGATTGATGGACTTCACAGTTTTTATTTAAAGTTTGTTTATAATATTTTCAAGTCTTGTCACAGATTCTCAATTGGATTTAGGTCTGGACTTTGACTGGGCCATTCTAACACATGAATATGCTTTGATCTAAACCAGTGGTCTCTAAACTGCGGCCCTTTGCTTGCTTTTATCTGGCCCTTGGGGAACTATTTCGTACACTGAAACCAGCAATGGGACATAATTGCCAAAATTACATCAATGAAGGGGCACAGTTAGTCCCAATGACATACAACATTGGATCCCAAAGACACCAATGATAGAGCATTATTCCTCCGAATGACGCCAATGATAGGGCACAGTTCCTCCCACTGACACCAATGATGGGGCGCAATTCCTTCCCATGATATACAACAAGGGATCCCAATGATGGAGCACTATTCCTCCCAATTACGCCAATGATGGGGCACAATTCCTTCCAATGATATACAACCATAGTTCCCAATGACATGGAACTGTTCCTCCCACTAAAATGAAAGAGGGGCACAATTCCTCCTACTGACACCAAATATGCAGCACAATCTCTCACACTGACACCAATGATGGGGCACTATTCCTCCCAATGATGCCAACGATGGGACACAATTCCTCCCACTGACACCAATAATGGAGCATTGTTCTTACCACTGACAGCAGCACCTTTTCTACTCCCAATGAGAGTCCGGCCCCCCTAAAGTCTGAAGGACAGTAAACTGGCCCTTTGTTTAGAAAGGTTTGAGACCCCTGATGTAAACCATTCAATTGTAGCTCTGGCTGGATGTTTAGGGTCGTTTTCCTGCTGGAAGGTGAACCTCTGCCCCAGTCTCAAGTCTTTTGCAGACTCTAAGGCTTCATGCACATGAGCCTACCCTGACCGCTGGCCGTGGGAAAACGCAAATCGCGGTATCGCATTTTTGCCGCATTTTGCGTTTTCCCGCGGTCGGTGGTTAAAACGTTCCTATCCTGAATGCAATTCTTCCGCGTTCAGGAGAGTGAGGTTTAAACTCACCTAAATGCGGAAGCTCCTAAACTCTGCTAAAAGCCAGTGTGTACATGGACACTAGGCTTTTATGGAGTTGAATTTAGGAGCTGAATTTAGGAACAAAAAAATGCTAACAGCTCCTAAACTCGAGTTTAGAAGCTGCTCGTGTACATGAAGCCTAACAGGTTTTCTTCTAAGATTGCCCTGCATTTGGCTCCATCCACCTTCCCACCAACTCTGACCAGCTTTTTTGTCCCTACTGAAGAGAAGTATCCCCACAACATGATGCTGCCACCACCATGTTTCACGGTGAGGATGGTGTGTTCAGGGTGATGTGCAGTGTTAGCATAAAAAATAGCAGTATGACAGGTGCAATACTGCTCACACAGAGTGGTTATTTGAAAATCCAAGCGGAGTAATGTAACAGCATTTGTTAATAATTACAAAAAAACTTTATTTGATCTCATGGATCATAAAGAGGTTAGACATAGACATGGTGAACAAGTCATAATAAAATCACAAAATTAAAAACATTCGGCGTCTCCAAGTCTAGTTATTATTCGGCAATCAGGAATCCACATAAGGCAATGAAGTTCCTAACTACATGATCAGATATTTCCATGTTTTCCACACGATATCTGAATAGGGAGATCATTCTTCAAAAAAATATTTTTGGTAACCACCACAATAGAGGGAATGACTTCCTAAAATGGAAAACCAAAAAGGAGATCATAGTAGAGGAAACATGAACAGGATATGTGCACTTATCATGTGCAGTAACAAAATAACCACATTAATAGGTACATTGATTGTTCCATTACCTTCTCATGAGCTTGACCATCATGAAAGGATGGATATGTGACCTTCCTGGGTAGCCACCCCAGATGGAAGTGAATCCACAATAGCAAGTGATTCTAAAGATGTATAAATATAAAATGTGAATATCAAGCAGCATACCTGAATGAAACTAAATAAGGGTAAAAAATATATATATATATTACCATACGCCAGATCAAGGAGACTCCACCTCACTTGAAGTAAGATCAGGTCTTGATAAAGAATATTAACTGTTCTAGTAATAAGGTAATCTATATGATAGAATGCCCATGTAAAAAGAAGTACATAGGGAAAACAAAAAGAACCCTTAGAACTAGGATAGGTGAACATCTGAGAGATATTAAAAATGAGAACAAATATAGAAATGAAAAAGAGAGGGAAACCCCACTAGCTCAACATTTTAAGGAGGTACATGGGGGAAGAATTGAAGGTCTGAAAGTTAAGGGAATTTTCCTGTTAAATATTTCTGCTAGACGAGGTGACTTTGATAAAGTTCTCCTTCGAAAAGAAAAGTATCTTGGGTTTATAAATCCACACTTATTATAAGTGAGACGGATATATGAACATGACACAGGTATATGTGTCATGTTAGGTGGCTTTTTCTTTTTTGTTTGATGATGTGCAGTGTTAGTTTTCAGTCACACATAGCATTTTGCTTTTAGGCCAAAAAGTTACATTTTGGTCTCATCTGACCAGAGCCCCTTCTTCCACATGTTTACTGTGTCCCCCACATGGCTTCTCACAAACTACAAATGGGACTTCTTATGGATTTCTTTCAACAATGGCTTTCTTCTTGCCACTCTTCCATAAAGGCCAGATTTGTGGAGTGCATGACTAATAGTTGTCCTGTGGACAGATTCTCCCCCCTGAGCTGTGGATCTCTGCAACTCCTCCAGAGTTACCATGGGCCTCTTGGCTGCTTCTCTGATGAATGCTCTCCTTGCCCGGCCTGTCAGTTTAGGTGGACGGCCATGTCTCGGTAGGTTTGCAGTTGTGCCATACACTTTCCCTTTTCGGATGATGGATTGAACAGTGCTCCATGAGATGTTCAAAGCTTAGGATATTGTTTTATAACCTGATCCTGCTTTAACCTTCATCCCTGACCTGTTTGGTCTGTTCCTTGGCCTTCATGATGCTGTTTATTCACTAATGTTCTCTAACAAACCTCTGAGGGTTTCTCAGAACAGCTGTATTTATACTGAGATTAAATTACACACAGGTGGACTCTATTTATTAATTAGGTGTCTTCTGAAGGAAATTGGTTCCACTAGATTTTAGTTAGGGGTATTAGAGTAAAGGGGGCTGAATACAAATGCACGAGACACTTTTCAGATATTTATTTGTAAAAAATTTTGAAAACCATTTCTCATTTTCCTTCCACTTCACAATTATGTGCCACTTTGTGTTGGTCTATCACATAAAGTCCCAATAAAATACATTTACATTTTTGGTTGTCACATGACAAAATGAGGAACATTTCAAGGGGTATGAATACTTTTTCAAGGCACTGTATTATATTTGTGTGTCCTAAAATAAATTGTTTTACTGAAAGTTTGCACTTTAAACGTTTGCACTAATATTGTGTGACAGGAAAAAAAACTGCCATCATTTTATTCTCCGGGGTTCCTGCCTTCAGAAAAAAATACAATGTTTTGGGGGTTTTCTGTAAACTTTGGCCTAAAACAAGCATTCTAACCCTTTCCATGTGCACAAAATCAACTCTGAGGGGAAGTTCCTTCCAAACATCTTTTTCTCTGTCCCCACTGATGAAACTGTCAGCTAAAATGTAACTATAAAAGACTGTCAGCTCTCATCGAGAATAGTCAGACAGGAAATATGTCACATACACTAAAACCGAATACCACGTCTTTGGTTAATAAAGTTTTGTTGAAACAAAAAAAAAGGAGCAGTGCTTCTTCCGGTGGCTGGCACGTTGCCATCCACAATATGGCCGCCGATGTTCTCCTGATTGGGCGGTGCGCAGCGGGCGATTGGAGGAGGAGGAACACGCCCCCGGACGCCGTGACGTATGGGATTGTATTGGAGAAATTCTGCCAAAGCGAACTGCAGAGGGTAAGTGAGGGACTCGTTCAGGACTGGGCGTGGCCTGAGTGTTGCTGGGCACCCTGATACCCCATGTCCTGTGTGTTCCCTGCCAGGCCAGGGTCATGTGACCTGGAGGGGAACTAGAAGTGTCAGCATGCCTGGCTGGGTGCAGAGTGGGGTGGGCTGGCTGCTGATGTGATGTATGTAATATGTATACATATCCTTCATTCCAATCTGTAACATTGTATCTGTTCAGGGGAAGTAGATCTGAATGGCACTAACTGTATGACAGCTCACAGGTCACTTCCCCAAAATCAAATTCACTTTTATCCATTGAAATGTCACTGCTGATCTCCTCCAGCTTCTTTCAGCCACTTCCTGTCTCCCAGTCCATGTCTTGGTCCGGATTGGCTCCCTGGTGGTGACAACGGTGGGCCATGACATGTGTCTGCACTTGTAGTCCCCACCTGGAGGGCACGGGCCAGGGTGACAACACAGACGTACAGTTGGGATATGGTTGTCACCCCCAGAACAGGAAGTGCCCAAAGAAGGACTTTCATGGTAGGATCACCAGGTATTTTTTGTTTTTAAAGCTGTTGATTGAAATCCAGTTTTTAAATAACATTAAAGTGTTACTAAGCCCACAGCAGTAAACTTAGTCTGTATATGTAGTAAATAATGCTTGTTATACTCACTGCGGAACCTAAGGGGTTGTGTAAAAAGGCTGTTTGATCCTGTCTTCCCTGACCCTCCCCTTCTTCTACTGTCCCCAATCCATCGGCTGATAGAACAGAGCCTTGGGGGCAAGCTGCACATGCTCAGTTTGGTGTGTTTGGCTAGAGAGTTTTGTTTGTCTTTGGAGAGCGCATGTGATTGGCACGGAGCCCTTGTCACCTTCTTCCATGCTCACCTCCAGGACTTTTCCAGAGCTTCTCCCATCCTATGATACTCCCTACCCCAATCTGTCCAAATATCCATCTTTAAATGATCCCTGAAACCAAGGGGTGGGCAGGAGGAGAAGCCGCCCAGGGCTCTCTGATAAGGGAAGGGGGTGCCCCATTTATCATACCATGCAGGCCAGTGGTTGGCAACCAGTGGACCATGGTGTCATGTCTACTCTTCCAGCTACTGCTGTCACGCTGTACTCCAACATGCCTACTCTCCACCCAATCTGCCCATGGCTGACACAAAAGACTCCCTGTGCATGTGCAACTACGTTCTAGCTGCTAGAAAGCAATCAATTGACTATGCGTGTGTAATGCTCACGCCATGCCAGCCATGGGCACCCAGAACAAGAGAGCAGAGAATGGGCACAGAGTGATATACCCATGTCATGCATTAGCAATTGGGGAGGGGGCGCATATTCTGCATCCTTGCCCTGGGTTCTAGACATGCCTGTTATATAAGCCTTATGGTGGAGGTAGCAGAGACACAAAGAAGCAGGGATGTCATTTAGAGGGGAGTTGGGATGATGGAGTTGCACAGCTTAGTAGCACTCTGTTACCTTACCGCAGAAAATGTGAAAGAAGTATTAACTATTTACACTGCACAAAAAAAATAAAAGAAGCCCTTACAAAACACATCAGATCTCAATGAGGAAAAATCTCATGCTGGGTATCTATACTGATATGGACGGGGTAATGTGTTAGGAACGTAAGGATACCCCATTGTTTGATGGAAATTAAAATGATCAACCTACAGAGGACTGAATTCAAAGAGACCCCGAAAATCAAAGTGAAAAAATGATGCAGCAGGCTAGTCTATTTTACTGAAATTTCATTGTAGCAACTCAGAATGGTCCTCAGTAGTTTGTATGGCCCCCACATGCTTGTATGTATGCCTGACAATGTGGGGGCATGCTCCTAATGAGACGATGGATAGTGTCCTGGGGTATTTCCTCCCAGATCTGGACCAGGGCATCACTGAGCTCCTGGACAGTCTGAGGAGCAACCTGGCGGCATCGGATGGACCGAAACATGCTATCACAGAGGTGTTCTATCGGATTTAGGTCAGGCTAACGTGGGGGCCATTCAATGGTATCAATTCCTTCATCCTCCAGGAACTGCCTGCATACTCTCACCACATGAGGCCGGGCATTGTCGTGCACCAGAAGGAACCCAGGATCCACTGCACCAGTGTAGGCTCTGACAATGGGTCCAAGGATTTCATCACAATACCTAATGGCAGTCAGGGTGCCATTGTCTAGCCTGTAGAGGTCTGTGCGTCCTTCCATGGATAGGCCTCCCCAGACCATCACTGACCCACCACCAAAACTGTCATGCTGAACGATGTTACAGACAGCATAATGTTCTCCCTGACTTCTCCAGACCCTTTCATGTCTGTCACATGTGCTCAGGGTGAACCTGCTCTCATCTGTGAAAAGCACAGGGCGCCAGTGGTGGACCTGCCAATTCTGGGGTTCAATGGCAAATGCCAGCCAAGCTCTATGGTGCCAGGCAGTGAGCACAGGGCCCACTAGAGGACCTCAGGCCACCCTCATGATGTCTGTTTCTGATTGTTTGGTCAGAGACATTCACACCAGTGGCCTGCTGGAGGTCATTTTGTAGGGCTCTGGCAGAGCTCATCCTGTTACAGGAAGAAGTGTCAGCCGCACACCGGAGTAATGATGAATATAGTGTATGTTTATTGATCCATAGGACACACAAAACACCAGGACATGAATACAGGTCCTGTCACGCTGACAGCTCGTGAGGAGAGCCAGTAATCGGCTTTCCGCGGAGGGGACATGTACACTGATCATCAGGGCACTGATGACCAGTATGCCCTGATGATCAGTGTGGCCCCAGAAGTGCCACCTGTCAGTGTCCATCAGTGCCAGCAGTCAGTGCTCATCAGTGCCACGTGTCAGTGCCCATCAGTGCCACATCAATGCCACATATCAGTGCATACCAGTGCACATAAATGCCACATATCAGTGCCCATCTGAGCTGCCTTTCAATGTCACCCATCAGTGCCAGTCAGTGCCACCTATCAATGCCAATCAGTGCCACCTATCAGTGCTGCCAGTCAGTGCCGCCTAACAGTGCCAGTCAGTGCCGCCTAACAGTGCCATATATCAGTGTCATGTATCAGTGCTGCCTTTCAGTGCCCATCAGTGATGCCTGTCAATGCCCATCAGTGCAACCTACCAGTGACGCCTCAGTGCCCATCAGTGCCCATCACTGTAGCCTCATTAGCGCACATCAGTGAAGGAGAAAAATCACTTATTTACAAAATTGTATAACAAAAACTAAGAAAAAAACATTTTTTTTGTTCAAAATTTTCAGTGGTTTTTGGTTTGTTTAAGAAAAAATAAAAATCCCAAAGGTGATTAAATACCACCAAAAGAAAGCTCTATCTGTCTCAAAAAAATGATAAAAATTTCATATGGGTACAGTGTTGCATGACCGCGCAATTGCCATTCAAGGTGTGATAGCGCTGAAAGCTGGAAATTGGCCTGGACAGGAAGGGGGTATAAGTGCCCTGTAGGCTAGCGGTTAAGTATGAGATCGTGTGAAACTCATTGAAAAGTCTTGTATTCATGTTCTGGTGTTTTGTGTGTCCTATGGATCAATAAACATACACTATATCCATCATTCCTCCGGTGTGCGGTTAACACTTCTTCCTGTTGCATTGTGTGGTGGCGAGCCAGAGCCTGCACCTGTCATGAATTGATCTGGATTGTTTGCCTGAGCAGTATACCTCTGTTCTTTGGATAGAGCTCATCCTGTTCCTCCTTGTACAAAGGAGCAGATACCGGTCCTGCTGTTGGGTTAAGGACCTTCTATGGCCCTGTCCAGCTCTCCTAGAGTAACTGCCTGTCTCCAGGAATCTCCTCCATGCTCTTGAGACTGTGCTGGGAGACAAGGTAAACCTTCTGGCAATGGCACCTATTGATATGCCATCCTGGAGGAGTTGGACTGCCTGTGTAACCTCTGTAGGGTCCAGGTATCACCTCATGCTACCAATAGTGACACTGACCCTAGCCAAATGCAAAACTAGTGAAAAACAGTCAGGAAAGATGAGTAGGGAAAAAATGTCAGTGGCCTCCACTTGTGAAACCATTCCTGTTTTGGGGGTTGTCTGATTGTTTCCCATCTAGTGCACCTGTTGTTAATTTCATTAACACCAAAGCAGCTGAAACTGATTAACAACCTCCTCTGCTACTTCACTGACCAGATCAATATCCCAGGAGTTAATTGACTTGATGCTAGACTCCAATTAAAAAGTGTTCCTTTAATTTGTTTTTTGTGCAGTGTATATCACCAACAACATTTATTAGGAAATATCCTGTAACTTACGGGTATATTTTATAATATTTATGTTTTATATTTTATATTATATTATTATTTTATTATTACTAAATAGTACACCAATGGAAAGCTCTAGTGTTCAGATAACACTTTATTCTGTACATGATCCATTTTATCAATTGTAGTGCTCATCTGTTCCTTGTAGTGACTGTTTGGCGCTTTGTTCTGCTTTATTCTGGTGTATCCCTCTTGGCTGACAATTGTTTTACTTACACAGTTAATGAACGAGCCACTGACAATCCTCTGGTGAAAATGGCTGGCTTCCTGGATAATTTCCGATGGCCGCAGTGCGAATGCATTGACTGGGGGGAGAAGAGGAACACCATAGCCTCTGTCGTAGCTGGTGTTTTGGTAAGTGATGCATTTTCTTTACATGTCCCAGCCCTGAAAGCAGTTACTGTGCATAAGGGGGCGCTCTCTGTTTTTGTACTGTCCTTTGGAAAGGAGAGAATCCAGTCAAGGCACCAGGGATGTCATCCTGATACTGGAATCCCTTCCTAGAGAGTTAAAGTCTGGGGCCAAGTATGCAGGGCTAAAAAAAAAAGAATTCTTGCTTTTATTTTGGTTGCTCCTGACCCCCTGGGAACAAAGTGCAGTATGCATGTCTTTCTATATTGTCTCCAAGTTGAGCTAATGTGGTCATCAGCGTGTCCCGTTACTCCCAGTGCCCCTCTACTCCCACCACTTTCCACAAATGCAGTTAGCAGGGAGACAAAGAAATAAATAGTCTTGATTGACGGAATTTGTCTTTGGCTCCATGCGCTTGCCCAAGACATGCGCTGTCACTATGCAAGTGGGAGAGAGGGTGCTGGTTCCCCTGTTCCATCCCCTCTGTCTTTTCATTGGTTGCTAGGACACTGATATCTGGGTTGCACAGTGTCCTTGGTGGCTAGGAGGCACAGAGCCATAGCTCTTTATGGTACAGGCGGCTGCTCACACTGTAACAACCGGTGATGCTGTGTGGCCCAGCTGGCTACTGTCTGTTGGCTAATGAAAAGATTTAAGGCAATCTTGGGAATATGTTACAAGAGACTGATAAAGATCGCTGCCATTGCAGTCCTTTTGCAAATCAATGCTTCCACTTATTAAAGGGCCACAGGTTGGGCACCGAGCCTCTAGAGCAGTGTTTCTCAACCTTCTTTCAGTCAAGGCACCCTTAAAAATTATGGACAGTCTTGAGGCACCCTTAAAAGTTATGGAGAGTCTTGAGGCACCCCATTCTAAAATGTGAAAAACTATTCTAATAGTTTTATACAATCCAGCAACATCCACACATGTAGGACACCCAACGTTAGAGGTGATTTATTCTTCCAAAGCAAATACACTTTTTCACACTGGTACTGACTAGTATTCCAATGTTTCTCTTCTCCCTCAGTTTTTCTCCATCAATGAGCTAATGTGGCCCCAGCACTGATGGAGAGAGCCAGAGGAGGGTAAAACTAGGATGCTGTGCAGGCAGCTGACATCCTCTTTATCAACTGATGATGTCATTGGTTGTCAGGACGCCGGTGGCTAGAAGGTTGTAATGGTGCACAATGAAAACCTGTGACTTTGTGTAACTAAAAGGCAGGCTTGATCCACCCACTGGCTTGTATACAAGTTTTGGACAGTTTTTAGACATTTTGACAAGGCACCCCTGAAGAAACCTCAAGGCACCCCAGGATGCCTAGGCACCCTGGTTGAGAAAGGCTGCTCTAGACAGTTAAAGAAGTGTTGGGGGAGTGAGAGGAAGGTGAGTATATGCAGCTGGGTAAGTTGGCAGTTGTGTGAACCTGCTGCGTGACTCTACATGAGCAAAGGGCAGGTTGACGTTAAAGAGGATTTTCAATTAGAAAGTTGCAATCTTTCTCAGGAACTCCAACCACTTTTACTTTCCTACCGAAGGTATAAATTCTTTCTTTGTGTGAATGACTAATGTACCTGCAACTGCCAAAATTCAAAAATCAAGCCAAGCCAGTTCTTTTACAGAACGTCCAATGCATTTGTAATTCACTTTGTGGTGTTTCCTGTTACGAATGTCTTTTCTGGGCACAGATGGTTCTGCTGTTTTCTCTTTAGAAAAATGAAAGGGATTTAATAATGTTTCAATGAATGAAAATACCTCTCTTAAAGGGAATCTTCAGCTGGGAAAAATACCTCCATGAGAAACAACTGATGAAAGCTGCTGTTCTCTTGTCTTTTGGGCTGCAGCTAGCAACATACAGTTGTGTTCAAAATAATAGCAGTGTGTTGAAAAAAGTGAATAAAGTTTAAAATCCTTCTAATAGCTTTTATTTCCATCCACACAAATGCATTGGGAACACTACACATTCTATTCCAAATCAAAACATGAAGAAAAATATATCAAATTTGTGTTGTTCCTCTAAAACAATTGAAGAAAACTGAATATTAGACTGTTCAAAAAAATTGCAGTTTGTATTCTTCTTTACAAACTCAAACATTCACTATATAAACTGGAAAATGTTTGAAGATTTTGCTTTCCTTTGAATCACTTAATGAATATTTAGTTGTATAATCACTGTTTCTGAGAACTGCTGTACATCTGTGTTGCATGGAGTCACCCAACTTCTGGCACCTGTGAACAGGTATTCCAGCCCAGGATGATTGGACTACATTCCACAGTTCTTCTCTATTTCTTGGTTTTGCCTGAGAAACTGCATTTTTGATGTCACCCCACAAGTTTTCTATTGGATTAAGATCCGGGGATTGGGCTGGCCACTCCATAACGTCAATCTTGTAAAGCATTTGCGATCATTTTAGCTGAGCAGCCGATCATTTTCTGCACTTCTTTATATGTTTCCCCTCTCCAATCAACTTTTTAATCAAGGTACGCTGTTCTTCTGAACAATGTCTGGAACGACCCATTTTCCTCAGAATTTCAGAGAGAAATGTACTGTAACCAGCATGTACAACATTTGCTGCCTTCCTTCCTTAAATAAGGGCAACAATTGCCACCTATTTTTCAAAGATTGAATGACCTCACTAATAGAACTCCACACTGCTATTATTTTGAACATGCCCCTTTCAATTAGTGACTCAATTACACAGAATCAGCAGCATGCATGTCATGACTGTTGGGTCTGTTGGATTTCTATTACTCTACTACACCTGCTAGTAAATTATTTGCCGTGTAGAAATATCATTTCTACCAAAAACAGTGATTGATCAGGTTAGTGATGTCTGACTGCTATTATTTTGAACACAACTGTAGTTAATTTACAGCTCCAAACTAGTACATGGTCTGGGGGCAAAGAAATGACAGGTAGAACTTTATAACCTAAACTCATCCCTCCCCTCAACCACCAGCTGCGTACTTACCTTAAAGTGGTTGTAAACCTCAGACATGAAATCTGAACAAAGCATATCCCTCTATACTGTATGCTTGCCTCAATTAAGAGCACTAAGTGTCATTTCTGCCTGCTCCCTCATTTCTCTGCTGTCTGTGTGAGTTACTTCTGACAAGTTTTCCTGACACCAAGAGAAAAATGGTGACAGGGGAGGAACCTCCATCTGATTGACAGCCACAGCTCTGTTCCTGTGCTGTGTGGAGTGGGGTGTGTCTGTTCTCTCCAATCAGCTCTCTGTACTCTGCAGTGTGTGATTTCAGCTTTCCGCCTCCTTTTTTCTGAACTCTCAGACAAACTTTATGAATTCAGCATGGTTGTAGAGAAGAAAAGACTGCATATAGACAAGTACAACTTATGTGAGAGGATTTGTTTCATCCCTGTGTATCACCTGAGGCCAGCCACTTCTCTGTGTATAGGTAAGGAATTACAACCACTTTAATTCTACAGTGGTGTTGAGAGCCCCCTTAAGAAGTTTTCTTCTCTGCTACCCATGTCTGTGCCTTAGGTCCCTATTGACTTGAGTATGGCTGTATATATAGACTGGAGCTTTTCATTGTATTATCCCATTCAAGTCAATAGAGACCCAATGCCAAAGAGATTTTTGCCATACGGGTTTAAACACCGAAGTTGGCTAAGGTAAGTAAGCAGCTGAGGAGAGATAGTGTAGGTTAGCTTAGAAATAGATGTTCTAAAGGCACAGATGTCCTTTAACCCCTTCCCATCCACCCTGGCAGTTCAGAATACCCAGCGGGCCAGAAGAACTGGCGATCATATGACCACTGTCACAGTGGTCACATGATCGGAAACTGGTCCTTCCAGCTACCAGTCTGTAGCCTGGACCAAGAGCGGTCTGCGACAACTTGGTCTTTGTGCTTAGAGCACACAATGAGTGAGCTGTCAACACATATGCAGCACTGGGCAGATGATGTATATGTGAGGTGTGTGATCGTTTAATCTCGTTCTTTTGCCACTGCACATATGTGGGTCATAAAGGGATTAAAGGTATCTAAACCTAAAAACAACTATTTAATATTTGCTTCCTTTTGTTCTTTTAAATATACAACTGAAATTGTTTTGATATAACTGTTGTGCAAAAAAAGTATTATACAGAATTTACATAATGCAACAGTTTGCACAGCACTTTATAATATAAAGGGAAACAGTACAGTTTCAGTACAGTTCAGTACAGAAGAATTAGGAGGGTCCTGTTCATGGAGCTTACAATCTACAAAGGAGGTGGTACAAAAGGTTGGGGGGTGGGCAGATGGAGGTAGTTGAAGTACAGTTTTTAGGTGAAGACGGGATAAGCTTTCCTGAATAAGGGAAATTTCAGGGAATGCCTAAAGACAGACAGGGTAGGAGATGACCAAACAGATAAGGATAGAGAGTTCCAGAGGATGAGAGAGGTTCTGGAGAAGTCCTGGAGGTGGGCATATGTTTGCTTTAAATTGCTGTGCTTGGTGCCACATATGCAAAAAAGAAACCTTAACTGCCAAAAAATGTCTTATTGCCACAAATTGGCCACACTGATTTCAGCATTTTTATAAAACATTGTTCTGGATGTGTACACTGGAAGTACCACCTGGGACTTCCTGCCTCTGACATGTCATCTCTGCAGTTAAGAGCGAAATGCATCAGAGTCAGGAGGTCCCATTTGGTGCTTCCAGTGTGCACATCAGATTAATTAAGTTTTATGAAAATGTTTTTGAGATTGGGCCTTCTATGGGGAGCAGGGCTGCCATCAGAGGGGGACAGCCCATACTAATGTAGGGGGCCCGGGCCCAGGGGTGGGCTGACATTCCGGCACTGCCCGGGGGCCCCATGAAAGGCTCCTGTATTGGACTTCACTGCTAATCCGATGGAAATTTTCTGATGGCTGCCCTGATTGGCCTACCGCAGTCAATGACATGAATGACAATCCTATGTGGACCGTGGCTCCATCACTTAGCAGCCTGGATGGTATCCTCCTCCTCCACTGCCCCCACCTCTGCTGCCGCCGCTGCCACCACCACCTCCGCCTTCATCCTTACACAGTGTGTGGATGGTAGTAGGTAGAAGGATGTCCAGACAGAGAGTGGGAGCTGCTGAGCTTTTCAAGTTAGTAGGCAGGCGATTGGTTGCGGGGAGGTCCTGGCAACTAATCACCACCATGGAAAGTTGGCTAGCTCTCGCCCTCTGTCCGGACATACCGTTCCTTCTGCCTACTAATTTCTACCCACTGTGTAAGGTAGAATTAGTAAGGTTAGAGGACTGGGTTGCAAGGAAAAGGGTCTGTGTAGGAGACTGGGGTGCAAGGAAGGGGGGCTGTGAAGGAAACTGGGGTGCAAGTAAGGGGGTCTGTGAAGGAAACTGGGGTGCAAAGAAGGGGGGCTGTGAAGGAAACTGGGGTGCAAGTAAGGGGGGCTATGAAGGAAACTGGGGTGCAAAGAAGGGAGGCTGTAAAGGAAACTGGGGTGCAAAGAAGGGGGGCTGTGAAGGGGTCTGGGGTGCAAGGGCGGCTGTGAAGGGGGCTGGAGTGCAAGGAAGGGGGGCTGTGAAGGGAACTGGAGTGCAAGCAGTGGGGCTGTGAAGGGGACTGGGGTGCAAGCAAGGGCGGCTGCAAAGGGGGCTAAAGTGCAAGGAAGGGGGGGGTGAAGGGGATGGGGTGCAAGCAAGGGGGCTGTGAAAGGAACTTTTTAATTCCAAAAACCCTGGTGTACACGCTTGGGGTGCACGGCTGCTCCACAGGTGAGGGGTCCAGTGATGAGGAGTCACTGAATGAATGAATATTTGGGGATATCTCTTTGCTGAATATACTGGGATGTCTCTTTGCTGGATTGGTTTGTCTCCTTGAAAAGGTAGTGCAGTTAGTATTAGTGTAGGGTCCTGCTCAAAACAGTCTACTTTTGTTGTGATTGCAGACTTCATAATTTTGGTCAAAATATCATTTCTGTTAAATCTTGAAAGCACTGATGACTTTAAATCCACTTTTCATTTTCATATATTAAGTTGTTAAAATAAAAGTGGGTGCACTGAAGCGAGCGTGGATGAGCTCCATCTTTACTGCGCCTGCTCTACTTCAACACTAGCATGACATGCAAGCTTGCCAGCAGTTATTTTTTGTTTGTTTCCCTCTGGCAAAAAGTCTTAATGATAAATGCCTTGGATTTTACCTAAATATTTTACTATTTGGATTTTAGATTTTTTGGATTTTACCTAAATAATATATTTTGTTTTTTTGGATTTTACCTAAATATATTTTGTTTCAGTTTTTTTCAGGCTGGTGGATCATGATAGATGCAGCAGTGGTGTACCCCACACAGGATGTCTTGAACCACGCTTTTCACACCTGTGGTGTATTCTCTACAGTGGCGTTTTTTATGTAAGTTGATTTTCTGCAGAATGCTGTTCACCATTCTCAGCCTGCATTTCATACGGTAAAGTCTCAGGAACCCAGAACAGACAGTCAACATTTATTCTTTCTGATTGTACTAGACAGATGAAAGCTGGAATCCCAGCATGGAGCCATGCAAGATCAGGATGTGCCCTGTGATGTTCCACAGTCTGCTCATGTGAACTAATGTTCCTAGGGATGAGCTCAGTCGTGTTCGGATCATAATCTACACTCATCTGAGCTATCCTGCCGGGAAGCTGTCACTGACAGGCCTCACGCACGCAGGGCATCTGTTAACCTCTCTAAGTACCAGAACTCTTGGCAGAAAAATGCTGCTTAAAGTGCGGTAAAAGCCATGTATTGCACATGCATTTAGGTGCGTCTAGCATTTGAACGTTAATGCATTCTATTGGCTAGAATATTTATTTATTCTGGCCATTGGAATGCATAAATGCACATACACTTTTTGCATGTAGTGTTTAGATGTGTGTAGACTTTTGTTCTACTCCTAAGCTCTTCTCCTGAATCTGCTGGTGATGGGTTTTTTTTCTTTTTTTCAGTCTGTAAACGCTTCCCTTCTAATACACCTGTAAATGCCTATGTCTGCATGGCCACATAGACATACATAGAGGTGCTTTTACAGCTGAAAAAAAAAATCTCAATGCCTTTATAATTAGGGATGTTTAACCTCCCTGGCGGTATTCCTGAGTGTAGCTCGGGGTAAAGTTTCAGCACCACAAGCGGTTACCCCCAGCTACACTTGGGAATACCCTGCAGCGTTGCTCCGGGATCTTTTCTTCTCTTACCTTGTCCTGCACTCCCGCGATGTCCCTCCTGCAGTGTCCCCGGCAATGTCCTCTGGCCGATGCCGGCATCTGTCTTCCGGGTTCCGTTCCCTGTGACGTCAGGATGTACGGGGGACGGATCTGGCGGGAAATTTAAAAATGTGAAAAAGTGACATTCACTAAATACACTAAAATTACATAGTATAACATTACTGTATCAAAGCATTTCACATACATTTTGTCCCGAGTGCTTTGTCCTGCGCCCTGCCTGCATTTTTACTGTTCTTTCTGCTTGGAAACTGAGAAACGTCCATGGCGTCCAAAAAGCGTCCCTTTAGGTCAAAAGACTCTAGACCAGCTAGAGAACAGCGATAGTAAATTAGAATCACTTGCAGAATTGAGTGATAATGATTCGTGGGGGAAATTCATCATCAGACACTGAAAAGATTTTGCGACTTTGCTCAGTGATGTGCGAACTTGGCGCTATATTTCAAATTTCAATGTTTTTGGTTTGATTATATTATTGAATTAAATTGAATATTATATTATTATTTTTTATGGTTATTTATTAAATTATAATTTATGATTTCGTGTTTCAAATTTTAACATACCCGGGATGTTTACTAGACTCTTGTTCTGACAGATTTCAGTGAGTTATTCCTAAAAATTGCAGGCCTACAATAAAAAAACTACATATTTCCATGCAAAAAAATGTACCGCTTTGAGCACAGAAATACTGACATAATCAGACCGCTAGGGAGGTTAAAAGATAAGTTCACCTTTTTATAAAAAATAATACATGCACATATTTTTCCTGGAAAAAATAGTGTATTTATTCTTTTTTTCTGCTGTGCCAATGAGAAGACAGAGACATGGGAGAGCCGCTGCTCTCATACACATCGCTGGATCGAGAAGGGGCTCAGGTATGTATAAGGGGGGGGGGTGTAAAAACACATACAAAGGGCACAGACTCCTCATGCATTACTTTCATAAAATGTAATCAAATGCCAAAAGAAATAAACATATTCACAAACGCATGAAAACAGCAGGCATATATGAAACATACAGCCTTAAAAGGCCCGTCCCATCTCGGAGCCATCTGGTGGGAAACTAACGCGTTTCGGGAGTCCAGCTCCCTTCCTCAGAGCTGACAGCAGCAAACAAGCAGGTAAATGTATTTTATTGAGGAAGAGACATTGCCTGTCTCCTCTGCAATAAAGAAACTGCTGGTTGGTAAAAAATAAATAAGTTATTTTTCATTTCACTTCAAGTGCAGCATAAATAAAAAAAAACCCAGAAAAGCACAAGGGACATACTCTCACCGGCCACTTTATTAGGTACACCTTGCTAGTACCAAGAAAATCTCCCCTACACCATTACACCACCACCACCAGCCTGAATCATTGATACAAGGCAGGATGGATCCATGCTTTCATGTTGTTCATGCCAAATTCTGACCCTTCCATCTGAATGTTGGAGCAACCAGTCTGCCCATTCTCCTCTGATCTCTGACATCAACAAGGCATTTTTGTCCACACAGCTGCTACTCACTGGATATTTCTTCTCTTTCGGGCTATTACTCTGTAAACCCTAGAGATGGTTGTGCATAAAAATCCCAGTAGATCAGCAGTTTTTTAAATACTCAGACCAGCCCGTCTGGCACCAACAACTATGCCACGTTCAAAGTCACTTAAATCCTCTTTCATCCCCGTTTTCGGTTTAAACTTCAGTAAGTCGTCTTCACCATGTCTAGATGCCTAAATGAATTTAGTTGCTGCCATGTGATTTGCTGATTAGCGACTTGTGTTACCAAGCAATTGAACAGGTGTACCTAATAAAGTGGCCGGTGAGTGTAACTTACAGTTAGTAGGATGTGTCCCTTGTGCTGATGCCTCTTCATTTTAAATGAAATATTCCTTCGTCCATGCGCCCCCCCACCCCCCATCCCCTCGCCACACCAGATTACTACAACTAAGGGGTTGTCACTACTATGTCCACCCTTTTCACGCAGCTCCTCCATTCATAGAAGCTGTACTACAACTTATATAAATAGAAAGCGATCTATGAATGGAGGAGGGGTGTATGAATGATACGTCCAATCCCTCTCCATTCATGGATCAAGTTCATAGATTAGGAAAGCAGTTCAGGTTTTGAAGAAATTTGACCAGGCGATTTTACAGGGGGGAAGGGCCTGACAGTATAAGCAAGGCCCACTTTAAGTTACGTGGAATGCTGTGTCACCAGATGCTCTCACCAGGGCTGTGTTCTGTAAAGAGATGTGCTGCATGCGCACCTATAGACAATGTATTAAAAGACTGCTTTAAAAGAAAACTGAAAGCTCCTTTAAATAGCTAGAATGATTAGGGACTATTAGCAGCTCTGCTGCATTCCAAGGATTGTTTGCAGAACAGGCCAACCTGTCAATAGAAAGATATCACAGTTACATTGTTAAAGTCCACAATGTCACATGTTTTGTACAGGAAATTCAAGGTCATCGGTTAACAAAATCATTCCAGCAAGAGTTGTGGTGGTGTGTGGGCAGGTACATATAGTAGATAACACAGATTAAAATGATATATATAAATATATATTACACATCATATAATATGTTTTAACCTCCTGCCAACTATGTAATGCATACAGGCAGTGGTGTATTTAGGTTTCATGCTGCCCTAGGCAACACAAAAATCTGCTCCCCCCTCCCCTACAATAAGAGCCTGACATTGACCAACAACACCCCCCCATCCCACCCCACCGAAGAGAGCCTTCCACTACCACCACCCCCCATACACTGGCAACCCCACCCCGGTGAGAGAGAAGACACTCACCTTTACAGCTCTGTACATCCCCGGGAACAACAGTCAGGCTCTGCATACACCATCAAGCAGCCCGCAGCCTCTCCCAGATCCCTCCTGGTCCCCATACTGCATGTGTCTTTACCTCCATCCCTTATTTTGGGGGGCAGTGCTGCCCCCCTGAAAAACGCTGCTGCCCCCCTGAAAAAATGGCGCCCTAGGCAAATGCCTTGTTTGCCTTGTGGTAAATACGCCCCTGCATACAGGCAGTGCTTAGACAGGTGGGTTTTAATGCCCAGCCGCTGCATATATGTTTTCATGGCAGCAGCAGGTTGTGTGCTGAAAGCGTGTTCACAGTCTGCTCCCAGCACAGTAACCAAGCTGTCATCGAGTGCTCACGGTCAAGGATTCTGATCAGGAACCAGCGGTATGGGCTCTCATTCATGCAACCACCGTGAAGGCGGCTCACAGCAGTCACGTGATGCTGAAGCCACACCTTCTGGGCGTTAAAGCCCAATTAAAGGGGCAGAGGAGGTTAATTAAAACATTCTTGTTAGGCTCAGTTCACACTAGCTTTGTCAGCAGGTGTCAGACAGGCGTTTGGGAAGCGTTTTTAACGCTTCTCAAACACCTATGAAAATTCTGCACATGGCAGCACACAGTGCTGTTCATACTGAAGCGTTAGCATCGCGGCAAAACTGACGCCTCGTGTCCAGTCAGGAGGAGTTGAAGCCTCCCATTCAAGTCTATGGTGCCGCTTCGGTTGTGGAGCGTTAATACCATTTAGCTTCATTATAGGCATTTGTAGTGCTGTTTTAACGCTTGGCAAACGCCTATCAACCACCTCAAAGCCGTGCATGGGGCGTTTGGGGAGCGTTTGAGGAGCTTTAAAAACGCTTCCCAAACGCCTGTCTAATGCCTGTCAAACGCTATAGGGGCAATTGGCAAGAGTTAGAAATCAAGTCAAGTGTGAACGCGCCCTAAGTGCCATTTGCAGCTAAGATGACTCCATAACATAGCCATGGTGCAGATTCAGAAAAACATTAGCCCCTTCTGTAAAACAAACAATTGCTGTATATGGAGTCCTCAGGATTCTAGAAGTCAGCTGCTTATGAAGAATTTATAAAAAATAAAAAAAAGAATAAGACCTGAGTGTAGCCACACCTCCTCAGTGTGAACAAGTCTGAATCAAAAACTGTAAGACAGCTTTGTTCCCATGATTCAAGTCTCCTTCAAAGCTGAACTCCAGACAAAAAACTGGAGATATTCTTCCATAGGCACATAAGATATAAATCTTTGTTTACCAAATGCCTCTGCAAACTCAGTCATTAGCTTGTAAAAGCAACAGTAATCACTTGCTGAGCATAGGTTGTGCAGAGACCAGAGCTGTGGGAGGGACCCAGCAAGCTCCACCCACTACAGGCTACATGCAGAAGGAGGAAGGAGGCGGAGACAAGACCAGTCACCCTGCACAGGTAGAGATAGCGGCAGTGACCGGTCTTTATTACAGGAAGCTCCTGCACAGACAAGTTTCACATTAGATAACTACAAAGATCTGAAAGAAATACACAAAGCACAGCAAGATTTAAAGGGTTTGTTTACCTTTACTGACTTTTGCCACAAACCTCCCTAAGTATGATGGTGTCCTCAGTACATTAACACGCAGTGCTCCATTTTGTAAAATAATGCTTTTTCAGCAGCTAATTCCAGTGTCGTCCCCACTCTGCCCTACATATGACAGGATGGAGAGAGGAGGGCAATGAAATGAGCAGCTAAAAAAAACCCAAAACATTCTTTACAATAAGGAGCAGTGCGTGTTAAAGTGTCACTGAACCCACAACAGTAAAATCAGTTTGTATATGGAGTAAAACATGCATGCTATACTCATGGTGGAATATAAGGGGTTAATCCTCAACATTGTGTAAAAAGGCTGTTTGATCCTGTCTTCTTTGATCCTCCCCTTCTTCTACTGTCCCCAATGCATATACTGATTGTGCAGAGCTCTAGGAGTCACTCTGCACATGCTCAGTTTGGTGTGTATTGCTAGAGAGTTTTTTTTTATTCTTGGGAGAGTGCATGTGATCAGCACAGGGCCAATCAGCACTGTCCAGACAGAGGGACAGGGTTTATGAAGCCTCATAGGACAGTCAGTGGAGAATGAAAACTTCTCCTACAAGCTTTAACCAGTGCTCAGCTGGACACTGATAGAAGTCACAAGACTGTATATACTGCTGATGAGAAAAGGTATTTAGCAGTTTATATTCACTAAAATAATTACATTTCAATGTTGTGTGTACTGTGGGAGACCAGATATAGTGAATGCAGGGTCCGGGGTTTAGTAACACTTTAATGTACTGAGGACACCACCATTGGGAGGTTTGTGGCAAAAGTCAGCAACGTTACATGTCTTATTTTAGCCCCAGTGACATCACTGTGTCCCTGTGATTCTTTATGCAGTACAGCTAGATAATGGCTAGTGGGGGGGTGATTGCAGCAGGGTGTTGTACATAGCTTCCTGAAAACATCACAGCACTCTGCCACAGTACTGCGCTTAAACGCCCTCAGTCCTGATGCAAGCAGTGGGCTGGCTTTTGGGAGGAGTTATGCAAATATCTAAATGCCTTGATGGCTGGATGTATGTCTTACAGCGGAGCTCCACCCAAAAGGGGAAGTTCCGGTTTAAGAACTTCTCCCCCACTGCCTATTAAGGATTGGCACCTTTAAGGGGCGGGGGGGAGCAGGTACCCGAATTTGACAGGTACCCGCTGCCACTCCCGGTCCGATCACCTAGGCGTTCGGAAGCGGAAGGTGTCCTCCCTCCCTGTAGTCTTTTGGGACACGTGACAGGTCCCAGAAGACTACAGGACCATTCATGAAGCGCAGTGCTACTCGCGCATGCGCAGTGGGTACCTGGCTGTGAAGCTGCAAGCTATCACAGCCGGGTGCCCATACTGAAGATGCCGGCCTCCTGGAATACAGGATGGCCGGTGAAACGGGCTGCAGGGGACACAACGCGGGACCGAGGGACAGGTAAATGGCTGTGTTTTTAAAAGTCAGCAGATACAGTTTTTGTAGCTGCTGACTTTTATTTATTTTTAGGGTGACTGGAACTCCGCTTTAAGAAATGGGAATTCATAGGCAGGTATTTGCATACAGACCACCCTAGGTAATGCCCACAGTTGATGCAGAGTTTCCATGATTGAAAGAACTGAAGTACAATGAAAGAAAGGGGTGGGCAAGGAAGGTAAGCCTGGGGAGGAAAGAACGACACTGGATGTCCTCTAGCCAAGAAATGAGGCGGGCTTTATTATCTGACTTCCTGCTGCTTTTAATGCACACTGCAAGAAGCTCACAGTGTGCAGTGAAATCAGAGTAAGCAATTTCAGTACTCGAGAGGAACCTGTACAACAGTACAAAACTGAAAGTAAGGCCAGAGTTCCGCTTTAAGAATCTCCAATGTTGCCCAAAGCCACTAGCCAGATCCGTATTTATTCCAGATCTTATCCTTCATTTGAAAGTCTCCCTTTATTTTGTTCTGTTTTGGTTACTGCTAATGTACCTGTCTTTGATTCATAGAAGAAATATGTTGATGCCTAAGGTAACAGCGATGTGTGCTTACTAGACCCGCCTGTCCTTAATATGAATATCATGTTTGACATTGTCTGTCCCCGCAGGATAAACGCAGTGTCCAATGCACAGGTACGAGGAGACAGCTACAGTGATGGATGCTTGGGAAGGGCAGGTCAGTATTTTTTATGTATGTGGTGCTTGTAGATTAAAGTGTGTCTGAACCAAAGAATGTAATATATTCCAGCCTAACAGTTCTTAGATTTGTTGGCCGCATTTGTTTTTTTTTTTTTAAGCTTATTTTTCCCTTTATTTTCACCTGATGATCCTGCCAGTAACACGCTCCCTGTCCTAGGATTACAATGCGTTTTTACCTGTACTGTATAAGTAAAGCAGAAACCGGGCAGGACTACTGGGAACTCATGTATGTACTTGTAGGTGGGTGGGGTCCTGTAGTTCACAGAACAATATATCAGAGCAGCAGATGCAGAAATCAGGAAGTTATGAGCTAACATATAAAGCAAAACAAACATGTACTTATGTGAGAAATGCATTGCTATGGATGTTTCCTGGAGCTTTTCCTTCCCTGATACTGGTCCTGTGGGCTGCAATACCCCCCCCCCCCCAATTCATTCCCCCCCCCCCTCCCCAGTTGACATGCTCAGAACTACAGCTACAGCACTAATAGGTAAAATGTGTCATAGAGAAACAGGGATGCTGGAATTCATATCTATTTCTTCTTCTTCTCAGAGAGCGACCATGCCTCACAAACTGACAGTTCTTTATTTCTTTATTTCAATTGTTGAGTTTGCCTGGTAGCTAATTTGCATATTTAGGGTTCATGCCAGCAGAAGTTTTACTATTATATGTTTGCACATATTTACAGTATGATCATATAATTGTATATTTCTTTTTTTTTTTTTGTTGTTGGCTGCATCTGTTCTTTTTTAACACCTGCCTGTGTTTCCTCCAATGGAGTTACATTTTGATAGGTTGCCATTATTGATCTTCATCTAAATATTCTAGCTGGCTGTTTTTGGCTTCAGTACCTTAAAGTGGAACTATACTCACCTCTGCTCCAGCGATGCGGCATCCTGCCCGACCGCTGACATCTTGTCATTGGCCAAGCGGGGATGACGTTACTCCCGTCAGATTTGGCATTGCCGAATTTGTGCAGTGAGCTGTACATGTGCGGCCGCACTGTACAAGGGCGAACAGGCAGGTCAGTAACTTTAATTCAGAACAGACAAAGCATGTTTCTTCTGCATTCAAATTCCTACCTGTTCACTTTTTTTTTTTGTTTTAAGTATGCAGCAATTTAGGTAAGAGTGAAGTCCAAGCTCCTTCTCTGCATACATGTCCCTGGTCAGCAACTCAGAAAGTAGGATTTGCACGACAACTAGGATTTTCTGGATGAGATATCGGCAATGGCAGCCTACATAGCTTGTTGATTTTTAATTTAGACCTAGACTCCTCTATGTGCCAGGTACACTGTGTAACAGTTTGAGTATATGTAAACCCTCACCTTGTAAAACAGGAGCATGGGGGAGCTCTTGTCCATAATGGGCATGGTATTGACACAGCTCCAGATGATCCACATTGGCTCACAATTGATATGATCCAAAAATATTTAGACATAATATAGGTGAGTAAAGTACCTGGACAAGATGGCATACTCATTTCAAAGCCATTGTTTCTAATTTTTAGGGACTCTTTAATGACTGGCTTAGTACCAGTGGATTGGCGTAAGGCCAATGTGGTGCCAATATTTAAAAAGGGGTCAAAATATTTACCAATTAATTATAATTATTTAATAATTATAATTAATTTAATTACCTGTTAGTTTAACATCTATAGTTGGGAAGATTCTGGAGAGTTTAATAAAAGACCACATAGATGAGTTCTTGCTGGAAAAAAATTAAGGAAAGCATGTGCTGAGAGCGCGCACCCTGCGCGCTCTCAGCACACATGTCCGCTACTCACGGAAATGTCCCGATCTCCTCTTTTGATTGGGACCTTTCCCGATTATGTGACGGTGTGTCACAGCGGTCACATGACCCTAAACCCCACCCCGCCTCCCGGCTTCTGAAACCCTTAAAGGGCCGGGAGGCGCCGGCACCAAGGGGTTAAGCAACAGACAGCATGGATTTATGAAAGACAGAAGTTGTCAAACAAATCTGATTTCTTTTTATAAGGAGGTGAGCAAAACCTTGGACAAAGGGGTGGCGGTGGATGTGGTATACTTGGAAAAAGGGGTGGTGGTGGACGAGGTATACTTGGACAGAGGGGTGGCTGTGGACGTGGTATACTTGGACAGAGGGGTGGTGGTGAACGAGGTATACTTGGACAGAGGGGTGGCTGTGGACGAGGTATACTTGGACAGAGGGGTGGCTGTGGATGTGGTATACTTGGACAGAGGAGTGGCGATGGATGTGGTATACTTGGACAGAGGAGTGACGGTGGACGTGGTATACTTGGACAGAGGGGTGGCGGTGGACGTGGTATACTTGGATTTTGCAAAACTGTTTGACACAGTTCCCCACACATGGCTAATGTGTAAGGTAAAGTCTACAGGCTTGGAAAAATCTGTATGTAAATGGATAGAAAACTGGCTAAAAGATCATATTCAGAGAATAGTGGTTAATGATCCATACTCTGAATGGTCTAGGGTTGTCAGTGGTGTACCCCAAGGTTCAGTGTTGGGACCCTTACTTTTTAATATATTTATAAACAATATAGGGTCTGGGATTATAAATCCCATTCCAGTCTTTGCAGATGACACCAAGCTGGGCAGTGGAATAACGTCCTTACAGGATGTCTCCAATTTACAAGCCGACCTCAATGCTCTGTGTAATTGGGGGACTATGTGGCAAATGAGGTTTAATGTTGATAAATGTAAGGTTCTGCACTTGGAGGCTAAGAATAAGCATGCGTCATACATACTAGGGGGGGTACAACTGGGGGAATCAATGGTGGAGAAGGATCTGGGAGTTCTGGTAGATCACAAGCTTAATAATGGCATGCAATGCCAAGCTGCGGTTTCTAAAGCGAGCAAAATCTTCTCTTGTATTAAAAGAGGTATAGACTCCAGAGAGAGAGATATCATATTACCCCGGTACAAATAATCAGTAATACCTCATCTGGAATATGCAGTTCAGTTTTGGGCACCAATTCACAAAAAGAACATTGGGGAACTGGAGAAAGTACAGAGAAGGGCAACCAAACTGATAAGAGGCATGGAGGAGATCAGCTATGAGGAAAGATTAGAGGAACTGAATTTATTCTCTCTTGAGAAGAAGAGATTAAGGGGGGAAATGATCACAATGTATAAATACATCAGTGGTCCATATAGTGAACTTGGTGGAGAGCTATTTACCCTGAGGTCATCACAGAGGACAAGGGGGCACTCTGGAGGAAAATAAATTTAATCTCAAAACACGGAAAGGTTTCTTCACAGTGAGAGCTGTGAAAATGTGGAATAGATTCCCTCAAGAGTTGGTTCTGGCCAGCTCAGTGGATTGCTTCAAAAAAGTCCTGGATTCTTTCCTAGATACACAGAATCTAACTGGATACTAACATTTATAGGTAAAGTTGATCCAGGGAATATCTGATTGCCTTCTGGAGGAAAAGAAAGGAATTTTTTTCCCCTGTAGGAGCAAATTGTATCACGCTTTGCTGGGTCTTTTTTTGCCTTCCTCTGGATCAACTCTGGATGTAGGAAAACTTTTTTTTTTATGGTTGAACTGGATGGACTTTTGTCTTTTTTCAGCCAGACAAACTATGTAACTACGCAACCCATTCAGTTTCCAATAGAAATGAACAGCAAAACATTTGTGTGTATGTGGATGTATGTATATATATATTCATTATATATTATACAGTTCTTTTTTTTTTTTATATATATATATATATATGTGATCACAACATAATCTCTGTTCTCAGCTGCATAAGAGGAGGGGAGGACTAGCAGGCTGTTCTTCCAGCACAGCCAGAGAACTTACCACTCTGGGATGGATGTGCTGTCATACCTAGTGTGGTCAGTTTTTAACACAAGTACTCGGTGCAACAAGCACATATCAGGAATATGAAATGTTGGGGTAACATATTGTTAATATATGTGTAATGCTATGATCTCTGTCTCACAGGAGCTCGAATCTGGCTCTTCATCGGCTTCATGATGATGTTTGGATCACTTATCGCCTCTATGTGGATCCTTTTTGGTGCCTATGTTACACAACGTGAGTCCACCTTTTTCATTGTTAGGTATAGCAACCAGTAACACTGCCTCAAAAACGCCTCTGAGAAGTGTTTTTGGTGCAGTTTTTAAGTCGGGTCCTTTAAAAACACTCAGTGCAGCAAAAGCATGGTAAAAATGCTTGTGCGTCTTTGCTGTGTTTTTGCAGCGGATCAGTGTGAAAGTAGCCTAAGGCTAAACCTACTCCCACCCTCATTCTAAACCTATTCTACACTATGTTGCCAAAAGTATTGGGCCAGCCCTCCAAATCATTGGATTCAGAGGTTCCAATCACCTCTATGGCCACAGGTGTATACAATCAAGCACCTAGGCATGCAGACTGCTTCTACAAACATTTGTGAAAGAATGGGTCACTCTCAGGAGCTCAGTGAATTCAAGCGCGGTATCATAATAGGTTGCCACCTGTGCAATAAGTCCATCCATGAAATTTCCTGGCTACTAAATATTCCACGGCCAACTGTTAGTGATATTATAACAAAGTGGAAGCAACTGGGAGCAACAGCAACTCAGCCATGAAGTGGTAGGCCACGTAAAATAACACATTGGACCCAATGCATGCTGAAATGCACAATGCGCAGAAGTCACTGTCTGCAGAGTCAATAGCTAAAGACTCTAAACTTCATGTGGCCTTCAGATTAGCACAACACCAGTGTGTAGAGAGCTTCATAGAATGCATCCAAGCCTTACATCACCAAGTACAGTGTCGGATGCTGCAATGGAGACGTTTTCTCTGGAGTGAGGAATCACGCTTCTCAATCTGGCAATCCAATGGATGTGTCTGGGTTTGGCGGTTGCCAGGAGACCAGTACTTTCCTGACTCCATTGTGCCAAGTGTAAAGTTTGATGGAGGGGGGATTATGATGTGCGGTTGTTTTTCAGGGGTTTGAACTCCTAAGGCGTCAGCATACCAAGACATTTTGGAAAATTTCATGCTCCCAACTTTGTGGGAACAGTTTGGGGATGGCCCCCCGACTCCACACCAGTGCACAAAGCAAGGTCCATAAAGACATGGATGAGTGAGTTTGGGGTGGGGGAACTTGAGTGGCCTGCACAGAGTCCTGACCCCAACCTGATAGAACACCTTTGGGATGAATTAGAGCGGAGACTGCGAGCCAGGCCTTCTCGTTCGACATCAGTGCCTGACCTCACAAATGCGCTTCTGGAAGAATGGTCAAACATTCCCATAGACACCCTCCTAAACCTTGGGATGCAGGAAAGAAGTTGCTCGCTTCCCCCTTCAACACAGACAGTGTTGACAGGGGAATCCCTCCTGCCGTGCCATTGTATTCTGGAGGCGGGGAAGCCATTCCTGCCAGGAAAAGGCAGTAATTATTGCTAGTGGCTATACAAGCGTCTAGCAATAATTGCATGTAAAATCTGTCAGGCTAGTTGTACCCAAGTTGATCGATCAATCAATTTGGGTACATTCAGCCTGCCCATACATGGTTCGCATCTCAGTTGGTTCCTGCTGAACCGGCCGGGATTCGAACTGTCAATGGCCGGCTTTAGTTAGGTTTTTCCTGAACTTTCACTTTAAAGATTACAATGAAGCCCTTACCATAAGCCTTGGCATCCAAAAGAGATTGCTGGCCAATGTCCTTAACATGACCATACAAATACGCAACATACATGTGGAAAAATCAGTTTGTTTGGAAACCAGTCAAAGGAAAACCTTTGTGGGCCAGAGCAATTTTTAAATTGTTAGTTATAGGCCTATTGATTTGGTAATAACTATGCCATTACTTTAGATAATAAAGTAATGTGCACATAATTTTTTAGGGGGTGAACAAGGCTCTTTTCTTGATGTTGTCTTGAAATATTTTCAGTGTAATGTATAGATAAAAATACATTACAAATCTAAAATAATCATGTTTTTTTGCTTCTTCATGTTAGTTTAAAAAAAAAAAAACGGCTTTACTGTAGACTAAAAGTACATTTCTATTCTATAATTCGTCCTGTTTATAGTGACACTAAAATTATAGTGCTTGTGAAAGCATTGCAAAGTTATTTACAGATGAAATAAAAGTCGTTCCCCCCCAAAAAAAAAAAAAACAAATGAGAAAAATAATATTACATATTAATGGTTTAAAAAAACATAGAGACAGAAGGATTTAATTGGGGCTCATTAGTGTTCACTAATGGTCAGTAAGGGGTTAAATAGGAACTAACATCATATACAGACCAAAGGTCACCGCATTAATTTGCACACAAATGAAAAAGAGTAAGGTGCAGTTTACATGAGGAATCCCACTGGAACGTGGTGTGCCATCTTGTGCGATTCACATGCGATCCAGGTGCAGTGTGATTCCAGCCCATTCATTTGAATGGGCTGAAATCGCGCCGGACTGCACCAAAAGGCATGTGACTACTGTCCCATGTGATCCGGTGCAGGTAAACACACTGTGTTTGTGATCTGTGTTTGGGGTGTCGTTAAGTTTACACTGAAACCCATTGCAGATAGCAAGTGCAGTGCATTTTAAACACGGTGCAAGAAATGTGCACAGAATGTGGGTTTCCTGCGCCATGTTCTGGTGTGAACTGGGTGGTTGCGGGTGCAGGACAGCGTGTAAATTGCACCTGTTCCGCACCCACGACCACCCACAGCCGAAATGCGCTGCTGCCATTCATTCTTAATGACATCTCCATGCATCTGAAAATGCTGCATTTACAAAAAAAAAAAGATGCAGAAACCTTTTTCCTGCATGAAAATGCAGAGTGGCATAAATGTGAATCTAGCCTAAAGCTTCTCAACAGTGGTCAGAAGCTCCATGTTGCAGAACAGTGGCTGCAAATGGCCCACTGCTGTCATTTCTAGCTCCACTTCCACATTCAATCCACTCCCTGGCAAGAGAAGTATAAAAATGCATATGGGGGACCTCAGAAGGGGAAGGAATGGTGCAGGAAGGTAGAGTTGGGCTTTAAGTCAGAGTATCTCTTTCAGCAAAACTATACCTGTTACAGTACTTAAAACAGAGCCAGTCACACCAAATGTGCTTCCTTGTCCACTTCTTTTTCCAAAGATATTTCTTTTATTGTATTTATGTACTCTGTTTAGTAATCCATTGTTTGCAGAATTACAGGATAGATTAATATTTCAACCATATTCTGTCAATCATCTGTGAATCTCAGGTCACCTGAGAGAAGGAATTTTAAAATCAATGTTGCATCTGGGAGAGGTTGAGTTCATTGTAGACTTTGCCCTGATCACTGTATCCATAGAGAATATTTACAGTTGGCTTATACTCTAGAAATATATAGCAGTTTTACTATACTCTGTTTTCTGTAGCTGGTCATTAATCCAACTTTATGTCACCTTCCATTTTTCCCTGTGAATGGTTCACATTATATTTTCTGATTTATTCTGTAGATACTAATGTCTACCCCGGACTGGCTGTGTTTTTCCAGAATGCTTTAATATTTTTTAGGTAAGTTAAAGTGAACCTCCCTACACTTGTGTCAGCGTCAATAGGTGCCTTTTGACTATCTTACAAAAATCATCGACGTTTCTTGCCCTATAGTTACACATTTTTATAGATTCTTTGCCCAACTTTATGCTAAAGGCAGCCACCATATTGATTTCTGTGTCATCGGTGGATGGTGTCATTCACCTGATTCTTGAAGCCAGTGACACCTGAACCAGGTCAACTAAGGTGTGTGCGTAAGATCTGGAGTTCTTGCATGTAGTTTGTATGTCACCATAACTTCATCAATGTGAGCTTTAGGTTGTTTAGTGTGAGCAAGCCATATAAGCATACAACCTCAGCATACTGAAGTAACTATACAAGTTCCCACAATCTTGGGAAATCTCGCAGTTCAGGTTCTGGAAGGCACTATGGATATCACCAATGTCTAAGAAGAGGCAATAAGGGATAAAATGTAAGTCTGATTCTACTGGAAAGATGGAATTTTCAAATGACAATGTAAACTGTTAAGAAATACATTCTACTTTTTTTCATAGAATAGAGTGAAAGCATTTTCAAAGTGTATGTAAACCCCCACCTTGTAAGACAACTCATACAGTTTAAAATAGAGATTAAAAGTAAAACATTTGTGTATAGATATAAAAATGATTAATGCCTCTCTTCACATACCCTCTGTTCTCAGCTGCATAGAGAGCTGGGGGTGGAGAAATAACAGTACACTGGTCTTCCAGTGAATGGCTGTATGGGAGAGAGGGGGGTGTGTCAGGACTAGGCTGATCGTTAGAGCAGAGCAGGCTGAGTTCCCAGCACAGTTTAAAACTGAACACACTGTGCTCTCCTACCTAGTGTGGTCAGTTTTTTTTTCTTTTAAATAGGAAAGCAGAGGGACTGGCAGGAACACCAGGGATTTTAAACAAAAGAAGCAACACAAAGAGAACAGGATACTTTTCGGTAAAAGTATATGATACAGCAGGTACATATCAGGAATAGGAAATGTTGGGTTTACATATTCTCTAATGCTACTATAGATGGCTCAAATTTTGACTGATTCAGCAGGAAAGCACTGAAAGTTTGAGTCTGGGGTGGCCCTGTGGGTACCATTTGGCTTGACAAAAGTCAATTTTACAATCAACTTTTGTCGAAGGACAAATTGTTTGCCTAACGGTTACAGAATTCAGTCCAATGCAATCACTGTATGGGTATTCTGACAGCCCCTGGTGCTGGCTGCCAGAATACAATAACCGGCAGGGAAGATTACTCCATCCATGCTGTTTAGATTGGATGGAAACATCTAAATATGTATGGCTAGCTTTAGAGGGCTCAGACAATGTAGTTACAGCTGCTGGCTCTGTTCCTGCTCAATGTAGAGTCTTGGAAGATCCCAATCCTATAGAACTCAGTGTAACATACACTGAAGGGTAAGTAAACCTTAAGGCACCTTGCACACCGTGTCATTTAGATTCTGTGTGTCTCTCCCTGAGTTTTGGTGTGCCCGGGACAGACAGGCGCAGTGTCTAGCCTGTTAAAGTCTATCACCCTCTGCGGCTAGACTTCTTTTTTATTTGCTTCTGAATGTAGAGCGCCCTAAATGTGAGTATCAATCAGTAAAGCACTCAGCATCTTCCCTTCAACGCCCCACAGACTTTGACATGTTGCAGGCAGCGTTACTGGATGCTGCACCTGTGTCAGGGCAGGGCTCTAGCACGGACAGGTAGGCCTAGTGGCAGGGTAACGCACTGACTGACGACAACCACCACCAACAGACCGAAGTCCCTCAGGGCGCAGAGTCTAAGTCCCAGGCTGTCCTTCACCAGGGCCTCTGATGGTGGGGATGGACTTGACGCAGCCAGGAACCAGGTCGCGGCCCCCGAGACACCCCGGCTGCGGTAATGGCCACCGCCAATGGTGTGAAACTGGTAAAAATGACAATAGCGTAGTCAGGCAGGCCAGGTCGACAACAGCGGGACAAAACGGTACAGAACAGTAGACAGAGAATCACAGGTCACGGGCCGGGTTCAGCAACGGAAGGTCAGATAGAAGGAAAACACAGAGAATGGTATAGTCACAAGCCGAGTCAGATACCAGAAGAGTCACGAGAGTATACACAGAGCTGTAGCAAGACAAAGACACAAGTGCAAAGAGCATGTGCGGATCACAGGCTTATATGTACTCAGCCACACCCCTCTGGGGGATGGACCTCAGAGACCTGAAGGCATAAAAGATTCCCACCATGCTCAGCAGAAATCCAAGATGGATGCCAGCACATGGAGTAACATAACCTCTGGGAAAAGGTAGGACCTTGACAACCTGTCCCTCTTGGGCGCAATAGAGTGCCAGCAGCTAGCTGGCACCCTGTGTAAGGAGCCTAAACTGCCCTTAATGAATTCTAACCCTACAGCTTCTTTGTAAATATAAGTCCACAGTGGAGATCATGAGAACTTGGAGTTTACCCTGCTCAATGTTACTGACTTGAAATGCTCCTGGCATGCTTAGAGAACGTCTATCTCTAGCCTGGTGTATTTCCGGAGCACTGTGATAATTCCTGATGGTGTCTTTGGGGCATATAGTGGATTTCAAAGCTTGCTGACAGTGGCAGAGGTCAGAAACCTTTTGCCACCTCTAGACAAGCATGGTGTTTTAAGCTTTAATTTCCTGTAATCTCTGGTATGTACCTTGTGACGGGAGTCACTTTGGGTGGGGGGCCCATGGAACCCAGCTCACTTTGGAGAGGTGGGGAGCCCCATGTCTCAGCTCCCCATATCCCTCTTATGTGTAAGTCACCCTGTGCCTGTTAGGGGTACAGGGTGATCTATCCTAATATGGTGTAGACATGTCTAGGAGATAGGTGGGGTGGGGGTTGTGAATTGTTTGGTGTTGTGTGGTTGCATCCCATTGTTCTATTGTGTGTCTTGATTGGCAGCAAACTATTATGGGATGTATGTGTTTATGTGTACTAGCTTAGTGGGGGGGGGGGTGTCACCAGCAGCCCTCCCTCCGAATGGGACTGTCTGCTGGTGTGAAATTTGAATTCCTGTGTAACTCTTGTTACTAAATGTAGATTGCCCTGCCCTGTGTCATTATGCAGGGAGGGGGGACTGTCCCCTGAGTGTATATAACTTGTATCTGTGTTCAAATAAATTAATTAATCTATCTCTGGCTTACTTTAAATCTGGTGTCATCTGGATTTTGGGGTAACAATAGCCAGAGTCACTGGTCTTGTGTTCCAGAGCCTGAGAAGCAGCTTCTTAACGGAGATACCCAGTCGTGGGTGTCTGGGGTCCGTTACATACTTGTATAATGTTGCTGGGAGAAGTTAGGGGGGCAGAAGCCGGAGAGGGTAAAAAGAGTGGGTTCCCTTTTATAGGGGCAGTTGAGAAGACCAGGGAACTGAGCCGCAACCACAGAGAGACATTATCAGCCTAATTTTGTCAGCATCAGCTAAAATGTGTGAGTGCCTGCCTTTACCCAGACTATGAGCATATAGACATATTATTAGCCCGGTTCAGTTTCTCCCTTCTGAACAGAACACCTCTCACTTGCCTCATCTCTATAATATTAGGGGGGTGTTCTGTAGTTCAGAAGGGGGAACACAGGCAGGGCTGACAACACTGTTTGGGATTTCAGTTCAGGAAACAGACTTTAAGACCATGCATTAAGGCCCAAATAAACTTTCAGTTTTGGTGTTCATATTGGTGTGATTTCTGAGTTGCATGACAAGGGAAATCACATTACTTTCAATGGTGCATTTTCACATCAATGCAACTGTGCGGTGTGATTTTGAATAAGGTTCCTGTGCTACTTTGGTGCGATTTGGCTCCATAGAATACACTAGTCACATTTTAAGTTGCATCAAGGTCGCACTACATGATGGCACTGAAAGTATTATCAGACTCACATCACAGCAGTGTGAACCGAGTCTAAATCAGTGAACGCTAAATTTTAGCCAGCTATAAAAGACAAAAACAATGCAGCTCTGTATTCATTAATACATTGTTGAAGGATAAGTTCACCTTTCATAGCAGGTTACATGTTACACTCTTATTCAAGGTCTAACATGTAACATGTTACGAACGGACTGCCCCTCCCCCTACAGGTTTAAGTCATAATGTACTAGTTTGCAACGAATACTAGTACATTATGACAGACTTACCTACAAACTGAGCCCTCCAGCAATGCGCTGTCAGGGCTTTCCCTGGTACCCGGCGCTTCCATCTTCACAAGGTCTGCCTTCAGGGTTTCTTATCTTTGGCCGTTTGATTGGCCGGGCAGAGGTGACGTCACACCACCACGGGCACGCCAAGTGGGCCGTAAATGTGGTCTGAGCTGCGCATGTGTGGCTCAGATCACATTACTTGTTGACAGGCAGGGGTGACATTTATGAAGATGGATGCCAGCACATGGAGCAGCATAACCTCTGGGAAAAGAACCACCGGTGAACCAGATGTGACCCCCGAGTGTTTGCTGATACCCCCGAGTGTCTACGGTGGATGACCGGTTACTGCCCGCATTGCTGTCCAGGCCTTTCCATTCGCTGATGGTATACCTGATGACATACATACAACGCTCAGTTTGTATGTTCCTGTGGTAAGCGCATTATTGTACTAGATTCTTCAGGATTTATAAACAAGTGAACATCTGAAGCTCCTGCTATTTGTGTATATTTCACATGTGTTCAACCCACAGGAACTTTTTGCTGTGTTTATTCATCACATATCAGACTTTTTATACTCAATTTGTTGATATTGTGTTCCAACGGATATGCTGAGATTTATGGTTTAGTATTATATCATTTATTTATGGCGCTGCATACTCCAATTATTTGACATTTATTAAACGCTTGCCTGTCAGTGGATGTTTAAATTAAGGACTTTATTTCCACTTTAATAACCAGTTACAATAACCAGCGGATAGCTAGCTACCCCATGTGCTGCCTCCCTAACAAGCAGGTATTCACTGGTTGTTATGGATGCCGGTGGGTGCTGGCTCCTTAACAACCAGCATCTTTAAATTAAAAAGAAAAAAGTGTCTCCAAAAAAGCACCCCCAGGTGCATTTGTGATTCCTTTCCATTGACTTACAATGGCAGGTGAATTTTTGGTGCCCTTTAGAAAAGTGCACCAAAGATGCAGCATGAAGAACTTTTCAGACTGCAGCACAAAGGCAGCGCAGCGATGTGAAAAGTCAGATAGGATTTAAAGGTGAATCATTTTGATGTGCTTTTTTGTTTTACAAAGAATTTTATTGCAGAATAGATAACATCAGAGAATCTGTCAAAAACAGATGCACTGACTGACAGGAATAAAACATACAAGTTTTCTGATGAATAATAACAAGTATGTACTGATGGAAAGACAAGAAAATAAACTTCGTAGACAAGTGCCGTATATAAAAAAGGAAAACAAAACAATAAGTTGCAAAAATGATAGACATTTAGAAATTAATGACATAATAAACTAAAAGAAAAAGTTGTCACTATATCAGCATACAGGAGGCGGGGAAGATGGAGCCTCACTGAATGCATATTGGTACTCCACATGCAGGGCTCTCGATGGAGTCCAGCTTATGGATATAGTATTGCTGGTACAGTACTCAAGGCAGAAATCACAATCAGCACAAATATGGTAAAAACAGATTAAACAGAAGGAAAGAGGAACGAAGAGAAAGGAGACAAAAAAACAAACAAAAAAAAAAAACAAAGAAAAGGGCTCCAGGGGGACCACGATAGAAAAAAAAGTAAGTAATATGTAAATTTTATATCTACAAGAGGGACTGGGATTCCAGGTCTGCAGGAACTTTGTATAGGTGTCTAACAGTATGGGGTGGCACAGTGGCTTAGTGGTTAGCACTTCCGCCTGGCAGTACTAGGGTCGTTGGTTCAAATCCCAACCACAGCACCACCTGCCTGGAGTTTGCATATCCTCCCTGTGCCTGCGTGGGTTTCCTCCGGGTACTCCGGTTTCCTCCCACACTCCAAAGACATGCTGGTAGGTTAATTGGATCCTGTCTAAATTGTCCATAGTATGTGTATGAATGTGAGTTAGGGACCTTAGATTGTACACCCCTTGAAGGATAGGGACTGATGTGAATGTACAATATATGTATGTTAAGCGCTGCGTAAATTGACGGCGCTATATAAGTACCTGAAATAAATAAAATAGCCGTCAGCTTTTCATTAACCATTATCAAGTTCATCCGATTTTTAACAGCCTCGAAGCTGAGGAGGGGGATCTTCCAAGCCCTCGCGATCATCAGCTTGGTAGCCATGAATAGATGCGATGCCAGCTGCCGTTCAGGACAAAGTAGGCCCACTAATGGTTTAAATAAGAGCGCTTCATACGGGTTACGCTTAATGTCTGTGTGAAACATAGTGCGGAGAAGGGCATAAACCCTGATCCACAATTGATGTGCTTTTTTCATGCTGGAAAGGTGCATTATAGTGCAGCATAAGTGCAAGAAGTGTGAAAAGGCCCTTAAGAAAACAAACTATAAGACTGAACACCATTTTTTATTAATCTGAAATGTATTTAGCTGGGCTTCGAAGTTAATGTGCCACTAAAAGCACCCATCTGACATCACCCCTATCTGGTCTTTTTAGTTTTCGTTTTTATTGACCCTCTTTCTTTTTTCATTTCTCACACAGCACTCTCATCTACAAATTTGGAAGAACAGAAGAATTATGGTCCTGAAACGTAGAATTTCACCTGTTTTTCCTGGTTTGACTGTTTTTTTGCTGGTTAATGTTTATACATATCCGTTTATTTAAAACATTATAGCCTCAGTTTTAGCACAATCTCCAGCGAGGCAGAGAGACATTTTACAACACTTTTGAATTGCCTGCTATGTCTCTGGTAAGCTGGATCCTGTAATTTATTTTTTTATAAAGACTTATGTTCACAGGATAAAATGTCCTGCAGTTCATGGTGTGGTTATAAGAGCTGATCGTTTTCCAGCAGAGGGCTCATTTAAAGGATCAATACATCCAAAGCTGATCATTTAGTTCTAGGTGGACCGGGTTTGCTCCTGGCTTTGTATATGGCTTCTTGGGGTTGCTTTTATCATGAGTTACCATTGAACTCTTTAAAAAATGCATGAAAGCGCATCAGAATTGCAGCAAGCAGAATTTTTTTAACTGCTTCAACTGTTTGGGTGGTTCAGCACAAGTTCATGACTGTAGCAGCCACAGCACTCATACTTGTTTTCTTCAGCCGCCGGGTCCTGGCTGTAAAGTGAAAGTGATCTCTTTCACAGTGCGGTGAGAGTGATTTTTATTAAAAACCAAAAATAAAAATTAAATGCAGCCGCCATTGCCCTGCACACACTCACAAATGCAAACACACACAGAGTGCACACATGTATGTACACATGTGAGGTATCGCACTGAATGTTGGTAGCGAGCGCAATAATTCTAGCACCAAAGCTTCTAGTTGACTGTAAACTGATGAGTAGTAAAGGCTTTTACAACGTTGCCTATGGAGATTTTTGGGTACCCTAGCTTTTCGCAATATCATGGGCACATGCGATTTTAAAACTATTATTATTTGACTGAAGCCTATCTTTTACCAAAAAAACTGGTATCATATTGTGCGTGTTTGCAATAAAATATATTTTAGTATATTTTTCCTGAAAATATATATTTGATAAACAGTTGCTCAAATATCGTGCAACAAAAAAAAAATGAAACTGCTATCTTTTTATTCTACAGGGCCTCTGCTTTCAGAAGATATATAATATTTTGGGGGTTTCAAGTAATTTTATTGCTAAACATGCAGATTTTTACATGAGTGAAAATAATGAAAAAATTGCTGTAGAGCAGAAGTGGTTAAATGCACTGCAGCTAAAATGCATCTAAAGCACACAAGTGTGAGCGGGGGCATAAATCCGTCTATAAGACCCTAGATCTTTCCTCTACCCTTGAAAGCATCAGATCAAAAAAAAACAAAACATTGATGTAGTGCTTCCCCCCCCCCCCCCCTAAAAAAATGGCCTTGTTTACATTCTCCTTAACTGGAAGTGACAAAATGCTTGTTGCTTCTGCTCTCCTAGACCATAGAGATGATCGTGGATGTTCTGGTCTCGGATCAACTCTTTGGCCAGCCGCATCAACCGCCGGATAGGATCCCAGGTCCCCGGTGAGATGGGTAAACCTGGGAAACATGAAAAACGCTGCTTGTAAAAGTGATCCAGCGGCTAATCAGCTGCTCAGATCACTTTTGCAGGCAAGTGGTCATACTGGGCCATGGCTGATAGCTGAACACAGTGATGTACATGTACGTGCCTGTGCGTCAGGTGGATAATGACTGATATTAGGTAACTAAGCTTAACTACTAGATGCCAAACGCTTTTAAATGGTGCTTACAGTAGTTGGCAGACGTAGTGATAGGTGACAGTAGAAATGAATATTATTTCTTAGTGGCTTGTGAAAAGAACCCCCTGTGCTTTCCATAAAATACTAAGGGCTTTTTCACTCTGGTGTGCTTTTGCATTACTGGAACGCACCTTTCCAGCACGACAAAAGTGCATCAAAATGATTGTCCTATGCCCTTTATGACTTTTCACATCTTTGCGCTGCATTTTGAAAAGTCCTATATGTTGCATCATAGTGCGTTTTAAAGCACCACAGTGTGAAAGGGCCGTAAGAGTACAAACATAAAGTGAACACATACTGGTGCATTGAAAAAATCTGGTCTCTGGTCTGTGGAAATCCAAGAGCCACTTAGTAAAGAGGTCCTTTATCTTGTTGCAAAAATTGGCCCTTTTTTTACTTTTCCAAAGCTTTTAAAGCTGAACTCCAGGCAAACTGTAAAAAACACAGATTATATACATATAAGGGAGCTCTTTACCTGCCAAAAGATTTGTATATATGTCCATGAGGTCCTTGGGTTTTACTCAATTATGTTGACCAAATCTATAGATTATGAAATATAATATTTCTCTGATATGATTTGATTAACCTTAATGAGAGTTCTTTGACCAAGAGTGAAAGTTTTAACACAACAACCAAAATTTATTAGTGGATAGTAGGGAAGTCTAAACTAACATACCACAATCTATCTATTTTACAATAGGAAAAAGAGAAACAAAATGTAAACGATTACACCAATGAATTAAAGAACATACTACTCATACCCTAAACCCACAAACAGCAACACAGACAACACATACGACAATCATGTATACATGTAAAGTACCAGAGAGATGTCCTGATATTTACCAATGGTGTAGCATGGGGGCCCCCAGGATTGGATCTTCTACTGTCTTTCCCCAAAATCTACTCTGATATACATCTAGCTCTCATAGACTTGTATGGGGCCATCCCGATTGGTAGAACTATCTAATCCATCTCCCATATCTGACGCATCTCATCCAGGATTGGACAATTTCCCCATCCCATATCACTTACATAACTCAGCCCCTTCCCAGAGCCTCCCTTTTTGGTAGTAAACTTACATATGCCAGGTCACTCACTGTCTAAATCCTGCCGCCTCAACCTCCTAGAACATTTCCAAAATCCGCCCCTTTCTGACCAATGACACCACAAAACAACTTATCCACGCCTTGGATATATCCCGCCTCGATTACTGCAACTCCCTCCTCACTGGTCTACCATTACACAGGCTATCCCCCCTTCAGTCTATTATGAATGCTGCTGCTAGACTCATACACCTTACCAACCGATCAGCAACTGCTGCCCCTCTCTGCCAATCCCTCCACTGGCTTCCACTAACCCAATGTATAAAATTCAAAATACTAACCACAGCTTACAAAGCCATCCACAACACTGCCCCTAGCTACATCACCAACCTCATCCACAGATACCGCCCAAATCGCCCACTCCGCTCCTCCCATGATATCTTCCTCTCTAGCTCCCTCATCACCTCCTCCCACGCTCGCCTCCAGGACTTCTCCAGAGCCTCTCCCATCCTCTGGAACTCCCTACCACAGCATGTTCGGTCAGCCCCCACCCTGTCTGCCTTTAGGCGATCTTTGAAAACTCACTTCTTCAGGGAAGCCTACCCCACCTCCACGTAAGAACTGTACTTGAATCACCTCCGCCAGATCATCCCCCGCAGCTATCACCTTTTGTATCACCTCCCCCTTCCTTTAGATTGTAAGCTCCACGAGCCAGACCCTCCTATTCCTTCTGTACTGAAATGTATTGTAATTGTACTGTCTCCCTTATATTATAAAGCGCAAACTGTTGGCGCTATATAAATCCTGTGTAATAATAATAATAATAATACTCAGCTCGGCCACACACCACAACCATGACTGCAGAAGGGATACAATCTCCACGGCCTGCTGACTGGACAGTAAAAGAGCAGCAGAATACTAATGAGGTCATCTGTCTGCTCACTCTGCTCCCTCCTCCTTGCAGCACACCTGCATCCACCGCACATGATTGGCTTGCAGCCCTGTCCCTCCCTCTCCCAGTTTTAGTTTTGCTCTGTAGAAGATTCCTAAAGGCCATTATCAAATCAAGGTTTGGTACTTCCATTAAAAAAATATACATTTATTGATAATAATTAAAACTAACTGCTTTAATTTGTGTCTTATAACTGTGTGTTGGTCAGCTTTCAAGGATCCACACAAAGCTGAAATACACTTTTGTCTGGATGCTGTTGGTATAAATAATCTATCGGCTTCCGATACTCTCGAACCGCCACCTCTGCATCATTGAGAATGACATCTGCTAATGAAAGGTGTAGCCAGGGACTTGGGTGTAGAGATCTTGCAGCCTCCTGGGACCCCAAATGAAAAGACTTGTGGCCCTCAGCTGTAGATTTGTTTTAACCACAAAATGACTGCAGTATGGCCCCCTTCACACAGGGCGGACCCGTCAGTAGATCTGCTTGATCAGTGGGGGATCTATCTGTTGATCACCACTGAGCAAGCGGGTGACAGGTCCATGTCCGTTCCGCTTATGCAGAGCAGACATGGACAGAGCGCACTGTCCTCTATGGCCAGTTCGTTTCCATCCGATTGCCATCTGGTCTGATCCAACAGACGGAAGGGGAACGGATCCCCATTCGTCTCCTTTTGGTGGATCGGATCGGATTGGATGTCAGTGGGTGTAAACCAACATGTCTGTTTACACCTGCCACTCCATAGTGGAGAATAGAGGTTCTGATCTGATCGGAACGTCCTTGTGAAAGGGCCCTATGACATTTTATATAGAACAGTATTTTTCATTCACGCACTTACTGCCAAGTTTTGAATTGTCTTGTTCCCATTTGCTGTATTCCTTTTTTATGTACAATTACTTTTAGCCATAGCATTACAATTTATTGGTGTACTGATATGTGTGCTGAGACATTATTGCTGTAAATGTATCTCTCTATGCTTGTACTAGACACATTGGGCCTATTTATAAAGGATTGATCCATTAAATCCTATCTAAATTCAAAAACAAAACTATAATACATATACTACAGCTTACCAGTCCTTAGATGTGGTGACTGCATTCGTTTTTTTTTTTTTCCTGTCCTAGGCCAACAGTGCTCACTCACCATACTGTACCAATGGTGAAGCAGTGCTTTTACTGTAGGACAAAGGGGTATGCCAGAACTACAGAACACTTCCAATGGAAAAATGTTTAGGGTGCTCTGGTGTAGGGGACCATCCACATCCAATGGGTAGTAGGCCAATGACTAGGCATCCATGTGAAGTGAAGTAAGGGTATCCGTTATGCTTTTGCAGCAGCACTCCCCGAGAGAGAAGCCAAAACTCTGATAGAAGACAGGAGAGAGAGGAGGCACTTCTAAATGCAATAAACAAGATACCTTATTCTGACAGTCAGAACAAAGTATCTTGCTTATTGCACTTAGAAGTGCCTCCTCTCTCCTACAAAACACCTCCCCCTATCGTCACTGTCATACCATAATAGAAGGTGTTCTGTTGTCCACAGAGAGACCTGAGAACAATGCTAAGGCATCTAGCATGACAACACAAATTCACTATACTGTATCAGGGAAACAGATATAAAATAGGACTGTGGAACCCTGCCACATTACATTGAGGGGAAACGTTCCATAGTCCTCAGACATACCTGAGAACAATGTCAGCGCTGGGGGAGAGATCACATAAGTTATCACAGGTAGTTTTGGAACTTATTGAACAGATACAGTTAGGTCCATATATATTTGGACACAGGCACAATTTTAGATTTTTTCAGGTATTGACCAAAACATACTCTAGCTATATTTATATAATGGATATGGGCTGAAAGTGCACACTCTCAGGTTTAATTTAAGGGTATATACAGTACATCCAAATTGGAGCAAGGGTTTAGGAATTACAGCTCTTAAGAGTAGCCATCCCCCCTTTTTCAAGGAATCAAAAGTAAGTGGACAATTGAATCAAAAGCTGTTTTATGGCCAGGTGTGGGCTACTTCATTATTTCTTCATCAATTAAGCAGGTAGAAGGTCTGGAGTTGACTCTTAAGTGCGGTATTTGCATTTGGAATCTATTGCTGTGAGCCTACATCATGCGTTCAAAAGAGCTGTCCATGCAAGTGAAACCGGCCATTATAAAGCTTCAAAAACTAAACAAATCCATCAGAGAGATAGCAGCAACATTAGGAGTGGCCAAATCAGCAGTTTGGTACATTCTGAGGAAAGAAGAACGCACTGGTGAGCTCAGCAACATAAAAAGGCATGGACTTCCATGGAAGACAATAGTGGTGGATGAACGCAGGATCCTCTCTATGGTAAAGAAAAACCCATTCACAACATCCAGACAAGTGAAGGACACTCTCCAAGAGGTGGGTGTATCATTGTCAAAGTCTACAATCAAGAGAAGACTTCAGGAGAGCAAATACAGAAGGTTCACCGCAAGGTGCAAACCATTCATAAGCTTGAAGAATAGAAAAGCCAGATTAGACTTTGCCAAAAAAACATCTAAAAAAGCCAGACCAGCTCTGGAAAATCATTCTTTGGACGGGTGAAACTAAGATTAATCTGTACCAGAGTGATGGGAAGAAAAATGTGTGGAGATGGCTTGGAACAGCTCATGATCCAAAGCACACAACGTCATATGTAATACATGGTGGAGGCAGTGTGATGGCATGGGCATGCATGGCTTCCAGTGGCACTGGGTCATTGGTGTTTATTGATGATGCGACAGAAGACAGAAGCAGCCGGATTAATTCTGCAATGTTTAGAGATATACTGTCAGCCCAGATTCAGACAAATGCAGCAAAGTTGATTAGACGGCGCTTCATGGTACAGATGGACAATGATCCAAAACACACTGCAAAAGCAAGCCAAGAGCTTTTGAAGGAAAAGAAGTGGAATATTCTGCAATGGCCAAGTCAAATCACCTGACCTCAACCCAATTGAGCATGCATTTCACTTGCTGAAGGCAAAACTAAAAGCCGAAAGACCCACAAACAGAGAACAACTGAAGACAGCTGCAGTCAGAGCATCAGAAAGGAGGAAACCCAGTCTTTGGTAATGTTCATGGGTTACAGACTTCAGGCAGTCATTGCCAGTAAAGGATTCTCAACAAAATATTCAAAATGAATATTTTATTTATGATTATATTCAATTGTCCAATTACATTTGGTCCCTTGAAAAATGGGGAATGGCTACTCTTAAGAGCTGTAATTCCTAAACCCTTCCTCCAATTTGGATGTACATACCCTCAAATTAAACCTGAGAGTGTGCACTTTCAGCCCATATCCATTATATAACTATAGCTTGGTTTGGTCAATACCTGAAAAAATCTAAAAGTAGAGGAACCACAGCGCAGTTTTCAAATCCTAGGACTGTTGCATTGGGCTGTGTGGATGGTGAAACTCAGTCATCCACAGAGGTAAGTACAGCAGGGACCGGAGGGGGTGGGGAGGTGTAGGGGGTTAGTTCACCTTTTCACTTTTTCTGAAAAGGTGAACAATCTCTTAACAGACCAAAGGGGAGCAAATAAGAGACGTTTATTGTTACAGTTCCCATACACTGTGTAAAGATAATGTAAACCCAACATTTCATATTCCTGATATGTGCCTGCTTTACAATGTACTTGTATGAAAATGTATCCTGTTCTCGTTTTATTTCTTCCTTTGTGTGAAATCCCTGATATTCATGCCAGTTCCTCTGCTTTCCTA